>NC_039489.1:529341-1729341 GCF_003590095.1 Trichoplusia ni | reverse complement strand
ACATAAAAATAAATCAAATTTTAAATGATAATTGGCTTGTGTTTTATTATGTTCATTATAACATATGAGCTTCTTTAAGTTATTTACATTACGTCACTGAGTGATGTTTTCGCATTCCCTTTCCCATTGGTTTCTTACATTATAGGTATGGTGAATTATAATTTGAAATAAACCTTTTTTTTATTGCGTTCTAATTTCCGAACTTAACAAACTAACCGTTATTTTTCTACTAATTCCAAAATAGACATTAATCGATATTAATAAGTCGGCCCTAACTAATCTGTTTTAAGGTCGGCTCCTATCCTGTTGAACTTATAGTTTAAAGCCTTATGGACGTAACTGCCTATCTGACCTCTCCATGTTCATGCATAGCCTATAATCCAGACCTTTGATTGGATTCATCTCCTTTCTAACGTACGGCGGGCAGCGTGATAGCCACCAAGTTTTTGAACTCGAGTTCTTTTTTTTTACTACGTACACGCATTGATGGAACTTCTTCGATCTTACAACAACATTAAATGACAGAAAAAATCGAATAAACTTATCGTGTAAGACGAGTAGAATGGACTAAGTCATTCTTCGATTTCAACATGTTCAAACAAAATTTTTTAATGACATCATCTATAACGCTGAAAGTTGAAATATTACTAAGAAACTTGAAAGGTAAGATAAAGCTATAGAAATAATAAAATACTACTTATTCAATAGTAAATTGCATACCAGTAAACTATTGCAACTTTGACAATCGACTAAACCTACAAATCATAGACAAAATCTACGTCTGACTTGCCGTTAGTAAAGAAAACTAAAATTTTAGTATCCACACATAATATCATAAATTCAACATAAAATGCTTATAATATTTTAAATATTTCTTTCAATTAAATAATGAATAAATTCCTCTTTTCAAATTTCACCCAAAATCTATGCTCTATTCTTTTCGCTCTGTCAAGTTGGTGCAATACAGGAAGCGACATGGATAATTTAACAAGATTGTTTAAGAATATTGCCTCTGCATTTAGACCTCAAAGCAATAAAACAATATTTAAAAAACAGTATAATTTTATCTTTATAAAATATTGAAGCAAATGAAGTGTTTATCCATTTGATAAATTAAAAGTTGTTACAACTTGAAATGAACTTAGCAACAAAAGCCTTGGCGCCAGCGGAACTTGTCACTTAGTGGCATGTTTTATGTTGGTACCACTGTAGTAACTACGTGGTCGCAATAGTACAAAAATGTAAACATGCACAGATAATTTTGGGTTATTTTCCTAGAATTTGTGTACAATTAGATAATTATTTAGCTTCATTAAAACCTAAAAATTATCGAGAGATACATTAGTAGTTAGCATAAGCTATCTATGGTATAAGTTTCAACAAAATATTTTTTTGTAACCGGAGTGAACATAGGTAGAAGCGTCGTCAAGCGCAGAATTTCAAGTCCGTAATGGCGGACGCCAATAATTTTGGAAGTTTCGTGATTCTATTGTTCTGTTTTTAAGTATTTTACTTGTTTGCTGGTTTGGGAATGAGTTTTGTCATAAGTGAACGTATACGGAGTGTTAAAAACGTGATAGTGATATGAAATGTTCAGTTATAGCGTGACAAAATCGCCTTCTAGATATGTAACCTTTTCCCTAACCTCGTTTACGCCAATGGAGTAGATATGTGATCGATGTGTGTGCGTCGGTGAACGATATTTCGTCCGTTTCGCGTTACTATTTGTGTATAGTTCATCTTCTTGTTAGTGATGGAAGTGTCCGCGTCGCGGTTTTGCAATCCGACGCCCGATTCCGATGTAACGTAAGCGAGCCGGTCGATCGCCAAAGCGAGTGTAAGCAGGGACGGTCGTTGCCAGCCGAACATGGCTGCGACGCAGGCAGAGTCTCAGCGAAGCGAAATAAACGTTGACCAGAATCCATCGGAGCCGCTCAGTGAATCTCGGAACGCTTTGTTGCAAAACGGCACCGACAAGTCCGTCGGGCGCGTTCCGCCCGATGGCGTCGTGAACACAAAGAGCAAATCGCCGATGTCGGCCGAAACAGGGCAGCCACGCGACAGTGGCGAGTCGCCCGGTCACGACCGAGGCGTAGAGAGGCCAGTGACAGACCAGTACGGCCAGTATAGATATCAAGAAGGCGCGGATCCTTATTACGCGCCGCGGCCAGGTTTTCCCGGTAAACCGCGGCCACCGCCGCAGCAACCGCGCTTTTTCCCGGGACAGGCGGTGTCACAGGCACCAGGTCCAACGCCCACGCTGAATTCGTTACTACAATCAAGCGGGGCGCCGCCACACCGCTATCCCAACAGTTATGAGCAGCCGCCGGGGTATGGCCCGGCTCCCGGCTGGCCGCAGCACAGGCCTATGCCGCCCTATAATCCTCAAGGAAGCCCATACAGAAATTCAACGGTAAGTTCTAGCATTAAATCTTCACAATGAATATTCATCATACATTTTGGTGGGAAATATGCAAGTTGAATAATTAGATGTAAGATTTTTTCTTAAACTATTACATTTCTAGACCCACACTTGAACAATGGGTAATAAATAAGAAATTAAATAAGAAAAACACTAACAGTCACATATACTGCTCAAACATATATAAAATAACTGTTTGTTATCATTAGATATTCATTAGAAACATCCTTTTACATTTTTTTCTTTGTCATTAAGCCCAAGGGCATAAATAAGTTCAATTAGGTAAAATGGATCAAGAGCTTATGGGCAACGCCACCCAACTAATGTCACATTTGGATCCCAAATTCTATACCAACTAGGTATTTTTTATTATTAAGTTTTTAGATTGTAATGTTTATAGTGTTAATACTGTTTCGGTATTCATCCCTCTGTACTAAGAAGATGATTACTAATGTTGAATAATAGCCAAATATTAGTTGGCCAAAGTAATCCAACATAATTTAACAAGTAAGTTAAAATATTCTTTTTTATTTAGCTTATGTACCAGAAACTTTGTTTAGTTTCTAAGTCTAATCTGCGAGTCCAATTAGTCAGTTGTGATGTTTGATTTTCCAGGTTTTTTATTTTTAATAACACTTAAACAATTTAAATATTTATAATTTCTACAGTGTTAACACTATCTATACAATACAGGATTATTTTAAAATTGTGCTTTTGCTATCTGTATTAGCCGAATCCTGTACTTCTGGTTTCTATTTCCATTTGTTATAATTTTACCAAATCTGATTTTGGTAAAATGTCTCATGACTGAAATCAGCCCAATATCAGTTAGCGAACAAAGATTTAATTCATACAATATTTACTTGATAATAAATATGTAGCAACAGAGACAGGCACATAAAATATGACAATAATTATAGATTTTTATCATTGTTGATCAGACGAAAGCATAATCCACACAGCCTAGATTAGTTTTGCTAGAAGGAAACACAATTCATCTTTATTGTTTGTTTCAAAAATCCTCCTAAGTTAAAACTGGTTTATTTTATTTTATTATATTAGGAAAACTTACAGCTAATAACAAAGATTGAACAAGCTTATAGCGAAACTAAAGCCAATTAAAGCTAATTAAATTATTCTTGAAAGAATTCTTAAAAAAATGCCAAATCACACATACACTGTATATAAGTCAAAAATAAAGTGCCATTATGCAAAAAACATGTCATTACATGAAAAAATTAAGTATAATATGGCATGTAAGTATAACTACTTACATGCAATATATTGTCTTTATGCCTGATTGAATTATGTACATAATGTAAATTGAAATGCAACATAACCTTAAAATATACTTTAATTTAAAAAATTCTGTACCGCCACTTTGCACCTTTAAATGACAAAGATGACCATGAGAAAAACTGATTCAATGCAGATAGTTTTCTATATTTGGGTGTGAAAGTATACAAAAATCACAGGGTCCTTTACAAACTAGCCCATATAGTCAGACAAAGCAATATAAAATGACGTTTTTATTTCTTCTCACTAGTCCCAGTCATCTGCTTTGACATGTTTAAAAATAATTGAAATTAAACATTTCGAAGCACTGCATAAATCATTTCAAATTAAGTACAAAGATAATTACTAAATAAATACATAGTTACAACATTCTTCATTAGATGTGTATGTAAGAAAAAAAAACAATCCATAACAGATCTGAGATTGCAAAGTTTATAAATGATTAGTGATTCATTCAGTAGTAAGTGATTAACCAATTAACAATTTCATTACATAAAACTTCCATCAACTACGTAATATAAGCCCAACTGAAGTAGAAAATATCAGCTTCCTCTTAATTATATTCTGTTTATGATACTAATATTCTTTTGAACAGGAAATCCTTACCTAATCTATTTCATCAGTCTAAAATGCTTATTTTTGTAAAGAGCTATAGATAAAATGAATTTAATTTTAATGATTATAACATTATTATTCCAAGAAAAAACTAGAGAAATAATATTTAATGACTTCCCAAGTCAGTCTAATGTTTTTATTTGTAATGAGTAATACACCAAATCAAGATACATTTTAGAGAAATATTTTTAGTAAATCATAAAAAAAATGAGTTTTCTCTACTATCTTTTTGTCGTATAAATATATTTGTACTTCCCTAATCTGAATTATAATAATAGTAGATTTTAAGGGATTAGCTTTCTAATCTATTCAGTAAAACATTAGTTTATTTAAGAAGTTTACTGAAGTCCTAAAACTGCATTTCTGAATAACTAATTTATTCATAGAAAACAAAAACTTGTTTCTATCAGGTCTAATTCTAGCATTTATCATTTGTACCTTTTATTTCTTATATTTTTTCCCCCTTTATTGTAATTTTTTCATCTCACACAATATACTGTGTTATTTTGGTTGTTTGATAATTATGGAATATAAAAAAAAGATTTTTAAGCATCTTATCAAAATAAAATAAATACATTACCTAGGGACTTAGTTTGACTTGCATGCATTTAAATGTATTTTAGCTTTACTACATTTGGTTTAGGTACTTAAAAAGAGGTAAACAATCTTGCTGTGTTGCTTTGTCTAAAAACGCTGTTTAAAAAAACATGAATGTAATACAATTATAAAGATTACTAAATCAGTGAAATTGACAGTTTTTTTACGTGCTTGTATACAAAGACACACCAAAATTCTTCTGTTAGATAAATTGAAGAATTGACGAACAGACTTTAAGAAACAGTATTGTACCATACCCTTTAGTGGTGAACCCAAAAAAATTTAAGTACAAGAGAAAAAAAAAATCTTCAATTTCATAGGTCATGGTAGTACTAAAGTCTGTGATTGTGACTATATTTTTCAGAAATGAAAAACAACAGCAAACTTTTTTTAATAATTTGAGCTAAGAAATTTTTGTCATTGGTCTATGTTTGATCTGTATTATTTCTTCGTGCATTTTTTTTCTCCTTAATGTGAATTAGTTAACAATAATTTAAAATATGGTTATGAACCTGCATAGTGACAAATTCGACTCTTAAATAATGCGTTTTGTGAGCAAGTGCAGGCAAGGGTTTTGTTGGTATCGACGCCCAAAACCTAGATTTGAATTTACTACGATTAGATCTAATTACGCTTTGAGATCTAGTGTTCATAAAGTTCAAAGGGTTTTGTGAAGGTGATTCGGATTATTCAAAAAAAAAAATAATTGGCGATGATGACGTCGCTAAATATTTTTTTTATGACGTCGTTGCCATATTTTAAATCAATTTGTCGTTGTAAGTTTTCTCCTAGGTACGTGAAAATATGCCAAAATAAATGGTGAATAATATATTAAACAACCTAAAACGACGATTTTAACGCTTACCGTGCGGGCTGGTTCCATGCGGCCCAGAACAGAGAAACGTGCAATAATTTGGGGGACGCCTTTGCCTAGCTGTGGGACACAGTGGGAGGTTAAATAAAAATACATAAACCTAAATTTAAATCGAGCAAGTGTACAATGACAACACAAACAATAGGCAAGCTTCATCATCATCATCAGCATTTAGTAGTCCACTGCTGGACATAGGCCTCCCCCAATGTGCGCCTTAGCGCCCTGTCTTCGGCCTGCCGCATCCAGCATCCGCCTGCAGTCTTTCGCAAGTCAGGGCAAGCTTGTATTTGAGAAATCGCCTCCTCCAGTACTCTTTCTGAAAAACGTTTAATTGAAAACAATATAATAGAATAGTCTTTAAAGTGAGTCTTGTATCTTAAACGCAGAATCCGGTTAGCGGCAGGCAGTTTCTAGTTAAGAGCACGATGATACTTTCGTCTCACACTACTTGTCGTCATTCTATCCTACTATGTATAATCCCACTTTAATGACATTATAAACGCGAAAGTATATAATAATTATACGAATGTTTCTTCCTCGTTCACGCAAAAACCACTGAACGGATTTAGATGAAACTTGGTTTACAGATAGATTATAACCAGGATTAAGGTTTTTATCCCGATTTAATGTTTCCGTGGGATCATTTTCGATTTCTGGAGGGCGGACCCGTCACCATGCATTGTCCAAAAAAATAGTCAAGCCAAATCATTTTGGTTAGTTTCAACTTAATTTCCATTTAAAAGACCAAAGACATTTTTCCCATTACCCATTGACTGAGTGTCGGCTGTCGGACCAAAAAGGAAAAATGTACGTAGAAATAACAAAGCGGGCCCCGCCACTGTTAGCTGATATAAAAACGAAAGCGCACGGCGATAGTGAAAGTTTGATGTGTAGGCAAATATTACTCGCTTCCAGTCGGAGATTTGTGCGTTGGCCTCTCAGTTCCAAAACGAGCTAAAGGGTAGTGAAACATGAGGCCTCGCCGCCTATCTGCCGGCGCCGCTGCCGTTCCCCGTACATACATTATGTAGAACCAACGGAGCCGGGACGTGTGTTTGACGGAATCAACGTGAATGGAACCTGACATGTGACACGTGTATCTATCTGCCTTGCCGTCAAGTTTGAAAGGCTTTTCGTTACTTTATTGGCTTTGTTCACTCAGCATTTTCAGTTCATTAATTGTCAAGGAGAGTGGGCTTCCTTTTTTATTTTGTTGAACTTCTGAATCTCTTATAATGCTCGCATTCGTGCGTAGATGTCGCTACTAGTAGCAGAATTATTCGTCACTTCGTTGTCAATCTTTGGCAATCTGGCCATGGGTATTGATAAGGCTACCGGGTGTAGTTCCGTACATCATACGTAGCACACTGCTATAACGTAGTGTTGTTTGTGGTATTTCACAACCGGCGGCTATAAAACAATGCATCGAGCACGTGCCTGTTTACACTTTCGAGTTCACATTCAAGGTCGTACGCATTTGTAAGGATGTACCCGTGTAGGCTGGCCATTGAACAAATACCGGTTACATAACAATGTCCCACTTCCCACGATATGCACGTTCTTCCGTCCGTCACGGCCTTTTACAATTAGACGATTTATTATTTATGGATGTGTTGCATTGAATGACTTTCTTTGACCGTGCCGGCCGGCGACAGAGTATCGATTTCTTGTGGCCTCGAAACTATTGTATTTGTTTCCCGTCGATTTTGATCGTGATTGCTTCTGTCTGTTTACTTAAGTTTGCGAAGTTGCAGCACTCCAATGAAAGTTATTAAGTAACGTGGAAACTTTACGATTCAGTAGATTGAACGCGAGACGTCCTAGCTTATTGAGAATGCAAGTATATCTTTTTAATCATAAATGGGTATTGTCAACGTAATCGCTATGACGTTACGCTGATTATTTATGAATGGCTTAAATAGGCAAGCATTGTGGAATTAGTCATTTATCTCGGCATGTTGTTTACCCACAATCGTGTTAGATAGTTGTCGATAAGGAGACACGTGGTAGCGGGGTCGTCGACCCAACATACTCGTGCTCGCCGACAGCTCGGTAATAATAATAAAATGTTTCCGTGCGACTGGTTCAAGGGCGAGCCGCTGATATCGGCGCTCGCTATATTTAGATTTAGCTGTGTGTGATGTGGGTATGTGTGTGTTTGTCTACATACACAATTGTCTTGCATCTGGTATTCTCCGTGTACGCTGTTGTCTATGCGGTCTTCGTCGGTGTTATAGAAAGGTTTAGCTGAACTTCTTATAGCAATGATTTGGCTATCAAGATCCGTGCTGACTCTAACATTAAACAACTTTTCTATCTTATTTCGTCGTTCCAGTAATTGATATGCAACAAGTGGCTTCTTATAAACAGTTCAACCACTATTGGCGAAAAATGTACTACATTCGATTCGGCCGTTGGCGACGTCCAACTGTTTGTTGCAATTAATGATTTCTGACAGGATCTGCCGCCTATCGACGGAATGTCTATTTGATTAGTAATTTTTATGTTTCGTCTTCAACTTTCCCATGACTGCGTAAATAGCACTCAATTTATTCCTTAATTTCTATAACAGGAAATCACGTTATAAAATGTCGCGCCCGTTTTCATTTCAATTCATCCCATGTGTTTAGATTCTAAGTCACGGTCACATAGTGACATTGAATAACTAATCCAATATTAAACCTAAACAATTCACATCAAAATCACACCTCCCGCCCCCAATAACATAATATTCAAATTCAAACGCTGTTCAATTACCAATTACCTAATGGCCGTTATCGTAGTATTTAGGGCAATACATGGCGGTTCTGTGCGTAGTTGCAGCCCGAGTAAATTTCGCTCTCACTTTCGTATCGCAATAGCGGCGGTGTGTACATGAAAACGAGATGAATGGGCCGACTGAGACCGTTCATTCTGAGTCTGTGATGTGGATTTCGTAAAATCAATGCGAGCCGTCTCGGACCCGCGTGCCGCCCGATAATCGTGTCATTGTGCATTGCTTGGATAAGGGGCACGACCTCGATCTTTTACCGCATAGGGTCGCTGACCGCTTAACTGCTGTCTATTAAAAATTCACTTGGCACGTGCCAATTTTTAATTTGACGTTAGTGTCTTGACCTTCTCACAAATGTTTACATTAAATTATTGAAGCGCCAAAATGTTCTGATGTTGTCAATTATTATTATTTTGGCAGCAGTGATTATATACTGTTTGTGTATTTCACACCTGTATCAATGAAACTAGATAACTATGTCAAACACCTGCAATGCACCTTATCTGAGTGTGGCAACAACTTGCACCTTACTCCGCGACGTATTGGCGAACAAAAACGTCAGCCGTCACGCGGCTTGCATTCATTCATACAATATGTTGAATGTTGTAATGGGGTCGTTAAACCGTGGTGACGTCATGTAATTGCCAGCTCCCTTTGCCGGTCGCCGGTTGAAATCAAAACGTCGGATTAATAACAAGGGAGGTCTGTGTAGGTCAAGCACATTATCACTTCGGTTTGTGTGCGTGACAAACTGTGCGACGTGCTCACTAATAATCACCCATTACATTCACATTAAAAGACAGGTACGTTCTACTTAAACGATAAACATCATTTCAGAAACCAATTTTGCCCCCAAGTCCACGATAGTTGTCGAAACTCAATGAAACAACTATAAAGCTCGGATGATCATTCAACCTACTAAGATGTACAAATTACGTTTCGATGTAACAGTTTTACGAGCGAAATTATATAAACCTAACTTCAGACTACATAAATGGTGCAAACACTTTTACGTAACATCGATAAATATATATTATACTTGTGTGTATGTGAAAGGGGCCATTGCCAAGGACCACGTCGAGCGCAGCCGGAAAGGTAAATGACTTCCATGCCTGTACACATGCATATACTATACATATTGTATTCATATACGTTAGATACTACAGGCGGTGTGAGATTACAAACAAGATTATTTATGGCCATAACAAGTATTATCAAAAAACATTACAGCAATTTAGAACTCTATAAAAAGACGTTATTGTTTTACTTTTAACGTTTATTGTTTTTGAAGTTAGTAAGCGCGTTCCTAAAGAGCAGGGAGCAATAAACTTTGACGATATCAAACAAAACGTGAAAGTAAAACAGTTACTAAAATGTTTTTTATTGTTCTTACCTGCTTTAAGTAGATCAGGAATATTGTTTCAAATTACCGTTGTTTCGGATATAGTATTGTAAAGAACACGCACTTGAACGTGGAATGTAATATTGCCATAAAATCTTTTCTTGACAACTTTGGTAGCCTAAACATATAGACGCACAACGCGTTTTAAACGCACCGTACTTGCGTGCTTTTCATCGGCATAGCAGTTTCCTTCGACGCTCTCGCACGTTCGTATTAGTCCGACTTGCGTGGCCTAACGTGTTTGTATCGAAACAAACGAGCGACCACGACGCGTTTTTAAAACTCCTCATATTCTTAAATATCTAAACTAACGACGTTTGCGTGGAATAGTGACTTAGGGCATTTTTTATATAATTATATCTTTTTGAACAAATTTCTTACGCGATTCGCTTAGTTAGCATAAGTTGTACATAAAATCAACTCAGCTATGCATTACAACTATCAGTAGTAAGTAGTATTTTTTTTAAGCAATTTAGACACAGGTGTTTAGATTTTGTTGTGTCGTCAACATTGCCTTATCCACGTTGGGGTTAACATTCCTGATGTGATGTGTCATACTTGCGTAAAGCGGGTAGCCTTTCTATATATATATATGTATAAAAGGTCACGACCGCCTCTCTTATGTACCTACCCTAGATACTGCGTAGGTACCTAAAGGGAGTTCTTTATTGAACCGTCTTGGGTGGAAAAGGGGTCGGCCTTATTAGGTCAGTAACACTTGTGATTGTTTGTTTACATTTGTGATTTGATTATATAATTTCACTGAGACTAATATAACTAGATTACATCTTTATCAATTAGTGTCGATATAAGAAAGTATTTACTACTTTTATTCAGGATAACCAATGCGTGGCCTGAGTAAAGAAAAAAAATGAAGTAAAAGTTATGCACGTAGAACAAAGAAAACGCACAAAATCACTATTTAGGTTTACTCGCGAAATACTGTATGCAGTTAGTTGATTAAATGTGTGTAGCGCACAATTGAATTCCTTCGGTGCATGCAAATGTTTACTTGTCTAAGATCGCGGTGCAAGCCACCTGTTGCCTAACCGCTGTAGCACCTAGTTAGAGTTACCGCGAGCTTGACATTCACGGGGGCTCGTGACGGCGCAGACCGAAATAACTTGCCGTAACCGACCGCATAACACGACGTAATGCTCTTTCTATTTATAGAGACTTATAATTAAATACACAGACATTCGTATTTGCCTTCCGCTAGTCCATGACGACAGAGATGAAAACGCAAACGTGCTTGTTAGCGTTTGCACTAACCGCTAATGCAACCATTTACTTTGTATACTTTTTATTATTATTAGTTTACAAACTGGTATAACCGTTGCCAAGTCAAATCAGCGGTGTAATGGTGATAAAAATAATGCAAACATATTAAACTTGACACATTGAATCGAAAACAATTTTTATCTTAAAACATTTCGTGTTAAGGCGTGAATCAAGTCGAAATGAAGCAAGTGTTATCAGTACATTTTATGTAGGTCTCCTTGCCTTATTAAGAATGCTGTCATTCAAAGCACGTGTAGTCGGAAGTGGAAACAGATGATTCGATGAATAAGGTTTACGTGCCATTGTTGATTCTCGGCACATATAAAAAGTAAACCGGTCAGTGGGCCTTTATCGTTTCTAACAGGAGCACGATAAAACGAACCAGATAATAATAACGGTAACAGTCAAACTCATTCATTTTCTTTTTCTGTTAACAATATAGTTATGGTTCGTATTTTTTGTGTGGGTACGCAAAGGGATAGCCCGACGGCGTTTAATATGTAAAGGAAGGCAAGGTTACACACACACATCAACGGTGTGTCTGTGTAAGCAAGATGCGCTTGTAGTGGAGGGAATCCCCAACTTTTTACAAACACAATCAAAGTTATGTAATGTTTGCTCGTATCCGTCCGCGCACGCTGCCACTGCTGTTTGTACGAATGCCAATGTTATACATTACAGGCCTCTTGTATTAGTCATAGGTCATTAACATCGTTGTTAAACGGTGTTTAATAATATTGTTTCCTCGAGGTGTTGAACAATTCGTTTCGCTCTATATGTTTTCTGACGTGACGTTCTAAAATTATGATACTGTTTCTAAATTTAAGACAGCGATTGAAATCGAAACTTCATTTTTCTACGCGTAGTTGTCTTGAAATTCAATTTAAATAAATGAGACCTACAATGTTATTGGTTAAAGACAGCACAGATTACAAAGAATTAGCTGTACTTCAGCGGGTGGTAAAAAACGTGTTATTGGCGTTACTGAGTAGCGCTGGCGCCACTAAAACAGTTTTTACGTATTCTCAAAATGTTCTGTCAACAACAGAAAAACAACACACAGTTTTGTATGTGTATGTCTCCATTGAAATTCCTTAATGAAATAACTTAAATTCTTATATGACGATGACCAAAGGATACCATCGAGACCGAAACACACGAAGTAAATCAGAATTGTTAAGAAGTTACGTACTTAAGTTAATATAAACTACTTGCTTAACAAAGCAGCTTCCTTGCGTAATTGAACTATGTCTCCTACTTAATTTACAATTATTTCACAAGTTTTTTAGATTTTATTAGAGATACTATAAAGCAACAATGTTTACAATCATCAGTGGCTCTATGTTAAATCTCCGTTGGGAACTATGGAGATAATCACTGGAAACGAATATTAAGCTGAAAATGCTAATTTCTTATCAGTCAACTAATCTAGTTTTGGGTTTTGGCCTTCTTTGACATTTACTATCACGGATAGCCGCGTGGTTGCGGTCACCACGCCAAAACAACGGAGCGGCGGCTTCGATCCCCAGTCAAACGTTTGTGTGATCAACGAAGGTTTGTCTTGAGCCTAGGTGTCAACTCTCGGCTACAAAAAGATAAAACATCTAACTGGGATAATCGTTTAAAACAAAAATAACCTAAAAAAGAAACAACTTGTTACGACGGAAATAAAGTGTTAAAAACAGAAAGAATAACCAGTGAAATGTACCTCTCCAATTTTAACAGTAGTCATTAAACGCAAATCGAGTTTCTTACACCAAACAACTTTCCACATGTATGTAATCATCGAGTTGTGCGGCGACGGGCCCTTCACCCGAGCCTCCCGAGCTGACATTAACTCTCGGAATATGAACACAGATTGTAAAAACTAGATTCTACATTGTATGTAATTACCTACCTGGTTTCATTTCAAAAGGAGCCTGATTTATATTCCTTCCTTATTATTCGTATTTATAGAGTTAAATATCACTAACAGTTACCTGCGATTCCGTCTGCGTGGACTTTAGTTTACAGCGCGCGGTAGTTCCGGTTTTTGTGGGAACGCCGAGATAAAAACGCCCTTCACCTCTATTCCCTCCTCCTTAAAATCTAAATACCCTAAAACAGCTATTTTATTCATTTAAAAAAAAATATGTTACAACCCTTTTTCTAGTCAAAAGCAGCTTGTCTCTTCTCAGGCTTAAGGCTGTGTACCAAATTTCATGACAATCGGTTTAGTAGTTTTGGCATGAAAGCGAGACAGACAGACAGGCAGAGATACTTTTGCATTTGTATGGATGCAGAATTATTTTCCAAGCAAGACTTTTTGATGAAGCGCCTTGGTGATTTCCGCTAAAACATAGCAAATAGTTCAGAAAAGCACCCCTTCAATCTTTTATTTTAAATTGATCTCGGAAATTGGTTTTATGACTATATTTCTTTGACAAAATGTAAAAGCTTTTAGGTTTGTAAGTTTTTACTTCTTCCAACGACTTTTCTTACTTATTTTTCATTTCAATTTCAATGTCTCTATAGAATGCTTAGTTAATTATGCCTCTCCTACAGTAGGTATTTTGCGTTGCTGTTGTAAAATGCTTCTTTTTCACTAATACATCGTTTATCGCCTTGTGACAAAAGCCTGAAATTTGCCGTCTGTCTTTCTTCCCAGTTAGACATTAATAAATATTGATTATTATCAGAATATTGTGTGCATATTGGTCGTACAAAGTAGCGTTATTTATAAGTAATGGGTAACAGGGTTAATGTTTGGGCCGATGGTAATGACATAATAGCGTTGCAAGTGGGTGAATGCGGTCGTGCCGACGAGCTGGATCGGAATCCGGTCACATTCCTAACGGCACACACTTGCACTGTCGCGTTTGATGCACTTCGCGCACGCCGTAATATCTACCATATTATCTCATTAAATTATTCCAATTAGCTTGGTACGCGGCATTTCGCACCACGCTGTCTCATACCAGCTACATATTTCTTGACAGGACAACATCTATATGTTATGTTTATGTAGTAAGTTCGCCATATATCCACACCCCCTACAAACGTGTATTTTCTATTTCAATGCTTGTTACTTATACTTATACTTCTTCTTCTTCTTCTAATATATAAAATTCCCGTGTCACGATGTTAGTTACCGTACTCCTCCGAAATGGTTCGACCGATTCTTATGAATTTTTGTATACATATTGGGTAGGTCTGAGAATAGAACAACATCTATTTTTCATACCCCTCAGTGTACAAGGGTTGCCCACACTAAAATTTATTATTTTATTTTTTGGACGAAATTTTTTGTTTTCATTTTTTTATAATGTGGCATTAAAAATGCATACAACTAGAAAAAAAATCTGCAAAACAACGTTTGCTGGGTCAGCTAGTAATCTTATAATATAATTCAAGTAGCTCTTATCATGAAATCAAATGCAAGGTCTTACAACCTTTTAGACATCGTACGTTCATTTAATATATTCAAGCCCATTCATAGCCAAGTAGATAATATGACATCAACATTCCTTATTCATAAAAGGTGATTTACATTTAAGACACAATGACGCCTAACAGCTGAGTTTACTACGAGAAGTATTATTTACGCACAATTTACATAAGGATCGAGGGTTATTTTGGTGGACCACATACAAAATTATGTTTTGTGTGCCTTGTGACATTATTTTTTTGTCAATTTAGGGTTCAAACAATGAAACCTTTTGCAATGCAAATTCACCACATGGGCGCAGGGTCAACGTTTCATATTGTTTCCTATTTCTACCCTTAATTTGCCGGAACTGTATAATCGGTTGTAAATATGACTACAAAAGTATAATTCTTCAAAGGTAATCTTGCCACTGGAACTGGCTCTAAATTATCACGTTTAATTTTAGAGTAAATTTTGTAACGCCTGTATTTATATATCATTCTCACAAATGTTTTCCAAGCCGCTTGTGAAAATGAAATACCTTTTACGTTACGTTTCGTTGTGGTTTACGTTAGCCTCTCGTATTTTCAGCCCGCAACCTTAACGATTACAGAGCGGTTTTGTCTGTTTTGCTTTCCTGACTTGGGGTATTCACTGATCCCTGCAGTCACTCGAGAATACAAAAAGCCCTGCTTTCATATCTCTAAATGAACTTTTCATGAGGCCCTTGAAGTCCGACGTTGAGGCATTGGGTCACTGAGATTTGTTTGGACTTATTTATACCACCGAAATGGGGTCTTTTTTTTATTACATCTGAGTTTTACTTTATGCTTTTTGGCCCAAAGGTGGCTTAGGTTTCTGTTCTTAATGTAATTTTGAGCTACTGGTTATTAAGGTCATATAGGTATGTCCAAGTATGAAAGCAAATATAATAGACGCGTAGAGGGCGGTGCGCGGGCTGCGCACCTACCCGCGGGTCAATTACTGCATAAATCAATACGGATGTCGCCCTATGTGGTGGCTCTTTGTTCCAGCCGACTGGAGATACGAGGCCCGTCTCGGCGGCTCCAGCTCTGTCCGGAAAACTCGCTGAGGTATCGCGGGGTCGGATGATTACTTATTAACGTAGGTGGAGGCTGGCTGGCGCGGGCGGGCCGCTTCGAGCTCGTCGCGCGATCGATGCCGAAGCGGCCAATGGCGCGCCGCCGCCCCCCGCCGCCCGCACCCTGCGCAACCCTCACCACACCCCGCGCACGCCGCACCCCGGCAACCGCCCCCATAAATCATTGAATCCGCCATAAAACACCCCAATGTTCGTAAAAATGTAACTCTAATTGGCGAACACAAGTCTCATATCTCCTAGTCAAACTACACCCGGAAGCCTTCAGGACAAGGCCTTAGTTTAGAGACATAAAACATTGATCAAAGAGTAATACAGATCCCCGCTGGCTCGCTCGTTTGCCTCGACGGAGCGGGGCTCGTACGAATAATTGAATTTCCATCATAGAACAAAATGAGAGCTGAAAACTGAAGCGGGGCGACTTTGTTGGCACAGCGAATTATTTCGGACGTCAATATTATTTAGTCACGGTATCTGTCTGATAAATTCATATTACAGTTAAAGCGCATTAATTCATGAGCGTACTAGGAAAACCTTTAGACAAAATGGGGTTTTATGTAATATGATATCAAACTTATTAGTATGATCGTTATATATTAAGGTATGGTCGACAATTAATTGATATGAATATCTCTCATTCTATTTAGTTTTATTCGAGTCTAATGTAATGGATAAATAATTCCGAGTAATATACCTCGTATAATAGAACCTAGTGTACCTGTTTGGTTACTATGTAAATGAAAATCAATTATGAGTTATGTATTGCATAATTTGTTTTGCAAACAAAAACATGTTTATAGTGCGCGCAACGAATCGAAGCGCATAAACTCGGCTTTGTTAGAACATGTCTAATCTAATAAATTATCTCGCATAAGTTTTTTAATCATGAAATAAGGTTTTGAAAATTTGTTGGGGTCTATTAGGATTTGAATGAATCTTCTAATATATAAAATTCTCGTGTCACGATGTTAGTTACCATACTCCTCCGAAACGGCTTAACTGATTTTTACCAAATTTTATATGTGTCTTCAGTAGGTCTGAGAATCGGATAACGTCTATTTTTCATACCCCTTAGTGATAAAGGTTTTTCACACTAAATAATATTATTTTATTTTTTGGACGAAATTTTTGTGTGTGGCATTAAAAAATACATACAACTAGACATAATTTATTAGGCAAAACAACGTTTGCTGGGTCAGCTAGTATTTTTATGATTTTTCGTCTATCATTTTTTTTTAGGATTTCAGTTAACTTATTTACTTATTTTTTATATTTAATCTGTATTTTAACTAACTATTATTGTGCACTACGATTTAATTTCAATTAAAAATGCCAATTTGTTTCTTTGTTACATACATACCCGTGAGGGTCCAGGGATTTATTGTTAAGTCTACAATACTCAAATGTAAAGCACGAAGCGGTTGTCTATGTTGTAAACCAATTCACATGCGGCTTGTCCCATCAAAATAGAGATCAATTGAAAAAACCATCCTTTACTTTAGGGTTGTTGTGTTTAGTGCTGGAACTGTGTATTCAATTAGTTACTTTTGTTTCAGCCGCCTCGGGGATACGGTGGGCCCCCTTACGCGGGAGCCCCAGGCGGCCCTCAACAGCCCCCGGGTGCGTACGGCCCGCCCGGCTCGTACCCGCAGAGGTACCCGCCGCCGCCGGGAGCCCCTGGCGCACCTAACTCAAGACCGCCATTCTCGCCACATCAGGTTTGTCAAAATTTGATAATCTATTTTATAAGCACAAAACGTCTATTTTGAGCTTGAACTGTTAAACTTTTGAGTCGAAAGACCTCCCTTTTCTCTTTTCACACTTGTTTTTGCCACACAAACTTGTGGCTCGCCTAAGACCACCTTCTAACTCTGGAAAGTCGGGACCATCCTAATTAGAAATATATTTTTTATGGGAACTGCCCATTATATTTCAAACCTTCAAACTTTCAAAAGCCCAAAATCCGGCTACTAATTGTTTAGTTATGCTGACCGACTAAAATAATAATGTTATAGTCGTTTAATATGTGAATAAGATAGGTTATTTTCCTATATATCTTTAAAGGTTAGGTAAATCTTCTACCTTAGACTTCTTTTTACTCTTATTTGAGTAATAAAAGTAAGATTCAAACTTATCTCAAGCTAAAAAAACACTTACCTGCTATTTTTAGAGTTTAAAACAAATAAGTCTTGATAGTAGTTATATTTGGATTTCAAACTTCTTAGACTAGCTTTCTTTATTTGCTAAAAGGCAATATGTTTTTAGACCTCTGTTTAAAAATTCTATGAAACGATAAGAGATATTTTATATTTTAGTGATATAAAACCCGTACCATGATACTTGTAGTAGTACCATAGCTACGTATTAATCATACAACAGCATTTTCTAGTTATGATAGCGCATGTCTTATTACAAACTGAACTGTTCATTTTGGACAAGAATAATAAGAAGATAAATGTGAAATTCAGTCTACGTCTTAAAGGTAAAAATATAGGACGAACATATCTAAATAAATCTTACAAACTAAGGTTTTAGTTATTATTATATTTATATATTCGTAATATGCTTTTAATAAACACTACAGTTAAAAACAATTTGTAAAAATAGATTGTCACTCCGATCCGATTAAGTACGCAGATATGCACAATGCACGCTACAGATTAATTCAGATTGATGACTGCTTATATACCTGTGTATAAGTTTGTATATGTGTATGTGCATCAAAGGGTATTGTCCTCAAGACGCAGTTTGGTTGCGGAGCGAGCAAGAACATTGTTATGAATATACATAGTGCGCATGTCAATTCTTGATAGCTATTGAACTCTGTATTCAGGTGTAATCTACAAAGCATTGTGTTTATGTATCATTGATTCATTATAGAGACTTCATTATCTTGCTTTTTAGTTTCTAGAAATGTGTAACGTTACTTGAAGAGAACGTAAGAACTTTGCACATCCAACAAAAATAATATCGCAATTAATGCTCTAACTTAAAATAATGCTGCCGCTGATCGCCTGATTTACGTTAAATGACGCGGAGTTTGCTTGATTTTGAACTTGTGACTGATGTTGCCAATAATGTCTTCCTGCCTTACAACTTGACGGGTCGTGCCGTCCTAGCACGGCATTTTTGATAGATGCAACCCATTGCCTTTCACCCTTAGTACCGTTTATCTGCTAAAGCCACCATGATCCAAGCTCCAAAATCGACCATTGTTCTTACCTATGTTGGGAACATCCGCTGACAAAGTTTCAGATTTTAAAACATAACGTAGGTCTGGGGTCCACGGTCTCTTACTCTATTATTACATTTTATGAGCCATAATTTCAACCCGGAACCTTTTGCTGGGTATAAGCTTCCCGTTTTTTTGAGTAATACGGCAATTAGGATGATATCCTAAACTGCATCATAACATAAGTGCTTAATCTGAACGGCTTTAATTCCGAACACTAAACTTGTCAGAAATGCTGTATATCATACGACTCAGCCTTAAAGCCTTAAAATGCCGCTGTTTCATGTAAAACCCTCACAGGAAATGCTAAACTTTAAGATGTATCATAGAAGGTACGCTAACACCGGTAGAGGCATATTACAGCAATAACGACAGCCGTATCCGGTTTCTATGCCGGCGACTACAAGCGCTATTAAAGAACCCGTTCATTTTGAGGTTTTTACGCTGATATTAGCTGCATTAAATTGTGGGACGTTAGTCTTTCATTCCAATAATAATAATTTATTTAATACTTTATTTATTGTAATACTTTATTTTACTATTCCATAGAAAACCGATCTATAGGCGTGGGCTTTAATAAAACATTTTCAAATACATTTTCGCTCAATGAATCAACGTGCCAGAGTTATTAAAAGCTACGGAGAAGAAATTATCTGCAAATGATTGTGCGACGTCGTCTTCTGAGAAATATGTTTATGCTTGGACGTCGTGTTGGATTCATATTCAAATCCGAAACTAGATAGCCGACTCGAACGTTTCTCAGAATCGTTGAGCCGGCGGGCGGCGGCGCATCGGAGCCTCATCCACTCACGTGAACATAAACGTTCTATCATACTTAAGCCGTCTTCGAAGGAACACGAGTCTAAGAGCCATAGGCATAAGTTCTAACTTAGCGTGGTAGCTCAAGATACGCTCGAATGACGTAAGCCGCTCCGCGCGCGCGCTGACGTAAGCTTGTTGTGCAACGGACCCAGAGGTACGTTTGAAGCAGGGCTCTTGGAGCGAACTCGTGTAGAAATCGATGTTAAGAAATGATTCCACTACGAACAAGGCCGTTTTGAAAACATCTTTCGATGTGGTTTAGAGCGCAATACCTCATGTTATGGTATCTTTGTGCTGTGACTTAATCCCTCTATTCACAGGATTCTTTTGTCGTGAGCCTTGCATAGAAGTATTGTTCAATTTAAATCCTGGTGTTTTGATATTATGTAAAATGTTCATTTTTGTGTAACTGTCATAAATTTCTACCAGAAAATCCATTATAAAAAGCGTATTATGTTAAATCAACGGTTTATTACTAAGTTGCCTTCTTCTACACACAGACAGTATCAAAAACAGTAAAATAGGTGTTGTTTACCGCTGAGACAAAATTTACCATTTAATTGTGACATTCACAAATATAAGGCTATCATAGCTATCACTATGTAAGTTTGTTCAGAAGGTCAATGACTCTTAGTGAGTCATGGCACATAAGTTTAGTTTTATTCTATTAACATGAGACTAGCTCTTATTGGTGCCCTGAATCCAAGGAACTTGATTATTTTCAATGTGCCTCCTACCATATTATATTTGAGATATGATTGGGTAACTGTGTAGTACTGAGGATGTTTAAATGTAAAAGTTAAGAAACTTTTAACACGGCCGAAATTTAATCGCTGGTATTTTTTTACTCAAGGAAAGGTTGACGTGATTGTATGCCCTTCGTGTGTACTTACTTAGTGTATAGGAAACCCAATTCTAGCTTTGTCTGAAATACAAGTAAAGGGTGCTTACGCTTTTACAAGAATCTGGAATGAACAACTTTTGTCAACAACTTCATACATGTAAGATTTACATTAACTCACATCTATTCGTCCGAAGAATTCTTAATTGAATTAATTCTCCTTAATTGTTTTAACCTAAGATTACATAAAAATTGTACTCCGAATCTCTTTGTATGTAAAAAGAGTTTTTCCATTTTATAAAAATTATGAACATCAAGCTTATGCTTGTTAATTAGTTTATTAATTATGCGAAACAATCACATTGAAGATCATACTCAGTAGATACACAAAACGACTAATCAAAATACCGATAGTAGGTGTTTTGATAACATAATCTTAAAAAGTGCATGTAGGTGAGCAATCCGTGGGCACAAGAGGTTGATTTATTTGTTTGTTCATTAACCCACTAAAATAAAATCCAATTTCATTTAATAATTTCCTGTAAAAGGAATCTGCTGCGTTACTAATGTGTCGACATTGCTGAATAACGGACTTGAAAGTTGAACACTCTGATTTTTATTGCTACCGGTACTTTTAAGGAATGAACATTTGCGTGTATGTTTAAAAAGTTTTTTTTTCCTAAGCCATATGCGGTTATGCTTTTGATTTATGGTTTAGATCATTAATTTTAAGGCTAAATTCTGCACTTACCTACACATTTTTTGAACCGATGACCTTCAAAATAATGGTCGATATTTTTGGATTTCGATTAAATTGGTCCTCTTTCTCATTCTTTTCGTCTGGTTTATTGGTGATGCAACCTTGTGTCAGAGTTTAATCCCCCGTAGGCCACTTACGCGACTTAACACGTCCTCAAAAAATTCTCGTTGGTTCTAGTTTCATCATGATTTTCTAACCGAGGATAATTACTTTTTTTACTTTGTTGACTTGGCAGTCCAACTGTCATACCACAAAACTATCACTGTTTCAAATTGAATAAATTAAACTATTCTGATTAGATAACTACATCTCATTGCTTAAGTTGAATGTATTAAATTACAATAATTGTAATCCAGTAGGATTAGTTTCGTCTAATGGACTATTGACAAGATACAGCTTTAACACTTATGATGCAACTGACGCTCTTATTTTAACAAAAAAAAACAACAATTTGCGGAAATTTCACGCTGCGTCATCTTTAGAAATGTCTAAAAAAAGTAACAAACCAATTGAAGCAGAAAAAACAATGACATGAAGTATTTCTTACAAGAATAACAACATAAAAAGTTTTATGACTCGCTACTGGCTATTAACTTAAGGCTGGTCAAGATTTTTTGTAGACCGCTCAAAATAATTTATCTTTGTTATGAGAGGAATCATATGAATGGATTTAAGAGCCTACTAAAGAGCTTTTAAGTTCAAACTGATTTTAAATAGTAAATCGCTAAAGTGCGAATAAGACTCGCTACTATGAAAGTACTGTGTGGGGTCGAAAAAAAAAAAAGAAAACATCATCTTCTATCACGGCTCATGAGATACAGGCACAAAATTATCGGTTCTATTTTACTCTTATAGCATGAATCATATTGAAATCACTCAGAAAATACGATATCAAAACGTGAAAAGATTGATAAGCTTACTATTCCACAAGATCAGATTCTCTTGTATATCATAAAACATTTGTTGACAGCGATAAAACGTGCTCTACGTTCTGTTGTTCAGTGCTCTATACGATCAGCTGAAACGTTCTCAGGTTGCAATGTTTAGATGTACTCAAAGTAGTGTCGGGGGTGTGTCCGTGAGACTATAAGATAGGTAGGTGGTGTCTTGAGTGCGAGTATTGCGGGCTCGGAGATACGGCCCGCATCCGGGTGCAATGAATGCGACGACGGTTTCAAGGGCGCGCCTCAGGTGATGACGTACGCGCACCCCTCCGCCCCCAACATGGCTCACGCGGGTGTTCCGGCACCCACCTAATAATGCACGTCTACGCCCTGTCTACCGCGTCCGCACTCGTTGCAACCTTGAGTGCTCTCGGAGACACCCTTGTTGGCACCTGTCAGAACAGCCTTTCGAATTCACACCAACTACGAAACCAATGATCTTAATAAACCTCCACCATGAAGCTTTCACAGTAACACTGTTAATTATGAAAAAGTGTTTACTACCAAAACTTGTGTGTGTTAAGAGAACCGTCGTATCAATACCACAAATACTGTTATTGAACAGCCAAGGCTGCCACGGATGTCACGCCTTCAAACGTCGTTCGTTAGCCTCGCTACAATTACTGTGTAGTTAGTATCACGTTGATAGCTCTCTAATTATCTTAATAATAGTGGAGGTACAGGGGCGGGGTGGCGGCCCCGTCAGCTGAGCGAAAACGAAAGTAAACAGAACTCGGTCAAAGGGTTTGTACTCACCTACCCGCAATATTTATGTGGGTACGGGGGTGTACCCCACACCCGATCCAGTCACCCTCCTTTGATGGATTGGTTGGCGACTGGCGCGGATGTTCGACTGAAACTCAGCCAAACTCAGTTGCCAAGCATTAGTCTCGATTTCCTGCTTTGCTCTGTTCGACAAACTTTTACCACGAAATTATTATTCAGTGAAAGTTCTAACAATTCTTTGTATTTTGTTTTGAACGCAGACAACCTACCACCCGACCTCCCTCTTCTCCCTTTTAAACCTACAACGTACATTGATGAATTGTTTCAACGAAAATACTTGTAAATACGCTTGCATGTCTAAGCTGTGTTCCTTTTGGTCCGCAGTGATTGTTGTGACGCTTAAAGTCTTTCCCAGTAACAAAAGTGGTAAAATCAAAATCTCTATGCGTCTAAAATTTACCTTTTCTCGCCTGCTACACCGTGTTTTCAATAACCACCATACCTTATATAGAATACAGTACATCGTTATATTCCTACAATACAAACTCATCGATCTGAATATTTGTTTGGCATTACAATTACAATGTCACATACGCTATAATTACAAACATATTGTTTCGTTATCAAGAACAATAACAAGTAACGGGGAGGCCGTGAACTGTTGACGTCACTATTATTATTCAATTATCGCCAGCCGGTAGGGGGAAACATAAAAAGTGAATGACTCCTCTTGACCTGAATTAGTAAATATCAGGCCAACCTTATCTGCAGCCTTGAAACGTGACGCGGAAACTGGCTGTCGAGTGAAAGCAATATAGGACCGACTCGAACAATGAATGTCTGCACTTTCAGATGCGATCTATGTCGACGACCGACGACATTGATTCATGTTGAAGGGAACACAAATTTTACTACATTTGTATACGACGCTTCAGACCGTAGATTACTAACATTATGTTACATGACATATGTATACTACTAACCTTTAGCTAAAATTACTAAAAGTATATGTATACCTTTAGTTTTAAAAATACTTCTTCGTTCTTGTGAAAATAGAACTGGTTTAAAAGGCTAATAAGTAATTACCCTTTTAAGTAAACTTGAACACTAATTTGGTCATTCAGTTCAATGTAAACGCAAATGACTTATCCAATAAAACGTTCTTATACGATGTTGTTATGATGTTATTGCGTTTCATGTTTTCCCTACGAAACGTTCAATTAATTGAACAACGTGTGCATTGCATCAAAACCCCCGGCGCAACTAGAAACTGCCAACAATACCGGCGGAACGGCCAATCATGTTACGTCATCCGATAGTAGTGGAGCTCTTTCGTGCTGGTTTATTATACATACAGACATATTTACATAGGCGCTAGTAGGCGTAGATGCGTTGCGGTGCACTCGTTTGCAAGTAAACGGGTGTGCATAATGGATGCACGGTCAAGGCCGTTCGTGGTCGCCGACCCTGCTCTTGCACGTGCCCGTTGCTTTGTACCATCTATGTATGCATTTGATGTGCGTGTGTGTGTACGGACATCATTAATATTATAATATGTGTTAGCTTGGTTAATTTGCTGAGGACTAAGCGAAACCAGTTTCTTAACAATCGTTTACCGTTTTTCTGCTAGTCGTCAAAGCGACGTGTGTTTATTGAATAACTTGTGACATTAGCAGCGACCTTTATTAATAGACGGCAATGGCAGATTTAGAAACGTCGTCTGCAGCAGCATTTGATTGTTCATCTAACAGTCACACTTTTTACGAAAAAGAAACTTCAGAAAATCTGAAAGTGTACCTATCTCAGCGTGGCATTACACACAGAAGTGCATAAACAACAGCAAAGACAGCTTAATTTTGAGTCTAAATATTCTACCATGATGAAGCAAAACAATTCATTTAACACTCGTTCATATCATTCGACTAGCAACAAAACTGCCTTGACTGTATTAGCCGTAATAACTAATAATAACTACATATTATGCAAAACAATATAACCCTAACAACTTCAAAAGTTCAATATATCAAAGAATCGAGTAAATGTATAACAAAAAGGTAGGTAATTAGAGTAGACTGAGCGTGCTCGCGATTCTGAGTCACGGCCAAGGACACGAGAGCTTTGTCGGCTGTGATTAATTGAGTGTTCCCATTTCAATTGGTGCTCAATTCATTATTACAACACCGGTTCTGTTTTGCACGCACCCTAACCAATGTAAGACTAAACGAACCTAAATGTTGATTCATGGAATCTTTTGTCTTCTTAAATACTTTTTGTTCGAAATCTTCTTTGCTATAATCTTGAAGATTGGGTACCTTGACATCATATTATGACGTAAATGAACTTGCAGGTTTGTCTTCAGAATAAAATGGATTTAAACTATACTCCGTACTAACAAATCGAACCCAAATGTTATACCCATTACATGGGAAACAATATTCTTTTCATGCTGTCATGTTCACAAGACATGGTCATTGCAATTTTGGATTATAAGATTTGGAGCGTCTTAGAGTAGATCTTTCCATAGTCTCAATACGGGAATGATTAAGATTTATTTGTATTTGTCCAGGGTTATGAGCGAGGTGGTTCCCCTCAGCCACAGACGCAACCGCCGGGTGCGCCTAGCCCCGGCGCTGTGCAAAGCGCGCCCGGCGCCATGTCGCCCACTCAGGATACGCAGCACCCGCCGCACATGCCACACGGAGCACAACCACCGCAGCATCAGGTATGCCAAGAACGACGTCGAAATCTTATTAGACAGCGTATCAGCTACAACTATACAGACGTACGGCGGAGTGTGTACCCTACCAGCATTAATAATACTTACCATTAAAAGTTACTTAATCAACTAAAAGTTTTTGGCGGACTCGCATTTCATTGCTCGGTGACCCGAAAAAAATGTAAAAGAAACGATATCCGTCAAATACGATCATTTGTATACAATTTCGTCATCAGTGTTAACAGTGTTGTGGTGTAAATGTAAACACACTATGAATAAATTTAAACTGATAAGTCAAGTCCAATATAGAGGGACTGTTCCTTTGATATCATTGATAGTAAAATAGCCGAAGTCTGACAAGTGGTCTAGGTTGAAAATACAAGTATAAATTATCTACTTGTTTGGTTTCTGTCGACAGATTTACATGGAATTTATATTTGGTATACATATCATTTGTTCAGACAACTCTACTATAAGTTTTACTCAGTTAACAGGATGTAAACTTTAATTCTCCTTAACTGTATGTATTTAGGCTTAGTGTTCATCCAAACAAGACTGAAAGGAAGTAACTTATACTGTATAACATTTATAAACAGTAATTTATAAGGATGAAGCTACTCCAAAATCTTGTTCCTTACAATTATTATCTGACTGACTTAGTGATTTAGATATTGTCGAGAGTGATTAATAATACGGCTTTATTATGTCTTCGTAAAGTAGATTAGATTTTTGATTTGTTTCGCCGGAAGCATTCGAAATTGGTCTCATTTTACACTCAACAATTGCACGATCCCATTGAAAAACTTATATTTCGTTTTTCTATCTAGTTTTAATGTTTTTCTAGAAGTCCTTTGATCCACAGTAGTGCATTTCCTCAGAATATTTGTGCGAGCTACCCGCTGTTAAGTCTATATTCACTATAATCGTACCGTTTCTTAACGCCTGTCCCAATAAGTTACTAATACGGTGTGTGGGTTTTAATATTTTCCATGATCAGTGCGACCTCGACTTGTGTAAAACAATTAATACAATTGTGGCCAAACAGCTTCAATCAAACAATCAATCAATCTAGTGAATAGTAATCTAAACACTAATATGTTTCTCTACATCAGCTGTGATAAGTGAGTGATAAGAAATGAGTGTGCATGTCACTAGGTGACAAAGTTGCAATCTCTCAGAAATTTAACTTTTTCCTGCTAGACAATAACTTCATACGATAATAAGTGCCCCGTTTCTACGTAAAGCCCTATTTTTATATAAAGGTCTACATTAACAGAGAATGAAAGAGCTAAAGGTTAAGAAAAAGATGTATTGGAATTAAGGAAGAATAAAAAAATTTAATTAAAAACTGATCTAGGCTTGAAGTTAAATCTGGTCAATGTACTGCTATGTAACCACATAAATTAATCTATATCTTGACCTTGAAAGTTAAGAAACTACTGAGTAAGATACAAAACCCGAATATTACATCAATAAGGAATTATTTCAAACTTATCAACTGCAAAAGTTTCAGTTTAAATTTGAACTTCACGGGGAACTTGTATATTAGCCTTGAAGGCTAAGTTGCCGACGAGTTCGTTCGTTCTGCATGATTCACTAAGCTTTCGTGTAACGCTTTCACCATTAACCTAGTGTATTAATAAAATATAGGTAATTCCGACATTAATTAATTATTTTGCATAAGACAAATTTACGAAATACCACAAGAAGGCCTCTTTTAAATATCATAAGCCCTAACGTAACCCACAATTTAGTAAAAGCTATCTACTTACCTATAGAAATAATCAACCGTCTTTATTAAGCAAGTGTTATTAAAGTACTAATTAAATAAGCTTCATTTAAGTGATTAGAATAATTTGCCTCCACTTTGCGTCTAAACACTCCGTGAAAAGTTCATTGCATTTCCATTTGCGCTAGTGCAGATGAAGTAGCAAACGCCGAACAGCAAAGGTAATTCCAACTAGTAGTTGGCTCACGAGCAGTTAACGTACTGCAGTTGTGCCGACTCTGAATTGCAAATTCAACCAATACGCCAGTGTAAAATCTGAAACAGTTTTTTGCAGTCAAATAGACGTTTCACCATTAAAACATTAGCCTAATACATTTTAGCTTGCCAAATGAATCACCGATCGATGTATATAATTATGTGTGTTCCGTGAAATTGATGGGCGGCTTAATAACTACTCTATAGATAACAGCAGGTGCTAAATTTAAGTATGAAATGCTAGAGAAATCTGCAATTTTAAAATGCCGGGAATTAAATTGATAATTAGATAGCCCAAGTTGTAATTATTATGGCGAATACATTATATATTACACACCTCGCGGTTCACTTAGCACTTTTGTGAGCAATCCTACAATTTAACCGTATCTTTAAAAGTTTAATAAGTAAAACATGTCGCTTGGTAGAGGCGGCGCGGCGTCATGTTTGCATTTCGTTTATCGCACCGATATCGCGGCGACCGTCGTCGACGGAAATTTTCGATAATTTTGGCCGAAACTCAACTGCTAGCTTACGTAGCGTAGCCTCGGAAGATAGCTACTCGACAACATGATAAACGGTTTGTTGCTAATCTAAAATAACAACCACGTTTTTTGACATCTATACTTTAATAATTCTATTGTTTCCTATTGGAAGTTAGTGTAGAAAAGTTACTTTTATATGAAGTGAGGAATAAGATTTCCATACTAGACGTGTTTTTTTAGCAAGATTTTCTTTGCTTTTTTAAATCTTGCTAATCGTTGTGGATAAGGTCTAGCTTATCCATAACAAGTAGCAATATTGCAATTTCCAACTAATTAAGCTAATTACAAAGACTTGTTATGAGCAAACTACGCAAGTACTAAATATATATGTATTCATTTGTTTTTGTGTAGTCTTGTGTCAGCGCGTGGTAGATACAAATCTGTATAGCTTTAACGAAATTGAACCCTCTCTATATGGAAAGTATAGTAATCCAAGGAACTCGGTAGATGGAACTTTGGCTATGAGCTTTACTGTTATCGCTGCACATTAAACTGCTCCCGAATGTACGAAAACCCGCGTTGTTAGCAATTTTTAAAAATTACCATCCCTAACCATAACTATTTCAATAAACCGGCCATGGTCATACCTTACTCCGCCTAATGGCCGACTTTTACTTTCGTTTGTTTTTTTTTTGTTTTGCTTCGGTATTCTTGCCACTTTTTATGTTATGTATTGTTGTTAATGTTCTGGAATATAGGTTTGTTTTTCTTACAACTATTAACCATGACTATACGATTTAAGTACGATTTTAAACTTCATTCCTTAACTGTCTGAGTTAAATGATAATATTTATTGCTTGGTTCTTCACCTTTAGTTATTGGACGTGCGATTCAAAACTGGCCCCAAGAGCTATCTTAACCAGAACTAAAAGCGACTTAGAGCGGTCGATAAGTTCGATAAGGGAATTGCACGTTTGCGCTACTCTCCGAACACTATAAAATAAACACAAATAAATGTACCTTTTTCAAATTGCTTAGTGCTACTTTACTTTTAAAGTTCTCAACTGAATGTACTGACATGGTTACGTTAAAGGTACAGCTAACAGGCGGCAGAAAGGGTTTATGTAATACTGTGTTCTTTAAAAAAGAAAAATAAAAGATTTTTATGTTTTAATCAATATTTATTGCTTCAGGACATTTAAGGCCTTTAGGACTATTCTAGACCATTTATGGTTTAATGTGAAGGTGACAATGGTTCTACCAGAGCGGCATACTACATACCTGACATGTGAAGTTTTTGATTGTTAATGCTATGTCCGTATGACTTTCTTACCTTTAACTGTCTTATTTGAGCTTATCTTGATCGTAAGACTAGCAATCAAGTACATTGATTATACTAATAAATGAAAACAACATTCGTGACAGATATTATGTTTTAAAATGTGACAATTTGTCATTTATTTAATGTTTGCTTGCGTAAAAGTCGTGTCTTGTCAGGAACACGATCGTGGATGATCGGTTTGTCACAGTGCACTATCGGATTGATCGGCATGCATCGTGAACGTGAGTCGAGCGTTTTTGGCTCGCCGTGCGATTTACATATTTCTATGTCCTTACTCGCCGAGCGTATGGCTCGCACGTGGCGGGCCTAGCGACGACTTCACGATATAATGGAGATGTAGCACATGTTGCCAACTTTGCATACGAATACCTCCCGCTCTAAACAAGTTTCGCACTAACAAAAAACATAATAGCATTTCAGGTAGATAATTAATTAACTAATCATTTAAGTGTGAAATTTCATGACTTTAATAATATATTTAAATAAGCATGTGCAAATTGTGTATTAATACATAAATACATTAAATACATATGCATTAATACGTGACACATTCTTTCCAAAAATATTATCTAAGAAATGCGAACTGCAAAAATTAAACGTCACTCTGATATCATGTAATCGACGGAGCAGAAACCCCGAGGCAGCGGTACGCGTCTTGTGTCGATTTTATACAGCTCTGGAACTAAACGCCGCCAGGCTCCGTACAATTTATGCTAACATAAACCCGGCCGACAGCGGCGCCGGCTCCGACCAGATCTAAACCTTATACTTTAACCCTGTTTCTTTCATACGAGACTCTTTTACCTCTCTCAAACGTATTGTTCATTCTCCCCAAAGTGATGTAATTAAAATGCCTTTTCTTCAATGGCTAAAGAACTTGGACTCCTTTATAGTTGTTTCATAAATTCTTTCTGTACAAGTATTCGACCACTGTAACTCTATTCTAACAAACAAAAAATCTGGTTTTACTAAATTCTCGACGAGCTACGCTTGGTAATACTCCACGTTGTCAGTAGAGAATTTTGAGAGTCAAGGGCCATTTCAGCATCGTGATCGCTCGAGAGTCGTACGGTCGAAATGAAACGTCGTATCTTATTTTATGATTAGCGGCTCGAAAGCGCTTTGTAATTTTGTTAGTTCCGCCTTTCTGGTGCTGGGGGCGAGCACAGAGAGTGGAGATCGATGCGAGCATTGCGTGCGAGTGCGATAGAGAGAGCAACAGTCGATGCTTGCTCCATCCCTTTCACTCGAACCGCCTACCAGGCAGCCATGTTGCGCTCGACCTGCGCTCGCCCGACCGCCATTGTAGCATTCGTAGCTAGTGATGTTCACTGACTCACTCGATATTATTGTAAGCGTGCCTTCGAATTTACGGAATATTACAGCGCCGCAAACCTAATAAATGAATTCAAACTTTATTGTATTGATTGCAATAATGGAATCTATTTATACCATTATATCAGTATATCTATAAGTTCACATTTTAATACATTGTCAATTCTTTTCACACATTCTTTTAGCCACACCTAGAAAAAATAATATCCTTCGTGAACGTTAAGTATAAAACTCATCGATATGGGATACTTAAAGCCAACAACAATGAAAACAGAGAAGATTTATTTTTAACACCACCAACCGTTAACATTCTTGTGTTTGGTACAACTTTGAACAATACAATTTTATGCTTCATTGGCATCCAATATAAATAGAGAAGTCCTTTACGATATCGACTAAACTGTCGATAGAAAAATCATGGAGTAGACTCATACCCGCAGCTCCGGAATTAAAATGTCAGACGTGCGGCAGCGGCAGCGCGGGCGAGCGTGGGGGCCAACGGGGGCCGCGGCGCGGGGCGGGGCGGGCGGCCAGCGTTATTAATAACCATAAGCCAGCAGACGCACGAACGTCCAGAGGGGCCACGCCAGCCGCGCGGTAATGAGGAATCACTAATTATATTTTACTGGACTTTCGTATTAAAGCAACATTAAATATTACCAGAGATGTACTAAACAAATATTGTACACCTTGCATAACTGTTTATTCTTTATTCACGGCTCTCTTACCTGGTGGCTTTGACAGTAACAAGCCCAAAGTAACTTTTGCTTATACTTATACTCAAATAGGTTCATACGGTCACAAGCTGGATATCAGATCCCGGAACTGGGACAGAATCGCAAGATAATAATAATGGTATGGCTGGCGGGGTACGGTCCGTTTAATATTCCCCCACAGTAGGCGCGCCGGTTGCAAGAGACAGTTCTACCCGTTCTCTGGCTCAGCATGCGCCTTTGCCGGTAAAAACTCAGTATATTTTATTGTCAAGGAAATATATTTGTCAAAGGTCGTGCGATTAATTGCTTGACTTTTTTGAAGTTCACCTCGGGGATGTTCATTAAACAATCTTCGACAGGTTTCTGCATATAATTCAAATATTTATTTAACAATTAAGATTTGCATTCGTTATATGTTTTAGGATCTAGTAGAGTTTATTATCTAAAGTCGGTGGCCATAACAGAAATAGCTGGATTAAGCTGTGTTATCAGTCTTCACAATAAAACTTTACTCTTTGAGCCCATGTTTCGCATTAGCTAACTTATTCTCGTAACTATCTCAACTCCAACATTAACTAAGAAGCGACTTTACGCTATGTCCTTGTTTTTCCCTGTACATAAAGAGCAACTTATCGCTGGCAGCACTCCGCTCTCATAATAACAAACTGTAAAATGCTCCGGATTCTCCGAACTTTAGTGTGGCAGCCCCGCTCGCCGTTGGAAACCTCTAAAGCGCTGACGGTGGGGCGTACATTCTCTCTCCTGCGGCGGAGTCACGGTGGCAGGGCTGTCGAGAATTGCCGACTTGGATAAATTATGCCGCTAGCTTCCCCCTTTTGCTATCTCCGCAAAATAATGCAATTCAATTGTAAAGAGAAGAGAAACTGACATTTGTCTTGTCTATTGTGCGACTCGTCTACTTAATGTTACATTATTATGATAAACTTTTTGGTGGTGGCTGTGAGGCAACCCTAGGCTTGTGCTGTGGAGGTTATACCTAGACGATGGCTTGATTTATTGAGAGCATGTACTAGTAGGTGAGGTAGTCGCAGGCGACTGCTCTGAAGAGGGTTGCCACTGGATATCGTCTGTGACACTAAACTCTCTCAAATTTATTTTTACGTTCAATTCTTATTTACATAGCCAGAATATACTTAGATCTATTTTCCTGGAACAAACTTTTATTCAAAAAATATAAAATTAGTTACGAGGAAATAAATCATTATTATATTTGTGCAAGCTGCCCTTATTCCAATGCAATGTCATTACAAACATGTCCTGTCTGATAAAGAGATCATGTCGTGCCCGTTTCACAAACTTGTTTGCAATTCATTATAAGTTTGGAACTGACTTACCTCTGTTACAGTCGGCGTGAACTTTCCTCACTAATTTTGAGCAGCCACTACGGGGCTAAAGCCGGAAATATTAAACGGAATTATCCACTTTTGGACGTTTCTCGTAAGTCAACGCATTAAAATTGAATCGAGGGATTCAAAGGGCTGAACATTTTATTTTTAATTTATTTTATTACTCGGTTAATGAAGCTATATTAGAAATTTATTTCATTCACTATAACCTATTAACGTTTCGGTATATAACAGTAATTCAATTTTATATTCCTCAGGGTATCTACGCAAGTTGTTTTATCTACTTCACAAAATGCTAACCATTTTCACTCAAATGTATAATTGAAGCATAGGTATTTAAACAAAATGATAATTCATTTCTGTTGACATCATTATATCCAGTGACGCGTATTCATACTTTATTTTATGATTTATTTGTTATTGTTTACACAGACTAAGCCCTAAAAATAACAAAACTACGTAACTGCAACAAGCCGTTACATAAAATTCCCATTTATCATGTCAACGAGCTAAAACAATTAGTATGTTTTGCGAGATAAAGTTTGAACGCTCCAAATTGCGGAGTCCGTTACAACTTTGTTATGTTTGCGAGTGAAAATGTTAAATTAGATGTTTATTTGATATTTTGCTAAAGTTTCCCCTTTACTTTCTACAGATTTGGATTCAATTTAAAACATGCGGATTTATTACACTATTAATAAACTTTATAAAGGTTGTAAAGTAATATACCTGTAGTGTTGTATGAAACTTCAAATATTTATTTTAATTCCAGATTATTTTTATCAATTACTTAATTAGGAATTTTTATTATTTATTTTTGATGTTTTTACACAGCTCTGACCTCGGATTACGTAACAACGAAACTAACTTTAGACTTGAGAACTTTTTGTCAACGTTGCTCGTTTCAAATTGCTATTTAATTTGAATGGCCGCCTACTTTCAGTGAATCGCTTTGTTTTAGTTTTCTGAAATGTCTGTTCTTGTTTGTATCCTTTCAAAGTTGTTTTATATCCGAGTCTCTAGTAGATTACACTAGATCGGAATAGTTTAGCCGAGCGCCAGCCAGTGTCGGTTTCAATTAGACGAGTGTTGTGACCGAACACAACCGAGAGACGATCTAGTCATAAGGCAGATATTGTTGACCGCACTCCTTCATACACATACCATTTCTAATATAGACTCAATAAAACCTACATAACGTATAATAATGTAATATTAAGCTATAAAATTAAATGCCTTAAATAATCAAATAAAATACATTTTTGGAATCACCAATACTGATACTTACGACAAAAATCTTTTTAACGAAACGAAATAAGCATTCGTCAACTTATTGAATTTTTACTCACCTGCACGAACTTTCATAGTATGTTGACAACCACCTAAATACATAAAGAAACTGGTCCTGGATGTACATTTTAATACTTATATTATTTTTGTTTACAGGGTTACCCGCCTCCTCCGAGGCCACCTCAGCCGTCCACGCCTAACGCACATGATCCAGACTCTGTAAGTAACTAATGAACCTTTAATTATCGATCAAGAAACAATCATAATTGTTATAAGCCAAGTGTATATTAGCCCAGTGCCTAGAATTCTCCTCACAATCAATCAACGGTGTCGGCCGGCCGATGAATCAAGGAGACGGGTATTAAAAAGCCATCAACCGCAAACCATTCACCCCACTAAGTAGTCTCCCGAGATTAAACATGAATAGTCTTTGTATACCTATAAAATTACGCACTCTACCAGTGAACGCTGTTATTAACCTCGTTAGAATTATGTAGCGCAACATTAAGTGTTATATTTAGATGAGTGTACACTGCAGTAAGCAATTATTAATTACCGAATCATCGAAAACATGCTGCCTACTCTTATCCCACTGCTAAAAATATTTCGATCGTGATTCACTTTTTGTTGATGACTGAGTTCACACAGATGGTTGTAAAAATGAATTACTAAGTCGGTTTCCACGCCTAATGACGCTTCTTGTGTGCTTCATTCTCATCGGCCATCAAATAATAAAAGCCAGTAAATACCTACGCTCAATAATTAATTACCATCTCTTCTTTTTCTACTCAAACGTATCACCAAGTAAGAAAACGCCACATCTGAAACTGGGCGGACGTGAATAAACATAATCATAAACGTCGTGTCTTCATTACCGTCGCACATGTGGCCTACGAAAACGAGTGAGCTTCGGACCACTCAGCCTCTATTTGCGGACGAGCTCTACACACTCAAAGTTAGTGTCGGCTACGCGTCACTTGACACTAAGCTTGTTTGTTAAATGTTTCGTCGCTGAAAAACCTACAAGTGTCCATGTGTATTAACAGTGTGTGTAGCCGACTTCGACAATAGATTCACATTCTTTGTTTCTAACTGAAAATGAAAGCAATCTCCCTCCGACGTTACAATGTACACGCAGGAAATTAACGTTCTCTTGACAGAATCCGTATTTATAGACGTACAATCATTCATAAATAATTTCATGTTTACAATTATATTCTAGACCTATTTTTACATCAATGATCTTCATTTGCGTGGGCAGTGTTTGTACGTGAACGCATGATTCGGTTATTTGATGAGAATGCGTCATGAGCGAATTTGCCCTACTACTAATGTGTTTGCGAGGATTGAGATGAGCACACATCCCGCGGGCGTTTGCTTATCGACTTGGGCTTGTGCATGCATAACGACTGTGTGATAAAAAGAATCGTTTACTACAGACTTCAAAAGCGCATTAGGGTTGTCATGTTTTACATTGTATGTGTAATTAATATAAATAAAGATAAAAACTACAACGTTATAATCAACAAGATTGTACACGTGGTTGTAGCAAGCTGTTTTCATTTAATACCGGTTTTGCTTTATAGTATTATCTACTAATTGATCTCAGACCTTGTTAGGAAGTAGTCCGCTTAATTATAATTTTGGATTCCAGTGGTAGTCCGTGCATAACCAAATAAGAACATCCATATCTTAAGTTTACCTTCTAGATTAACCTAATGTATCCACAAAACACGGATTCCTTTTTTATTTTAGTTCTAAAATAAATATACATAAATATATGATCAAATGTTCAACCCTAAAGCTGAGTATAGATAGAGTGAAGCGGGGTTGTTTGATGTTGATTGATACCGTTAGCCGGGCGCGCATTGTCTCGCCGACTCGCCCGGGGGAACCCAAATGAGTGGAATTATTAAACCGGGGCCCGTTCTACGATGTGACGCTTTTTGTAATGAATGTACCGAGTGCTGTGTATCGTCCGAATCGAGGGGAACCCGAAACTCGCCGCTCCTATCAATTGTAACAACAACCTATAACTCCCTAGTCTCCGCGCCACCCAGACGCTTTTTGTCATATGCTCTAATGGTAAAAATTCATTCACAACGTAACGTAAAAAACTTAATGATTATGTTAAAAATCGCGTGCGTATTATATGATATTTGAGGATAAAACCAAGATCAAGGTTAGTCGCTCAGAAACACTAGGCAGAGAAATGAATGAATAGCCTAAAAAATACAAACATCTTATCAAACTGTGTAGGTACTTTATATTTACAAACAACAATTTTCTTTCTTACAAATTAATCAATTGTCAGTTAAACGTCAGACATTTACAGAGATGTTGAACACAAAAGCAAGTAAGAAATTATTCACCGTGAGTCGCAAGCATTCAACGTTTGTGAGCTACGTGAAGGGTTCTAATTCGAGTTATTTATTTATGCAACTTTACGTCGGCATTGTGAATGCTCGGGAGAAATGTGCCGCTCCCATGACTCGAATAAAGAAATGCTTTTGTAAAAATGTCCTTAGTCCTTTTACAATTGTGAACATTGTCATGAACGCACCCCGCTACGACCCTACGTGTGATTTACTATTGTTACAATCTTAACTGTATGTTAATAATGACTAGTGATTTGTCTTAGTTATATTCTATTGATAATGATCATTTGTCAAATGAAGATTGATGGTACGAGCCCTTATTAAGTCGCGAATCGCGATTAATGTCGACAATTATGGCAACTATTAGGCATATTTTTTATTTTCCCGTATTCAAATGTTTTGTCAATCCTTTTTTTTATTGATATTCTCTTCAAATTGTATATTATAGCGCTATTCATTACTTTACGGTTAGCGATTATGGAATTGTTCATTAGAAGATATACTGATTGTTCTTCCTTAATTAAGAATGTTTTTAAAAGCAATTGTGTTGCAATGCTTGTGCGCAGTCAATTTTATTCTGGTTTTTTAATTGCTGCCACCACCTCGTATAAGAGTTGAATGTAGTATCTCATTGAAACTGGTACAATTTTAACAAAAATGAATTAATTTAAGCATAAAGGTCCCGCGCAAATGAACGCTGTCTCTCATGTGCACTATCATCATATCGTAGAAAAAGTCTTTCCTAACAATGTAAAAGTAATGCATGAAGCTAAATATTCAAATGTAAAAAGCGAGAGGGGGTTGCTCGCCCGCTGCACGTTCATAATAAACGAGATTGAGTGGGGCGGTGTACTGTAGACTCAAATGAATGACGGTAACAGCGCGGAGCGTAATCAGCCGACGGGCGACGTGCGTTCGCATGTAAAAACAAAGCAAATACATTTTACACTAAAGTTTCACATAAAATTTCTCGAGGCATACCTAATAAATGACTTTTATATTCAACTAGTGTTCTATCACATTAGCCATCACAAAGAAAATATCTTTGTTTTTCGTAGACCCTGTACTATGTGATATTAAGTTATGTTACTTCGCTTTATTAACGAATGTAGCCTGCTGTGAGTTTAAAATTGTAATTAAGTTTTGCTGTTCTGCAGTCTTATTATGTCATTTAATGAAAAAAATAAGTATCAGACCCGTTTTAAATAACACAAGGTTTATACTTCTTTATCAACTAGCATTAATTTTCTTATTGTATGCTATTATTCGCATAAAGTCTCAATGGTCTAGTATATTTTTAATAAATTTCTATTTAAGGTTGAGATTTTTACCGTCGTTTTATGTTGCCATCAGAAAAAAATAAGGTTAATAAATTAGATGTAACTAGACTAAAAGGAATCTCATTTGTCAAACTGGATCTTGTGTATCAAATTTGCTAGTAGTCAGAATGCGCGCCCGAGTAGGTACGTTTCCTTTTTAATTGAATAAGCCGAGGGTGCTACGTAATCCGGCCGGTGCCCGCTCGACGCCAAAATTCACGTCGCCTTCTGTTTGCTTTTGTTCCACAGTCACTGCTTTACTGTTTCTACTTTCTCTTATTTATCTCTACAACTCCAAACGCATTTTGTTTGCCTGAATACGACAAGGATGAATTTAAATTTTGGCTTGCAGTAGGTAAAATTGCAAATTATTGATATACGTAAGCATATCATCATCAAACGAAGCCATGTATTTCTCGTTTACACAGCTTTAGAATACAATTATATAAATCATACATTACCAAATGTAGGCAGGTACATACCGACGATACATTTAAAATATTAAATTTATCAGTGATTGGAATGGTTTCATTTGAATACCATGTTTAATTAAATGTTCGCTATTCCAGAGAACGAATAATATATTTTTCATTGATAAAATTTTATCGCGGACGTATATTTTATTTAGTCGTTTGGACAGATGGATGGAGTGGCCGCATTCGGCTCGAATGTAATTATTGCGGTCCGATTTCGATAATGCGCCGCGAGGCCGGTTGTGAACAAAATGTGGTCGCCCACTCGTTTTGTTGCATTTTAATAATTTATACGGCTCACAGAGCAGATAAAGCCTTTCTGTGTTATTTCAATTTTGTATAATTTTAAAACATGTATTCCATTTTGTACGTAATCACACGTCAGTGTGCTGTATACGTCATATGTACTTTTATCATACGTCAGCTTATCTGTATGCATAAATTATATTCAGTATATTTTAAAATGATAAAACATTTTTACAAATGTAACACATCCTTAAAGCTATGCTCACATACCAGAAATGTATGGAATATTTATCCCAGGAATGAAGTAAGTTTAGATGCCGCTAAACTTATCTAAGATTATTTTCATCGACAATACGGCAATAGCAGAGTTAGCTCCAGTGTACAATAAAAAGATTTACCCCAATTACAGGGTCCGTAGGTCGGGTGAGCAGTTTAATCGGGCTGTAAAAACGTTGGATCGCCGGTAACGAGGCAGTAAACCGGACCGGCGTCCCATAACCAAACGAACTGCTCCGTGATAGCACTAAAACATTGCGCGATTTGCGTACCCGAGCGTCATGTCAATCCTCTCCCCAGATATACCTGAAATATTTAAAGAAACATTTGAAAGAACCATTGTACCCAACTAAATCGGGGTTTACTGTTACCAAAACTATTTCTCTAGCATTATTTATCATTAGAGTCCCTTGTGTGCGCTTAAGGCCGTTGCTTTAGTAATCTCAGTTGCTTCCAGGCCTCAAACATGCATGCAGAAGGCGATATAAGGGGAGTCCGTGACTATCGTTTTAGACCACTAAATGCAAAATGTTTCGTGTTTCATGCGGTTGGTTGCGTGCGCCGGGTACCACCGCTGCGGTTACTTTGTCAACTTTATGTTCTTAGTAAACTGTTTATATTAACATATTTTACTACTCCATACCTGATGAACGAGAGTTTTACAGTCTTCCTTCTTTATTAATCATCATAAACTCACGGTATTGCCAATAACGATTAGATCTAATGGCTTTAATAAGCTAGTTACGTCATTAAAACCATAACATTCCCATACAAGGCAAATGTTTTAATAACTTTAGATGCGTCGTGGTTTCAATAGCGCATACTCGTTTTATTCCGTTTTATATGGGCTGAACCAGAGTGACCGCAACAGTGAATGCTCTGGATGTCATCGTAATTAGTTTTCAGTTTGTAGATATTGGTTTTATAATATACATGTACGCCTTTATGCTGTAGAAACACTTTGTTACTACGTCAAAATTAGCTCAACATTTAAATGAAATTGTTACTGCAGTAAACCTCAAGATTGTATTCAAATTTACCACTACCTATGATGCTGTAAGAATATGTGGTTACGATAACTCATTTCTAATAAATCAAAAACTACTGACAAAAAAAACTAAAACTACTCAAAAACTACTGGTAACTTGGGCATTTGCTGCATAGAAATAAGTCATTGGAACCTAACTCATACCTGATACATTCAGTAGAGTCAGACGTATCGTCTTTTTATACGTAAACAACAATAAAAGATTCTTAAACTTTTTATTTATTCATTCCATCTAAGAATAAAACTCGAGCCGGCTAAATAAATAACATCAGCTCGTTGCCGCTGTATGAAAACGTAAGACGGTATAGTTTTCCTTTATCCGGAACGTACCTTATGTAATTCAATAGGTTTGTTTTCAGTCAATAGAATACTTGAATAACTCGAGTTCGCATCGTATCGTAGACCTTTACCAGATCGTTATTACGTTACAATATGCGGATGTGTTGTGGATGTTTGTCGTAAAACCGACCGTGTCGTTTTATAGCACCGACCCAGCCCTGGGAACGGGGTCGAGCAGCCACCGTGCTGGGTGGTCGTAATGTAACATAACCTGGGACCACCCCACTTGTTTTATGAAATTTAACAAACTAAACAAAACATACTTCGATGAAAATGATGCTGCTATGATAACTCTTGAATGACCATTAAACAATAAATCGTATTTGTATGTTTATTTTTCTAGAGCGATATTTTCACTAGAACATAATAAACACAGTTTAGCTAAAGAAGCAGTGTTACATCTTGGTACCCACAGTAGGTTATTGTAATCGTGACGGCATTGACCCGACGACCCCCGGCAGCTGACGTAACGAGTGTCACCGCAACCATCAATCACGGACTGCTTTGTGACGCGGTTCGACCTGTGCCACTGACGGCACTGACTCTCAGCCAACGTGACCCGCATGTCTCTAAACATTCGCCAAAACCACCGATCATTTATTCATACCAAATGATTCATCCTTTATGTGATGTTTAATAGTCTCTCAAGTTATGACTACTATCCACCTTTTCGGTAATCACAATTACTCAGGCTCAGTGCAACAGCTTCCTGCAATAGGAAGGTGTAACAATTTAGTGATTTGGAGTATGTGGCGGCAGTATGATGTCATCTGAATGCGATGGGCGGGCACGCCTCGGCCTCCGCCGCTGATTCGTGACCAAGACTTAACGACTCGTGCATACCTAGCCTCACACCACTCATGCATTCGCGAGCCTTGCAAACCAATACCACAATGAAGAGTAACATGATTTGGACATATTGTTTTGTATCTCTGACATACAGCGTTATTGTTGTTAAAAAAAACAGATGGAATGTCAAAATTTAACCTGCCGTCAATCCACGACGCCTGAACGCATTATTATTCTGAATTTATTTAAAGATGGCCCCTTCCTGTTGGCAACCATCCAACGGGGTATCCCCAACATTTACCAGACGATTTAATAATTATGGACTTTTATGTGGGTTAATGTATGTGTCTACTCATGTTTGTATTTGTATTCATTCATTCAAGATATTCCGATGTTCAGCGAGCTGCTGTTACATATATCGTGAATGTAGGTGAATGTCACGCAGCATCCATCTTGTTTTGTGTAAGTTGTTTGTATGTTTATGGAGTTGTCGAGCCACAGTAACCAAGCGTTTCTTGTTTGAAAGTGAGAGTTCCAAGTTTCCCGACAGAACGCTCTGCGATGTCGTCGCTTCACTCGACACCACGAGAATCGTATATTTGTTGTGCTCCACGTAGTGTATACGATTGTAAAGCAGTACTTCGTCGCAATTCCGTAACATAAATGTAAACTCTCTCAAACAGAATTAGTTACAAGTCCATTCATATAATATAATGATTAGAACATCTATTTACCTTAACGATCATACACTTGTAGTCATTCATATTCAAAACAATCATACGCGTATTGTTCGTGAATATCAATATTTACTCGAACATTTATTACGTTACCGTAACTACGTGTTGTGACGTCGGGGCTCTGACGATTTTCTTGTATTTTGATAAAGACCTTCAAATCGAGCACGCCTACGTTTAACATCTATCCGCAGTAATCTGATGCGAATTTCGTCACTCAATTCTATAGGTCAGGACGTCGGTAATTAAGTCGCGTCAGCTGTTCCCAGGATCCCTCACGTTACGGAATCTGTGTTTCATTGAATCATTATCGTGTCGATACACCGTACTCGGGGTACGGGTGCCGAGTGCCGACGGTCCTATACATATACATCTATGTACCGAAGACTGAAGGCGTTCATGAGCGGGGGATGCCTCCAGATAATAAATAACGAGTGCAACGATTGCGACCGCCGGGCCGGGATAAGGGGGGTCCGGGGAGGGCCCGACCATTTTAATGTCCCGGCGCCAGACTTTATATTAAACATTCGACCTTGGCAGTGGCCTACATCGACACCGGGACACGCACACACGCCCACTTCTCTCGTCACGAAAAGAAAAGTTCATTCAATGTTTCGGAACTTCTCAACGCTATAAATAATAAGCGTTACGTTACGTGTTTACTCATCTAGCACGCTATTTTAATCCCCTGTCTTATCTTTGTTGTCATAGTGGGGACAATCGTCGAAAGTCAGTCACGTGGTTAGCGGCGAGTGAGAAACCAATACAATTATACAATGTTATCTCTATTGCATAAATTGCATTATCTGTAAAAGTAATGTGTAATAGGTACATTTAGATAATAATAGCAATCCACATAAATCTCTTATGGACTATGACTAAAAATAGAGTCCTAGATCGTGCCGGCCAGAGCGACAAAGCTATAAGCTAATAAGACTTGAGTGGTATGTTGACCAACTGAGGATCTGAGGATTTTTTTTGGCCCTAGACAACAAAGAATCACGTACAAAGTAAATTTACATATTTCAAGCACCGAAAGGTGATAACTAACAATATTTTTCATTATATTTGTATAGTTAGCTGAATAGTTCTTGAAACGTTGGTATCAAGAATTTCTATGTGCAAACGTCACATAAGCAGCTGTCCAAGGAAAGACGCCTCCGTCAAAAAATCGGCTTAGTAGTTGATTTGCTCGATTTGGGTGAATCGAATATACTAACCCAAAAAATAGCACCACCTCTACCTATTCATGAACACATGTTAAGCTTGTTTTATGTCGCTATTTATGTAACCATTAGATATTGTTTAAAAAAGCCAAATACTAATCGTTTAAAAAAATGTATACTGTCTTCCATGACTTCTTGAGACACATACCTACAAAACATTTTTATATATTTTATAAGTTACTATAAACCTTTGATGGAATTGTAACCGGAAGTTCAATCACGATTATAAGCGGCGTTTATCTATCAAAAACCCTCCGCTATTTATACGGAAATATTTGCCTGATAACAGAATGTTAAAATTGGGCAAATATTCCTGGTCTACTGATATAGAGCATTTGTAAATCTTGGGACAATCTAAAGATTTACAAATAAAACGCAAAGCAAACTATTATAGCCCTGCTTCATGTATAATTTCCTAAGGTACATAATAGTTAAAAGAAAGAGCAGAAATGCCGTATAGTTGAGACCATTAATTTATTTATATACTAGCCCAATTCAATGAACGAATGCGAACTTAACGAGTAAAACTATAAAGTTGATCATAAAACTAAATTGATAATATAAATCAAAGTTACATTTGCAATAAGATGTTATGAAGTTGATGTTAATTTATGCGTATTACGGTGTAACGTAATCACAGACAGTGCAATATTATGTAATGAGTTTACCGTTATTGTTATTGCGTGGAACGAGTGAGTAATGTGGGTCAGTGACGAGAACAGAGGCAGGGTCGAGATGCCATTGACGCGTCTTTTAAACTTACGTAACAACCGCGTATTGTTTCGCCAAACAAGGACGCAAGGATGGTCTGCTTATATAGATATGTATAGGGAGTAAAAATAAATGATGTCTCACTCATGCCTACCTTTGCGATGCAAAATAACTGTTGGTCCGACTCACTTTTGTTATCTACAGGTTATCATTGTCATATTTCAAGTCTTCTTAGCGTTCAATCAATAGATTAACTATCAAAACCTGATTTCAAAACAGGATACAATACATAACAATACATTGTGTTTACTCAGATTTGATTTAGTTTCTTTTATAGCTTTAATAAAATACTTGTCTAACTTCCCTTGTGCATGAATCGCATTGATTTAAATATTTTGCTTAGTTCGCCTGCGATATCGGTGGTTTCATCAAACAAAATACGTAGGCAGAACAGTGGTGTCGGTTGTGCTTGCAGGTGTTCGATGTCACTACTAAACTGGTCGGGCATCCGGTCCGCGGCTCGCACAGCGCCCGGCAGATGGCGCCACGTGTAGTTATATTACTTGCATATCGCATACGGGTTGTTTCTTTATGGATATTAATTTTAGTTATAATTTAACCCTTTAACATAAAATATTTTTATAATTTGTAAAGAATTGTAAATTGAAAAAATCATAGTTGCTTGTATTATAGTCAGGAACTTATCTCTGCTTAACCTTTATTCTCCATAAACTTACTCGATGATATGTAGCAGAAGTACTCTGACAATTACGTTTTAAATTGTCAAAGGTCGTTGTGAAATATTTCTATGACATTATCGGCTATAAGACAAATTGTCTAATTACGTTGCGGGCCGGCTCGCTTATGTAACTAATGGCAGCATAATCGGGCCTGAGGAATCCGATCGTAAACACGCTCGCTAACCCACTAAAACATATTTCTTTTATTTTGCGGAGCGGGTGGACTACACAGCTCCGAGTCGGTCGGCCCGCCACTTTACAGAACAGGTTCCTATATCGAAATTAACGATAAATCCGCCAGCGAGGTACCGCCTTACCCTCTGCATATTTTCCTCAGTCACGAAAATAACTCCACATATTTGAAATACATATTTTTATTTCTACGTTCACATCGTTATGTAGAGTGGATACTATTCGGTGACCATGATTTTTTTATTTTATTTTATGTACGGTTATACCGTTATCTAAAATATCTAACATAATACAATTTGGAAATCTTAGACAACCTAAAACAAATGTATTTAACATAAATTGAATATTTTTCTTGATAAGAAATATATTTTTCGTTTTCTATTTACGGTTATTTTTAAACTAAAATTTAAAAAAAGACCCTATGACAATCCTCAATATCATATTATCTAGCCGTGGAAAAATCAGAGTCGTTCCTGTTTTTGCGAATCTCTCATATGTGTATCAAATGTCCTTTTTGTGTGTATCCAATGGCTATTGCTTTCAACTGGTAATGACAATACGTATAACATGCTCCCAACACACAGTAGGTATAATATTATGTCAACAGAGCAATAAAAGGGTAAATAATAATAAAGGGTATGTTAACTGTGATGTAAAGTGATGCTATGCCTAGACCGTTGGGCGTCTCGTTGATCCCGCGGGGAGCCATCGACGGCGCCATGTTTCATTAAGCTACAACCATTCCATTTTTTCCTCGGTTCCTTGATTGAACATTATTATAGTTTGGCGAACATACAATACGTACAGTGTACATGACGTTAATGGATTCACGCAGCCTGGCTTGGCGTCACGTTACTGATGTGCGGTAATAAAGTTGCCATCATTTTCCAGAGCATAAGTATTTATTATAATAAACTCCATAAATAAATTTATTTCGTGAATTGCTGTTCTTGATAAAAAAAAATTCTCACTACAAGCTACCTATGTTCAATTCTTTCATAGAATCAGTGATCCAGAATAATTACACTAATATGACTTCATAAACATAGGTTAAAATGATTTCCTAATTCAGCTGCGTTTAATGCGATAACTACTATCACTAAATAAACAGAGATAGCACATATTTCGCGTCTATATAAATACAAATACATAAATGACATGAATTGGACACAGTGCGCATATGCATTGACCCGCATTCCCAATAGGCCATCACTGTTTGCACTGCGACAGTAATGAGATGTAGTATATGGATGATAATATTACTATTGGCGCGCACACTCCGATCAATATTTCCTAATTAGTTATTAGGTGTATTACAGACAGGCGGCAATGATTTCGCATTCATGTAAACGCTCGAACCTGTTATTATTGTTACTACTGATATGCGATTCTGTTCATTATCAATGATAAGTTCACGATCTTATATTTACTCAACAGTGACGCGCTTGTGTGAGTGCCATGTACCTGTATGTGAACAATTTCATATTATAATGATAGCCTACGGCTGTAACTACACTCTACACACACCCACACAAGTTTAATGAATAACATTATAATACTGTGGTGTGTTTGTAAACTGTAACCATTTATAATTCCGCGTGTATCAAAATTTCTGATAAATATACATATTATTCTAATGTATCCTTATATCGGTTTGATATTTTTTAAGGTTTTTTTTCATAAGTATTTATTTCTTTTCATTTTCCATACCTGTAAATGCATAAATAAATTGAAGCTGCATGTATTATTACAAAAAAATTGTAACATGCCTTCAGTTCAAAGTAAGGCTGAGTCGAACAAATAACTGGTTAAGTTGGATAGTTGGTTGAGTGCGTGCAGCTCGGCGCTCGGCGACCCCCCGCTCGAGGTTTGCTGGCGTGCCCTCGCTCGTTGTAGGTATACATATGGGTCGTAGCGAGCGGCGTGCCGTCGCAATATCAGCCCGGTGAAATCGCTCGCCCGCCCGCTTCGTCGCACCGCACGCCTCGCCTGCGCCAGTCGCCGTGCGCCAACTGAAACGCGCGCACTGCTAGCGCAATCGAACGTACAATATTCCACACGAGGCTCTCGCTCTCTGCTAGCATCCACCGCCTTCGCCCCGGCACCGCTCCTATTACCGGCGCCGGTCGATGATTCGGAAGGTTTTGCTGTAAGGCAAAATTGTCACCTTTTGGACATTAATAATATTCAGTTGTGTGTGTGAGAAGTGCATGTGCGCAGCTCGCCCTAATTTGTGCTTCGGTGTAGTTACGAAAAGGATTCAAGACGGCTGTCATCATAAGGCTGCCTGCGAACACAGTAAGTATCGCGGCGGCCGCATGACTCAATGTAAAATGGGACGATTCTTATCTACCGCACTTGTGTGTGTGGGTGTACCGACGCCGAGCTTGTCAGTGTTTGCGTGACATCCGACCGCCTTCTCGCCTGTGTGTGCGTTGGCTCAATACTCAGTTCTATTTTGTGGCGGAGCGGCTAGATGTTTGTTTTTATTATCATATGACCGGCGACTGCTGTAACTTGCTTTGAATTAAGTGCTGACTATACTTTCACAAACCTATGTTAATAATATCATATTGAATTATAGATAAGAATTGTTAATTGAATTACACAGTTCAACATAATTTTTAAGCAATTACATAAGTTTTTTTCTTAGTTGCAGCAGTCAATTAATAGCATATCGTAGTCATACCTAGTTCATTGAAATAACGCGAACATCACCTATTTTACCAGTTGAAGTAACGGTTTTCATTTGCCGTCGGCAACGTTGTAGGCGTATTTGTACGGCACTTCGTATCTCCTTTTAGTTGGACATTGTGGTGTTATTTGTTCGAATATTTGACGTGTATTTGAAGCATTTATCATGCTTGTTTGACGTGTATGGGAATAAATGTCATTTGAATAATTTGGTTCTCAAAATATATCGTAACGGAATATATGACATACCACCACCGCCAAATACAAGATTCTTCTTTTTAATAACAGTCTACAAGACTGTCCTTATAACAATCTTAAGTAAAACACTGCTATAATTAATAAGGGCTCGTCCTTGCTTTAAAAGAACCAGGTTAAAAGGGAAACTGAAGTTTGGATGTCACTCCATTTTTGATAGCTATCCCCAAGTGAAAGCCAACTATTAATTTAAAATTAAATCATGAGAATTGTTGATACTTCAGGTAGTCTTTTCATTAAAGGACATAATTATCTAATTCTGACGTAAGGATAATGCTATTTGTACATTACATGACATGATAATCTCTTCTATCTTTTCTAAATATGCTTTACATTTTTTCTTATCAATAAATATATGGGTGTCTACTAGATCAATTACAGCGAAGAAAATTTATCATGTGAATCGTGGGTCAATAATGTAGCGGTACCGACCCATAAGTAATATAGAATATTAACATATTTTACTTAAAATTTCTATCATGTAAGTAGTTTTCCAATTAATACGACTTACAAAATAAAATAAAAACATTTTGTTCATGCAAATTCTTGAATTTACACAGCCTAGTAACATCAATACCAGTTATTTTGCTAGAACCATGTTTCATGATAAGTGTAATCGATAATTAATCTCTACTATTGTACGCAATGTTGTGTGCTGTCTGAATTATATTGAATATCAACAATGCATTAGTTTGTTGGTCAAACCCTTGAGTTAGTATAGAGCTCTAGGCTGGACTTGCGATGTCATTACCAAAGAGCATTGTTATCATCGCGACTCGCGCATGTGTTCGTAACGCTTGTATGCGTTTCTGATTATTTAATGCGATCTCACGCTCGAATAATGTCCTAACTGCCAGCATTAAGTCGAATCAATCGTCGATTTTATTCATCGTGTCGTAAAAACTATAATGGCGGAGAAAACGTTGGCGTATCACACATTCCTCTTCCGTCGGTGGCTCATACAAATTATACGATGTGTGTTACGTATAGCTAGGTAGGTGGGCCGTCATTATTTATGTTCTCTAACAGTCGGCTCAGTGGTGTGGGTTAAAATCGGAGCAGTCAGCTGATCGTCCATGTTTGTGTGTGTGCGTTCTTCGGGAAACACCTTTCGATGACGTGTGCGAGCTCCGTTTAATTGGACATTCACATTGTTCCCTCTTTGTTTTCTTTTTCTGGTTAGTCATATTGATTGATATGTCTGATTAAAGCGTTAAGTATTATTTCATCACGTTCGACTCGACATTTCAAGTAATACACGTGATTTTTGTTTGTATGCATTGTAATCCATCCACATGTGATTATAATTGCAGTTATCAAACACCATTTACGGCTTAGTTACATTACATTACAATAGATGTAATAGAGTAATTTTGTAGTAAGTGCAATAGCTTGATTAATTGATTATGATTGTTATCATTATTTTCCCAGACAAACTGTCTCTAGCTCTATCGCTTATTTTGCGTAAAACTTATGGCATTCTTAGGTACAAACCTGTTAAAACGAAAATTTTAAGAACTGATAAGTCTTTTAAACCTCTATGAATGAATATCTCATTGTTATGAATGCTATGAATTGTGTCTCAACAAGTCATCATCATCATCATTCCCCTGCCCTTCTGCCATTTATTTTATATGGGGTCGGCGCATTCTTCCATAGCTTTCTGTCACCTTTGCACGAAAGTTAAAAATTCATATTAAAAAAAAAACAACTTGGTTAAAGCGTTATTACTCTTTCCTTTAATCTAACATGGTTTAGTTTATCACTGACCTTATCCGCGTATTGTTTAACAACTTTATAAAACATCAACTCACTTCAGGGCACAATTTAATTTTAAACAACATGGCAGATAAATATGCCTTACTGGAGATTGGACGTAAACAATAATTAATGGAACATGTCATTTAGTAAAACTTAACATGATTGGAACATACTCTGCTGCTGTACGTTGTTATATTTTGTGACATCTCTCTAATACGCGTGGTATGTCTCATATTATTGTATCTACATTTAAGAATGGTGCCAGATAGAAAAAAATAAATTATACATCATCCGTCTAACCTTTGTCCCAACTTCCCAAGCTATGTTGGGATCGGCTTCCAATCACACCAGATTTCTCGTAGTACTGTATTTTACATGAACCAATTGCCTATTAATATTCAAATAAATGAACGTTTAGCATATATTGAGAAAACTTTTCGTCAAATAGATCGCTTTTGTTCTTGGGATTTATTCTTCATCTGTTCCATGCTTCCATCCATCTGTTAGAACATTTAAGACTGAGACTTCAAACAAACGAAAAAGTTTAAATGGAAGTCTCGTTGAGAAGACAGGGCAAATCATTGACGTACTTAGAAAAGGGAAAATAAAGATAGAAGGTGAACCCTTGTCAAGGTGACAAGGTCGTGGTGCATAAACTCATCCTTTTGCATTTGCTTAATTTTATTACAATATGATCGCTGATCGCTAAACCTAGAGATACGTTTGAGATGGTAAAAATGTAGACCAAAGAAGTGCTAAATCTATTAAGTAAAAAAATTGATAAATCAAGTGTATTTTGACCATAAGTCGTTTTGCGTAATGTCTACGAAGACCATTTGTAACCGTGCCGTGGTGTATACTTAATTAATCGAACAATAGTAGAAGTTGGCGGGGAAAGTTGAGTTTCGGTGGAGCTCCCCTTTCCCCCTTCAACCCCCTTCGTCACAAATAAATAAGGCAGAGCCGACATCCGACAACAATAATAATAATTCGCTCGAGCCCGATCAGCTGTTTCGCCGACACCGACCCGAGTAACAGGTGGCCTATAAAGACATTCAATAAAGTGTGTACCACTTGCCTTCGTTGCGAAACCGTCTATTTTACACAAATACACACACAGAGCAAGAGCGGACCCGCTACTAACCAAAATTACTCAACTTTTTTACAATCTTGTTTCACCAAGCCGATGGTTATATTATTTTTGTTACATTCTGACAATTTCAGTTGGGGCATTTCAAATGATTTAATCAAATTGTGAATAAGTAATTTTTTTACTTAATTAGGTTACCTCGTTTTTTCAAAACTGTTGCGTGATTTGGGTAAACCGGCACATCATCTTTACATGCATAGCTGGTTCATAGATCCAAGTGCAAATGTTAAACGAGTTAATGGATTTACTGTAGAATTACGTTTATGTCTATAGAATAGAATCCCAATCCCTCTGTGCTAAAGAGCTGCCGCCTCATCAGAGAGTTATCTGTGCTGATCAAGATGTGGATGGATTAAAAGGTACTTCCTAAGCAAACCAACCGATTTCCCTCCTCTTGTTAATATTATAATGGTTTTCTACCGTTTTTTACCTTTGGCGTCCTACATTTCTTGATATAGCTTATCGCTTACTGAACCCAAGTGACTGATAATTGATAAACCTTTTCATTCACATAATTTTGTTTGACCAAAAGATGAGTCTCGATGATTTTGTCATTCATAGGATCCAGTCGCACAAGCTTGCCAACAGCGACGGATCGGAGCGGGGTAAGTTGGTGTACGGCACCAAGATTCGTAAGACTTGTACAGCATTTCGCTCTCAATAGCGCGCGGTCGCCGATGACGAGCCGGTTATGTAATGTAAATGTTTACGTACCTACTACACGTGGCCGGCACCACGTGCCCCAACCGAGAACACTAGCCTTGTGAATTATTTATTTACGACAACATTTTCGCACGCCGGTCGACGAACTCTTGAACGGTCTTGGACGCATTTACGCCGATTAATCTCAACATGTGTCACATGACATTGATATTTCAGTATTCTAAATACTTTAAACCAAGAAGATCATTTCGGTAACATGAGCGCTGTCGTCAATTATTAAGTTGTTAGATGTTTAAGTGGTCCTTATGTACTCTACTAATGTACTATTTTCGTAGTGTCATTTAAATCCAGAAAATATTTCATTCACAAATACTTATTACTACGTGGGAGACAAAATCAGGTAAACGAAGCCATAATCATATTTAATAGCAACAAAAGCGAGTCAAATACGGCGTATTCAATTGATTGATGGTTTTAGAAGCACTGCGGGGCAGAGGGATTTGCGGTTATTTAGAAGAGCTTCAACGGCCATCAGTGATCTATTTATAGCGCACGGCGCTGTTCCCGAGCGTGGCTCCCGTGCCACTGACCTAACCTACCAGATATTAATATGAAATCTAACTATCGTGTGTAATGGCACGGATAGTAATAAGCGCGCTAATGATGCGAGATTTACGATTAATGATATCTATATACAGATATTGACTCACCGATTACTATTACACGAACAAGGTTTTATGCGAATCAAAACCAACAATTAGAGAACTCGTAGTGTTCTTACTACTATAGCAGCTTTAGTCTTACAAAGTTACCCCATTTATTCTGTATCTAGCGAGATTGGAAGCAGTCTACAACATAAGTAAAAGCTACCCCTTAAATTAAAAGACACGTGAACTAAACTTGAACCAAATAGAAGCTTCTGAATGAAGCTTGTTTAACTCTTTGTAACAATAAAGAGAGATCTACGAGTAGCAAGAGTAAAATAATGATTGGGTAGATAGATATATTATTGAAAAATATATAGAAAATTGTCTGCGAAGTGCTACCTGAGAATACATGTATGGAGTAGTACGGAAACTAGAGTTGTGAGTGTGAGGCGGGCCTTTGTTCTAGTATAGCAATCCTGTATAAGTACCGCACATTGTTAGTCAGGCCCACGTGAGCGTTTCTCTCAGCTCAATAGCGGGTTTCATGATCGTCGTCGCCTCGTTCCCACTGCACCTCACCTATATAAGGTAGGTACGGTAGGCTACGTAGGTCGTACGTCTGTGTGGTTGCGTTAGTCCCTCTATTTACCGCGTTGCTGGCAGCCTCCACACATTGTGTAGACACACCAACAAAAGCGATTTTGTGTTTATTTGCGTCGGGATTTGGGCCAAGTGCAGTCGGTCAATTTAAGCCGATCTCGTCCATTCGTGCACGGCTGACGTATCGCAATCGACGTAGTCCAATCACTCAAACAGCTGATCAATGTTTTGTTAGATGTTAATTTCGTTTCATAGTGTTAAGGAATGTAGTAGATCTGCCTACAGTAACAATTTTTTATAATTGCTTTAATATTAGGTCATCGCATAGATCATTCTGTCTGCTTGGCTCATTTTATTCTGGCCGTTTCGAACGATTTTTTTCTATTTGGCTTATATTATTTAAGCCACTGTGGTACCAATATTACTTATACAATACACTAACATAATGAAATTTATGTTGTAGAAGTCGAGGATTAACCGTAAAAGTACCTGTACGGTGGCAGTTTTTACTAAATTGGTTCCCTCATCGTCAATTTTCGTCAAACGCACAAAAGTCAAACTAGTAAACTGAATGGTAATCTAAATTTCCCACACTTTTTTAATTCGTCTTGCAAGATCGAACTCGCATTTCAACGCATCAGGCCATTCACGTGACTACTCCGCCTATAGGACCATTCGCTTATGAAATAACAAATACTATTTACTTATAACACGAGTCTTGTCTTGTTAACTTAGTAACGTGACCCACGTCAAATCAATTCGCTTCCAATTTACTAGGTATACATCTAAAAACACTACACAGAGACTGTATAGCATAGATAGAGCCGCCCAGCACGTCCCGACAGCTTCCAACAATAATAATTAATTGACTCGTCCGTTCGTTATCGTGCTTTTATATTGACGTTCCCGAGTGAGCAAGCGAGCGAGGCGCATTCGGAATGAAATTTCCATAAAAACTTTTGTGCTCCGGCGGACGTTGCGAGCGCACGTTAAAATCGTCGGCTGGCAATAAAACAGCGGCCGGTGCGGCGAGGCGCGACGAAGCGAGCAACGAGTGCGAGAGGGACAGCTTTAGAGATAATGGACTCTGTACGAAATGAAGAACGCGCCTGGTGCGCTGAGCGAGCGAGCTGGAGCGCTGGGCAAAAACATCGCCGCAGTTATCGCGCTCCCCTCCGCCCCGCGCCCCGCCCCACCGGCCGGACTCGTCTGATCGACGCCGGAGCCTCTCGCAGGCGAGCTAACCTCGACAGCGGGGGGTCGCGAGTTGCCTCGTCGAGCCCGTTCGAACGTTGAGAACGCGCTGCACCGTCGCCGGCTCGCCGCTCTCTCTATAATACGACTCGGTTTTAACTTTGAAAAAGCTTCACATTTACGCGACCGATTCACAGTTGCTCTTATCCGCTCTAAGCTCGCTCTAATCGCGTTTACCGTTTCATGTTGTAATAGAAAAGGACCGCTGATTGATTTACTAGAAACGAACATCGCCAGCGCTGAAACGGTACGTACTGTCATATGATTGTCATCTGTGAAGTTTGATATGCGAGCTTTTATGGTTTCGTATAAACATGCATTATTATGCATTACGTGTGATTTCATTGTACTTTTACGACCAATGCATTACGTTACATAACTTAGTTACCGTATGCACAAGATAATCTGCATTAAGTTTAATATTAGCGCAAGGCGTTGCCGCTTTTGTTTTTATTTTGGTGTTGGTTGCGAGCGCATTGTTTGCGGAGATTCCGTACGTTGTTTTATTGCACGATTACCGCAAGTGGCCGTGCTCTATTGACTCGGCGTGCTATTGTTGCTCTTTACTGCCGAGGTTGCAGTGTCAAGGCATCTCACCTAAGCTTAAGAATGCACACTTTATGCGGTGTAGATTATGCAAATGTAAATTGCTATGTAGATTACGTATCTGTTACCTATCTTTTACTGTTTGATAAACCGGTTTGTCCCATGTTTCCAAAAAGAGAGCTATTAGCTTTCACATGGTTGTTAAAATTTTAGTAAAAGCCAGCTTTAGTGCTAGTAAAGACAAATTATACGAGTATACTATAACTTTATATAGTTCCTTTAGCTTTTTCGTACCCCATCTTTACAACTTAGCGAAAATAGCCCATGACCAAATACAAAAACAAAAATACAAAACATGTATAAAGGTATCGTGTACTCCTGCTTAGTTGTCTATCAGGTAAATCGTCTTCATCGACTAGTAAAGCTTGGTGTATATTATATAAGTTTTAATGAGAATTTCATAAATATGACCAAAACACCAATACCAATAGATACAATCAACACTCATGTTGAGTCAACATAATCTCATTATTACTAGTTTTCGACAAAGTTTTTTGCTGCTTGTGGATTTTTTTTTTTAATCACAACAAACTTCGTTAATCCCAAATGGGGCTGGAGAAAGCGAAAACAAACAAATTAGGTCTTATAAGTGCGACATTCAGACCAGATTAAGGATTTCTGTGTAGTTTAGATAACTCGATCTACACACTAGTATATCTGAAGTCAATATCAAAAACAAAAAACTAATTTAATAATACATGCATGACTTTCCTCTGTTGGCGCATGGTTTTGTTTTACAAGTAGATTCCAGACCCCGTTTTCCTTCAGAAAAACGAAATCTGAAATCACCAACCCGGCTTAGAGATGATTTATTAATATGCACAACATGTAACTCATGATGAGAATATTGGTTTTATTATCACTCAATAAACCAATAATATTAAACCCTTTCTTCCCATCATATTCCATTTATTTCCTAATATTTAATGAAAAAACGTTCTATCTGATAATGCTTTATTCTTTTCTGAGTTATACTAAGTACTAACAACTAATATAATCATATGCTACTCTTAAGTCCAAACCAGTCCACCCTATTATATCATGCTGAGGAAACTGTGCAATAAAATGCCTTTTAATATCCGGTTCATCCTATCTATCCATAAAAGTTTCCAACCCTTGTTAAAGTTTCCCTAGAATAGAAAACAAGACACCTAAAATCATATTTATTAAGCAACCAGCTCTTCATTACTTTTAAGGGAGTTAAGAAAATGCTTATTATATGGATGATTTAAGAGTTAGCTTTGTCTTATTTGTAAAGTTATTTTGACTGTGGTATAATCTTGCAAGAGGGAGCATCTACATAACTTAATAAAGATCTCGTAAGCCGTGTTCCTGTTTATTATATTGTATCATAAAAATGTATATCATTTGTTCCAGGATCTGACCGGTCAGAACAGCAATGATTCGGGCGGAAGCGGCGGCGCGGGGCGCGCTACCACGCCGCACCTGAGGCCGACGCCCAGCCCAACAGGCTCCAGTGGCTCACGCTCCATGTCACCGGCTGTTGGTGAGTAAACTGATAAGCTCACAAGCACACAACACATACGATCCGTATTAAGTAACGCGGCTAGTAGCAGGCAGCTTCAAGCTCTCTCGTAAAGCATCAACAGACTCTTTGTTGTCATTGCATTACTTTTGTCAAGATAAAAACTCAAAGTTTTGTTAATTGGTTATCACTGTTTAAAGGAATAGTATAGTGATAGAAATAACAGGAACCAGTGAGAGCGACGGTAGTGCTGCCGTCTTGATCTGCTTTGAATTTGAACCTTATTCCCGGGGACTAAGGTCTTCATATATTCTTGGGTGATTTAGCCGGATCCTTTGTTTTGTCACGGGTGTGTTGATCAGATTCGTTGTGCATACTTCGTCACCGGTAGACACGGGCTTTCCCGACATTGACCCACATAGAACGGGCGCCCAGAGTACGCCGTATTTTGCCCCTTTTGCGGGCGCGAACCACCCCAGCCCGCCCACCTTATGTACGAGTCGGGGTGGTCGCGGTATATAGGGCCTCGTGAAAAACTTACCCCCACCGTCGGTCGGGGCGAGCACGCAAAACAGGACCTTCTACCCCTGAGGCCCACGAGGCGCTCCTATGTGCCGAATCGCCACCGACCGACCCTCACCATTGACAAACCGTTCCATCTATATAACAACAAAAAAAAAAGCTCAACAAACTTTTACTTTTTCAAACTTGGCACGATTCAGTTATAGCTAAAAAATTCAATTGAAGCATGGCACTATTGATTGCTTTAAATGATGAATTCGCATAATCGGTCAATTGAAACGGACAGTGTTATTCAATAGGCAGACTAAATAGTATACGACTTATGTATTCAATATTTGATCAACCGCTCGCGATTTGAATTCTTTGATGTTTAATTAAAGCAATTTTGATGTACCTATATACAATTTACATATTTAGGAACAGGGTACGTCGTCTACTGTCTTTGCTCTCATTTACATGTGCTGCTAAGATAAGGATTGATGTGTACATGAACTGACTTCAGAAATTGAATCTGATATATTATATTTCTTTGACCGTAGATTATAACTCGTGATAAGCATGAAGTTTCTTCAAATAAGCAGTTATGCTGCGTCTTGCTGGTAACATCTTTCTAAAACGCCTTTCATCTGTTGGCCAGCCAGTGTTCGTTGTATTCGTCGGTAATTTAGTACACCTCCCCGGGGTGGTTTCATATCCTTAATGGATGTATTTATAAACTCCGCTCTATCAATAACTTGCAATATGGTCACCAGAACTTGTCAGGTCTCCTACTGTTATCTATTCAGTTACCCGATAACTATAGCCTCCACTTTCAATAAAGCTGATTAGTATTTTTAACAATAATTTTGGAGTAAGTGAGTATTAAGATTTTATAAAAACCTATGGTATTTATACGCATAACTGAAGTACTTACACTCGGAACGCAAATTGCTTTGTAAATGTATTCACGCATGTTCAATAACTTACGATTGGTGACCATTCCAAACCATTAAAATTCGATTGTTTTATTTCACGCTGAATTTTTTTGCAAGGCTTTAAGAACCTATATTATGAACAAATACAAGATGTACAAAAGAAGTGAAGTTTCATATTTCCATTAAAACTACTAAGTTGCATTATGTATCTGTATATACATAATGTAACTTACTACACTACTACACTACTGACATAAAAGTGTTTTTCCATAAGTTCAATATTCTGTTTTTCAGTAACTTGTTTATTTTCTCACTAAGTTATAAAAGCAGTTTCTTACCTCCATCCATTTGGGCGTTTCCCGTTCTGGCATCTAAGATGTTCTGCGCTAATTATTTATTTAATTATCGGTATTATTGAAGTAATATTTAACACAAACAAAATACATAACACTGTACAGTGTGAGATTTTTCATAGGTAGCCAACTAGTCATAAAAATAGTGAAGTGGTCAAAGATATGTTATTGATGTGTTTGATAGGTGTATCATTGGAATTTTCATAATGTTTTTAGTATCCCTAAACATAATTAACGGTTATAAATTCTCTCGATTAAATATTTATTCCCCAAAATAAACATTGCAGATATGTATCATAAAAAAGCAATTTGGTATTTCGCCTAAACCGGCTGTAACGAACAGCAACCGCAAAAGCAATCGTGTTTTGTTAACGTCGTCGATTGCCGAACGTAGCTTTCTCAAAACATCGGGCTGTAGACCGACCGCGCTCCGACTGCCGCGCCACTCGAATACCGGTTATATGACCGCAATACACCCTGTATCTCCAGCGCTACGATCGTACTAACCAATTTCCAAGTCCAACGCTGCTCGTGTTCCTCGTTCACATCTATAACCCGAAGTTGCGCAGCGATGTATTGAACATCGGTGTATAAATTGTCACGAGCTGGTGCAGTGGTAGAAGGTTAACATGACTGTATGACGTCAACTGTTCGGCGCGTCGGACTTCTTGACTCGACAAACATCGAGTGGATATGTGAAGTCTCTCGCTAGAAAATTATAGACGAAGCGCTTGAGGAAAAATACGCTGGTTAATGTGTTGAACTACAGTCAAGATTAGATTGAAGTCAGTTAGATTACATTGCTAATAGTATTTTATTTGAGTTTCATACGTATTTGTGTGAAAATGTTAATGTATTTGTAATTTTTTTTAAATGTTTGACGGGAAGAAATGTCTAAAATAATCCTTATTCATATTCTATGCAATTCCATAGTAAAAAAAAAAATGAATTCAGATTATCATTATTTAGGTCAGTTATATTTATTTATTTATTTAAATGTTTAAAATAAAATGTCATCTAGCATAAGTGGTATCTCGTTAAGATTAATATTATTGCGAGTTCGTAATTTATGTATGACAGAAACCGTGATCTCTTATCTAATGCATCAGCTTTATTGATTGATCGCATTATTCTTTATCGATGTGTAAATAAAAATGATTTTCTGTTTATCGACCGCATTGTGCTCGTTTCCAATCCAAGTTCCATCGTTATTTTAACACAATGAAGCCGCAATACCGCAACCCGACGCGTTCGAAGGTGAATTGCGTATTGTTTGACGCCCGCATACAACGTGACTTTCGAAAACGACTTTAATTTTCGTCCAATAAGGTTTCTTTTGCTCGAAGTGTACCTATTAGTGTTGCTGAAACATTTGAGACCTTATACGCTAGGGATTTTGGAGCACAGTCGGTTGCAGCGGGACTCGCTTGTTCAGTATACGGGCGCTAAAAGCGTTTCGCAGTCGTCCGTCGTGCGTATCGGCCGCCGAGCAGTGGAATGCCATCAACTAAGATAAGGCTGGCTCTGGGGACTGAGTCGAACGCTGCCGCTCGCTGTTCTCCGTGACATTTGAAACCTATATTTACTTAAGCTTATTTATATTTAGCTCGACACTTAACATTTTAACTTTTCATTTAAGCAACTGTGTCGCTACACGATTGTTTAAATTCGCTAATATGTAAAACACCAAAATGGGAACAAAATCTAGATTATCTAGCATTGGTGTGTACTAATGAGTCAAAAAAGTGCATGTGTAAGATACAAATCCCAAATAGCTTTATATTTAGATTAATTTTAAATGAATCAGCGTTTAAGCGTGAATTACAGCGTGAAATAAATATACTAAATTAGATAAGACGTTACGTAATGAATTGATAATTAGGTTTACTCCGTTTACTATATGTGTTTATTTAATCACCGGTAACACTGTTAAGAAGTTATCTATAGAATAACATTTACAAATTGCATTCACCCTCTCACATACATAATAATGCACACGTCACACATGCACATGTCGTTGTGAGGGTCGGTATAAGTGTTTGCCGTTTAACTTAAATGCCTCTATGTACCGCCACGTGCCTTTACGTCCTTGACAAGGCCAACGACCTCATACTTTGAAAAAAAAAGTAAAACAAATCGTTTTTTGCCCCATTCCCGCCACAATGTTTGTTTTGATCGTTTTCACGTAAACGATCTTTCGTGGTTTGTTTTGAATACTTTTTTCGTGTATTAGGATTGACGCGGCTGTTGTATTTCTGTATGCTTCACTTGATTTCTATTACTCGGCATTGCATTAATTAAGGTTAATGATCGATTGAGATAGATTCTTATGAATTTTATAACGATCCGTTTTCCTTTCTTTATTTTTCGTAGTTGAAGAATTCGCAACATTGATCCCTCATTGAATAATGTCAAAACTTCTGTAGGTAGAACCTTTAAATTGTAGGCAGGGTAACGAAGGGGCGCAAAAAAAATTGTAAAGAATATGTCTTTTGTAACGGGAACCTGTTGCGTGTCTGCGGTCCCCGCCCGTTGACTGCCCATCGCCTAATTGTATTCAGATTACCCCGGAAAAGTGATAAATCTCGGCGAGTCAAGGTCGACGGAGGGTTCGACAGCCCATTCACCCCGTTCCGTCTGCCCCCTTAGCTAATGGTGCGGACATTCTTTCCCTAACCTCGGCCAGACTTGCTCGGCTTACGCTATAGTATACACATTCACTAAATGTACAAGTGTACCCACCTACCCCCCACGCCCAATAACCAGATGTACTTACCTCACAGACGTAACGACCACCCTGTTCTCGGTCCCTCTCCCCGAGATTGTTGTAAGATTGAAAAGGAAAACGAGATTTAATTTGTCAATGAAACACTTGTACAGATTTGATTTGTTTTGTACATAGCCATTGTGACAATTTGCCTCGGTTCTCGATTTTGAATAAATGAAACTTATTCAACTCTACGTATGAAATTAATACAACACGAATACTTTATTATTTTCTCGTCAGTTACTGCTTATATGTAGAGATAAATGAATTCTGTGATTTAGTTGTTTTTGAAATATAGTGATAATCTAATCTTAACTCGGTAGCTTTAATGAAATTTGAAAATTGCGGTATGTGCGCAATATGTGCAGCAAAAGGCAGTGTGGGAATGTTAGTGATGATCAAGTTAAATGGGTCGACAAACAGTGGCGTCGCAGCGACGCCGACGCCACCGTTTGTCTCAACTAGGACGCTTGTTAACGCTATTGTCTGCGTTCTGTTTATACGACTTGCTGTTTAGAAACATGTATTTGTTTTCAGATGTCCTCGATAAATTATACTGGACGTTTTAAAACAATACATAACGTTTTCGATTGCAGTCGTAATTACAGCAATAAAGCATTTTCATACAAAATAGCCCATGTTACTTATATTCAAGGATCAACAGCAACACATACAGCACTATTAAACTAATTTTTCTGTATTAAAAACAACTTTGAGAAGAATCAACTAGTAAATTATCTTAAGACTCCAAATTTACGAATACATCGATATGCTAATAGGTTCGTGTCTGCGTGACTGTGAAATTTCCCACTACAAATACTCATGCGATTCATGTTTTACCACTTGACCACGTTCTTAGTTTAGGCTCGTAGTGTAAATTGTGACTATTTAACTTAACATATAACTTAACTCTATTGCTACTTACTCATACCAGAGGCCAAGTCAATTCAGGGCTAAATCGTTTATGTAATGTTTATCTTTTTCTGAAACTTAGTCAGTTGTACTTAACAATAAGGACATTCCGCACTTTCTATTGTCATAGCGTATCAATTACGATCATTCGAGCCTATATGAAGCTAGTACGTGGGTGCGGCTGATTGTATGCGCGGAATGTGTTGTATGCTGCAGCTGACCGCGGTAGGTTCGCGTGGTTGTCCGCGCCCTTCGTGCCTGCGTACTTCACACTTGATTCTATATACATAGATACATAATGTATGTTCTTCGATGCAAATAGATCTTTATTGAGTGCGGAATAAACCTTAGTGATGTATATACTGTTTGTTGCTAAATAACCTTTATATTTCAGTTGACAATGTCATGTCTCTTTAGGAAGATTATAGCTTACAAGCTATTACTTGTAGCCCACACGTCACCAGCTAAAACTAATAAACAATAAACCCACATGAGAAAGCTGCCAAAAGACAATGGTTAATGTAATTTAAAGCAATATACAGGAACCTTGCAAGGAATTGCACGTGCAACCACTCTGTTATTGTAGGATGGGAAAGTAAAGACCTCGGTTCGTTGCGTTACGCACGCGGCCGTGTGGTGACGGGCGCTGCCCTTGACAGAGCGGGTTCGAGTCCACGAGCTACTGCGTGCTGTGTTGCTCAATAACACTTCATTTTCTCCACTGTTATACAGTGTCACAACGGAAGTAACTCGGCCTTTGTTCTAACAGAGCACGGCATTAGCCTGCTTAGGGCCGTAGTCTTGTCTTTGTTCGGGTTAAGTAAGCTGTATCTGTTGCATTAAAAGGGACGTTTTCAGCAACTGACAAAAGTAGCTTATGAATCATGAGACTTGACTTTTAAAACTGACTCAATTCGAAAGCGAATTCAAAGCTTCGGCCCCGCGACTCACAATCACCCTATAAAGAAGTTAAGGTATCTTTACATTGGTTTTTAAAAATAAAGAGGTTCACTCGGAATTTATCGGTAATGATCAGTATTAACTTTATGTTATCAATTTGCATTATGTATTTAGTTTCGCATCTTAATCATATGTTCTTAGATTGAATACAGTGAATTTTGATGCGTTCAGTTGATCTCATGGTTTTAGACCGGAGACCATTATACTTAGTTTTTCTTACTATGAAGAGATTTTTGGCTTTATATAATTAGCTTACGTGTAGGCTCTTATCGAAGTTACTCCAAGATGTCGCTGAAATAATTCGAGTAAAAGAAAAAAAAAATGTTCAAACGATATCATGTGGCTCAACATGGGACGCGTGCTATTTTTACGAGACATTAGTCGGATGTGAGACGAGTCGGGACGACCCCATTACCGTGGCGCTACACTCATTAAAGGTCGCCGTAAACAAATAGATATATAGGTGGGCGCGTATGGCACAGCGTTGTTATCTATGATTCACTGGCGCCTCGCTGTCTGCCGGCCGTCTGATCGCGCCGACACAATATAATGGCCCGATAATAGCCCGCTGATGAGATTAAAGTGACGACCCTCGCACGTGTTTATCTATATTTATACAAAACGTCGCTAAGGGCTCATTTCAAATATGCAGTGAAAATCTTGAAATGTTCTCCAAGCATTTATCTGTTTCAAAGTTTTCGCCGGTGTAATTGCAAATGTACATTAACCGTGTAACTGTTGGTAGTCAGTCTCACATAATGCTAACATAACTGAGTCCAAATCGACCTACATAAAAGCTGCAATACCACTTTCGTCGTCGCAAATCACTGCCGCTCGTATCTCGGCCTCGGTCAATGCGTTGCGTGCATGTCGTATGCACATATACGGATGCAATAAAGTGCAGCGAGAATTCGCAGGCTAGCGGCGCATGCTGCTCACGTGCCGATGGAAAACGAAAGTGATCGGATGCGTCTCTCCGCCCTCGATTGATGCCCGGCCGGCTTAGGCGAGCCCTCGTTAACTGTATTATTCAAATTGTGTGTGCTAGCACGGCCGGCGTCCAGCTCCGCGATCGATCACAAAACCGATATACGCCAATGTTTGTCGCTTGCACTCTCGTATACAATTTAATTGATAGTCTCGACACTTAACTAGTTTTCGTCTATCTATGTAGATGTACTGACTATACCAACAAGCGCAGAATATAGACCTTTCTATAGAATTATTGTAATATTTATAAATAATGTAATTAATTGCAGGCACGCAGAACGTAGCGATGCCGCCGCGAACGTCGTCGTCGCTGTCGGACGGCAGCGGGCCGACGGCGCGGCCCGGGCCCGGCGGCGCAGCGGGAGCACCCACGCCCGGCGGCGGGCCGCCTCCTGGCGCTATGGTGGCGCAGCCCTACGCGCACCACCCCGGCTACAAGGCTCCGCACTACCCGCCGCCGCAGCCTTACGGCTACCCGCCTAGAAACCATCATCCTTACCCCTACGGGTATCGTCCGCCACCACCACCACACCCGCCACAACATTACCCTCCACTCAAGGTAACTATTATAACTATAACCACACAGCCCATCACATGCGGAAACAGGGATTTGCTAGTAATGTGCTTCTATACTTTAAGTACATTTTAATAATATCAGTGTTTAATTATGTCTAAAACATTAAGAAAGTGCGATCACATAACGAGCATGGCACAAATTGTAACCGTGCGCCGTCCGTGTTTCAGCAGCAACCTCGACACATGGGTCCCCCTGGCCCCGGCGGGCCGGGCGGTCCTGGCGCCCCTGAAGGCGCGATGCCGCCGCCCACTGCGCCGGCCGAGCCGCACGACAACGGCCCCGCCGCGCCCGCCACCGCGCTCGTCACCACCGGGCCCGACGGCGCGCCGCTCGACGAGGGCAGCCAACAGAGCACGCTCAGTAACGCCTCGGCAGGTATGATACCATGAAAAACACTTGCAGAAACATAACTTAGTACTTGAAATTAACAAAAATAATTAACGATTATTTTTGTCTTATTATCGCAATTAAGGAATTTACTCTGCTCTCGACTTCAAAATGTATTGACACTGATTACTTATACTCAATTTGTCGTCGGGATCGGCAGCGTCAGGCGAAGAATGCGGCGGCGGTTCGGGCAAGCGCAAGGAGTACGGCGCGGGCAGCGCGGCGCCGTCGCCCTCGCCCGGCGGCGGCTCGCACTCCTCGCTGCACGACGACTACGACGCCTCGCCCTCCTCCTGGCCGCGCCCGCCCTCTAGTCCCGTGAGTCACACGCCGCTGCACACGACTCATTACTCGACTGGACTAACTGTGAAACTATACAAACCTTATTAACCTACAAATATGTCCAAACTTCACGTTAATACCAAAAAGCAGATACAAGTTTCACGGATTCTTCTATCGAGTTCTGAAATTGGCAACACACTTTGATTCACACATCAATGAAACTTTATATACGGAACAACATATTTTTTCGGCAACGATACAATCACTGACACTTTCACTAGACCTCACTCTATTTTGATTCATGAATGAATAGGCGCAGTATAATTATTTTTTGTATTTTTTAATTAATTGCCTTACGCAGATAGCTATAGTCAATCACAAACCAATATCCTGTTTTTGTGTGAAGAACATAGCAAGTAAAACTATTTCAATGCTTTATACAATTCTACTTTATTCTCACATTGTGTTGTGTGGAAATCCATATCGAACTTCACTAGTCACGGATGCCGATCACACTAAAGCCATGAAGTTTTCCATTGTGCTGCGTTATGCACTGTTGTTCACTTCTTTAAACTTTAGTATGATAAGCGTCCATGTTTGTTTCTGTTCAACTGAGTGCCCCATCACCAGCCATACGTATGATATCAAGTTATTTAGTAGTTCATTCATTTAAATTGTCTTGTACCTGTCTAACATGAGCTGTGTGTAAAAGAATGGGAGGCATTGCATTTTATCATGTATTTCAGGTATTTAACAGTCACATAGCGCCGGAGTCCTACAGATCAAAGGTTTATATCAAGTTAAAGGTCATAAGCATGAGTAGTGCTCGATACAATTAATATTTTCACATAATAACGTGTTACAAATTGCATGTTAGTCATGTTCTATCTGCATAATATAAATGCATTGCCTTTTAATGCATAATATTTGTCTGACTGCATCTGTGTACATATTATATTTTATCAGTTGAACTTTTCCGACACCGACTTTTAGCTTAAAGCTTGAAAATCTTTTCCAGTTATGTTTTCACTTCTTTTTTGCTTTCTGCTAGATTTCTTTTAATGGTTGTGGAGTTGCTTCCAGAAACAATTAAAAATGAATAAGATATGATTCATTCCCTCAAACATTTGTACAACAAAGCGTTCTTTCGAATCTAAATTTCGTAATAACAGGATTTTCTTGTACAATGATTTGATATTGTAAAGTGGAGAAGATTCGTGTACTGATCGAATGTATTAGTTAGTATTCAAATGAGCATGACGATTTGAAGCCTGTTACCAATTAGACTTTATATGCACTGTGCATCAATTGCATGATAATACCCAAAGTCCCCGTTTCGTAAACTATGTACTAGCTTGCATTATGTAGTTTATAGAGAAGGGTTAGTATTGGAATGCAATTTCGTAAAAACTCCTTATTTTAATCTTATAAATCATTTATTTTGTTTTTCATTTCTATTTCAACTTATTACCTAATATTACTTTTCAATATTATAAGGAGTTTTTTCAAACGAACGGGGCTGACGAAAGTAGTTTTGATGCAAATTATTAAATTAGTGGATTTTTTTATTCTAGGCTGAAAATTCAAGGCGACGAATAGGAGACTCTTCGTCAGGCCCGGTAAAACACAAAATTATCAATCTTAGCTTGAAGTGATCGCAGTACATATAGCCCATGATTATTTATATGTAGTCAACTGTTTGTTCACTCGCATTTTCGCGAACATCCGATTTATTTCGGATACGACTTGAGTCCTCAATGGCAATCTGTCGCGGCAAGGCCCCTAAAGCCGTCCGTTGATACATATAAACAATAATGAATTCGCCTTACGAAGTTTCCTTACGAAAACAAATAGCTCAATTTATACAGTACTCTACCTATAATAATTGTAGATATATAAATTTATAGCAATAAAAAACTAAACACTCATCTATTGTTACTATTTTTATGGAATTTGCCCATTATAGCTGTTAATTGTGGTTCATAAATATTTTCTTAGTTAACAATGATCGAGTGCTTATTTTTCTATAAGAAATAGATTTATTTAATGCTAGTCCGACCCGTACGACATCATATTACATTACAGATACAAGCACTACTTACTTCTAGTTTTAAAATAATGAGTCGCCGAACGAATTTTCTACCGATGACGCGCTATATGCTCCGTAAATAGTGCTTAGAGCCCAACAGTTCTAATTTTGATAATTTTCGCTAGCATACGAGTGTGCTTCGTCGGTGTCTTAAGCGATCAGTGTATAATCCTAGATTTGAATCTAGTATATTTCTGAACCGAAATGAAGGTTACATTTAGCAAAGTAAGTAGTGTTGGTATGCGGCTGTCCATGTAATGTGATGCGCGCGGGCGGGTATGTGATGGGAGTGTCCTGCGCCAGAAGTCGGACTCGCTGGGCAAGCTGTACGAGATGGACGACGCGCCCGAGCGGCGCGGCTGGGTGGAGCGTCTGCTGGCCTTCATGGAGGAGCGGCGCACGCCCATCGCCGCCTGCCCCACCATCAGCAAGCAGCCGCTCGACCTGTACCGCCTGTACCTGCTCGTGCGCGACCGCGGCGGCTTCGTCGAGGTAGACACACATCATAACACTAAGACCAACCCTTTATATTTTAATTATTCTTTTTCGAGCACTTTCGAAACGTTAACTGAATGCTGCGTGATTCCTAAATGAAACACAACCACGTCGCCCGTCTCCTAGTTCTGCTCTTATACCTGTATCGTTCTCATAGCTCTCACACTACAACTAGCTGCAATTATCATATTATACCTAATACAAAATTTTATAAACAAGTCGAATCCTAACTGCTATTCTAACCCCATACGCTCGTTGTCCTAACGAGCGGGCAAAAGTAAATAGGGTTCGCACGGCAGCCTAAATGCGCGCTGTATGTTCTTCTCGCTGTAATACGAAATAAACATTATATTAATATTTATAAAAATACTTTAGCTCACAAGAGTTCTGATCTATCTCCACATAAAATATAATGTTTTGATGACAAACATTTGTCAAAATCGCCACCTAAATGACGTTACTTGCCGCAATCTGTAGGAAATTCGTAGAAGTTCTTGTCTAATATTGCTGCATAGACTCCTGCATCACATTAGTTAAGTCTTTTTCTTGTACGATTTGTTACTTATTTAACAAATCGTACAAGTAGACGTATAGTTGATACGACTACTTGTACGAATGTTAAATCCCATCGCCTTTGAAAATTCTGTAAAATTTAAAATAATATCTTCACTTACTCCAATAACCGTTAGCGTTTGATGACTAAACTACATAACGGAGGTATATCATTGAGGAAATCACTTAGGTTTCTAAGGACTTTTAAAGTAAAACTTAGTTCAAACTTGCATTAAACTTTGATTCAATTATGTAGCTTCACTGTAACAAACCCATATTATAGTTGATGACCGGTGTGTAATTCAATTCCGTTTTACAGTAATAGGTATTAGTGAATATTAGTGTTGTCGAGTATCAATCAGTCACCGGCGCTAGTAAAACCTCAGCGCAGCGTGTATCGCAGTCACAGTAGCGCGTACAGTCGCGCGGGCGGCGGCGCGGCGCCGGCAGTCGGCCGCTGTTATCACGGCCGGCGGACGTGTCACAGTATCGTACGAGAATCGCCGCCATGGTCAGGTTTCCACTCGTTAACACGCGCGAGTTATCGCCTTTTCCAATGACCACTAAACCTTCACACTTTATGTTCGAGTTAACTGTCGCCGCGTGTACATTTGTTTACTTTAAACTGCAAAACGATTTTGCTGTTCAGTATTACAATACATGTTAACTTATGTACCGAACGCTTACAGGTAACCAAGAATAAAACGTGGAAAGACATCGCCGGCCTTCTGGGTATCGGTGCTTCGTCGTCGGCCGCTTATACGCTGCGCAAACATTACACGAAGAACCTGCTCGCGTACGAGTGTCACTTCGACCGCGGCGGGATCGACCCACAACCTATTATCAACCAAGTTGAAGCCACCACCAAGAAGAAGAGTGGCAAGTCCAACAGCACATCCAGTACAGGTATGTTATGTTAAACGTATCTAAAGATGACTGACACTTGACTTTGCTTATTGCATGAGGATAAAGGAACTAATAAATTATTTATGGTACGATTACTTATTGAGTTTTATAGACCTGTAATAGGTACTATAAATGTCGTGTTTAAGTTCAAAAGGTTTCAAATAATTTACGTAACTTTAGTTGATTTTAACTTGACCGCTCTCGACGATGATTTACAGCCATAGTCAAACGGAACCAATGACGTTCGTGTATTTGACATTTACTGAAAATGTGATCGTCTGACATTCCATCGTAGTTTCTTAATCACTACCTATAGTGCAATACATAGCAATGTCAAAACAATCTGGCCCTATGTATTGGTGGTAAGTATGTCGGTGTGTGCCAGCAGGGTCGTCCAACTCGCAGGAGTCGTTCCCGAGCGGCGGCGGCGGCGGCGCGCCCATGGACAACTACGCGCCGCAGTACGCCGGCTATCCGCCGCAACCCAACCACGCGCAAGGTACACACAGCTACACTCTCTCATATCTATCTGCCATATTGACCACTGCCTATTACTTAACAAAATCATCTTATTTCTTAAACTTTAAAATAAAACAAATTTGTGCTGTTTTCTGGGAGGCTTTGACTGAATTTACATGAACCCGACTTATATACCTGTGTAACTATCGCTAGTTTCAATAGTAGTGATGCCGAGATTTGTATATGGGCTCGCCTTGACAAGCGTTTTAAGAACTCTGTCGACTAAGTATTACTAAATGTACCAATAAAACCTCGAAACCAACCAATTGTGACAGAATTGTGAATTATTGGGACTTTATTATTGTTCGCAAAATTGCAAATATAACGAATAGCTGTTCCGCCCCTGGCTGTCGTGTCGCCGGAGTTCTGTCGTCCCGCTCCGCTAGCCGGCGCCCGTGCCACATTGACTCTGCACGACGCGTTGCGGCGCTTGTTTTCTTTGATTTTGTGCCAACTAACTGTTTCCGAGTGGTCACAGCTAACCAATCATTCGGCCCATAACCGCTTAGCACTAACCCTAACTGTTGTATCTCAGAGGAATTTAACGTCTGTCAATAATACCTTGTAAATATAACATCTGAAAATATATTCCTAGCTCTTATTACTAAGGTAACACGAAGCACCATTAGAAGCACATTTAGATGAATACGGAGTATGCACACTCATACAACATGCAATAAGTTCGCGCCATCCAAAATGCTCACCCAAAGAATTCTGTGGTTTAATAATTTCGTAAATTCATAAGACAAATTATGTTGCTTCATTACTTTCCACGTTAAAGCATGTTGATTAACGTGAGCTTACAGCACATTGTACGGAGTGGACTCCATTGAACTACTTATGTACCGAAGTAGTAAAACGATTAGTGGAGGGTTAGCGTTAGCGTTCCTCTCGGGTACGTGTGGGTACATAGACGTGTGGTTGTAGGCGGCGGGCCAGGCGGCGACAACCTTGCCGCCTCCAACCCGTTCGACGAGCCGCCGGGGCCCAGGAGACCCCCAGGTACTTAACACTTGCACATCTCCTCATACCGCGGCCTAGTAAACAAATCGAATGACCTGCTGCACAAGTTCATCAGCAAAAACTGATGGTTTTGGTTACTATTTGTGCCATTGCGTAAAAACTTGCCGAATTCACAAAAGAAAGGAAATGTGTTCCGTTTGTTTACTATTCCGTGTCTCATATCAATGTCACATATCTTAACCCATGACTGTTCGCATGACACCGGCAATATTAATTCTGTAAGTTAAATGATGATTCATTTCTTTTGATGCTTTTCACTAACTTTAAGTGATCTAACAGTTACGACTTAATTGGTTTACTCTTTTATTAGTAAAAATCATGAATGGGTTTATTTATCATGCATTTGTTGGTTTTATTGTCACTGAAAAAGCCTGCAAAGTGTATGAATAAGTTACAAAATACTTTTTGGTATGGTTTCAAGTGAACAGACCTCCTTTGTATATATTTTATTCAATGTTCTTTGAATGTAATTTTTTACCTATACGAAAATACATGCTTGTGTTGGCAATTTTAATAATTTTGCAAATAAATAGTTTTAATGTAAATGATTGCAATATGTCTGCATGTTTTCTACATGGATTTTATTCATGCGCATGTTTCGTCGATGTTGAAAGGTGGGTTTTTTTATTAAGTTTATTAATATTGTACTTTGTGTTTAAATTGTCAGGTTACCAACAAAGCTACGGGTATGAATATGGATCTCCTTACCAGCCAAATAGGCCTGTGTATCCACCTTACGGCCCTGACGGTGACAGGTGGGTTCATTTAAAATACTTCAAAAGTCACTTAGTAAGTTTCAAAGATAATTAAAAACGATAAAATTTAATATTAGATGAAGGAATTTTAATAATTGTGTCCGAATCAACGTAAAGTATGACGGTAATATTTGATAATTAAATGACACATGATTTAGCAAAGCAAGCTATGTACACATCCCATGTTTTTTGACTATCTGGGTTTATATAAATTTTATCTGGGGCATTTCCCATGATACCGATGTAGCGGACTCCCGTGAACCATCTAAAAGAGTATCAGTTAGTCATTAGTCATTTGTATAGAATTATTGTATGGCAATAGTGAGTAGGCACTGAGTGGCATGTGTTGTCCCGCAGAGGGTACCGCGGCGGCGCGGGCCCGGGCGGGCCGGGGCCGGGCGGGCCGGGCGCGGCGCCGGCGGGCGGCGACTACCAGTACGGCTACGGCGGCGCCTACCGCGGGGCCGCGCCCGGCGCCAACACGCCGCCGCCCGCGCAGCCCTACCCCGACTACTACCGCGCGCCGCACCCCACGCACGCGCCGCACCCGCACGCGCCGCACGCGCCGCACGCGCAGCACCCGCCGCACCCGCCGCACCCGCCGCACCCGCCCATCTCGCCGCAGCAGCCGCCGCACGAGGTAAGCACGCCCGCACTGTCTTCTGCTGAGGGCTCGTTCAACTTCTTTACACGGATATAGACTACAACTTGCGCTCTAATCGGCTAATGTGGAACGATAATGCTATGTAACGCAACCGAACATGTCGCGCCTCTAGTGGTCAAAAGGCTCAACTGTAACAATATTCTGTACCCGTTGAAATTCAGTAGAGCCAAGCAAGGGTGTAGTGTGTAATCCGTGACAATATGTTTGTCTGTCTTTACTGTACCATGGTTATGTTGAACTTAGACCTGATACGCGCATCCTATCAAGTCTTTATTTAATATTTGACGCAACTTTAAACGTAGTTATAATGAAATGTAATCGTAAAAAGTTGCCTCAAATTTTTATTATGTGTAGCATGAATCATAAGACTAGTATTTATGTAAAATATAAGTGAATACGTCTATGTAAAAATAGATGTTAGAAAATTCGAAAACAAGTACATTTAAATTATAGAACATTTAAAGTATTATTTATCTAAACTAGAAGTACATATATTCGGAATGTTTAGTTTCTATACAATGTTTTGTAGTCGGCCTTACAGCCCTGCATGACTAGCATATAAGGAGTACTATGAAATAGTAAGTTATGGTACGCTTACGAATCGCACTGTTTGGTTTAAGATCAGTTATTGTATAATCTTATGTAAATTGGCAATAACTAATTGGATTTGATTTTCTTGGTATAAACCTTTAAACTGAAACCTGCTGCAATATTGACCAATGATCCACAACAACTAAGGGAATTGTAGGTTATCGAGTTACTTACAATAGTAACGAAAACGAATATTAATTGTAACATATTTTAGATATTGAATTGGTGTTAACTTAACATGATGATAAACTTTTCAAAATTTTAGTGAATGTTATATGGCCACTGTCGAAAGTGACACTACTGTGCTCAATGACCTATTACACAGACGCATGTCGTGACGAATTTAAATGCTTGACGTCGTAAACTTATGGAATGTTGTAAAGCCATGCATTAGTCAATTTGTCGCCTGTACAAAAAATAACATGATTCAAATGTATTTAATTTATTGTAAAATAATGTGTACACATTAGACGATAAATTAGGTGGTGCATTGTGCTGCATAGAGTAATTTGTGAACTGTGTCGTCCTCAAGTATCTTCAAACCTACTCGATTCTCAATTTTACTACTTATTCTTGGGACTGAGGATATCACCCAGTCAATAGACACGAAAATATAACTCAGTGTGGAGTCGATATTGAGCGCGCGTAGTGTTTGGAGGTGACGTCATGGCAGAGTGATTCGTGCGCGGTGTGCGTCGTGTAGCGGGCGCGAGTAGTGCGCTGGCGCGTGGCCGTGCAGTGACGGTTCTGTCTGGTGTGTAGATGTCGGGCGGCGCGCAGTCCGCCAGTAACTTATTGAACTCGCAGCTCGCGCGGCAGCTGGTGGCGCCGCTCTCGCCGAACCCCAGACCCTACGTACGGACGCCCCGTTTGTACCACGCACTCAACACCGCTTCCCATCGATTGGCGATACGGTCTCATTCTCACCCGCACGGACTGGTCACGCGAGCCCCTAGCCACGATTCTCGTTTACTCACGATCGATAAAAATTCCCTGATAATTTAAATACATCTTTATAGTGATGATGAAATTATAATCAAATCCAAATAAGAAAAAACATGAAATCCCTTAATCCCTGGCTTACTTTCCACCATTTTCATTATTAATTTGCACATGGACATGATATTACCAAAATACAGTTCTCAATCCCAAAAGCGATCGTGAACCACATTGTCTCAAGTAGATGATTCAGAGTAAAGACGTTTGTATCTTTACTGTGCCACTTGCGTATGCAAGAGTAGGCCAAAAGAAAACGACTATCGAGCAAGGGGCAAATCTCATTCGTGGTTTTGGCTTCATTTTATTTTTTCGAATAATACCACTCGTTTGACAAAATTTTAAGCTATCACTGTTAATTTTTCTTCTATTTTTGTTAACAAAATTTGGCTTGCGGTGTGATTAATTGGCTTTACGGATATTCGCTCTCGCCGGTTGTTTGGCCGGTTGATGGCTGAATAAAAGATCGTCGACTGTCTCCTTCAAAATTTAACAAAAATAATAAAAACATGGAAGTTAAGGTTTAGAGTGTGTGGTGGTGGCTTTATATGAACAGTTTTGGTCACTAAATCATGTGCATGCATTAAATTCACACAGATCATGTAAGCTTAGCTGTAAGTTTAACGGACTCGTAGCTTTGTTTTTTTAGAGCAACATGAATTGATCGATTTTATCGACACAGTTTCCTATTTAGTGTGTAATTAAAATATTTGTCACGATATACTCGATCAATTTTCATACCAAATAATCATTTTAAAGCTCATTTGGGTGCACGGCCAGTGTAATAAAGTTACTTCAATGTTGCTTTGTCTAATGTTATTGACCTCGTAATTTTTTGATTCGTCAACTATCTTATTGTTCTTACATATCGTTTTTTTTATTATTATTAACTTAAAACTGACGAATCGAATAAAATTCCAAACCTTGGACGCTTCGCCTCGTGGTATGACCAAATCTATTGTGAAATGAGCGGAGGCGTTTGAAGTCGGGAAGCACGAGGCTCTGACAAGTATTCGATATTCGCTCAGCCGGTTTGCTGCGTGTCCACAGTACGGCGGTGGCAAGGCGCTCGGCGGCGGTGTGGGAGCGGGCGCAGGCGCTCCGCGACGACATCCAGACTTCGCCAAGGGCGAGCCGGCGTACGGCGGGGCGGGAGGCGCGGGCGGGCCTGCGGGCGGAGCGGGCGCAGCGGGCGCGGGCGCGGCTGCGCGCTTCGGCGGCGCCTGGGGCGCGGCCTTCCCGCGCGCGCCCCAGCCGCCGGCCCCCGCCGCGCCCTGGCGCCCGCAGCCTGGCGCGCCACAACCGCCCGCCTGGTCACATCCGCCCTACTCCAACACGGTACGTACCTCCTAACGGGGCCAATAGGCCACCATGCTCAAAACAGTATTAACACTTATTACAGTAGCAACACCCCATAAACTAATGTATCCAAATATTGTATTCTAGCCTAGCGGAGGTCCAGCATGGGGTGGAGCGCCACGACCACCGACGCAAGACCCCTATAATTCCACTGCACCCTCACCCGTAAGTGTCATTTGATACAACTTATTTGTTATTAGGATAAGAGGTTTATTTCAATTTCTTTATGCCGATAGATATTGTTTACGCTTATATAATTTCAAGTTTTATTCAGCTCTACGGTTCCTGAAAGCTAACTGTTACATGTGCACTTTCAGGGGACGGCACCGGCTCTCACAGCACCCGGACAGCTGAAACGGGAGCTAACATTCCCTGCCGAATGTGTGGAAGCGGCTGTGCCCACCGGCGAGAAAAGAAGACGACTTACCAAGGCTGATGTTGCGCCCGTTGACGCGTGGCGCATAATGATGGCGCTCAAGTCAGGACTGCTAGCAGAGACTTGTTGGGCGCTCGATATTCTCAACATTCTCTTGTTTGATGACAACTGTATAGGTTATTTTGGACTTCAGCATATGCCAGGATTACTGGATTTATTACTTGAACATTTTCACAAGAGTCTCAGTGACGTGTTTGATTCGCCGTCGAATGACGAGGGCCCTTGGTATGCGCCACCCGCGAGCCCGGAGCCCGTCATCAAGAGCGCGAAAACAACGAGAGAGCCGCGCGAGCCGCCCGACCCCAGCGACCGAGTGCGCGTCATCAGCGGTGAGAACTACACGCTCGAGTCGCGGCGGCGGCACCCCGTCATGTACAAGCCCGACGACGAGCTGTTCGCGCCCGAAGACGAGGCCGACGACCACGACGGCCACGTGGAGGACGTGCTCGAGCCCTGGCAGTTCGGCGGCGACTCGGGCGGCGCCGCGCATGTTGTGCCCTGCTTCCGCACGGAGTTCCTGCACCTGCCCTTCGTGCGGGTCATGCCCGGCGTGCGCGCGCCCTCGCCGCCGCCCGCCTCGCCCGCCGCCAGCGAGCCCGCGGCCGGGCCCTCGCCGCCGCCCGTGCCGCCCGAGCCCGGCGCCGACAACCTGGCGCCCGAGCCCATGGAGCTGGAGCCCGAGCGCAGGCCCGCGCTGGCCGTGCGCGACCCCGCCGGCGTGCTCAAGCGCCGCCGCCTGCAGGACTACGAGGACGAGTGCTACACGCGCGACGAGCCCAGCCTCAACCTCGTGGACGAGACGCGCGACGCGCTGGCGCGCCGGTGCATAGCGCTCTCCAATATCTTGCGGGGCCTCACCTTCGTGCCCGGCAACGAGGCCGAGTTCTCGCGCTCCGGCGCCTTCTTGGCGCTGGCCGGCAAGTTGCTGCTGCTACACCACGAACACGCCCCGCGAGCAGCGCGCGCGCGTGCCTACGAGCGGGCCGCCCGGGACGACAACGACGCAGCCGCCTGCTGCTCGAGCCTGCGCGGTGGCGCCGAGTGGTGGTGGGACGCGCTGGCGCAGCTGCGCGAAGACGCGCTCGTGTGTTGTGCTAACATCGCGGGCGGCGTGGAGCTAGCCGGCCAGCCCGAGGCCGTGGCGCGGCCGCTGCTGGACGGGCTGCTGCACTGGAGCGTGTGCCCCGCGGCCGTGGCGGGCGACGCGCCGCCCGCGGCGGGCGCGGCCTCGCCGCTGTCGCCGCGCCGCCTGGCGCTGGAGGCGCTGTGCAAGCTGTGCGTGACGGACGCCAACGTGGACCTGGTGCTGGCCACGCCGCCGCGCGGGCGCATCGCGGCGCTGTGCGCGGGGCTGGCGCGCGACCTGTGCCGGCCCGAGCGGCCCGTGGTGCGCGAGTTCGCCGTCAACCTGCTGCACTACCTGGCGGGCGCGGGCGGCGCGGCGGCGCGCGAGGTGGCGCTGCACGCGCCCGCCGTGGCGCAGCTCGTGGCCTTCATCGAGCGCGCGGAGCAGACGGCGCTGGGCGTGGCCAACGCGCACGGCGTGGCGGCGCTGCGCGACAACCCCGACGCCATGGGCACGTCGCTGGACATGCTGCGCCGCGCCGCCGCCACGCTGCTGCGCCTGGCCGAGCACCCCGAGAACCGGCCGCTCATCCGCCGCCACGAGCGCCGCCTGCTGTCGCTGGTCATGAGCCAGATCCTGGACCAGAAGGTGGCGCACGAGCTGGCCGACGTGCTGTTCCACTGCAGCCAGGCGCGCGCCGACGCGGACGCCGAGTAGGCGCGAGTGTAGTGACGAGTGAAGCGGACGCTAGCGCCGCAGCGGGTTTCCCGCGGGTACGTGTACATATAGTGATACGGACGCCCGCCCGAGGCGCACACGAGGGACTGGCTCGCGACTCCGACCTCATTTATAGCGGTGTCTCAAGTGTTAGGCTGTACGATCCGATTTTGTTATTTATGTCCATAATGATTTATTTACAACAAGAATGTCAATGTGCTATAATCGATTTCTATTGTTCGATTGTGAAAAAGATGTATTATAACACGTAATTTTGATTTTTATAATAAAATGGGACTTGAATCTGTTTATTGGTTTTATGATGGAGATTTTATACCGAGTACCTTTAGCGCCTTTGTCTATAAGAGAAAACGTAGTGGAGAGTGTGAGGAGCTTATGTGGGCTATAAGTTTAATTAAGTTTAATGTGAATTACAATAATCTATAATATATTGAAATTGAATCTGAATTTTATTTTTTTTCATGATTGGCATTTTATAATTTAGTGTACCTTTAAATAAAATGTAAAGTATAGTTTTCATTTAGGTAAATCCGACACAGACACAGCACTACAAAAAGTTATTTCAATTAAAATACAGTAGATGGATGTCAAAAAAGCCAATTATCCCTGCCAGTAGCTTCAACGAATATTATCTTTGATATAAAGGTTCCAAATTAAACAGCGTAATTAGTTGAAATATCATAACCATTATCAAGTATATGAATGTAATGAAATGAGGTTTCATTAAATTTTGAATTTGACGCGCTTCGCGCGTTGACAGGTTGTCCAATTAAGATAGAGGACAGCGGCCAGAGACGCGTGATAGAAATGGCGGATTTTGTTTAGATTTCTTATTTGCATTTATATTTTAAAAAAGACTTGTTGAAATGATATAATTGAGGAGGCGATATCAGTTAACTTTAATGTCGTTTCTTTGTATTTTTAGAGAAACAAATTGTGGTTATTTCGCAACTCCTCAATAATATAATATCCTTATATGAATACGATCAAAACTCAAACTTGTGACGAACAACGCGCTTGGTGGGTAGACAATATTTATTAATAACGTTTACTCAAATTTTACGTATGCATAGGGGAGTATGTTTGATTGTCAAAAGGCTCTATGTAAAATAAATAGATCGGATCTAATGAGCTAGTAAAGTGCTTGTCATGCAGAAGTTAAAACTAAAAGGGGCTTCCACAGGTCTTAGTTGTTGCTTATTGCACAAAACTCGTACCTACATAAAATTAATTTTATGTACAGTCAACAAGAGATGTGGAATTAACAAATTTCTAGAAATGCTCAGAGGCAATAGAACTCAGGTCGACTACTTTTCAGTGGAGTTTGATTTATGTCCCAACGACAACCTTGTTATTGTATTTTTTATTTATGGTAATATACAACCTGGTGTCAAAGTCTAAACCGCTTGTATGCGTCTAACGAGCCCACCGAGGCAGGGGATTATCTGAAACTGGAACAGTGGCCATGGTACACAAAGGGCAAAGGAAGGGACATAGGTGGGTTTTAGTCAGCAGAGTCTGACCCTCCTTTCCGCTCAACCCAAAGCGGAAGGAGTCATTTAATGTTTTCCCATTAAAAAAGGCGTGCTACAGACCTTTCCGAAATTCGTCGGTGTGCCAATTTCGTGATAATTATTTGATGAGTTCGAGCTTACCGACTTTTGAATTGGTAATCAAGCGGCCCTACCATTAGGCCTTCGCTGCATCGTTTAGGTATAGTGCGGGATTTACTTAATTCCTAATCGATTTAGTTTTAAACTAACTTATTTGACAAAAATACGCCACCATTGTTTACCTTAAGGTACATTTCATTAAGCACGAAATGCAAATGAACTTTACATCACTACTTAGGTGAGGTCTATATCTAATAGTAGACCGAATGGCAGAAGTGGTTTATGATGAAGATGAATGTCAGCAACCTCATCCATTTCACTTGTCGAGCGCTGTATACACACTAATACACACTACACAGCCCTTGTGTCTGTCCCACCTCTAGCACACTATATACACAAAACTCTGGCAGCTAATGATTTGACTTTGAAGTTCAATTATGATTCTTATTTCAACTTTACATACACAATTGTCATCCTTCACTTTTGACCGTGTACATTTGGGTAACATTTTTTTTTAAATTCCTATTTATTTATAACGTTAAAAATATTAGAAAACACCATATTTGTAACAGTGATGAGAATAATAGAAGTAAATTAGTTTAGGATTATTGATCTCCGATGTCGGGAGATCCATTCGACTATATTCGATGGAGTGTCAGTCGAGCGATAGTAAAAAAATTGTCAAAGTATTTGACGCGTCGAAACGGAAGCGAACTAGGAAAAAACGTGACGGGCTCGACGATACCAACTCCGTAGTGACTGACGACTCTACTAGCGTAAGTATAGTAATGGTTCAGTGAATATACGACCAGCCTTACCAAGTTTTTGGATACCAATTTACTGTTAACCTCGATCCTCGATGACCAGCCGATATATTGACCTTTATTAAGTGCGAGTTATAATTATGTTAACTAGGAAGTGGGCGAAAAATCAGAAGTATGATTCAATATGAAGTGTGTTGAAAATACTATCCTAAAGATCCTTGTTAGATTTTCATGGATTTCATTGTCACAGGGTTGTCACGCCAACGTTAACGGCTGTCGAGTGCCATCTACGAAAGCTAGTTTACAAGAAATATCTACTGTGCAGACTATATGTGGCCAGCAAGATACTACTTTGACAAAAAGGTACAATATAAAAATCAGAGTACAATAAATATACAGAATACAATAAATGTAGTAAGTTTATGATAATTATAATTTTGGATGTGTGAATAATTGAGTTAAATAATAATCAGTCTCCCGCTCCACCCCCTTTGGGCTGCTATACGACTTCCAAAGTAGGTAGTTTAAGGTTCTGTCAATTCTCGTAAGTGATTATAATTTAACATTTTGTAGGGAAAGGGATAGTAGTGCGTCTATGACGCGGTCTCCGGTCGAGATGCATCGGACGTCGCGGTCTCCCCGACGACATCGCCGGTCGGCGTATGTGAATGTTTATAATTGATTTAGATACTTAACTTATTTATTAAGAAAAACAAACAGTAGCATACAGTGGCGTATTATCCATAAGGCACTTTCGGCCAGTGCCTAGGGGCCCACTATGACCAGGGGCCCACCACCAAAGTAGGAATCTAAAAAAAAAGCTCGATAAATTTTTCACTGAATGAAAATAACTTGAACCAAGCGGGCCCCCACTCCTTTGTTGCCTCGAGGCCTCGGGGCCCCTGGGCCCCTAGATCCGGCCCTGGTAGCATATTAGAAATGTAATAAATAGACTTAATTCATACACTACTCCAATAATGTAGTATGTCACTTCACAAACAAGTGCGGTATTATAGCTTCCACTACTCGATGTAATGGAGAGCGCAATCCTGGTTTTATTCTACTTCGGCCACTACTAAACAGACGTCTAGTACTTCACGACCATGCATTGTGTGAGGAACCAGGTAGCGTAGCCTATTCTCCAAGTTAGGGCAGTCAAACTTATGTAGTAGGTATAGTTATAATTAGTGAGAAATATTAACATTGCAGGAGAGAGGGCCTGTCATTGGCTCTGAAGGCTGGTCTGGTCTCCACTCCTCGATCGATGTCCCCACGTCAGGTATTGTAAACGACAAATTCTATTCCATGAACTAGTTTGTTAGGAAAAATGTAGGGTTTTCCCGGCTATTACGCATTGAATAGAAATCTACACTTAGTATATTTGGGTTTGAAGTATTTTTTTGATCCAGGAAGGTGACGGTGTTGGCGAAACCCACCAACCAGACCAGGATTCCATTATATACGCTTTTCTAGAAGAAGCCATTAAAAGGGATAAGAAGAAGTAAGTCAAACACCAAATTTTATAGTTAGTAATTTCTTTCTGACACGGTAGCTATTTTTTATTTAGCTACGCTGTTTCTGCTACTTTATTATTTACTTTAACAGCCAGAGCCCACGGCATTCAAAGTCCAAATGTGAATTCATCAATTAAACTAGGAAGCTGCAATACTTTCCTTATCCTATTGTTGCCCAGACAGCGTCACGCGCGGCGGCGTGAGGAGCGACGCATTAGTCGCGAGGACGACCGCGAGGCGTCCCCGCAGCGCGACCGACACCGGCATCACCACCGGCACCGGGACGAGGTGCCAGTCAGGGAACACGCCAAGTTAGATATAGTTTTAAAAGCTTACGTAGTATACGTTCTTGTATTCTGTGCAGTTAACCCAAATACCCACGATTCTGACTTTTTAGTTTAGACTGTTTAGAGTAATACGATTTTATCGTGAAAATACTGGACTAAGCGAACTATTTAGTGTGTCAAAGCTACTAAATTAACCGTAAATTTATTTAATTTATTATAATAAGCAATTGATTGAACGTGGTTATAAGATTGTGTTGAAAATTTCATAAAAAATAATTCCTATTTTCAGGATACATAAAGACATGTCTCCCGCTACAGCGATAGATCAAACGCTTTTGTTTGAGACCTTCGCTAAACTTTGCGCACAAATGAATGATAAAAATACACACGGTTACCAAGTGGTAAGCCCGACTTAACTTATAATATATGCATCTAGTCAGCTAAGTATATTAATTTGAGTATAATTATTATTATGCTTGTCGTTCCAGCCTCGTACTCATAGCAACAAATCTTTACAATATGAAGTCCTTACGAAGCGGGACGCGTATGACGTCGACCGACATCCAGTTAGGTTAAGAAGTCGCTCGAAGCCGCGAGACGTAACGACTGTATCCAAAATACGCAGCCAGGAGAATTTCGCCAGCAAAGTGCGCAGTCACGAGAAACTAGGAACGGAAGGGGACCGCGGCAGACATGATAAGTGCATGTGTTATTATGATAAGGATGGCCCCAAGTATCCAAGTAAGCTGGACATGACTAGGTCCAGAATGCGGAACGCTGAAGACGAGCGGTACCGCGAGTACCCGCCAGTCCATGTGCCCACGAGGAGCTGTATAGACCCGTACCGAACGAGACCGCCGGACGGCCGGGAATACCGAGACTACGACAGGGAGATTAAAGGGAAACATTATGAGGAGGATAAACGGAGGTGTTTCGAACAAAAGACAAGCAGGAGCTTCGACATCCACAGAGAAGGCTACGAGGACGACACGCGCTGCCGGAGAACCGCGCGCAGCGACACGCACAAGGACAGGCGGTACGAGGACCGCGACAAGCGGTATGAGGAGGTCTCGAAATACTACGACGAGAAACATATGGAGCCCCGGGATCGGGAACGAAACAACTTAGCGAACAAAGAGAGGCGGTGGAGGCGGAATGTGGAGAGGTTCGAGAGGACCTCGGTAGCGTCCCGGGAGGACGACTACAGGGAGAGGGACCGAGAGCGGGAGCGGGACAGGGAGCGAGAGCGGGAGCGAGACCGGTACTCCGAGAGGGAGAGGGACTCGGGCCTCAGCGTCGCCGACGGGGAAACAAGCACTGTCAGCGGAAGGAGTAACTACTTGAAAGTTGTGAAGGTATCATCGTTTTGATTAATTGCGATGTGCCTTAATAACATTATACTACAAATATTAATTGTTAACAATATATAATTCTCAGCAAGAAATAGCTGAACAACGCGAAGCGATGGACAAAATGATGAAGCTTTGGAAAGAATTGATGCGTTGTTTCAAAGGGATCTCGCAGACGCAAGTCCAGGATAAAAACATCCGAGTAAATATATTTTTCAAGTAATTTAGTTCCTTTTCATTTGTGTGCCGACAAGAAAAACTACTTATCTGCAGAAAATGATTAATTTTATGGCACAGTCGCCGTGACGCCACGGATTTCTATTATTGCAGCATAAAGTAACTTAATCCTTTCTAGATGTTTAACTCTATTCTATGCAAAGTGTCTTTAAAATTTCTTTATCGATTCTGCTGTGAAACAATTACACCTAGCTAAATAGACAAAGTTACTATGAAACTAATTATAATATTAATTGAGTATGACTCGAATTTTGTTACTTGCACGTCCAAAATGAGTAAAGTTAGCCAAAATACGTTGTTACTTAAGATTGTATTATACGCAGGAGTCGGCAGCTAACGTCCGAGAGTCAGCGGCGGCGCAGCTGCGTCTGTGGCGCGAGTGCATGCGCCGGTACGAGACCGTCGCCAGGGACGTCGGAGATACCGACGCGAGGCTCATGGTCTGATCGAAATTCATTACACACTTAACACTAGATTTGTTAAGGATAAAGACATTAAGAAGACCCAAGAAGTTTTAATGAACAAGCGTTTTGAATGAAATTAGTCGCGATCTTACATTTACGTACAATGTTTCTGAGTAATTTAACTCAAAACACTGGCTCCTAAAATACAGTTTAAACTAGTTCAGGGCTGACCCCTGAATTCTATAATTATGTGCAAAAGTTTGCCTCAGTAAAGAAATTTTAATAATCTGTATAAATTTCGTCACAGTTCTTGCTCTTTAGAGGGGTTTAGTTTTACAAAGTATTAGTGAGACGAAAAAAAAATGGACAGACAAAATGTATTCCAATATTTTCCCAATAATTAACGCACTCGTCTTTTCAATTTGCAGGAAGAAATAAAGAAGCAGCGCTCTGAGATGGCGGAGATGGCGAACATGTGGCAGGAGTGCCTGCAGCGGTACCGGGATATGAGCAACGACTTCAACAGCCTCAAGCAACAGGTACCATAATGAAAAATAGCTGGAGTTTAGTTCAAATTGACTAAACTCATCCTAGTGGATAGAGAGAGAATATTCTTTTTTGCACACCACATAAGTACGTATTAGTCATACTAATCCACAAATAAATAGTTACTTACATGTTGCCACAAGACAGTGTTTACCAGGTGTTTTTATCTTTTTGACAATTGATTGAGGACCAAATTATTTGTCTCGCATTTTGAAGTATTGGTACATCTAATCTTAGTCGAGATCTAGCAGCAAGTTCCCACCTATGAATCCGACAGACTGGAAACCATCTTAGTTGGTTGTAGATATTGGCCGATACATATATGCGTTTGGGCAGTTATGTATATGTACCTTATTTTGTGCCTCGCCTACAGCTGGTGACCCCCGAGAGCCCGACGCGGCTGCCGGCGCCGCCGCTGGTGTGCGCGGAGGGCGAGGGCTCCGTGCCCGCGCCGCCCTACCGCCTGCCGCCTAACTACCCGCCGCCGGTATGGCCATACATTGACTTACTTACCTTTTAATTAGTTTCAAAAGTATTTGAAAGGATCTTCTTACTCTGAATAAGAAGGCTATAAGTTACGCTTGTAGACATGTGGACCATGCCCAATGCTTAAGGGACAAGATCACGAATGACGCTTGTTGTGTGTTGCCAGCACTTGGCGGGCATGCCGGGCTACCACCCGGGCCACCCGGGACACGCGTCGCACCCGACGCACGCGGGGTCGCCGCTGCGCGGGCGCGCGTCCGCCCCCCCCGCCTGGTGGTGGGTGCCCGAGGCGGCCGCGCGCTCGCCGCGCCGCCGCTCCTCGCCGGACTCGCGCGCCTCCCGTGACAGAGACCGCAGGCATCGCCACAAGGATAGAGGTAACACCACGCCACAATTTATTGGGGTTGAAGATATTCGCTTACTTGCAGAGCAATACAAATTCTATTTAGTATAACCGAAGTGCCTTAGCTTAAAAAATAAGGACTTAATGATTTGATTCTACTTATACATGCTAGACCTCATAGCTAAATAGAAACTGAAAACCTAACACAACGAACTATATGTATTGAGGTGTTAATGATGCTAAATAGGTGGCTATCCTACTGTACAGTTACTAAATACTTCTTTTACTAGACATTTAGGAGCGGCGAAATTATAGATTCTAGACTTTGTTTCCTACACGGCATGCTTATCGTACTTGGTGTGTCATTTAGCAGTGATTAGATACATTCTATGCATGTGAAAGGAAAACAGATGATTACACACTGGTTTGGTAGAAATCACATATTAATTGGTAGGCTATATCTATAAATGACAAGACGCAAAAGTATCCATGTTTGCGCCCTGCGTTATCGCTTTTATTAAAGTCTTGACAGATTAAGATTATGAACGGGAATGACACGACAAGAAACAGCTTTTCGTGCCTAATCACATGGACCTTTTGTAACTTGTACAATCTTCACAATCTTACACTAACGTACAATCTTAGTGGGTCCAAAATGTAATTTCTCCACGGAAATTATCTCTCCACTTATTTAAGTCACTAGTTCTGTAATCTAACGTTTCGGAACACTAGAAAAAATAACATTTTTTTTAATTTTAAAGGAAGGAAGCGTTGCCTTTTACCCAGCAATGGGACAGCTTGGGCGTACCAATTAGTCTTATATGGGTAGTTTCATCATTGATTTCTGAGCACATTTTCTGTATTTTTTCAGACGATACACGGTATAAGGAAAAGTCTTCGAAGCCTTCTGCTGCGCGTTCAGAGCACAGACACAGGAAAAGATGAGGAAGCCGCTATGTATTGTAAATTATTCGTAAAACACTCATTTAGTAATGACTTCCATCTATACGTGTAATTGACGTAAATTCACTCTTAGTTAGTTATTCTCACATAAGTAAAAAATGTATATCTACAAATTTGTGCGGTGTTTGGTAAAATTGTATTGTAATGTTGATTTTTTTATAAGAATGTATATATCAAGTGATTTTTGACTGTTGTTTCCAATTGCATAGAAATAAAAGACTGCTGTAGTTTCGTACGACACTTTTTATGTAATATTTCAACCAATCATAAAATTTGAATGAAACAAAAATATTAAAAAGTCTTTTGAAATCCATTTTCTGTTTTATTTTCTAACATTTGATATCTTCATATCCCTAATAGCTGAATGGCTGGTTACCACGCCTAAACACTCGGTCGATCACGTAGAACAAGTATTTGTGTGATCCATGAAAGCTTGGTCTTTGTGCATGTGAGTTCAATGTTAGTGTTTAAATTATTCCCCGCGACACAAGGATTCAATTCTTAAGTGCGGGAAGAGTTTTTTAATGATTGTATGATGAACATATATGACTTTATTTATTTACAATTTTACAGTGTTAAATATTTACAGTACAATCATTTGCTATATTATATGCAAAAAAAACAAACAATAATATAATATTGCCATAATATTCAGATGAAAAGTTCATTTAATGGAAAGATAACTTGCCTAGTCAAAAATCATATCAAGGTTTATGACGAAACAAGATATCATGAAAGTCATACAGTTGTTTTTTAAAGATAAAGAATTGTTATCCGTAGTAATATCCATTTAATTGGTTATACTAGCTATATACAGAGTTAGAGTATCTACCTTCTATGTTTATGACTGCTTGTTTAAAACTAGAAAGTCTTTTTATCAAGGAATGTGACTTTTTCAGATATTTTCCATAATCTCTCCGCGGCTTCGTCGTCCAGTGCCTTTTTGGCGGGAGTTGTTTCAGTACAGTTATCAAAATACTTTCCAGTTACTTCCTGTAACTCTTTTGCTACTGATAAGTAAATCGTGGTCTGAGCTCCTTCAGTTGGCGTCCAAAACAGTAGTCTCAATAGAAATTTGATGATTTTCGGTTGATTTCTGAAGATATCGGTGCTGACTGCGCCTGGATGAAGGCAATTTACAGTAACGCCAGTGCCTTTTAAGAGCTCACTCAGTTTTCGAGTAAAGAGAATGTTTGCTAATTTTGTATTCGAATATACTCTCCGACGATCAAGAAACCTCGCGCCCTGCTTCTCCAAATTCTTCACATTGCCTAGGTTGTGCATTAGGGACGAAACGTTAACAATTCTGCTGGGAGCTGAAGATTTTATCAAAGGCAGCAATAACATTGTGAGCAGGAATGGACCGAAGTGATTGACTTGTGCTTCGACGGGCAGATTGTCTTCAGTCAAAGAATTGTCGAGTATACCCGTGCCAGCATTGTTTATTAAAACATCTATTCTAGATTCAGTTTTCAAAATATCAGTAGAGAATGCTCGTACTGACTTCAAAGATGCCAGGTCTAAGGGTTTGAAAATTAGATTTGCATCCTTTGTTGTCTGTTTTATTGTATTTATAGCTTGTTTTGTCTTCTCTTCGTTCCTGCAGGCGAGGATAACTTTAGCGCCTCTGCCTGCGAGGTCCGCGGCGGTGGCTAGCCCGATACCGGTATTAGAACCGGTTACGATAACCACTTTATCTTTCATTGTATCATTTCCGGTATAGGACTTATGTGACATTTTTTGATACAACTTAAATGCTATTGCTAGCACCATCAAAAATAATATTATACCTATCATGGTGAACAAATAAATAAAATATTGATTTGTACTTCGAGGTTATATCACCAAATTCCGTTCCTTTAATTACGTACATCCGAATGATTTAGACTTTTTATTCTTCGTAAAACCGCGCTTTTCTAACACTTCAACGTCTCAACACACGCACAAACTTACAAAACTCGTAACGGATTCAATGTCAAATGTACAAAACTTTAATAATAAACCTGTCACACAAAAAGTCAACTCACAACTGATAAGATAGCATGAATGTCAAACGACAGATTAAAAATATCCTACAAACAAAACATTTTTATCCTTACGCTTAAACATTAAACGATTTTAATTTAATTAAAAACAAGCTGCAGTTATATTAATTAATAGTATGTAAAGTGCAATGAAATAAAGATCCTCTTTGTCTATGATTATAACGACGCGTTTTGGACGCGTTGCTTTCGGCCATAGATTGCTTGACCTTGCTTTGAGTACTGGGCCACGATTATGCTATTTTACAATGCCGGATGAATGAATGGCAATTGGATTATATTTGAAATTATTCCTATTCTCTTAATCATTTTGCCAATACAATTATTTCAAGTTAATTGTATTGACCTTGAGTATACTATACGTACGTATATATTGTGTAGAAAAATGCTTTAGAAAATACGAAAATTTTCATTTTTAGCCGAATTTCATTCATTCATCGGTCGTTGTAAATAGCAGAATTGAGGCCCTTTTGTTGGTAAACCTGTTTTCCATACAAATTTTGCAAAGGTAGCAGTTTAAAATATGTACAACTTTTTTACTTGAATTGTTTTTTTTTAATGTCCGTCTTTTAGTCTAAATTATTATTTCTTTTGACTCGCAATAACAAATAAATGGATCAAATTACAGTTAAATTACAGTAAATGCACTTATGCGAGATGTTACGTCTTTCCCTTTTTAAAGTAGATCATTTTTTGAAAACTTTTATCGTTCATTAAATATTTTTTAATTGAATTTTACTTTCATTTGCACTGATCATCTCTATCAAAATGTCTAACACTTATTATCTCCGTGTATTCAGTTCCATGTTATTCAACTTTAGATTGCTCCATTGTATTAAATAACGTAAAACATTTGTATTCGGACAAAGGGTTAGGTACTGATCCAAATTAAGCACTTTTTTCTTGATTTATGGCCAGTACAAATTTTCATCTGTATGTGAAATAAAATATTTTAAAAAGGTCAATTCCTAATTTGTAAGTGAATTGTTCCAATGTATGAATAGGGGATTGGTATAATGAAATTGTTAGCTCTGTACCTCAATTGTCCAACTATAAAATGGTAAGCTTAACTATCAATTTGTTTGCTTTTTCACTGGAGTAAGCATTACCTACCTGGCTACCCTGAGCAGATACGTTGATACGATCTCATGCAGTGTGCAGTCTTAAAGGCCAAACATTAGGCTCTTGCAGTAATTTAATGTTGGTTTGTAAAATATAACATAGTGAAGCACAAGGTATTGAGCAAAAGACTGTAAAATTGTTATGTCAAAAAATTCAGCTCACAAAGGGTTGACGGTCACATGACATGTAAACGTAAGATTATGTCAATCAAATAAAACGAGTAAACACTTTCGTAATTCTTTTTATATAGAACAAGTTATTAAATGGACATTACAAATTATTAAATATCTAAACATATAAACTATCAATGTTTCATAATAGAACTTTGTCGTTTTAATTAAAAAATGACAAAATTATTATTTTACTCAAATAAAATGGAACAGCCAGTTGCAATTAGAATTCGATATTTTATAAGAACAAGCCAAGTTTATGTCAACTCAAGTGTTTAGTAGCAAAAGGCTGTAACATCTGTTTTTGGCGTTTATAGCACTGAAGAGTTCTAGCAAATATGTAAATTGTATATATTTAAAATATATATTCAGGTTCAGTCTCCAGAAAAACATTGTATCAGTCATTCAGTTGCCCAAACATGATCGGGCAAGAAGACTATAGACAGATAGGACGACACGACGTAATTAAACCTATTAACCTCTAATGATTAGAAAAACATTATTATTACAAGTTAACTTAGTTATATGAGACGTTTCCATAAATCAAATACACTTCAATGCATGAAATACATATAGGTATTAAATAGTAAGGATTTGTTTGCATTTTTCTTTTATTAGAGTCCATGGCTTTACCGAAATACCGTGGGAAAGTACTGAAGCATATATTACCATGGATAATTTAGTGTGACATGTTTAGAAAACAACATAACCTCAATGTTTTGTTAGAAAATAATACATGATCAAGTTAACTTTCCCACGAAAGTTCCGGTTTGACAAATGCATGCATTTAAAACAAATAATTTGTGGAAATATGTGGAAATTCAATAAAATTGAATAACTGCTAATTGAAATATTGAGAAATGTTTAATTGTAATGATTGGCAACAAGTGAATATTATGAATTGAAAACCACTTGTCAAACGAACATTTTATATGACTTTGGACTGCTAAGTATAGAACACATTTTAAAGAAAAGTTTTAAAAAACTTCAAACATTTGTTGTTAAATTTACGAATTATAAATTTGCAATTCCTAAGTGCTCTTAGTATTTATTTAACTCACGGTACAATCGACATACTCTACTTTTGTGTAAATACGCATCTTCACAACATTTATACTAATTTAAGGGTGTACACACATTCAACATTATCTACTACAACGACATTTTGACATATCTATAACAAAGGTAGAATCAATGGTTTATTTGGTTCTCAATGAAAGGTGCCGATATTTCCATGTTTTTTTTTTACATGCGAATAACGTTTTGTTAATGTTATGGCAAATTAGCTTTAAAAAAATACGCTGCACAATAAAAACGTATCTTATACAAAGCTTCGTGGTTTATAATTTTTGGAATTCTTTTTGACATCGGCTTACGTATTTAAATATGTCGGAAGAGTAATATTATAATCTGTGGTTATAGGTCCTTAAACATTGGTTTGGAAGTCTAATCTATCTATAGTGGGTTGGGAATATATTATTTAACAATTGCTTTTGTATTTCATAAGCAATTATATGGAAAATATAATAGGGGTAAGCCAATAAATAGCGCATATGTAGATTGGCTTGTCAACAAGGATAAATAATACATATACCTAATAGTGACGTTGACCACGTCTAAATATAAAATTACAAATATTATTTTACACTAAAGCTTAGACAATACAATTCAGAAACAACTGATTTAATTCACATTTATTACCTGGTTTCCTTATATTTTGTAATTGACTATAAGTAAGCACATATTCAGGTAAATATATTTTTATAAGTCACAAACACAAGACACTTTATTACTTAAGTACTAGTACAGTAGGTAAATAGAATATCTATAGTCAGAAATAGGTATATTAAGTTTAATAATTGATTTAGGTAGCGTATTAACTAGAGACTGATTGAAAGATTTCTCTTTGACAAAATATCGTCAGTTTTAAGTTATATACAACCTTCGTCATTAATAGTTTTGACGGATTAGGTTCTTAAGAATAAAAGGAGAAAGGAACAATAGTTTCGTAGACATAATTTCACAAAGACGAGCAATTAATAAAACTAACACAAATAAATTTTGGGTAACTCGCACAATTTCTGAATTCGGTTCTGTATCTTATTTACACAACATAATCTTATTATTTTAGCACTTAAATTAATCTTTAATAAATAAAGTTTGTTTAGATCATGTTCACAAGAATTCGTTCACTCTGATTTATCACTAGCGTCCTTCGCGGCGTCCTGCGCGCGTCAATACACCTGGAACGAGAAAAAAAATACATTGATATAAATTATATTGAAGTGAGTAAGACTGATGTAGTTGTGGAAGCAAGACAACGCACTACGCGGCGTAGATTGGTGTCTCTTTTCCACACTGCGGTCTGTTAAGGCCGTTTTTGTTGATTACTTTTTTTTTGTAAAGACAGACACTGTTAGAGTAATTATTTTCTGAGTCAGGCAGTTGAGGCATTTCATAAGCGAATTTAAAGCGCGACTATCTGCCAGTTAGACTTTTGAAGGTGTTTAGTGTGAATATAAACTTCTACGAGCTATTGTTAAACCATGCGGCCATCATGAGGCGTTCGCAAACCCTTGTAAAATATCTAAAAACGTAAAACAGTTGCTAGACGAACAAACTATTTGAAATGAATTGAATGATTCATTGAAGCTCTTCGGCTGGATTTATTATCGATTCTATTTCCACTTAACGAGTCCGCCATATTGTTTGCTATTGTAAGCTCCGCTACAAAATTTGGCAAGTCCGTTAACCTCACCCGCGGATACGTTTATAAATATTTACATTTAGAACTCCTTTCTATTGCCATATAAATGAAAACCAGACTAGATTAGAAATCTTGACTTTTTCGATTGTACCATTTGGTTGAGATGTTTTTTTTTAATAGCCATGACATTAAAGATATTTCCTCATTCGTAAAATAATTAATCGTTTGAAAATGAATTTCATTCGTGAATTACATTTGGAAATCATTGTAATAATTAATACACTTAGCATGAAATCGATTTAAATGTTAATTTTAAACATTGTTAAGTATGTTCCGGAGATCCTTGCAATATACACATTTAAATTAACATTCGGTTCAACTTTGAAGACCCAAAATTTCTTCTGAGAGTCCCGCAAAAGATCGAATCTTAATAAAAGTGATTTAACTACAAGTACAGTTTAACAATAACATCACAACTATGATATTCACCTTAACACCATACGCCATCTCGTAGCCGCCCTTGCTCTGCATCTGGTTCTGCATGGAGTGCAGCAGTGATGATGGGATGTCTACGTCTGTCGACCCTGGAATAATTACACGAAACTTATAAGTTTTCAACTGTTTAAAAAAGTGTAGTGGAAGCGAAATTTTGCTCTACATGTCCTTTTCTTAAGCAGCAAGAAAAGGTCCTGCTATAGTTTCGAGATAAAAATACATTTTGAATTGATATTATAGAAAGAGTCTGCCTAGACATTTTTATATCTTGGTTTTTATGTCAAAATATCGTAAGAAAAATTCTAGTTAACCTAAGGCAATTTCCTTTCCTAAAACGAAAATTAAGAGTTCCTGGCTAAAATAGTTCAACGGCATAGAAAAAGGAAGATAAAGAGGGGAGTGAATCGTTCTTAACGATACGTCTAGAATACAATAAAAATTCTGGTACAATAACTGTCTGACACACCTTAATTATTAACGAGACAGAAATATATCTTATGACTAATGGCGGCTTACACGCAACGAAAGTTATGTCAGAGAAAAATGTAATTAGCACGAAGGTCTCTGACGTCACGGATTTATGATAATGATCTCATTATCGTTAGCAATAATGGTTCGCAAATGTTTCGATTTAGATTAGATACTGGAGCCTAATGTGGACGTGTTTGAATATTATTTGCTTTTAATTTGACGGCCATTTTAAAATAAACAGTATATCTCTCGAGATAATGGGTAAACAAGCAGGTACATAAAGTTTTAATGGATACCTAAAAAAACATCATCTTTTTATCGTAATGTAACAGAATTCTAGTCAATAAAAAATTCTGTTTTTTTGTGAATAGGTGATGTAGGACAGTTGAATAAAAAAATAATATCTAATACTTAATACACAGCAATAATGCTGTAAGTCATTTTTTTCCATATAGTTAGCAATTTTAATTCAAATATTTAGTATTTTAGCATAAAACAACATTGTAACTTTGACGACAACTTTTCGACCATTATACGAAAACCCTATATCTTTTGCTACCGTTGCGTGAGTGACCACTGTAGCTGTCAAACCACAGATAATCTAAACCGTGTTCGGTGAGTTATAGTGATGTCCTTGATAGTGAGGATAAGTGGCAGAATAACGTTGATTGATCGAGTTCTTGGAACGAAGCCCGCGGTCGAAGGCATTAGCTTGAGGTTGGGAAGTTTTGCGAGCTCTTTTGCTATTAGTATCGAGTGCCTTTTCATACATTTTTTGTAAATTCAACATTTCATTAAATACTTGATAGACAGTGTGAATGAAATGGGAAAAGAAAATACACATGGGTCTAAGTACATATTTGGATTCATCTAAGATTTACTTAAAATATACTTAGGTTAGTAAAAGATGCTAAGTAGACTTTTTAGGATATATTTTATTAGGCAATTAAAAGGTGTAATTAAGTAGGATAATATAAAATAATAAAAAAATGTTAGTAAATTGGAAAACTCTTTGTAGGTACACACTACACGCGAGAAATTCTTTACACTGTCCGAAAGCTATTAAATAACAAAAACAAATATTTAAATTAGCGTCAATAAGGATAAAAACAATAAATAAGCCGTAACAGGTGACAAGCAACACGTGGATTTTATCTAAGATTTTATCAAGATATTGACAGAGAAAAGACGCAATTTCATTATTGTCAGGTCAACACGCAAAGGCAACCTTCCATTCAGCCTTGATTGAAACTTCATGGTTGCTCAAATCACGTCCATTTTGAATAGGCAAGGAAAATTCAATGTGATTTTTAAGTATTCTCGCATGATCTTCGGTTGTTTATAAATGCTTTCGCGGTTCCCTTGTGAAGATGAGTCAAATGTTAAGGCCGCCGGATGGCCTCAGGTTTAACAACAATATAATGACTATAAGTGTACATAGCTGAACGTTTTACGATAAAGTAAACATTAACCTGTGGATGTTATTATGTTTTTCGTGTTTGGTTTCGAAGTCCTTCGCTTAGTCATTCTACGCGAATACGTTTTTTTGTGTTTTCAAGGTTGGTAATTTGAGAGAATTAAAAATAACACAATGTCAAGAGATTTAAAAACTAGCTTTTGTTGAACAGATTTTAGGTCTTGTTTGCCGTTCAAGCCAAAAGGCACTTCTTCCATATTTAACGTTAATAAATGTAGTCGTTTCTATAAATCCTCATATTTCTCTTTAAATGGTATGTGAAAGGAAAAATACTGGTCACAAGAAATGAGACATCGTAATAAGAATACAAAGAAGAATACTATCAGTGGGGTATCAACAAATAATCTAGACAGTGTTAATCTTCCTTGATAGTACAGACGTAAGAAATATGCATCGCTTGTTACATCAGTGTTTGTATCTACGATACGATACGACATATTCGTAAGCTGACATTGGAGATGTTATATGATTGCCTGTGTTTGTAAACTTGTGTTTGGTAACGGTTTTGTCCACGAAAACGAAAGTTGATAAGTTCCAATTAGCTTCCCACATAAGGTGCATACGGCGTCATTGGCGACAAGAATTTCCTATCTTAATTAAAAAAAAAATACAAATCCATAAATTTAAGCAAAGGATATATATGTTATACCCTCCTCCAACAGACAGGTAAACAATTAAATTTCCTGTAGTCAACCTTTTTGTAACATAATACCAGTTCACTTCTGTCAGCCAGATAGCAGCAACCGTCGAGTCATACGAGTAACTATTAAAATACAATATGACATCAAGACGCGGAAACTGCGTTCAGAAATAAATCGGTGTTCTTGAAACAAGGTTGTAGGATGTTCGTAAGTATGCACTAGCCTGCAAAACTGTTTTGCACGAAGTCGATTTTTTTTTAAAAGAGTTTTCTTTGTTTGAATTTTTCCGCTCTATGGTGAGTCACTGAGTTTTTATTGTTTTTCTTTTTTCGTTGTGTTCGTGAACATGAAACGAAAAACAGTAGTAGGGTTACATTCTTAATTGAGTGTGTGAATATGACTTTTTTGTGTATAATATAGTTGTTCGGTTGAAGGGCAGGAATGATTAGCCCTGCAATTTTTGCAACTTGAGTTACCAAACCATTCGTTAATAACAAAAAGTTTGCTCCAAACCAAATAAGTTTATTCACAGGAATAATTAACATACACCAGTTTATCTTTTAAACTAATGGCATCATAAGTGGTTATCTTATGGTGTAATTAACATTAAACTCATTCAACACATGTGTCCCACAATGCGGTTACGAAATGCCCGCCAAAGATATTAAAACAAAAAATCTTTTGACAAATGAGGTCACTCACATAAGTATTAATGCGAATAAAGCGTGTGTTACAGTTTATAATTCTTATTTTGTAATGGAATAGTCACAATCTGTACATGTAGGTTATGCTGTGACTAGTAAATTGTGAAAAACAAGTTGAGACAAACATTTCAAAGAAATTAATTAAAATGGTATTCTTATATAATTTTAAATGTACTATGGCAGTATCGTCATCCGGTGACATGTGCGACGATAGATGAATTAAACAGAAACGACATAGTTATTGTATTTTTTACTTTGAATATTTAAGATTCTCATCAACTGACGTGGATATTTTTTTTAGTGGAATTCTAAAAACATTTTTTCGCCACTACAATGTATATATTCAGGTAAAAGTCATTCATATGGTTTCAACTTTTCACGTTTGCTTGTACTTGTATACAGGAGATAGGGTGGTCACTTACCGCGACGGACTTAATCATAAAACAAGGATAGTTTTGTACTGCTAAAAGAATTATATTAGCTTGTATTGATGCACTTAGTAGTAGGTAAAAGGGATGATTAGTGCGTTGATACGTTATCGGTTACCTATTTCCTACTAGAAAAATCGTACATTGTACATTCTCGTAAGTACATTGTAAAAGTAAGGGAATATAAAGTTTTGGTTCTCATTCTGCCAACCGAAACGGAAAGGGGGCGAAATTACAGCTGTACAAAAATTAACACGCAACATGTAATATTTGAGGCATCTTGACCACACTCGGTCAAATAGTTAAAATTAAAACTAGTTAAACAAGTACAATTTTCTTTCTTGCGTGGTGCATACGACAGCTGATATAAAATATATGTTCTGATTTTTGAAAAGTTAAAGTTCGTGATGTGATGTATCAACGTTGCAACATAATGGCACAATCTATTATTTTGGATATTCTTTTCCCAAACGGAAGGCGTATTATTTCTTACTGTACAATAAACAGAAATGACCACCTAACGAAGTGGATATGACCCCCAGCTTTTGAGCTTGTATAAAATATCTCGCACTATCCTTTAACTCTATTGAAAATAAATGAGACAGAATAAATTGAACAAAGTAAAACAAATCTTGTCTATATCACTGACAGTCGCTGTCAGGTAACAGACCATAAACAAACGACATTATCCTGTTTGTATTGTCTCGTCAGTTCTGTTAACTGGCGCCTATTTAAATATAAGGATACAATACGTATTACTAAGGACTTTGAACTTAGATAAATAACATATTAATATGAAAAGACTTTGATTTGAAACAAGTAATGATTTGTTTAAAATTGGGTCTAGACGACTTACAAAAATAAATGTATACTTGATAAGATACTTAATATATTTAACGAATTCGTAAACTGAACATCGAGCGAGCAAACGATTTATATTCTAAAATATGTGTAATATCTTGACTTGAGACTTAGCGAGCGAAACTGGAATGAGTTATCTAAATAAATAATTACTCGGCGACCAGTTTTCTGTTAAACAAATTAAAGTGCACCGCAAAGTGTGTTCGGCAAGGGACAGTGATTTGCAGACTTCAATTATAATATTAAGCTTTAGAACTAAGGCTTTTAGCCTTTTTAGCCTCGTTATACGGATATGTTTATGTTTTAAATGATAGCCGAGAGTCTATGGAAGGAAAGTTCAAATTGTGCTACATTCTATGGTATTGGCGTTGGCTACATTTTAGTATGATCAAGAATGTATTATCGAACGTACATATTTACATTTTTCATCTATTTGTATTGCATTCTATTTCATTTCAGCTCTGCCGATTCGATCCTTTAGTGTAACTTCATTACAGATCGGCGAATTTCGAAATTTCGGTGGCTTTAAAACAGTTATTAAATAAGAATATCTGAATTTATAAATCCATACTTAGTGTAGTTGTAAATGTTTAATTAATAAGCAGTAAACTGTGGCTTCATTACTTAACTTAACAATCTGCCATTAAAAACTAAAACCTTTATTTTACCCGATAATTTATACTCCAGTCTTAACAATTATAATGAATGATTTCCATTCGGTTGATTCACTTGCCATATGGAGCGATAGTAAGCGACAATCGCAAGACGACCGCGACGCCGACGTTACTAGGGATGAGTCATACGTGCAGACCGACACGGCCGGCCGCCGAACTCCACTGTTTATTTTAAACTCGATTCCAGGGTTGCAAACACGCTTACTTAATTTGCCTTCTATAATAATGACTGTTGATCTTAATAGCAAGTTGTGAGTTGCCGAATTAATTGTATTTATGTTGTTTTCAAGTAAGTGTTGGAATACTGTAAATATTCATGCATTAATATTTATGAGGCTTAGTCATATCTACTTGTTTTTTTGGCATAGTATTCACACAAATTTTATCAGAATTAATATTTCCGTTAATCAAAATAATCGATAATATTTTACGAGTCATCGGAAGCCATTAATACAGATAGTCGATTATCACCTATCATTAAATTACTAACTAAATGTAATCTTTGACATCCTTAGCCGCCGGTTACGAATAAATAATATGCGTACAACAGTCTCGGATGTTCTAAATTTAAAATGCAACGACATTCCGCAGCGTTTCTGTTTGTATGACGCTTCAATGCTCGTAAAGCTAATTCTCTTTGTCTATGGTTAAAAAGTTAGTGTTTCTACGCAAAATTTAGACAATCTAGTAGGTTTTCTAAACATCTTGGGGTTAGTCTGTTAATTTTGCACGACAGTATTTTTAAATATTTTGCGATCAAGTCTACATAGCGAGATGTTGTAACGAGAATTTTACTACAATGATAACAATAGAGCACCAAGATCAATTAAAAACTTTAATACTGGAGTTATGACGAGTTAATTATGATTATATTAGCGTACAGTTATTGAAAGGTCACGGTATCATGCGCATATGAGTGTGAATGAAACGCTTTACTGCATGACAAATGAGTATATTAATGAATAAGTATAATATGTCATAATTATACGTTTTCTATCTGAGGTCAATAAAACTCTTTTATTATCTAAAATACTTAATTATAATTTAATATCTTAGTTGCTTAAAAGACTTCGTTAGATGGTCTAGACAGCAATCAGTTTTGCATTCGCTTGAAACTTAAATGCCAAATTGATAAATGTAGCAATTTTTTTACTATTTTCTGATGACATTTGACACCTAATATTTATGTATTTATCAGAACTGATTTTAAATCATTGTAGAAATAATTTTAATACTAAATTAATGGCTGAATGCTAAAATGTTTAATTAATTAATACTTTAATTATCGTATGTTTAATTAATTATTTCAGTGATGTGGTTGCAGATAGGTGTACTGACAAGTTTATACTCAGATATTTTAGAAATTTTCTATAAAAAATTAGACGCCTTTTTCCAAGGCGTAACAAACCGGAACTGTTTTAAATTCAATGATACAGATTTAGTCTACAAATAGAATGGTTTAATTGACGATTATGACCATTGAGTGCAAAAACTGGAGATTTCTATCCGAGCAGTGAAACTCCGCTAACGGATACATTTATAATGAACTTTCGATAGTTACGGCCTGTCTATTCTAGATATACCATAAACTAAATCTTAAGCTAATAAAATATGTCCGCTTATCTTGTGCTAGATTTCTAACACGCAACGAAAATTAATTTAATTAGAAACGTTCTTTTTTTTACTATACATATGTAGTGAGGCTGAGCGCAAGCTTCCACTGCAATTCCAGTCTCTAACATAGTAAACGCCATTAAAAAGTTATGTCAAGGCGGTTGTCCAGTCAATCTGGATCGATTTGTTTGAAACTGGCTGAAGAAACTCTCGTATTTACCCTGTACTAGTAAATTATATCTAATGGTTGTTTGGGAATGTCGCAGGCTGAGGTGCAGGTTGTGAGGTATGGCCAAAGGAAGCGACTTTAATTGCTGCAGCTACTACTTCTGGAATTGAGTTTTTCTTAGTCGAAGAATTTACAAGCTCCTTGTGAAGGTGTTTTTAGACTTTTCAGCTCTCTTTATGAGTGACATTTTGTGAAGGCTAACGCTAACCAAGTTGTTTTATAAGAAATTAATGTCATTTTATTAGATTTCAGTGACCGCATCACAAGTTTACGTATAAGTGACACTGTTTTTAGAAAACCGATGCAAGGAATTTTGATCCCGTTTTCTCGAAAATAAAGCTTTTCATATAAAACTTGTCTACTTTTATTCTTATAACAAACACATAAACCTAAAAGTCAACCAAAACAAGTTCCCAACCTCGCCCCGATCTGTCAAACAGTGGCATAGACAAGGCAGTTCGTTATCCAAAAAGATTTAAATGTAGAACATGAGATTTAAACGTCCGCAGAACTAAGACCGATAGCTATTAAGAGTCCGATAGTTATCTCTGGTATAGAATAGCATTCCATAATCGGAACACTGTCTATTCGTAACCAAATTAGGAGCGACTCGTCCTTTGGAATACAAATGCAATAAGTTTTTATGTAACGACGCGAAGTTATGTGAACACGTAAAAGTCGTTAACTCCATTACATAAGACTCAGTTTTGTAATCCTTACGTGTCCTTAAACGGGTTAAGTTTTTACGATGTGAGGCAAAGGAAAGTCTGTACAGCCTAGGTCAGGCTGTTTGTTTTACGTTACGAGTATGTTGGTTTTAAATTGAGAATTGTGGATGCATTTGTTTTATGTAATTGTAGGTCTGTAGAAATAATGTAATATTTTTATCTTTTAGTTCATGGCTATGGTATTTTAAATATCAAATGGGCTGGCTTTGAGAGAAACTACATTGATTTATATACTTGATATTGATCTATCATTTCTAAAACACGAAGATGTTCTCTGCAATTAGTCTTATATTTCATTACAAAATATTTTTTTGTAACTTTGTATCGAATGGCACAAGATTGACATCAGCAAAGTAAAGGTTTTATGGATGTCGATGATGACTCATTAAACGATTTATTACCAAACGATCTTATCGAGGTATTTTCAAAGTTGACAATCGATAAATTACGTACTTTCGTTTTTATTTCAAGCCGTTAAAGGGCTATTTAAGTTTACATGTAAAACCTGTTTAGTACCTTTCAAGTTAAATGTGTATTAAAAAGTTTGTAACTAAAGAGTTTTTAAGTAAAGAGTCTGCGTTGAAAGCGGTTCTAAATAGAAATAAACGTCATTAGTGTCATTAAATAGGAAAGTCGGATATTCCGAAGCGAGTGGCGTCAGTGGCATGTAGGATGGGTGTCAGTGTCATGTTCGGGTCGTTCACCTTGACTCCAGGGAAGGTTATCGATAAGCGAAGACTGACAGCTCGTTATCAAGTCATTGATCGGGATTACAACGACTGCCGAGTGCCAATACGCACAGATAAGATATGGCCAACTCTATGACATAGTTCGATGTTCAAATGAAGTTTGACATAAAAAGAGTATACAGTATTGATCGAATAAGCTTTTTATCTATTCTGTTTTATTTCATGTAAGTACTTGTGTACGTGCAGGTTAACAACTGTTGATAAAAGATGAGAGAAATGTATCTAATATTCAATGTATTATTTAAAATAAAGAAGTCCTTTTTTGTGCCTGTTGATCTAAGTAAGGTCTAACTTAGTATTTCAACATCGGAAAGATGTTGGTAAAGCACTTATAAAATGAAAAATACAACTATAACTTAGTATTTTTTTTATCTTTTTGCAATTTATTTGACTTATAACCTTACACAAAACAACAAAGTCACAAAAATATACAATTACAATGATTAGCTGTAACATTTCCGAGTATTTTACATTCGGCTGAATGCAATGACTCAGTGTTACGAGAAATTCGATCGATATAAAAACAAAGTTTGCAACATTTTTATTTTGCTCTTATTTAGCAAAATGATGTAATTTGTAATGTATATGTACAAACAGTTGAATAACGATTTTAGTAGGTTTAGTTTCGAAATTCTAATGTTGCAATAAGTGGCCGTATACTGAAAAGTCATATTCTAAGTTGGTGTTAAGACTTTATATTAGTTTAAGTACATATATCCCTTTAAGAATAATGTAGCGAAACATGGTATACATCGAATATTCCCTGTAGTATTTTCACTGTTTAAAAAATCTTGTGTTGCTTTATTTTTAATTCCAGTTGCAAGTTTTAAAGGCCGGAGTACCGCCGGATATTGTCTTTAACGTTGATAGGAATGTGTTACACTCAAAAACAACAAATGTTTTCTCTAGCCTCCATAATAACAATTATTACTTTAATCGAAGCCTCTAGCTGTGTGTAAGCATGAGAATCAGTACTGGCTCCTGATCAACTTACCTATGTGTCCTGTATGTTGAAAGTTGGTAGGCGCACTAATCATCGACCTGTCTATTCTCCGGCGCGTGCGCTGCGCCTGCGCCGCCGGCTGGTAGCAACACGCGAACCATTGCAGCCAAATTTCACTGCCGGTGCTTGCCATTTCTAATGTCCACAACACACGCGAGTCCCACTTAACAAAAATCGAAAAAAGAACGAATAAAAACTATATAATACTAGTTTCTATTTTCCGCGCGAACGTCGAACGAAAATTTTGAAATGTCAAATTTTAAATTTCGTATTCGATGTTCTAGTGACGCGCACTGGCTGCGCGGTGGACGAGTCGCGCACTGAACACGTCTCGAGGATGAGTGCTGTCAACGCGAGCGACGTCACTGGTGCTTAGAACAAGCCGATAAGTTTGATCGCATGATTCCCAGCTGACATCTGAAAGAAAGAAGTATTTATCAGTGATGCTAATGAGACAAATAAGTTAATAAGTACATACACAAACAAATGATCCATAATAATAAGTTTTTGTCCACTAATGATGATTACACGAGCGTTATTTCCAAAATTAGCGAGTCAGCTAATCACATGTTTTTGTATTTCCCAAATTACATTCTTAGGAGAAAATAAACGTTCATTATTGTTGATTGTCATTTGTTAAAAAATAAGCAGCTTTATTTAAAGTTATTCCTGAAGCGATGCTTTTGAATTTATATTCTCGAAACGATGCATCTGCTTAAGATGACAAGCCGGCCTAAGTAAAAGTCTAGAACAAACTTAGCATAATTTCTATCAAGAGGCCTACATTTTCTCGAGAATTTCCTCATCACATTAGAAATCTATCTTCCATTGCATCAAAGCACGCTAATCTATAATTTATTACAAGTTGTTGAGATTGAATCAGGAACGTGACGCAGAGGTTGCCTTTATGAAAAAAACGAGAAAATAGTGAAGAGTGCTAACGTGCATAATTTCTTTAACATTTTTCATAATTTTTGGCATAGTTTTGCTGACCAACTGACATAAATTAAACCAATTTTAATGTTAATAAATTAACAGAAAATAAAAATTAAACAGTTTTATGAATCCCTAAATGTAAGTTAAGTTAACTTTAAGGAAGCCCACGTTCAGGTATTTGTATCTTCTTTACAGAATACAGTGTCAGAGAGAGTATGACACTTAAAAGGTGGCATAAGTGTTTGAAGTTGTCGTATTCCATCAAAATAATTTAAAAAATACGCTCCAAATAAGTTAAGTTTTTACACAAATACTAACGTTTATCTTAATGATTCATTTTACATTCTGAATAATAAATTAAAGATATCTTTTCTTTAATACGTACTTAATGTTAAATGTAAATACGTCAAATGTAAAAATACCCAGTCGGCTGGTACTGAAAATTGATGTTACACTTTTCCGAAGTGTGTGAAAACAAACTTCAGTCAAGGAACTCATTACATTGTTAATATTAGTATAATAATAGTAAGTAACAGCTCAATGAATTAACGAATGGTCGGAACGAAATTGTCTAAAACACAACTAATTTATTAACTCCCTCTGACAGCAATTGTCATTTTTAGCAGTATACCCCGCCGCGTCTGCTCATGATTAAGGACCGATTGGGTCCGAAACCAGTCGGGCTACCCCGATAAATACGCGTGAGTAAACTGTTACATTATTTAATAGTATACGTAAAAAGCCACGGATTCTGTCAAAAATCTTTGTCTCAACGACCTGTTTAAATCCAGGGCTAATAGATCTATACAACAAACAAACAAACAAAAGAAGCTAGAGACACGTGAACGAACACGTTTTAGTAGAAAAATAACAAGGAAAATCAACATATTATTTACAATTGTGAAAGCAGAAGCTGATGATAAGCTATATCTGATCTGTCAGTTAATCAGTCAGACCTTAGATCAAAAGCACGTTTGATAGCATTATCCTTTGATGTGGATCACCGGATGTTATGACGATAATAACGAGAGGCTTTTAATGTGACTCTCAGACTACTCATCCATTTTGAAGTACACGCGAATTTTGCGGAAAGGGGAATCTTTGATCCTGCAGATATTCTTGTTGATTTTGATTCTAGTACTAAACTGTAACTGTGCAAACTTTCTCTAGTGACCTAATTGTATGTCACCTGTAAATAAATGACGTAATGCAGGCTAATGAACATACTTTTTTGGCCAAGGAACTGTAAACCTATCATCAACGTGAACACAAGGTTATTGGTATATCCCCTTATCGTGAAATGGCGCTGATGGAATCCACCCTTATAAATTGTAAAGAGGAAATGAAATAAAGAAGTTGTTAGTTTTGAATTGAACTCAACCCTCCACAAGTTGTAGCTTGTGGGGTACAAGCTACAACTTGTGGAGGGTTGAGTTTTAAACAGGAGGGAAAAAAGAAGTATCTCATCACAAGTTTTAAACTCACACTTCCCTTTTTTCCATCAATCGCTATTTTCTAAACAGTTTATTCTTGGAACTAGCTAGGCTCGGATCAAGCATCCTTCCTTTTTTAGCTGTTTATAGCTATAAACCGCAATTCTCGGACCAAATCAAATGAGGTTGCTGTTATGGCAAAGAAACATCTTAGACGTGTTATCTGTAACGTACGTAGACAAACCGGTCGAAACCGGATCGTCGGATGGTATACTTGACATATCAACATTTTATAGAAGCAATAGTATTAAAATAGTTTCTATTGCGAAGAGGAGCGAGCAAGTGAAATTGTATGCAGATTTAATTAGGCAAGTTTAAATGTTTGAGCTGATTGAGTGGGGTTTATTGAAATCTCGTTCTAACCTCTTTAGTCCGCTGGCTCAGTCAGAGCTTGCGTTAATTGCATAGACCTGTTGGAGCAAGTTGGACTCGCTCCTTGAACCCAGAAGATCAGACAGTACGTCTGAAATTCTTAAAGTGGATGATCGAAGTGCAATAGATTCGACTGCTATAATGAGTATTAAGTAAAGATCATAAGAATCACAAATTAAGGCCTTGCATTTACATTGCTAAACATAAAATGCAATTTCTCTAAAGCCTAAACACAACAAAGAGAATTTGATCCGAAAGCTATCCTAAGACAGGCCTACATAACATTATCTATCTTTTATGTAAGTCGTTTGAGTTTATCGCTCAACAGACCGCCTTATCCTTGTGTCAGGAACAAGTCTTAAGAACAGATAATTCTGACAAAACGTCAGATAACCTATCATTGTTAGAATTGTCACACGAAGCCCGTGTTTGGTGAGTGCACGTTTGGTATGAGAAGAGTATCCGAACGTAATGTCCGTCATGCAGCCTTCACGCAATGTGTGCGAGATATCTGCGTTCGAGTGATGGTTATCAGATTGTCTGTCATCAGAGCTGTATTGAATAGGGAACATCTGTTAAATCTAAGTACAGGATTATGTTTAAAAGCTATCTTTGATAACGTTGTTGCTAACTGAAAAAAAGAAGAAAATTTATATCAGAAAAGATGTGGAAGCTAAAATGAGAAAAAAATAGCTTTTTATTTCATAGTGATCTAGTTTGCGAATTAAGATTAACATAGGATATTGAGTAGTAGGTTAGAAGGATGAAAATAAACGTGACCGTTCATAGGTCAAGTTATAACAGTTTAAAAGTACGAAGTCTGGCCGAAAGGCTACATTCGATGTAGGTTTAGCCGCAGACACGATTCCTCAAGGCAAGCAAAGCTCTCTCAACTTAATACGTTTGCCCCTGTTTTAGATACATTCAAACGGTTATAATTATGACCGTTACTTTAATAATTCGACTAAATGTCAAACTGGTAAAAACAATTTTATGGATTTTAGAGCAACATTTTCATGACTTAAACTTAATTTGTTAAAGCTCTTCGTCGTTATTTCAAAGCCTTAGAAATTTCGTCAATTGAACACGGTTTAAAAAATATCAGTCATTCAACACACTTTTATCAATGCTACTTTAACAGAATGAAATGTTGAAAAGTTAACAGCGCCATAAGCTATTTCTAGTAAACGTGAAACTGTGTTAAGCGTATGCTGCGCGCCCCGCTGGCCCACATTATATCAGCAACTAACAAAATCCGCTCGTGAACAATTTGTAATAACGTAAAAAGAGAAAGGATTGATTTATTGTCATATTTATAACAGACGCCATCTTGTTTGTGGAATCTTTCGCGCCATTTCCTTATTATCTATTCAAATACGTCCAATAAATAAGACTTGATCTTGATTGCAGTGAAAAGCGATTAAAATTGTTGGTCTGACTGATTAAGTGCTACGCGATTACATACCTAGTGTTAGAAAGATCTCAAATAAATGCGACTGGAGTGTGAAATGTAACGAGTGCGGTTTTATTTGTGAGATTACTTTCGACTGAGCGTCAAGCAAGACATTATGGCACCGTCCAAGATTTAAAAGTACAATAATGATATAAGTGCCTCATTTCTTTTAACATCCGTACTAAAGCCAAGTCTGAAAGTGGAATAAAAACAACTTTTATTATTGAACTCTGATTACATAATCAGAGCACAGTGAAATTAATTGACAGATGTTAAATAAAATACGATGTCAAAAGTTGAGAATCGAATTCGAAAAACAGCTGATAAAAAAGTTATTTAATTGAGTTTATGGCGTTACTTTGTGTCACCTAAGTGAGCCTGGGGACCACTTAAAGTGAAAATTACACTTGTAAAAGCGTGTCAGCTTAATACTTATAATAGAGCTCCGTCTCTTTTCCACAACTTAATAATTTTACTAAGGAGGTGGCGGTATTCTCCCTGGTGTTAAAACCTTTTTGGTTGTTGTTATTGGTGAAAGTAATCTGTGCAGTGAAGCGTCACTGGCCTGTGATAGGGAAAGTACTGCAGTCGTCGCCGAGATAAGGTTACTGTTTTGCGTCATAGATGTCTCTTTATCAATAATTAATTAAATGAACACGATAGTTACCGTGTAATCTGTGTGATTGAGATATTTTTGCAGTTCAGTCGTTAAAGCGGTTATTTATTTCCTATATTTTGATCAATCCGGTTCATTTGCTTACGTACATATATGTAGTTTGGAAAAAGTAACGATAAAAATTATGATCAGTCAACATTAATTCTTTATTTTACTTTATAGTATAGCCGTCAAAGGGCTAGATGTAAGAACGAAAAATAGATAGCTTAAAAAAATAGTCCGTTGAAAAGAATTTGTTTTTTTTTAGAGAAGATTTACAGCATTATACAGAATCACCGTATTAAAAGAAGTCAGTTTAGTTATTGATACACAAACAGTACTAGGGGCAAACAAAGGCAAGCGGGTCGTATGATACGTATTAATTAAGCTGTAAACATACCCATGGTTCTAACACTTGGATTGGATGTAGTTAGTTCTAATTAAGCTGATTAATTAAACAGATGTCGCTGCTGAACCGATCTAGCAATTAACCAATGTTTAAGGAAATATTTGACAAATAATGTTGGTTTAATTTTGTCCAGCTGGTAGTGCTGAGTTAGTAAATATTGTCCTAATTATAAACTCAGTAAATGATGTAGGTTTGACTAGAGGTAAATGATTGAAATTGACATTTTCTAATTTGCGTGTTGTTATTAACAAAACGGTTAATGGTATTGGTGGTTGGAGGAATTCGTTCGACATCAAAACACAGATCATTTTCCAATTAAAAGCTAGCATTTTCAGCGCAACCATTTGGAAATTTTGTCTTGAATTTTTCGCTGAGAAAATCGATGAGCTTAATTCTCTAATGAATTCCAACAGATCATTGAAAAAGCTGCCCTAACTGCTTTACTTTTAAGTTTAATATTTCTTAGTTTAGAATCTTGTTTAGACCGTTTCCGTACACCAAGGACATGCTACGTCCCTACTAGAACAATATTGACCAATCGTGGCGCCGTCACGAGCGACCGACCTGTCGCGACCTTATTTCTATTAGTCTTGTTTAATCGATAAACGCTTTCGATTTTATGCCTTTTATCGATTGAACGGTGTCACGTTAACGTAACGTTGTTCTTAGAATTTGGTTTTGTTTTAAATTTTAATTGTGTTTCGTTTCGGTCGTTGGTTTGGTTGAAACAGTTTTTGGTAGAAATTTAAATAGTTGCTCTCTAGTTCACATTTTAAACGAATATTGGCGCGCTAAGAATTAAGAGGACATGTTGCGCCGACCCCAAATAATAATTTGGATAAGGGCAGGGGAATGATGATTGGCCGCTAAAACTTATTCGTCATAATGATGTTTTACTTCCAAAGGACATGAAACTGATATTGACGAATTGATTTTGATTTTTAGTTATAAGTATGTATTTGTGTTGCCGCTTCAATTTTTTTTTGGATTTGTTTATAATTAATTCAGGGCATTATTTACAGTTTTCTTTTTCGACTGACGATTCTGTACGTAGGTATTTATATGTGGTTATCATTCATTAATTGCAAATGCTACTAATAAGTTGTGAGCTTATTCCAAAGTTAATAAATTTATACTCATTAGCAGTTGTTATATGTAAGTGACCGTTCTCTTACGGTGTTATTGGCACTTAACACACTTAGAAAAATGATATAGCAATTATCGCAATGATTTGTTCAAAATTAACGATTAAAATAAGAGATTTAAATTTTCTTGTTTTTTTCAAGACGCTGCATTTTCTTTTATACAGACAGTATTGTTATCGCCGACTGTTAGGCAGTACGAAGTTCGCCAGGACAGCCAGTATAAACTATAGATGTATTACTTCATTATTTACGATGGGTAATGTATAATGGTTATAAGTCACAGACTTGGAAATTCCTAGTTATGATACGAGTAACAGGAATTTCTATTTGTGATGACCTTTTTGCAGTATTTTAGACTTCAATGGCTTATTCAACTGGTATTTATAATTTTCCATTCAGTTCAATCCCAATGTTTGTAAGCGTGTTAGCGCCGGCTTTCTCAAATCACCACGTACATTATTTTTACACTGTGTCACCTAACTTAAACTTAGCCAGATTATATTTCCAAATAGGCAACTGTTGAGTAAACCGTTCGCTCAATCATCGTGCTGCGACTGGTCGCCGCGCTCTCCCAACGCGATTATAAGCCTTATTATCATGTAATTAAAGACTACAGAAATAACGATAATTTAGCTTCCTTCGTACGTTTTCAAGGGCAGGAAAACCTTACCGAAAACTTCTTTACCACCAGCTAGTAAGTAAGATATAAAAAGCTCCAGTCATATCTAACGGCAGCTAGCAGCCATCTTAATAACTGGTTTCCGTCCTTAACCGTAAAAGTTAATTAAACCGCGGAATCCAAAGCAGGTTTACGTGCTTCAGGCTATTTGCCAAAGGGATGCGAGTACTTTGTGAATACAGATTGTTGGAGATAAACGAGAATATTTTGTAGAAGGATTTCGTGATTACATTTACATTAATATTTATAAAGCTTTTTACAACTTGTTTCTTTTCTTTGCAATGGGTTAAACAAAAGGATCTATAGCAGACATCAAACTTGACATAAATATAGAGACCTAGATAGCACCAATCCTGGGTAGTCAAGGATTGCAATTTGTCATCTAATTTGCTTAATTCGATGCACGCGCTTATAATTAATACGTATATCGCGAAGAGTTTTATAAACATTCCTCACATGCACAAAAAAATTACATCCACACTAAGAATGAGCATTTGCGGATACTACAAATGATCGGACCCATGCCCGGATCGAACCTGCTACACGTTGCAAAAAATGATCATAGCAAGGTTCCATTCAGATATTGCTCAAATTGCAACTATCCAGACACCTGTACAACGAGATTTTCTTTAAGGAAAATTAAGTAAGAACTGAACCCAAGGCTTGTAAATATAGCAGTCACATTTGACCACAAGATAACGCAGATTTAAAGGATGGTAACTTAAAATCAAAACAGTTGGCAGTTTATAACTGTGTCGAACAAAACGTATGAGAGGTGAAGCACCTGTCTGAGTCACAGGCGTTCGTGCGGCTTCGGCCATCTTCGGCAAACATCGGCAGGATTCGGACATTTTCGGATGTCTACAAATCGACGTATAGCTGTATTTGTTTAGAATAAAGTTTTGTTGCGTGAAGTCTGTTCAAATAATAATAATTTGTGTAAGGTGTTAGCAGAACGTTACAATTTTTCTTTACATTTTTTATATTATAATATATTATATTTTTTGATTTATAAGACGTTATTGTCGTTATCACGAGTTCGAGGTGAATATAAGCTCAGACCGCATAAGTGAATCGAACACAGGTTAAGCTACACTTGACGCAATTGGTCCGTAGATGAGTGACCATCTTTGTCATAACGTCTGACAACCAGTCTAACCATGGGGTATTGTGTTGCCCAGGTAACTGGCTTGAAGAGGTCAGATAGGCAGTCGCTCCTTGTAAAGCAGTGGTACTTAGCTGAATCCGGTTAGACTTAAAGCCGATCCCAACATAATTGGGAAGAGGCTAGGCCGATGATGTTATCGTCGTTATCACGTCAAAAAATAGCTAAAATATTGTTTGCTAATTGAATACAGTAAGTATATCTTATTTTGTACACAATATGTTTTCAAGTTATTTATCTGATAATGGCTCGGCATTGTAATATTTGATTGTGTAACGAGACCTTAACCTCTGTCTTAAATGGGCCTTTATGTTTCGCGGCCATTTCTAAATGATATCATTTACAAGGTTATTTAATTCAACTAAATTATTAAAAGTTTCAATTAATTTGTTTGAATGTTAATTTACAATTTTTTTTTTTTTTTTTTTAATTTACAGTATAATAATATGTATTTTTGTTCAACACGTAACTATATTATTGAAATTAGATTGTTGACCCTTGCTAAGTAGTAACGTTATAATCCGAATGTAAACTATTCTATGTTATTATTAGATTTTCCTTCAGTTTACGTTATAATGTAATATTTTCTATAATAGTGACACTTCTCATACACCGCTACGTACGGTCAGAAAAGCAAGGCGCTAAAAACAATTACGAATTGCAATTAATGTCTTACAAACTATTATTATTTACAGTTTCTTCTTAATTAGGTAAATGCCTTGTAATAATTAAGGACTCCGACTCCGGTTGCAACGAATTTAATTCTTGTGTCACGGTGATTCTCACAAACATTCAAGTCACAAGCACGAATTTGTATATAAGACCGCCAGACTCAGGACAAGCATTCCAGGATCGCACAAATACTTTGTACTACGCGGGGCTCGAACCAGCGACACGTCGCGTTTAGAGGTGACCTCAACCACTTCATGGTTCATGCCTTCTTGTTGCTATCTGTACTGTGTACATTCTCCTGTGGCTCTCACGGTACATATGGGCTATATTGCTATAACAGTCTAACTCAGATAAACTCGCGATACTGTGAGGTTCACAGACAGTCACTGCTATATTTACGACGCATTCTAACGATAATGTACTTAAATACAATCGTTTTATAAAAGGAACATACATACATAGATACATGAAATAGTTTTTAATAATAATTATAGAAGTACTCTATTACTGACGCCGAATTACTTCTAGGCTAAGGATAAAACTGTCCTTGAGGCAGGCCAAGAATTAGACGGATTGACAAGCTCGATTCTTTCTCGCGAAACTGGCCCCTTTTAGTCATATACCGGAACAAATGAAAGGACAGAGGATGGAGGGAGGGAAATACTAATTATAATACTTTAATGCGTCAACTACTGATGACATGTGATGTTTATCGTCAGACTCCAAGTTAACAGTGGCATGGGTTGTGGAGTTTGGGGACTTAAGTTATTTGCCATTGGAGACTAAAGACTAGTATCCCTTGTAAACTTATGGTGACAGGTTTGACTATTATACAATCAATATGTAGGTAGGTACCCAATAAATATTTCTGTTTTCACATAAAGTTCTGACAGGTGTCAAAGTTCGTAGTACATATGAATACAACTACCAGTTTTACATGTATTCACCATAAAAAAGATAGAATTTATGATGAAAAAAACACGCATAACTTACAAAAAGAGTATTCATTTGAAAACGTTCTATCGATTTGTCCATGTTTCGAATTCAGAATCGATAGAACGCCATTGAAATTTAAATATGCGGGCTATCAAATTGACTGTCGATACACGGGTGATGGTCGACCCTGACATGGCGGGAAAATGATGCATTTTATTCTACTGAGACAAACTTGATGCTTTCGATACAATATTTAGACGGTTTTCTTCAGTAACGGCAGACGCACAACAGAATGTAGCCGCTCTCTCCTGTCTTTGACACTTTTAAGTAGAATGTGGGGAAAAATAGACATTTTAGATTTTCACTTGTGTACCTAAGCGAAAATTAAGTATGTAATAAATGAAATTCTAAGTGTATTTTTTATGTTTGGATCTCTTACAGACCTTTGAGTATGAATGTTTCAATATCGAATTCGTTTTGCAGTTGTTCCTGTATGCCAATGCAACTTCTTATTTAAAGTGAAGATAATTCTATAAGGAACTTGTATGTGAAGGTCTCATTGCGTGACAAGTCAACTATTTAGTCCAAATTGTGATCAGCGATGGGTTCATTGATACCTATTTTTTAGTCCTCGGGCCTCTAAATCTGCGATGCGTGTTGGTTTCGAGGACAAATCTTAATAGGTGGTCGTGTCTCACTCATCAAGAAAGCTTTGTATTAAAACACAAAGCCCTCGTGATACCTATGTCATCGAACCCAAGTGTTGCTAAATGCGAGAAAATATTCGTACACTGTCAGTAGGTCCCTACGAGTTTTTTAGATTGTAAAATACCTGAGTCGCATCATACCAGTTACTTGGTAAAGTGAGACCAGACTTTACATAAGCTTTGCTATCTTATTTGCCACTTTCCTTAACGTTAGCTGTGATGAGTAACAACTATTACAGACCTGTGAATAAACTTGCTGCTAAAAACTGAGTTGTCTAACAAATTAGGGTTGCCATGCGTCCGGGATTCCAATTATTTGTCCGGGAATAAGAGGGTATCCAGGGAGCGTAAGGGCCTGAGTCTCTAAAAGTGATGAAGTACCCTACTTGCAGAATAAATGATTCAATTTCATTTTATTGAATTCCAGTCCGGTTTAAAAATATTTCATGAAGAACTCACCGCACTACCGATCATGGACTCCGGTTGGCTCGAAAATAAGTCGGGCGATCCCGATAAATACGCGTAAGTAAATTGTTTTCAATAATTAATTATGATGAGGCCCCACGATAATAACTATAATGTCAGTGTTTCACTTTTCGACTCACACTACACTATGTACTGTAAACTCCTACTTATTTGTTTGCTTACTTTGTTGTTAGACAAAAACATAGCACCAAGTCTACACTTATAGTTTTATTATAAACAAAAAAGTCATAATAAGTTGTAGGACAAATCGTAAAACAATTGAGCAACGCCCCAACAATGGCGTTTGAAAACAACGACTTGCTATCTTTACCATTAAAATATAACGTAACGCCATGGTTCGCCATGTTTCGCAAAAGATAGTAATCTTTTAACTAGTTTTAACAATAGCTTTTCAATGACCGGTCAAGAGTGATTGCTATTTAATTGCGGTTAGTTGCGTCATGAGATGAGATCAGTCCCCGTACCAAGAGATCTTAAAGCAAAACTGTCGTTAGTGTGTGAGCGAGAAGGCGCTCTACACTATACGTAGCCGCATCTCCCTCTTACCACGAAAACAGTCGAGCTATAATATAACATAGTAAAGGCAGAACTGTTAAAGTAAAAAATAAAAAAATATATAGTTCTGCATGACTTGCTATTGTAGTCATTCTATTAAAAACATACTTCATTGGTCTCTGACCTCCATATCTACTCATATAGATGATTAATTAGCACCTTCGAGATAACTGTTTGAATTATGAAGACCATTTGCGATTTCTGCGCGGTTACAATTTTTTTTTCTGAGGTTTTAGAATACGTATCTATAAAATGAGGCTGTATGTGTTCGCGGCCTCCTTATAAAGTTAGATTGTTCCAGTTTTGAAAAGGAGATGCTGCTCTACGCCTTGCATTACTCTGTCTTGCTTTAACAAGTAAAACGGTATTACTTTAAAAGTGTTTTCGTAAACTTCAGAATAGGAAACACATAGATGAACTGACTGGTAATTATAATCCCTACTAATATATTATAAATGCGAAAGTAACTCTGTCTGTCGGTCTGTTACGCTTTCACGTCTAAACCACTGAACTGATTTTAATGAAATTTGGTACAGAGATAGAGTTGACCTTGAGAAAGAACATAGGGTAGTTTTTATCCCGGACTTTTGAAGTGTTCTCTTGGAAACGCGATATAACCGACTTCGATGCGGACGAAGCCGCGGGCGAAAAGCTAGTGTACCTATATTAGGATCATTGTAACATATTATAATTGCCTTATTGTTGGAGTACAGTTATTGTCAAATTGCAGTACATTTGAGACCCAGTTACATGAGGATGTCAGAATATAACGCTAATAATGTTTGCCTGATTAGTTTCCTCTTCGACTTGTAATGGTTATTGTGATTTCCTGTCTAAATGCGTATCGGGTTACGAGTTTCAATAAGGAATATTTAGACATGATTTGAATTAGATTTGATTGGATGGTAACAGGTTTTTATAGGGTAATTATAGGTTTTACCAGTTGTCGGCTTCAAAAAGGACTTATTACATTGGACGGCCCAATTCTCAAGGTAAAAAAGTTACTCTAGCAAAAAATATAAATCTAAGATATTATGGTACCCACTAACTCTGTTCTATTCAGCTTATATCCATAGAAAATAACTATTTTTAATTCAAAATCCAAATCAGCTTTCCAAATAAGTGTGCGTAGTCCCTAACCATCACATTACTGACACAAGGTGAAAGATGAGCGGGTGAAACCGCGAGGCAAAGCTAATGCGATAATATTCGACCTGGAGTGAAAACATCATGTGAATAGCAGTAATTAGGACGTATTAATCTTCGCAGAAAACTGTGAGAATATCAAGAACTACATTTTTTGTGACAACTTTGTATCGAGTTACGGTTGAAGTCGTAAGTATTGTATTGGTTTTAGGTAATATTAATATGGTTATTTAAGCATCGTTTCTTTTATAATGCGTCCCATTGCTGGGCACAGGCCTCTTCCTGTTTAGGAAAGGGTTGAGCATTGACCATTGCGGGTTAGCGATTTTAGATTCAGATATTTCGAATCCAGGTTACACTGTTTAATATTTTCATGTAATTAAAACGACCAAGTTTAATACACGCTGCTGTTAGGAGTTGGTATTCGTTGGACTAACCGCCCCTAAAACGCGTGCATCTACGCATGTTAGTCTAACAAGAACTACATGCGAGAGAACGAAACTGATGACCGAGTGGTTGAGGTTACCACACCAAACCCACAGATTTAAATTTCTTACAACCTAACCTTCTAACTACATAATAAAACGTGAATTTTGACTACAAAGTTATAAAGGTAAAATTAAAAGCAGTAGGAAAGATTCATAAGAAGTAATACTTAAAGAAAGCCCTTTATAAATTGGTAAAGTCTTATACATAACTAGCTGTTGCCCGCGACTTCGTCCCCGTGGGTAGAAGATATAAGTAATGATTTATACCTGCCCTGTTGTTTTTCACATTTTCCATTGTATCTTCGCTCCTATTAGTCGTAGCGTGATGGTTTATAGCCTAAAGCCTTCCTCGATTAATGGTTTATTCAACACAAAAATAATTTTTCAATTTGGACCAGTAGTTCCTGGGATAACGCGTTCAAACAAACAAACTCTTCAGCTTTATATATTAGTATAGATTACTAGCACCGTGTCATTCGAGCCACGACAATGTTATCAGGAGTGATTCAACGCAATGTTTAACTAAGACATACTTGAGATTGGACTCGCAAACAACCAGTGTTTGGATTAATTACATATTCTTCATTTACTTTATAAACAGATGTAGTGGGAGCAACTATAATTAATTTTGATGGCTCAGAAATATTGATTGAAAACAATTAACAAATCTGAGGATAGTTTAGAATGTAAAAACATGACATGTTAAAAGCTGTTCATTATTTAAGGTAAGCAGTCTTCAGGTCTTCCAATCACTGTCTGATTAAAGGAAATATTGCCACCTCAACTATATTATAGTATTATATTCCACAACTTTTAATTATGCCGAAAAGCAAACTGATACACTATTTAATTCTAAATACATAAATTGCACCCAGACATAGAAAAAAATGATTATGCCCTCACACAAAAAATTGACCTGGGTGGGAATCGAAACCACGACCTCCGTTATAGCACGCAGGGCCGCTAACCACTAGACCAACAGACCAGTCACAAAGTAGCAATATTGCAGTTTCAATAGAGACGTCGCTAAAGATCTCACTTTTAAACAAATATAGTAAGATTAGGTGGTTTAACTTGCTTTAACAACAACCTCAAGTTAACCAGACATCAGGTTACCAGAGGCAGGGGCGGTATGTATCATCTTATCAAGTCATCACTGACCACAGATAATAGCAATCAATTCTAGGTACACAATACTTATCAACAAGCCTTTTGATATAATAATATCAGAATAATGATAAATCGATTGTTATTTTTTACAATTTATTGCTTGAATAGGATGAGTTATAGAAAACATATTGTACAATTATATTTACTCACAATTTGCAATGCACCTACCATTTGTTATCTATAAATGGTTGACTGGTAATGCTTCAGGCACTGCTACAGTAATATCACGTAACTTTAGGAAAAGCACATGAAATTGTTTTAAGATCATACTCACAAGGTCTTTCAGATGTAATTTTTTATATTAAAGAATCCCTGATACCATATTTTATATGTTTAGGGGCTCACGTACCAATTTTCACTAATCATAAAGTGAAGACAAGAACAATCCGACCTTCACAGTCTATACTCCAAAAGACACGAAACAGCTAAAACGATCGAACTTCATATTCGAGTTAAAAGGAGTTTGGCTAAAAAAACAAACGACTGTGTCCATATCGATTAAAAATTACAAATCAGAAGTTAAGTTGATATAGAAGTCTGTTACACAACTAGTAAAACTTGATTAAAACAACTGCATACTTTAATTGAATTAGAATGCATAATATAATCGTTTATTGAATGTTCTTTTACATAAATGTCACATAAATTTCGTTATGACTCATTGTTGCATCATAAAATTGCAATTTTAATTTTTCTATGATTACAAATATTTGTTGAAACAAACTGATCAAATCCTTTTTATTATAATTTGCCATATGTATTAATAATCGACAACTCTTTAATTTACTAACAGTTATATTCGGTGGTGTTTGAAAGACTGATGAGTTTAAACTACTGTCAAAACCATTCATCTGACTGTGATTTCGAAATTCGAGTTACAACCAATCATAGGACATTTGATAGTCAATTACTTATTCTGCGTTGGAGAAGTCAGTTGTAACAATATTTTTTTACTACTCCCGCACTAAGAAATTTAATTCTTGCACCGCGAGCGGTATTTTAAAAATTCGAATAATTTATCCAAGGACACTCGGAACAAGCATTTTGAATCACATAATATGCTTATCCTAATAAGCGAGGATCAAACCCGCGACAAGTAGCTCACGGAACGTTCATCAACTTAATTTCGAGTGTCTGACTAATACTACAACGTACTCAATGTCACTTAAAAATATAAATAGTTTTAATCTCCGTTCGCTAGCCACGTCCTTGCCAAAACAATGGCTGGCTTGATCTCAGTTCAAAATGTGTCAACATCGTGACCTGATCTACAGTTAGTGCAACGTGTCGAAAGCGCTCGAGGAATGCTTGCCAGATCAAAGGAGGACGGATGGAAATAGCTCACCCCCCCGTTGCCATGGCAACCGACTCCCGCCCACCGGATCATTCTGGAGAACTGTTCCAACTATTTTAGTTAACCTAAAATTGTAAATTACAACGTAGTGTTTTTCTTATATTGTTTTGACATTGTTCGGAAACTTGTTTCGTCATATCTTTAGTAACACACATACATAAGTCATAAAATCACAATTTATTGCTTTTCGATCTCTTTTGATTTGACCCACATCAGTAATGTTTTCAAATCACGTATCAAGATTCTATTAAAAATGAAAGTATCATCATACTAGTTTTTGTAAACCTGATTAGTTTTAGAAACGCCGCGTTGACACAGCTACAGCCTCTCCGGTTTCATATTATTTGCTTCTGGTTCATATGAATAATATTCTCAGGAGCTGATGGGAACAAAGCGTCAAATGTCAGCGTTTTATTGTTATTTCCTTATTAACTTAGATTATTATTGGACAATGCATGGTTGACTATGGATAACAGCACTAGTGTGGCGTTGGAGTTGACTAAAAAAATGAAGTTAAGGAATGATGTACCACAGATAAACGAATTTAAGAGCTACTTATTTAAATTAAGAACATGATTAAAATACAGAACCAAGTTAGGCTTTGCCATTCACAATTAACCTAGAAATACTGGTGAAATTATTCTAGCATTTCTTGCTTAAGAACTAAGGTCATTTGATACCTGTTTTTAGCTTTGAATCTCTAGACCATCGGTATTGAATAATCGATTAAGACTTATTTCAATATCGTCAGCTGACTGAAATGTCATTTATCTTAACCAAGTATTGCAATGTCTTAAAATGTTTTCCGCATAGGATTACACCAACTGGGGTTTCACAATGAAACAAGCGGACTTTATTGCGAGCATCTTGTGTCACTGCGGTTACTTCAATATGGCGGGAAAGAGATAGAACGGATTGCGATCCCTGCGCCGAAAGTGTAGGGTGCCACCCAGGGACCGGCCGGATACTCATTGAAAGGGTTTTTGAAGGGGTTTTTTTAAGCGCTTCAAGAAAAAACCCTATCACATATGTTACACCTTCGAACGGATTACTGGAACCCTGTTCTGAACAGGTTACCCTTTACTACCCTGTAACACTGTAACAGGGTAACCCACTCCAACCTAAGACAATGCAATATGCACTCTTTATCATAGATATTAGTTTGAAAATAGTATAACCACGAGCGCACGTGACATCTTACCGCCCAGCGGCGCCATTGTTGCATTTACCGAGCGACTTGTAAACATGGAATAAAAATCATTGTGGATATGATCTTACAGTTTAATTTTGCTTGTCGCACTTTTCAAACGTTGTGATATATATTTTTCGTGTCTATACTTGTAGACCAGGGTCGATAATTTTTAAAACCAAATTAAAAAATAGTAGGATGAAACCCATTAGAAAAGGAGGGGAATATTATAAAAATGAAAGGAAAAATAATTTACGGGTGATCTGAGGTCGGGAAGGGGGTGGGAGTGACGTTTGAAGAGTAAAAAACGGTTTTTATCAATTTCCGGCAAAACTAAAATTCGTATCGAAAAAAGTCAAATGGCAAAGTTCTAAAAGAAAAAGATCTAAAACTTTTGTGTTTACATTTTTTTCACATAGCCTCAAAATTTATGTGAAAAATCTAAAAAACCAAGATTGTGGTTTTTTATTTTTATCTTTTACAAAAATTTATTTTTGTAACGAAATTTGGTGAAAACTTACTTTTTTGTGTCCCAAATACGCTGTACTTTATTTGATTAAAAATATTTATTTTTTCACCTTATTTTGAATTAATATAAAAAAACACTCTAATTTTCAATCGAAAATTCACCCGTCAAATCTTCTCAGAAAATGCAAAAAATGAAAAAAAACTTGCATTCGATTTTTTTTGAAATTATTATATATAATTTCATCTAAAAAATTTGATCTCATTTTGTGTTCAATAGACCAATAATCGAGGAAGGTTTTAGGCTAGGTATATAAAATTACGCTGCAACTAATAGGAGCGAAGATTTAATGGAAAATGTGGCAAATACGAGGAAAAATATTAATCTTCGAGGGCTTTCGTTCAAAAATTCCTAACTTATATCTTCTAACCACGCGGACGAAGTCGCGGGCAACAGCTAGTTACCTATATGACGTTTCGCGCGTAGGTAGTTTGTCCGAGAGGCGCGACGCGTCGGCGATAGAAGAAAATCAGCTGTAGTCTTAGTAAAGCAATGAGGGGCCGCTAGGGTGCAAGTATGCAGCTCAAGTTTAGTGGGTAATTCAGGGTAACACGAATAAAAGCCTTTCGTGAAGGTAACCACTTCAAAGGGTTAAGTTATTGAAGGGGTTAACCCCTTCACGTGGTTACCATAATGAAGGTGTTAACCATTTCGCTGGGTTTCGAGGATGTAACTCGAACAAAAGGTAACACAGCGATATGAGTTACCCCGTGTACGGGTTACCCTGTCAAACGGCTTAACTCTAAAGTGGGGTTGTCCGGTCCCTGGTGCCACCCCTGTGCAGGCAGTGAACGTACAACAATAGATCGAAGTGAATAACTATTGTTAGTAGATCCAATGACTGGCTCCTAGCCAGGACATGTAAGACGGCTTATTATAGTATGACCGAGATAGCTTTGCAAGCGAAGTACTAACGCCAGTATAAACATCGTTACGAAATAGTATCGGGTTCATACTTTATGCAATGTATAAAAATAGCGAACACATCGATTATACAAATGAAGAATTTAATTTAAAACAATGTAATAGAAGACGTTCAACTTCCGTTGTGAAGTATTTAGTGAATAGAATGTTGTGATAGTTGCATGTCTGAGTCAGCGTAACAATCTTGGCGTGCAATTATTGGGATTAAACATTTGAGGAATAAAATATTTTGCTGAAGTTAAATAATGTTATATTGGTGCCTGCAAAGACGAAGTCGATGACTTTTATCATTGCCGACGTCTGGGCGAAAAAGATTATGCAAAATTTAAAAATAATGATCGTTTAAGTGATTATTTAATTGCCTAACTATCGTCTTTTGTTACGGAAAGTTCCTTAGTAAGCCCGTTTTAAGTACAAAAAACTATCTAGATAACCAAGATTTCACAAATGTTGGCAATTTTACTTTTTCTACTAAAGTGCAAAAAACTACGATTACAAATATTTCGCAGCGATTTTGTTCAAAGGGGAGAAAACGTGTGAATATCGACAGAAATTAATATTAAAATCGAACTTGGGATGAGTGCACACAAAAACTCTTTCCTCATATTAAATATTGTACCTTATAGGCTATGAGTTAAAGTTAATTTTCCGTTGTTCTAAAGCACAGACGTCAATGCCAGCGAGTCTGCTGCTCTCAACAATGGGCTGGTCTAACACGTCACACATACTCTTCCATTGTTAGTGAGGCCGGCGCCTTATGCGTGCACAAATTTTATAATACGCCATTGTGTTAGTCATTGCTAGGATCATAAGCGTCTTGTAAACGTAAAACTGCCATTTTATGCATGAGAACTTGGAAACATTGAGTTCAGATGCATTGAAATTGATTTGTGGCGACTGTAATGAATTGCGATTGTTGATTTTGCTTTGTTTATACTCTTAAGACGGCTTAGTTTGAAGGTTATGACGCGTAAACATAGGCTTGCATGACAATAAAAGCAAATAGACGTTAACGTATCCATTGAAATTGTTTGAGAAAAAAAATCTGACTTCATGTATGTGTCATCAGTCAAATGAATGAATGCCTGTCACAGCTTAGCGCGGATTGAACGTGTTTGTGAATCAAATCCTTTTAACGCTAACACTTAAAGATGCTGATGTTAATTCTGTTACACACGTCAAAGCAATGCTTTGATATGTATTCTCGGCTTACTGTGAACTCAATAGTGAACATTCAGAGGAAAATAACAGCGAAAACAATTGGCATATAAATGCAAATAAGTATGACTTACACGTTCCATCGGACTATTCTACAATATCGGTAAAACGTTGACTTCGTTTGCATAACTAAGAGGATGTATGTAATGTTTTCATTGCTTAAATTAGGTTTTTCAATATGAGTCATTTGGTTCGGGTAAAATTGTCTGTAGTTTACGCAAAAGCGATAATTGTGGTTGTCGCAATGTTTGTTGTTAAGAGAAGCCTTTATTCCTTGGACCTATGTATTATTATCAAAAATTATGGAAGAGACTTTATGTGTTACAAAACACTATAAACAAAATTAATTGGACTTACAATGCTTGTAAATGAAACATTCTTTGCGGTAAGTACCTTATTCATATTTTTCTAAACATTTGCGAGTAATTAGTCACAGTACGATATTACTGTTTCTTCCTATCCATAATATTTTTCATATAACTACAAGTTTTGCTCATAGCTACTGTCAAGAATATCAGATGTTCATCCAACAGCTAGATTACATTAACTCCCTAATATTCAAATCCGTTTGCATTTGTATTGCAATGAGAGTTGTATGTAAAACAATACGGCAGACGTTTACCAGCTGTACATAGATAATTGTAAACAACTCGTGACATTGAAATGAATGTTTTTAAACTCATTTCAATGTGATTGTAACCGTTCGTAACGTACATAGTGCCAGTATACTTCGAAATTGATAAGTATTCAGAATTCTGTAATTAAAATAATTTACTTTTCTACGTTTATCTTGTAACGTGGGTAAATAGTGCAAGTTGACTTGTTGACAAGTTAAATGTTTTTATTTAATTTAGAATTTAGATTTTTGAATTTAGAATTCTGAAATTAAAAATATTTTCCTGGTTGTTTTTTTGCTAATGGAAATTGTATTCGTCATTGGGTTAGTCCCCAGTGTTGCTGGATTTAGCTAACTTTCGCCAATGTAGTGTACTTATATCGGCGAATATTTTGGAATTCAAAATTTCCCAGTCAAGTTTACCATAGAAATTTATGTCACCGTAGTATATATACCCTAAACAAACAAGGCGTTTTGAAACCTGATATCTTCCCAATCCTGTCTCGGATTGTTGACTTGCATAACTTGATTTGGCATTTTTTGGTTCACGCTGGTAGCTGAAGTGACAGAGATCGTGATAAAAATGGATCATTTAAGGAGAGAACTTTCAATAGTACCTATACCAACATGTCGCACAGCGTCAGCGCTTCGAGAACTGCAACATGTCCATACATGTCTAGAGGGTCTGGCAATCTAAAATGGACAGTGCTTTTTGCCTTCCCACTTTTCAACCGACTTCTAAAAAGGAGGGTCTCAATTAATTTGTATTTTTATATTTGTCATCTGATTTTGCCACCCGATTTTGTTGATTCGACGTGAAATAGCTGTCATTTTATCCCTTACATATTTAAGCAACTGTGGATCAGTAAGTAGTTTTCATTTGAAGTTGCTTGTATATTGTTCAATGACTTCTATTACTATCTAGCTGTGCCGGTGTAGGTTCCGGTCTCGCGGTAATTTTACGGTTTTCTTCTCAAGCAACATCATCATCATTCATTTGTTTTTTCTACAACTTTTCTATATTTTCTCTCCGTTTACACCTTCCCTGGACTGCTTAGAATATTTCAAGACTAAAATAAGCCACATCGGTTCAATCTTTCTCGAGTTTTAGCGAGGCTAACGAAGAGCAATTCATCGGCCTAACCTATTCTCAACTATGTTGGGGTCGGCTTCTAGTCTAAACGCATTCAGCTGAGTACCAGTGTTTACAAGGAGCGACTGCCTATCTGGCCTCCTCAACCCAGTTGATGACAGAAGAAGAACCATCTCAGATCTATAATTTCCCATAACAAACGCTGTTCTATTACTAGAATACTTCACAGGCTTCTTTGCATACAGTACCGTTTCCGTATTTCGTTACTTTGCAGTCATGTTGTGTTAATTTTGTTCCTGTACCGTTGTTGAGTCCACTGTATCTTTTTCTATTCATGCGCTGAATATATTACGCTCATTAAAGGAGTTTGGCTTTTGGTTTTTGAAACGAATAGTCTGTTACCGTTCGTTGACTTCTAATGTCTGTCATGAATTATCTTGATAGAGTTTATATGAAAAATATATTTCGGCTTATTTTATAGCTTCCCATCTACCTATAAATTTGGATGGTTAACTTTATTCCTTTCAATTGATATTTCGTATCCTTAGGTTTTTTTATTGTTCCAAAGGGAAGAACGAAAATCATTAGCAACTTGCATTAAAATCAGATGACACACAATAAAGTTGATGTACCTTCTAGTGATTACAGTAATAAGACCTTCCTCGCCCTTAGCTAACCAAGTTCCGTAACTGATATACTGTATAGGCACCTACTAAATAGTAAATAGACCACAGAGGGTAACCGCATGTTAGTCACTGGCCGACCGAGTGATCTTTACAACATAAACACGCCGCTTATTAATCACCAACCATGAAAGTCACTCAAGAAACTATTGTATTACAAGTAAATGGAATACCTACTCTCACTTAGTCCACATAATATGTAGCTGTATACCAAGGTAAAGAAATGGCTGTCTATACGAGTATAGTAGTCAGACGAGTTCAAAAGAACACATGAGTAACGGAATCCGAGCCACAACGTGCTTTCTCGACAAACTAACAAGTTTTAATAAAAATTACGAAACTAAAATTAGTTCTTATGACTTAAAAAGTTAAAACTATAATTAAATAAAACGAATAAAACTCTGTCAACTTAGAATACGTTTCCTGTTACATAGTAAAAGAAAATCAATATACTTACGTATAAATATAAAATCCTCGTGATAATATAACACTCACTAGACGACTTCACGATTATAACACAAAAGTTGTTGCTGTTGTATAGTTTACACCGTTGTTCAGTGAATAATGAATAAAACTATGAATGTTTGTTTGCCTGATAAGTTAAGAAGGGACGCGAGTGTAGCGTCCACCCCCCACGAGATCCAGTGACTTACTGATGACGTGAAGCGCGGCGCGCCGGTTGCGTCGCTCTAAAACACGAAACGTCACAACCTTAACACACCCGTCCAAACAAATCTTAACCTAACCACATCACATTAAAGTAGATTTTAGCATGTGGGAATCCCAAGTTCTACTTCTTTAGCGTCGCTCCACATGCACATTGTGTATGCCACGGTCGTACACACATTTCTTTGAGTCAAGAGAAAAGGCGAAAGGACATTGCGGTGCGACTGGAACGATCGGCTAGTTTGTATTGCCACGTAATTTATTAAAATCTGGTTACAGTTATGATCCTTAATAAAGCCTATTCAAGGCTCATAATTCCATATCAACTAATAAAGGTTATATTGGTCAGAATATAGATATCGATCTCTTTAAATCTCTTTCGTCCTATTTGTAACTTAATGAGGAAGAAATCTTCAATCGGGTATTATTTTTGTATTCGTAGTCGCATCGTGGCAGAATGTCTTAAAGAGCTAAGTCAAAAAAAACTAAGCGTATCAAATTGTTTGAAATTGATTCTTTTCGCTGTCAATTTTTAATTACAATTTCGAAGACATTTTTAAACAGTGAGCTTGTTTGTTTTTATTCTCAAGTTTTGATTTTTATATCAATTTTAATAAATTCGTTTAAAGACTCTATATTTTCGAATTCAATTACCTACTTATGAAGCATCGGTCAGATTTTTTCATAATAAGCTACTGTAACTAAATACTCTACTAACTTATTTCCTTTTGGTTTTTTTTCTGACATCAATAGGATGTCCAGCTAAAAACTATAGGCAATTGTGTTACCAGTGCAAGCTGAAAACTACTGAACAATTAGATAAATTCCAAATTGAAACAAGTGACAATTAAGTCTAGAAAACATATAACAATATCAAATTCAAATGCAACAACACGAAAAATAGAAGATTTGACTTCTCTGTGCATGGTGATAAGAACCAAGAATCGAATAGCCCATCTACAAAAAATTGTCCATTTTTTCTTTGGCCTGAGGACATACCGTCACCTCTTACAAAATTCTATTAATGTTTCAAAACCGAGACAGACCACTGCACAGCGTAGAGCCGTGACTTAGACCACGTCCCAGCCGCCGCCGGAGAGTCGGAAGCCTGGTCATGACTCATGGCCATCGAAGGTGCTTGTCGCCTATTGCTAACCTTACGACCAGATGAGAGATAGCTGAAGCCTACAGAGCCTCGGCCGACCGAGCCAAGTCTGGCACTCACTTTCACTCAACTCAAATCATGAGGAGACTAGTGAGAAAAAAGACTAAATATGTAGGTATATGGACAATATTTTTATCCAGGCATAAAGAAAACGAGGGAAAAGCAGGGCGTGTGTATATGGGGCACGTGAACATGTGGTCCACCGCGCTGAATAGTTTCCACATGAATGGAGACGTGAGCACGCAAGACGCGTAATGCTTGATCGGGTGGAACGATGCTGTGACCAATATTATGTAGAGCTCAGGGATTCCCAATTGAAAAACAGGATATTTTTACGTGTTTAGTTTTTGGACTGTTTCTGATGTAGGGACAGAAGGTCACTGACTTAAAATTTGTTTTAAAAATAATCATAATTTTGTATAATGACAAACTTTTCGATTGCCTTGAGATTGTTGGATTATTAGTGTAGTTGTTTTACGTAGCAAAACGCATAACATTGCTGTTTAATGTAGTAACATAACAATTATAATCATCACTGGAGGAAATGGATGCTACAGATCAGTATAAGATCAATATTATTGTTTGTTAAAGTCATCGACAACCACCTCTTTTATTAATATTATTGCAGTTGAGGAAGAGACGTGAGGTATTAAGACACCACGTCGGTAGGCCCCAAAGACAATTAGCCAGAGTGGAGCAGAGCATGTGCGAGCGACCCCGTGGCTCTGGCTCAGGCATTTAAAGGGGCCCGGGGTGTTTTAAGCCGTCGAGAGTCTAACATATCCCGACGCCTTGACCTTGCTGTTGGATGAAGTCTGTTTCATCCCGGAAACAGGCCCCAATGATAATACAATCAGTATTATATATCTTCTGTAGAGTTCCATAAATGATATCATGGTCACTCTACACAAAAATATCGGGATGTTTCTTGGGAGGTCCAAGCTTGTGAAAAATTTAGACATAAGGATAACGAAACCAGTGGCCTCAAATGGGCATTGAACCCGTGACTTTGTTGCCAAGTAACCCTGCAAAGAAAATAAACGGTTCAACCAAGTTTATCGCTTAATAAAAGTAATTAAGGTTAAGTTTAATTAAATTTAATGTGTTAAAATTACATGACTGGATACAACAATAAGTTATTTTATGTTTTTATAAAATCTTTATAGAATCCTGTTAAATCCTTTAAGGAAACCTTTTTTAACTACTTTTATTTCTTTCTTTCTTTATTAATTAAAATCAACCACCTGTCCTGATGCCTGTCTGCTTTCAAATGCAAATTAAATTTGATCTCCTGCCCGGTTTCCGATTAACCTGAAATTAGATAGCCTAGGTATATTGCGTGACAATGTAATATTAGGATACAGGTGATCTGATGATGTTGATGATGATCTGAGTTGGAAGGATATAAGCTCTGTTAAAGCTTAGAGTCCTATCATTTGTTTTATCAAGTACGTTGATTCCAGAGCAAAACTAGCTTGCTTTTTTTACACCATAAGCTTGTTTCCTGTAGTTAAAGCAAGCTTCAGGAACAGAGAATGATTTTCTTTGAAATTCTAAATTGTTGACGAATTTTCAGCAAAGCCTCACACTTCAGCTCAAAAAAATAAAGGAGAGTACGGAAACAAAAGCTATTTGTTTGACTCTTTAATCCTCTCTTACTGGAACCATTCCAAAATGTTGAAATACGTTCTGCGTCTGCACTGCAGATGAATTTTACGTCACAGTCAGTAAATTCTTAGGGAGTCGTAGTAAAGACGTCGTTATATGTATCCAAAACATATAGGCTATCGAAAATCTAAATAAAAATATGGAGATTATGATTTACAGTCACTTTGTTGGATGACAAATAAATTCGTGGGGTACTACTTTATATGTCTAATGGCAGTACCATTATATAAAATGTAGAGTTGTATTTTTTGTCTAGAAGTCTTTCTTCAGCTCATTTCAGAGTTTCTAAATTCTAGATTCTATTTGATAGTGTCACTAGAGGATAGGTTGTGTGTCGAGTTATAAGAATGGTAAGCTAGATGAAGCCTGGATCCCGCTTGCTTATACAGGCATGCTCAGATCTATCTGGTACTTTCCTCGGCCACTCCAAAAAACATGTAAAAGGAATACTAAACGAATAAATGATTTCATTTTATCACAAAACATTTTCATAGTAATTTAAGTGGTTATTTCTTCATCTTTAAGTTCGGCAGCCAACGAGGAAATGCATTTGGCAATGTAAACTACTACTTAATAAAAATTTTGTTTTTATAATTCGAGTTGCAGTTGCCCGCTGCCAAATAAATTATCGAGGAATAACTTTTTTCTTTGTGTGATGTGGAGGAATTTGGATGGTTGCCACTCGAAGTTATTTTTTTGTATGTGCTTGACTCATGACTTATGTGAAACGAACTCTCCAATTTTAGTATTTCCTTAATATACAGTATTTATTTGTGCGCCTGCTACAATAAGGTAGCAATAAGCGACTTGAAATTAAATGATGCTCGAATATTTTTATATGGCGCGGTCAAATACGAAGTTATATGGCTTGATAAGTTGATAACAACAAACTCATGTTTGATATAAGTAACAAAAAGCTCAAAGTTTATTGCCGATGGATTTATCTACTTTATACTTTGTTACTGATATTTTTACTTCTTAAAACGAAACGCTTACGATTCTAAAATACCGTGATGACAGTATTTGTCAGGACCTTAGTGCCATTTTTAGAATCAAACCTTTTTGGGGGAAGCCGTATCATTCACACTCATCTTTTAAGCAGCGTTCAATTTACGTTGTATCCTGATGTCTTTCGTAAAAAAGTAATAAGCCAATCTTTCATCGATTATTAGGGGTCTGATGGGGTCAAACTAGGAGTCTAGTTTTGGCGCCTACAATATTTTCGGACGACATGTGGTATCTAGTAGCTCTGGCCTTACTCTTTATACTTAGATACTATTTTTTAATAGAGTCAGTCAAATGCAATATAATCTAATTATTTTGGTAATCGTTTCTGTGTAAATAATGTGTTTGATTTAAGAAAATTGAATGGGATTAAACTATTACCTACGTTAATTTGTCTTTAGATAATCAATTCAATTTATAACGTTAACTTAAGTATATTTTTTGACTGGATATTTGAATATACATACGTCATATTAATGAAACTTATTGTGTAGGTAAAAATTGGTTTGTTAATTTATATTTATAATGATTTGCGAATGTAGAGCGGTTGAAAAGCGCACAAACTATACGCTATTATTCGGGACATTTTTATCTAAAAATAAACTGCGTTTTATACATATTTCGAATACATATAAAATAGTTAATTCTCATTAGTGTGATCAAGATTAGATAGGATAAAAAAATAGTACAATGACCAATATGATCATTAGTTTACGTGGCATCCTTATCGTGGAGAATGATTGTCGATACGAATTTCAAGTATTTTGAAGTTACGTTAAGGTAGTTGCAAACTATACTCAGTGCGATGCGGTTGTCTTGGCTGGGGGTCTTGAGCCTCCTCATAATAGGTAAACAAATGTTTATTATTAATTACGAGAACTTAATAACCTTATTTTAAACTGTGATTTGATATAGAATGCGTTTTAGATTGGGACAGTTCTGTTGTCAATAGATTTAAACCGCGTGTGTATGCTGACATCTAAGACATTAGATATTTTTGTGTGTTTATCGTATTGAACACTTATCTAAACATTCAATTTAAATAATGTTGTAACATAAAAGATAAATCTTTATGAATTTGATAGAGTCTGATATGTATATATTTATTGGAATTTTCCAAATTGATATATTTACTTCATTTTAAGACTAATTTTACGGAACCCTTAGTGTCGCGAGTCCGAATCGTACTTGACCTGTTTATTTCATTTGTTTTACAAGATTCCAGAGAACTGCACTTCTAAAGATTGTAAAAGATACAACCTAATATAGAGACGATCTTAGAACGTCCATCTGTCTCTATTTTTCACCTCATCAGGTGACTTCATGAAAGTCAACGGTGACTTGAAACTGTTTGTTTCAGTATTCAGACATTAAAGTATCATTAAATATGTCAAAATTCCTGTTTGAGCTCTAGGTAGGCTCGCTTAAGCTTCTAGTAGGTCTCTGGTTGGTGCTCTAAGTTAAAGGCTCATTTCAGGATCTTAATTTTAAGTTTTTAAGTCTGGCACAAAAGCAACAGTCCTGTATCAGCTGAGAGTAAGAGCGAGACGTCATCACCTTTATGAAGAGTCTTCATTACATTGTTTTAAGTATCCCTTAACCAAAGGGTTAAAACGGAATCCAATTACTAAGGCTCCGCGTCTGTAAGTCCGTCTAACACCAGGCTGTGTTTGACAGACAGACAGTTGAAATTGTCAGAGATAATGCATTTTTTTTGCCGCTACATTATTAAATCGTTGATATTTAAAATGTCTTTGTCTTGTCTTGTCTTGTCTAAAACCAAAATTGAGGTTATTACGCTGTTTTTCTCTACCCAGTTTGAATAGAAGTAGTATTGCGTCCGATTCGCATTTTACTGATAGTCTTTATCGAAAATCGGAATAGCTAGCGATCTAAATACAGAATGCCGTAGAGCCACTCTAGCCATCGTTGGTTTGTAGGATTCCTTACTCAAAGAGCAAAATCGGAACCCTGTTACTGAGGCTTAGCTGTCAGTCCGTCTGTCTGTCACCAGGCTGTATCTCTTGAACCGGGATGGCTAGAGAGTTGAAATTTTCATATATATTTCTGTTGTCGCTATGACGACAAATGATAATCATCTGGGATAAGCAACGGTTGGTGAATCATACATTTGATGGGTGACCAAATTATATCTTTTTTTTCTTTCGCCTATTTGTACGGAACCCTTAGATCGCACTTGACCGATTCGTTTTCTGTTTACACTAACGATTTGTTGTGGTCATATTAGATAGTTAAGTTATTTTGTTACTTATTATTAGTGTCATAAGGGCGACTTCTGTAGTACGACTATATGTTATGAACACATGTTAACCTTACTTCGGTGTTTTAAATACTTCTTTGTTATCAAAACATCTGTTTGTTGTCAGGCAGTTGTTTAGTTTCCTTATTGATTAAATCTGTAGTACCTATCACGCGAAAAATGTAGGGCTGATTTTTAATTATCAGATTACAGTAAAGATTCTAGAAATTTTGTTATTTTTTCAATAAACAAAGAAAGACTTAGAGTCTAAAAACACCTTTTGATGTGGCCTGAGTGATATTTTTTATCTACGTTAAAAATCTATACGATTTAAGTACCTTCATAAGCAGCCATTTTTCCGTTTTGATTTAAACATACGAAGAAATCCGTTCTAATAATTTTGACACCAAATCTTAAAGCTTATGGAATATACCATGATTTACGTAATATATCAAATTCAATATTTTACCCAGGCTTTTTGATTGCCTGACTAGTTTCGGACCCAACCGGAGTCCTTAATCACGAGCTACTGCGGTGGGGGGGGGGGGGGGTCGCGTATAAACCACGACAGTTATTTAAATAATATACTTAACATTTTGTTTAACTATTTTTTGCTTGGGAAGTGCAGATTAAGTTCATCTATCTATTATTTACTTATCGGAGTTGGTCGTTAGGTTTCTGACGAAATATGGACAGGATATTTTGTGAGTCATTGTTATCGGTTTACTCAAATCACATTGTTTGATAATTATTTTCATTCTTTTGTTAGTTGATGTGTATTTCTCAACATCGATCATATGTTTCATACGATAGAGCGTAAAAACGAGGGCTGTTCCATGACTACTTTCGTAAATAGTAATGTTTGGATGTAGTAGTTAAAACCCACTATTCACTTTGTCTCTTTTAAAAGCCAGCGTTTATATTTAATTCTCTAAGCTATGACTGTATACATAGAAATCTAAATATTACCTTATTATTTCAATTTCTATGACTTTGGCGTTATATGTGAATTCCATAAATATTTTGCCCTTATCGCTGGTTACCGTAACATACATGTAGATACAATAGAAATACGTTTTTGTTTTCCATTTTCCTTGTCAAAGTAATATCTAATCATTGAAATATCTTTGTCCTTCTTACTAAAGACATCTTTGTTAACAAAATTACGGATAGCCGAGTGATGAGGTAACCAAACCCACTGTGCGCGACGGGTCGCGGGTTCGATCCTCGCGTAGGACAGTCATTTGTGTGATCCACGAATTCTGAGTTCTGAGTCTGGGTGTCGTTGCGCATGTGATTTGTATGTTTGTAAAAAAGTCCCCGCGACACAAGGTTTAAATTCCTTACTGTGGGGGTAGTTAAAAACAAGGTTAATATGTACCAGACATCTTCCCAGACCATTAAGAAAGTATATCATTGACACGTTCACCCTACTTAACCAATGAACTAATTAAAGGTGCTGTATGCAGTACCAACATTATAAAAGATGAGGGTTCTGATCACACCATTTGGGTAAGAACTCTTGAAAACGAGGTCACCAAGTGTCATTTGAAGAGTCCAAAAGAGAAAATTATCAAATTCGCGCCTGGAAATGACGCAGCGTCGACAGAGAAATTCGTGATACAGAAGGGATCCACGACCATGCGTTGCTCAGTTACCGTCAAGAACCTTAATGAGGATGATGAGGGAGAATGGGAGATATCCTTCACAGACGCTGAAGGCATTGGAGGATTTGCAATCTTTAACATAACTGTGAAGCCTTTGAACTCGCCATCAGCTGATCCTATTCCTGATGAAGAAGGTAAATAGATAATGTTATCCAATGATAAATAATCATATTCTTGTTTGAAATAAAAAAAATTGTGACTGATATTGATAGTACAAAACTATCAATGTCACAGACAGAGACTTAATCATTTTAAGAAAGAAAATATCTAAATTTCAGATGAGGGAATACCGGAAATTACCGAGGAATCAGAAGAAGAAGCCGAAACCGAATCAGAAAATGTAAAGGTCCTGACTTTAATCGAACAGGTCGTAAAAGAGGGTTATTCCGTCGACATATCTTTAAACAAAGAATCTTTTGAAGAAGACTGCTATGTACAGAAGCCAAAAGGAGAGTTAGTTCCTATTGACTCTGAGTTGGCAAATGTGACAGCACACAAGCCGAGCAAGTTTGTGTCGTGCAGGATTACTGTCGGCCCCATAACTGAGGATTTGTTGGGAGAATGGAAGCTCTGCGGCAGGTCTGTCGAAGACGACAAGATGAGATGCCAACCGGTGGTAATTGCTTATAGTAAGTAGAGCATTAACTGTTTTTTAGCTGCTCGTACATCATATCTATTCGTTAGGTATAGTGTCATGCATCGTCATCAGGTACATATGTACGCTAAAGTTTCCGATTACGTCAATTTATTCATAATTTTATTATTGTTCTTTACAGATAACAACAACCCTTCTGCCAACTGGCATTCTATAATAGAGCCGGTTTTCAACCACCCTGTTCACTTTGGAGGTCAAGTGAACCCCGGTGTGATGGGGTCGGGCAATGTTCTCACCTGCCACGTCATCACCCCCGCTGGTGAGGACTTGGTCCTCACGAGTGACGTCACATATCCCCACATCCAAAGAATGGTACACGATCCCTGGCTCTGCAGTGTCGCCATCTCTGATATTGACGAGTCCATGCTCGGGGACTGGGCCATCTACAGCAGATTCCGTTCCCAGTTGACATCATTAAACGAAGTTCGTCTACCGTTTAACTTGCATTTGTACAGTGAGTATTGACTTTTGTTGTGACCAATACGAGTCTGAATTACATATTTAAACGTATTTTCATTTTAGATCCTGATGATCCTTACGAGCAGGCATACAATGTCACATCGTTGCCGGAGACCACACGTGTCGTTAACATTGGCAATACTGTCACAGTACAAGCAACTAGCTCTGGTGAAATAGACGATTGCGTCTATGTGTCACCTGCCGGTAAACGGTTCAATTTAGATAATGCCACCAAATCTACGGAAGTAGTTAAACTTAATACTTCAACAAATCCAACAGCGTGCCACATTAGTATTGGCCCTGTTGATGAAACCTTGTTAGGGGAATGGTATATAATAGGAAAATTTAATAAGAACAATCGGTATACTGAAATACGGCAACCATTTAATATCATTCTGGAAGGTAAGCCTCTAACTCTGTAAGTGAGAAGTAGATATAGTATAATACTTATATTTTTGTGTGAGTTACATAAAAATCTTATATCTGTTTACAAAATGCTTGTAGATCCAGCCAATCCTTTCATTGAGGACCGTGAACGAATTATTGAAAACTTGCCAAGACAAATTGTGGACACGAGAATTGGAGCAACCCACAGCTTTTCCATAAGCCAGATGATATTATACAATCACGAAAGTTGTCATCTGAGAACACCCCAGGGCTTGCAGTACATATTGATGGAGGGATTCAATGTGCCCCATGTAGAAATCATAAATGACAGCAAATTTGCTTGTGGTGTGCAGATTAAACTGCTTTCAGAAGACCTACTTGGTGAATGGGCCCTACTCGCAAGGTCCACCAGAACATCTGATGCCATTGAAAGAAGGTTAACTTTCACCATCCGCGTCGAAGGTGATCGATTACACTTTGATAAAAATGATCGCATACTTATCTGGTCACGTCCACAGATAAGCAAGCTAATTCATTATATCTGATAATACATAATCACGTATACTAAGACTAATCTATTATTTCAGAAACGTTTTCTCTAGGAAAACCAATTACCATTAGGCAGGGTAACGAACTTTTCCTTCGCTTGCCGGTGGATACGAAACAGTTCGAAACTTGTAAACTGATTGGGCCTGACGGTGAACCAGTCGCGGATGCTGAGCTGGACCCAATTTTCCTGACTTCATGTGGATTCAGAGTGAAAAATGTTGACCAAAGAGTAAATGGAATTTTGACAATTGTCTATGGGACGGGAATAACTTACAAGGGAACAGTTGAAGTTAATGTTATAGGTAAAATAATTATGTATCTCATAAGTGAATATGAAACTAGAATTTTTGGTCATCATCATTAAGATTTCATACATTTTAGATCTAGAAGAAAATGTACCAGAGAAAAATAAATACTCACATCTGTCACTTACATGTCTGACAAAACTAAAGAATATTTTGAACTTTAATTTCCTTTAATTTTTAAATATTAATAATATGTTTCAGATACCGCACTCCCAGTAACCTTTGAGAGTGAGGAGTGGTTCCAGGGCAGTGCTATTGATAAAATCGTTGGGCCCGAAGACATTGTCTACTGCAGTCTCTGGATGCCATTAACCGATAATGATCAGCAAGTCCTAGTATACGACGGATTTGGTCCCTGCAAGATAAAAATAGACCGAGTCACTTTACGACACCAAGGGTTGTGGAGAGTCGTCTATGCTGTTCAAGGATCAGTTTTGACTCAAGTAGACATTTTTAACGTCGAAGTTATTGAAGTTGGTATGTATAACTTCGAGGTATAATCAATAGATGTAAGGACAGAAACAAAAGTCGCTGAACAAACAAACGACTTAGTTGGGGATCTCGGACTTACTGCTGTTACTGACTGTACTAATACGAGCCTAAAGCTTGTCTCAGATAATCATATCACAGTCGTATCAAGGTATTGTAATAAGTTGTTAATACTCATTGAATTACAACCTTATCTCAAATTGGACTGTTTAAAGGATCTTTTAGATTCGTGTTTGATATTATCATTTGATGATGAAATATGCAAATATATTATTGATTTGGTTTAGCCCCAGTGTAATACGACTTTTTGTTGTCTGACTTTGATAAGTTAAGCCAGAATGCGACGTAAAAGATAATAGATTTGGTAATTAGATAAACGGCACTGCATGTAGATGATAAGGGTGATTATAACAGTTATCAGCCCTTATGTCGACAGATTGAAGATTATACGTAGACGAAGGCTTAGCCCTTAGTGAGACCTTTAATTTTCTGATTTAGAATTATATACCTTATGCAGTGAAAGAAATGAAGTCTAGGTTCTTTTTCATTACATTAACTCTGTTAATGGAACTTTTGAACCTGGTTGAAGGAGATTCAAAATATAAGAATTTCTCGCTGTTTACCTATATAATTGAGTACTCTGTACCTTAATTACCCCTATCAGTGAAAAAAATAATCAGCTTTTAACATGTTTGTTTGCATACATTTTGCGTCATCTTTCGCGCATGCTTTCTTTTTCAGTACTATAAAGGGACCTAAAAGGAACCCAAAGAGGAACAAAAGTATAAAAAATTGCCATCTGTAAATATAATTATAAGTATGTGGAAAAAGGCGCATTTTCATATCAACAAGCGGCGGCCTAAGCACTATTTTAAACCTGCTTAATTAAAAACTGGAAACCCTCAAAAATTCTCGTACATGTTTTGAACTCGTAGCAGTACTATTATACATAAATAAAGTTAATAATTTTCTGTCATTCCAGAACCCTTAAGAGTATCTACAAACATATCAATAAGTTCTCCCTCCGTGACGCTGACCTGTTCCGTGCCTGCCAGCTATGACGTCACGGGGTGCAAGTTCCGTGATCCTGACGGTACGATCCTGGTTGCCAGCCGCAATGTCGGGGAAGAAGGATTCATTTCCTATGATTCTGTCATCGAGTTAGTAGTATTTATATAACTGGTTTAATGACTTTTATTCGGACCTATACCCATTTGTTTAGGTTATTTAAAAATGGTTAACAATCTTGGTGAGTCTATAAACTCATGCTAAATGCTAATCGACATGATTACCAAATCAAATATACCACGGAAATATTAGAAAGACACACCAAGATTTAGAATCTCTATTATAGGATCGATTACCCTTTTTAAGTATTTGAACAAAATGCTTCCCTCAGATGACTAGACATTATTTTTCAAATACGTTCATAGGTCATTGAGTGAGTCACTGTCCATCGCTGATAAGAACGAAACAAAAGCGAATTTTATGTCAATTTTTTTTTCATATCATTTTTTATGGAATGTCCAAAAAAAATATTCTTTCTTCTTTTCTAATTTATGAAAAAATATTCCTGTTTTCAGTCATGAATCGAGTGCATCCAGTCACGCTTGCTCTCTTCGGTTTTCCAATCCTGATGAACGATACATGGGTTTATGGCGCTGTGCTGTGGACACTACTCAAGGCACTTACTACGGCTTCCTCGACGTCAGGATCCCATGGATTTCAGACGATGAATACCAGGTCACAGGTGAGTTTGAACTTTTGTACTTTCTGGTAATTTCTGCGGAGATAGGCTACATTGGTCATTATTGAGCGCGTGAGCGCCAAAATAGTGTGTCCAAGTGGACGCCATATCCAAATCGGACGGACATCTTCACCGCAAATGTAGGTAGAGTTCACTACGATTAGCAAAGCATAATGTGTTGTATGCTGTTAATTCAATCTTAATCGTGGCAAGTAATAAAAACGTTTGTTTTGTAATCAGCTACGGCTTTAATCTCTTTGATCGAACGTTCATTGACCTAATTTATGTACATGAGTTTAACCATGACATCAAACAGATTTGTTTTGTCCTTATAATGTTAAAGCTAGAGAATTTAATTGAAAAATTTGCGTAGGAAAAAATTGAAAACCCGGAAAGGATTGACCTATGACATCAGTCGCGATCATAATAGAAACTTCTTTTATAGACAAACTTTGACTTAATTTAATACCAGAGGTAGACAATGTTAAAACGAAATGGGATAGAAAACTTCAAAGGAATAATACTTCTTTTGGGCAATTGTCCTGGTTTTGACTTGTATGTTCATTCAAGTCACAGTCAAAGTTCAATACATTGAAGCGATTGTCAAGAATGAAAAACTTACAGCCGAGCTAAAGGATACTAAGTACAATTTGTAATTTTAGCCCTTATATCTGTAGAAATGTTTTCAACGCCTGTCGAAGAATCGACGAGATGTTATAAGTTTATAGTATGCCCGTGGCATCATAGCTCTCCACCTGTAGAACCCATTTTGATTCGGTTCTTATCTTGAAAGGGTTACCTAGTAGTTCGGTAGTTTTAAACTTCGTTTTGTAATTTTCAGAAGCTGTGTTGAAGGCGACTCCTATTTACGTGCAGGGATTGGTGGGTGACCCCATCACTCTGACCTGCTCCGCAAACACAGCCATACGGTACTGCTACTTCAGGTCGCAGAATGGAACAGTCTACAGCGTAGGACCTGGTACGTATTATATCTCAGAGCCAAATGCAATGATACTTTGCTAAGCGCCGTTCTAAAACATATTTTTTTCTGTATATTTCATTTGGGAAAGACTGCACTTATTGCCATTCACCACGCCAAACCGTACAAAAACCACAGTGCGCAAAATGTTGTTGGTTCAGTCCCCGCATAGGAGAAGCACTTGTGTTATATATGAATACTTTTTTGAGTCTGCGTGTCTTGAACATGTGACTAACACCCAAATACCATAATTATACCCAAAAGTTAAAAAACATCATTATTACTAAAGCTCCGCCGTCTGTCCGTCCTTCTGTCTCCAGGACTCTTATCAACCGTGATAGCTAGATAGTTTAAATCTTTCGAGAGTATGTATATCCATCGCTATTATGTCAACAAATAATTTAAAGTAATAAATTTGGTGAGTGGGTAATTTTTTTAATTTCTTTTTCCCATACTTTTTAGTTTACGAGTCTGACTCGTAACTGACAAGACCATCTATTTCGTTTCAGACATGACAGCTGAGAATTACGAGTACGTGGGTAATGGTTTGGACGCCGGCGAGTGTGGTATCACGATCAGGGGTCTCCAGGAACCTGATTCTGGCTATTGGACTTGTAATGTGGGACTTGCTGGCATCTACCATGACCTCGAAAGATCTGCTTCGATTGATGTCGAACTCCAAGGTACTGCGCTCATTTACATCAATTTACATCATACTTAACTGTATCGGTTTTGCCAAAATATAGGCAACTTCAAAATAAAGTTGATACCTCAGCTTTAGCACTATTGAATGAATTTTTTGCTTTCTTTCTCAAATCAACAATTCAAGCTTTTTACTGTTGCAGATAAGCTCCTTGTCAGACATTTCTGGAACAACGGTGAAGTTATGGTATACCCTATTATCTACGACAGACGGCCAATTGACTACTGCAGATTTGTTCGCTTTGATGGTTTGGGTAAGTACCTATATGATGCAAATTGCAAGATCAGAATTCATTTTAGAGCTACCACTTACTGGCAACAGTCATGCAACTGTCTCAACTGCAATAGATGATCTGTTCCGTTTTTCCCGGAGATGGAATTCTTCTGTTATTAAAAATGTTATTATGTTTCTTATCATTCAGGTTTCACCGCTTACAACCCACCGGAAGGTTACTATGTGGACCGATGGAATGACAGGCCCTGCAAGCTTGTCGTCACAAGACCTACAATTTTGGACCGCCGTCCTTGGGTCGTGGCAGTCAAACTCCAGGGTGAAAACGGAGAAATTGTAGCCAGATCCCCTGTCGACTTATTGTTCATACCAGGAGGAACCTCTTGTAAGTGCACTTTAATTCATTCGACTGAAGAGAATGCTCACGTACCAAATTTCTTTCTTTTTTAATCTTTTGAAATGGCTTCACTGTATTATTTTAATAAGATTGTCCTTTTTGAATGAGAGGTAGAATATATGGTTGTATTTACAAAAATACTTACTAAACCTAGTACCTGGATGTCTATTGACGGATATATAGAGCGAATTTCTGTAATTTCTTTCAGTCTACTACGGATACATCGCATGGGTCATGGTAACGATGTTCGGTTTGCTTGTGATGACTGTGGGCGTAGCAATGATTCCCAAGAAGAACAGGGACTGGACATACGACCGGGCTGGCAGGATCAGGGACAGCTTCAGAAGACCAAGAAGAGAAACGCCACCACCAGCGTACACCGAGGAGCCAGTCGGAGAGAAACTTCCACAACCAACAGAAACAGCTCAAACACGAGAAACTCCTGTAAACAATCCAGTTTAACGCCAATATTAACACCTGTATTCAAGATCGACAAAACAATGAAAGTCGCCCTTCGGTTATAAGACCTTATTAACATAATGCGAGAAGAACCATCATTCAAGTTGCGATACGCTCTAAGAGCCAGTGGAATGGATAATGTAACAACCACATTCCTACAACATTCAGGCAACGCCATCTAGTCTCAAACAAAGCGAAGCTTGTATTATGACTAATAAACAACTGATAAACTTATAAATTTCTTAAAACATACATATGTAAATATTTTGATAAATAAATGACACCCAGACACAGAACAAATTATGATTTTGATGCACAAACATATATTCTGGGAAGTTTGATAGGAATCGAACCGAAGACCTTCGGTATAGCAACCATGTCAATAGAAACTTCGAACGTGTCGGTACAACATTTGTTTTCGACGAGTGACTTTGACTAGTGAAAGAAACTGCATCAAAAAACTAGTTATGATTCCATGAGGAACATGGCAATAAATTTATATTTTTATAAATAAATAGTATCAGAAACATATTGATTTAAGGATTTAATTTACATTTAACCCATTTTCAGGAATTGAATAAATATAGGCTGAATAAATAAATGAATAAAGGCTTTGTAAAATGCTGGTATTCAAGTACTCGTCTTATTATTTTTTATATAGAAAAATATATGTATTTACGGGCCAAGCAACACTTTTTTACCGAAAAATAAAAAAGATGAGGTCTTCGCATTCTTCTTAACATTTTCGTCAGGTCCGAATAAATACGCTTAACTTTAAAAGTCTTTTATTAAAATGTAAATTAAAACTTAATTACATGAAATATTTTGCTATTTTTATAAAATGTAAAGATGTTGCAAAGTATATATGTGTACAAACTGTGAACAAACATTATATATTCTGTTACTTTTTCAAATAAATGTATCTACTGATATATGTATTATGTACCTGCCATTGTCTTATTTGTTTTATGTCTTTGAACCTGTAGTTAAAAAATCATTCTGCTTAAATTTTCCTTGGTATTCTTTTACAATCTAAACATCTTTGATATTTTTAAAGGTTCCTCAACATTTTTTAAGTACCTTATAACTCATCAAAAACATAAATATGAAATGAGAGCCAAGTTCAATGTTATGATATAAGCCTTAGTTGTTGACTCGAGAAAAGAAGTGAGATCCATAATGTGTGCCAAGTTCAATGGTCAGTCCTGAATTTCATTTTTTTTTTTTTTTTTTATAAATAAATAAATAAATGCGGACAACATCACATACATTGTTCTGAACCCAAAGTAAGTTGCTGAAGCACTTGTGTTATGGAATTCAGATACAACGAAGGTACCACAAACACCCAGACCCGAGACAATGTAGAAATGTGATTTTTTACATTGACTCGACAGGGGATCGAACCCGGGACCTCAGAGCTAGCGACACCTTGAAACCGGTGCGTGCGCCACTCGACCACGGAGGTCGTCTTTAAAATAACATAAAACATAATTTCTTTTTATAAGTTATAACGTTTGACTTAGCTAGTTCTCAATCATATACCTACGAATTATTATATTAAAGGGCAAATTAGGCTACTAAGTAGCACTTTTTGAAGGTCAGATGGCATTAAATTGGACCGCACCCAGTTTCGCCCACCCTTCACCGCTTCCTAAGTGCTTTTGCTGTGAGAGAAGAAACGGTACAAGAAACTCCCCAGCAGCACGCTCTCATTCCGTTTACAAAATTATTATTATTATACAGAACAATAAAATAAGTGTGTAGGTGCAGTCAAAATCAAAATCAAAATCAAAAAGTTTTTATTTCAAATAGGCCGTATCTCAGGCACTTTTAAAACGTTATATTACTGACTCTAGTTGCACGGTTCCAAAGTGTCATTCTTATGGAGAAGAACCGGCAAGAAACTCCATAAGTTACTCTTTTCAAAATAAAATTTTACAGTAGCATTTTACATTAAAATGAATGTCTGCAAACAAAAATTTGAGGTAGCTGTATGTTCGATTACTAGTTTCTAGGAGCAAACCAAATTTTCAGAATAATAAAATAAGAAGCCACAAGTAACAGTTTCAGAAGGTGCGAAGGCTATACTATATAAAATAGCTGAGTCAAACCTTACCGAGAGAGTACGGAACGCGTGTGTTTTATTACTATGTCAATGTTCTTATTTGTTATTATAACGGTTATAAATCCAAAGACGAAAGTACTAAATTACCAATTTCTAATCAATCCAAGGCCACGCCGACAAATTATGATATAGATAAAAATTCAGATAATGACGATAATTTTATAATCATATTATCATACATTTTTCAGTACAGTTGTTAATTAGTGTAGTGTAAGAGTAATTTAGCAAGATGATTAGAAACATATTTTTATTGTGTTTAGTTTCTATATCCTGTGCTCTTGGAGGTTAGTATTTATATTCAAGCTTGTTATTTTACGTATGCATTGTAACACTATTCTTTTTCTCTCACTTTCTCTCTATTTTGTGTTTCGGAAGACACGTTTAACTGTCACATCTTTAACTACCGTTACGGGTGTCCATTACTCTGTAGCTGTGAAAAAGGAAGGGCACAACATAGAAAAAGGAATTGCACAGTAGACCGCTATCTAGGATAACTCTCGGACACTGTAGGAGCATGCATGCAATCAAAAAGATGTCGGCAAGCTCCAATCAGCCCATTAGAGCTGATGGGAGCGGGATTGTCCGAAAGGGTTACCGCGGCCCCGGTACACAAAGGGCAAAGGAAGGAACATGGATTGGTTTAAGTTAGTAAAAGTCTGACAACCTTCCGCTCAACTCAAAGCGGGAGGAGTCATTAGATCACCAGTTATTTTCACTGATGAAATTGTGTACAGTACAAGTTTACCGCTTGATTTAGATGCTGAACATTTACTTTCCAGTGACATAAACATGGAAAATTATCATCGGACACGCGCTTTACAACTATTTTCAAATAATCTAACTTATTATGTTGGCGTGTCGAACCATCATAGTTATGTAGCAGGAAGTTATTAACACATAGTGATCATATTGTATTAATTCAAATGTGTATTATTATAGATATAATGTCAAATTGAATATTTTAACGATTTTTTTGTCACTGACTTTGAGACTCAACTTTAATTCGATGTTATCATCATCATCATCATTCCCTGCCCATGTCCATTTAAACTTTTCGAGATTTCCACCAACGAATCTAGCACCACGCCGCTAAGCGCAGTATAAAGCGCCCTCTCAGCTCAAAGACGGTAAAAAAATCTGTTGTAAATGTTTCAGAGCAGAAGATAGCAGGGGGTGCACTCACGACCATCAGCCAGTACCCGTTTGCGGCCGCCCTCCTCACCAACAGGGCTGGCGGTGACTACGTGCAGGCGTGCGGCGGTACCATCATCACTCAGTCGGCCATCTTGTCTGCTGCTTCCTGCTTCTACACTGGCACTGTGTAAGGGATACTAAATTTTCTTCCTCTAACCGTACAACTACCTAACATGGTATCTCATCCTAAGCCTTCAACCTCCTTAGTTTTCTGAGGTCACTTTACTAACCGATAAAATGTCCAGTATGCAGGCTTCCTTACGACGTTTTTGTTCGTTATTCTAGCAAGTCATAATTAACATGAGTATAACTTATAGTTAAAATACTTTGTAAATGCGAAATAAAATTGGTGCGAGCTGAGATGCGATCCCGACTGTGAGTTTAAGCTGTCCTTGAATCTTTCAGGAAAGTATACTTAAAGTTCAATGTCCTCTCCTAGATACACGATAGCACAACAACATTCAGTACAATATTAGACAATCATCAGTACACGAACATCACCTACTTGACAATACACGAAGTGGTATTCCCAAGTAGGTCATGAGTGTGTCGTGACTATATCACAAAGAGGCTTCGAGATTACACTGGACTAGTGCTTTATAGATATCTTAACCTAAATATAATTTGCAATGAGTTTAATAAACATACCTACAAATTATTTTCCAGACAAAACTCCGCGGCAGCATGGCGCGCGCGTGTGGGTTCCTCTTACCGCAACTCCCAAGGCACCATCTACATCATCAACCGCTTCACCATCCACGAGGGTTTCTCCCCCACTACTCTGGTCAACGACATCGCAGTACTCCGCACCACCTGGACCATTACTTACAGTGCTAATGTACAGCCAGCCAGGATCGCTGGAGCTGCTTACAATACCGGCAACAATCAAGAAGTTTGGGCTATCGGATGGGGTGCCATATCTGTGAGTAGCTTTAGGAGTAGGAAAATAAGTGTCTTGACTTTGGCGAATCGAGATAGCGGAGAATAAGAATCTTACTTTAATAGCTCATGCTACCCATTGAATACACTGAAGGTAGTTCCATTCTTGCGTTTGACTAGAAATGAGAGATCAAAGAGAGTGCTTATAGCCTTTTGCATTGATTCTGATACAATTTTTTTTCTGCTGGTGATCTTAAGTCAAGCTGAGGCAAGCTTCTTATGTAACACTGTTTATAACTAAGTTTTAATAAAATAATTGATGTACCTTATCAGGCCTAATGTACACTAATGACAGGTTGTAGGAAAACACATTCATAAATCGCATGGGTGAATTTCCCGGACCCAAAAATTGCGTGGCATCGATGAAATCGGTACTAAAAAGCATTGTTATAATGTTCTAACATTTTTTTTTAGGTAGATGACATAAAAATCTATCTGTAGCACTAAATATTTTATTAATATAATTAATAGGTTTTCCAAAAAAAAAAGTTAAACCACATAATCTTTCATCGCCGTGTTTGTCCACGACTCACCTTGATGTATTAAAGTCATCATTGATCAAAAATGTATCGTTATTTATATTAAAACTTAGTTTTATTTGGTTCGTGAATAGTTAGAGTATTGACTCGGAATACATTTATTCAAATATTTACACAATACAACGTATGGTTAATAAAAAACCATTTGTCCCAGAACTACCTTTCATCGCCATGTCCTAAACATATTTGAGAATATTGCATATTCTAACGTTTTGCGTCGCTCCCGTTTTGCGTTAAACGTTGCATATAAGTAACGTCGAAAGGCTAGACAAGGAACGACGTGTGTACGTGCCTGCGTTTTCGAGCTATAATTAAAAGTATTCAATTTTTTTGGTACTGGACATTTTTTCTTTCATCGCCGTGGATAAGTCTAACTTCTATTTCAATAAGTTTTTAATCTCGATTGAGCATTCAATACAATGCCATTTATATTTAGCTTATTTGTAAAGTGTTCATTACTGTGAATTATTACCAGTTTTTTAGTAAATTGAATTATACCCCTTGATTTTCATCGCCGTGCTCTCATTTCCGTGGTTTCCGTGGACAAAATTTGCTATGGCAATGAAAAAAAATACACGGGAATGAAAAAAATATCATCGCCGTGCCTTGTAAAACAGTTTCCTTTCATTGCCGTGGCCACGTGTTTCATTTCCGTGACTTATGTTTGTTGCGCCACTAGACAGGAATGTATCTATTTATAGTTATATTATAAAAATAATATCATGTGTGACTGGATTTTTACACATTATATTCTATTATTATTGCGTATAAATTAATAGTATTTATTTTTGTTTCAATGATTAACTTTATCATTTAAATATTCTTGTACACTATAATAACATTTCATTGCCATGGACGCCTGTTTCATTGCCGTGCATGCATGTTTCATCGCCGTGGCACGGAATTTTCAATCTTGTATATCTCGTTAGTTTTTTAAGCTATCTGCTAGATATTAAGCAAAACTGCATATCTGATCGAAAACTTGAGAAAACACTATTTTTTATTGTTCTAAAGTTGAAGAATAAAAAATCCACGGAAATGAAGATTTTTTTGGACCTGTTGAAATTCACCCGCATAGATTCCTCAAGGAAATTCGTTTGCCAATTCCATTAACATTGCTTCCATAGTTTAACCATTCCACTAATCTATTGCAGAACCAAGTGTCAGCATCAGATCAGCTGCGTCACGTCCAAGTGTGGACGATCTTGCAGCAGACCTGCGTGAACCGTTACGCCCAGACCACCACCACCATCAACGACAACATGATCTGCGCTGGATTCCTGGATGTTGGCCTCAGGGGACAATGCACGGTAATTTCAATGATTGCAAAGTTTTGAGTTTGTAACGATGAGGCTTCCTGGTGATCCTGCCAGGCCAGTGAGATTGTCCAAAAAGGTTACAACGGCCAAGATACACAAAGTGCATAAGAAGGATCATGGGTGGGGAGGTAGTCAGTAGAAGTCTGACACTCCCTGTCCTCAACCCTAATGTTTAAGACGTAGAATTATGCCTAAAATGGCTGCCTTATGATATTGATCTAATTATTAAAATTACTGCGACTGGCATTTTGTAGTTTTCGTCGTCGGCCCCTACATAGTGGGGTAAAGGCTAGGCCAATGATGATTGATGATGTCGGACATAATAAAATTAGAATAATAATAAACGTATGTCACATGTTCATGGTTACAGGGAGATGTCGGCGGACCTCTACTGGACCCCGCTGGTATCGTGGTTGGCGTGTTCTCGCGCACACAAGGCTGTGCCGACGACTGGTACCCAGACGTCAACACCAGAGTCAGCTCCTACACCAACTGGATCGTGAACGCCGCGATCGCTTCTTCATAAATTCAAAGACAATCTCTAGAAGGAGAACCGCCCTTCTAGCCAGGTGATATCTCTACAATCGTTTACGTCAATGGAAAACAGATCAAAGTCACGTGATTTTACGAAAATAAATGTCATCTTCATACATTCAAGCGATTTTAATTTGTTACTTAATGTTAATTATTGTAGAAATATCAATTGGTTAGAGGGACTGGCTCGTGAGCAAGATGATAGTTCAACAACGTATGGAGATGACAGGTCAAAGTCACGATATCTCATTCTCATTCATTTGACGCTATTGACGTTAAGAATATTGTAGACATGCCACTTGGCTATGGGAGCTGTTGTCTTTGTGGGAGCAAGACGGAGCAATATATTACTTATAGTACTGCTACAAGAACTTACATAATTATATTGCTCGGATATTTGCTTCGTTAAAAGCACGCAAGCACTTAACTTTTGAAGATAGTGTGACCTAATAGTGCTACTAATTTAAATATCCCTGTTATTGTAATAAACTGTTAATGAAAAAAATATTACGTGTTTTTCATCAAACCCTTATAAATCTTAATCTTAATATATATACATCTCGTGTCACAATGTTTGTCCTCAATGGACTCCTAAACCACTTAACAGATTATAATAAAATTCGCACACCATGTGCAGTTCGATCCAACTTGAGAGATAGGATAGTTTAAATCTCAAGTAATAGTCGAAATTTCTTCTAACCACGCGGAGGAAGTCGCGGGCAACAGCTAGTATTGATATAAAATTGGTATTTGATTAGAGAATTTGGTACGAATAACACATTTTTACAACCAATTTATTTAAATAATTGAAAATCAGCGATTATACGGGCCACGCTTGTTGAACCATTTTGCTACAGTTTCCAATATTGAATTGCATTTTATATTATTTAATATAAGTGCCCTTCTATCCAAGTGACAACTATACAGTTATTAACGACAATAGAAAATGCTCAAATGGAGATGACAGGTTTGACAGGTCTAAGTCGACAAGATAAAATTTCATTTGGAGCAGATTTTTTAGATTTTATTATAAGTTACTAAATGTCTGTTTTGTGCTTTTATTACTCTTTTACTTTTACGTAGTTTTATATATTTATTTCGTATTTAAAATTGTCTACATTCCAAGATACGAATACAACGTTTTCAGGTTTTCAAGTATTTGCTTTAGATACACAATCTTGGTTTATATTTGCAACAAGTCTTATTTGTCCAGATTATCAGATAAAAGTGTGAACAAATTAAACAATTAGCTGATAAAAACCATCTTTATATTTTTCTTATAAGACGTAAAAAGAAATGTATCTATATTCTCGTCTCAATGCGCCGTGTCATGTCGTCGACAGAAACGTCTAGGAGGAACACATATAGCAAATTAGGACGAGAGATGGCGCTCTATGCACCATACCTACGCTGTTATATAGGATAGACCTCCTATATAACAGCGTAGGTACAAGAAACAGATAAAAATCCAGGAACGTATATTATAGAGACATCATTATTTTAAGTTTAAGCAACCTTTTTCTGCCTAGATGAGCATATCTAGGCCAAATTCCAGTTCCAAGGAAAATCCTGAAGCGTCGAACTCTACCATAAAAAAAACAATATTCAAATGACTACGTAGTTACGACTCGCTCACGTTAACGACATATCGTATCCAGTATCAGTGTTGCAGTTATGTGTCTGTCGCTCCAGCGGGCACACCACTCGTACAAAAGAAAGACACTTCTATTCGTGATCACTCAACTTCTGTTTAATTTGACGTCAACTTTAACTGTCAACAGACTCGGGGACTCGGATATTAAAGGTACGTACCGATTCTCTGATAAGCTCGATTGACGGTTAATGAATCGGAAAAATTAATTCATTTTGCCAGTGTTTTCTGCGATAGCGTTTCAAAACTTTTGAAAATCAAATCAAATTAATTTAATATTTTACGTATATGTGAACGTCATATAACAATGTATTATTAGACATTGTTTTTATGATTTGAATTATGTATAACTTTTTTCTTCACGTATTTTAAGATGTGGCAATGAATTAATTAATCAAATGAAAAATTGTTTACAATATGTTCTGTGTGTGTTCTTCAATTCAACAGTTTTACCATTATCTGATAGTTTTTCATCTAATGTTTGAAATCTAGAGATTTTTTAGTACCTATTTCTAATAATTGAAAGCCATTGTGTTGCTTGCTCAATTTTTTTTTTTTTCATTTTTTTTACTTCCAGTAAATTTAATTAAGTACTTCACATTGTACAAAACATTTCTTATCTCCTGACAAAAAGAATATTCATCATCGGCCTAGCCTTTTCCCAACTATGTTGGGTCGGCTCCCTGTCTAACCGGATTCTGCTAAGTACCAGTGTTTTACAAGGAGCGACTGCCTATCTGACCTCCTCAACCCAGTTACCTGGGCAACACGATACTCCTTGGTTAGACTGGCTAAAAGAATATTGATGTTCAATTTAGGCATCGTAAAGTAAGAGCCTAACAGCGGCGACCTAGTTTGTAGGAAATAGGTCAAATCAATGTTCTAATAAATAGTTACAAATGATGCATTGATCTTTAATGCACATTTTTGAGAGTGCGCGAACAAATATATTTATTTAGGTCAAGCAGTTGCACTTTGTGTCCTGAGGGCCTACCGGTGGTCGTGGTCGACCACTTTCGGAGGTTCGATTCCCACCCAAGAGAAATATTTGGCTAATGAGCACGATCATTTGTTCTGGGTTTGTGTGTAAATTACCTATGTTTATAATTTATGTATTTAGAAATATGCATATAAGTATACAATGTTTATCAGTTGTCTAGTACTCATAATACAAGCTTCGTTTAGTTTGAGACTAGATGGCGTTGTGTGAAAGTTGTATATTATGGTTGTGGAAGCTTGACAGCACAATACTTTGTAAAGCGGCATCTCTTTTCCACACACGCTGTAATAGTACTTTAAGGCATAGCGGTAGGCCCTTAAGGCTACGTATCCACTTAAGTAAAATGTGCTTAGCAAGGGATGTGTTTGTAAAGAACCTTCATTTAGTCAGCACAGCTCTGGTGGAAACGGCTCAGCGGACATCCTCGCATGTGCAAATGTGTCATCGAACGTGTGTACTGTGGGTTTCCGCCCAGAATAAAAGAGTAAAAGCATAACCCTCTTTCTGACTCAGTCGGCTAAAATGCAACGTCTACTTGTTAAAGGCTATTTTCTAGTTGTTTTAGAACTGTGAAGCTTGAATAGTTTTGTAAACGTGATATGTTTTGTCTGGAGATAAGTATTGTTTACATTACAATATTTATTCAGCGTTTAAAAAAAGGGTACAAGGTGAATGTTGATTCTATGAAGTATCTGTAACCTTCACACACAGTATTGGGATGTCTGGGTCTATCACCATTTCTAAACGTAATGGCGTAGCAGTTGCAACTGCAATAATGTTTTAAGAAAGTAATAATATGTATTTGACTAAACCTAATGGATTCTGATTCATCTGAGTCCTTACGATGGATTTCCAAAAGAGATTACCTAAATACTTATTTTTAATTTCATCACATCGTTAAAAAGTATGCAAAACGTGTTTCAGAATTCCATACGAATGGTTCATGCACGCAGCAACAAAAATTATGGCTATCAGGATTATCACGGCTAATATATCTATATCTATACCTATATATAAAGCTGAAGAGTTTGTTTTCTTGTTTGAACGCGCAAATCTCAGGAACTACTGTTCAAATTGACACTAATAGGAGCGAAGATACAATGGAATGTGGAAAAATCATTGAAAATTATTCATCTTCGAGGGCTTCCGTTCAAAAATTCCTAACTTATACCTTCAAACCACGCGGACGAAGTCGCGGGTAACAGCTAGTCTACTGATATACAACCTGGTTACAGGCTCTTAGATTCACCGTTCTAGGGAGCGGGGGTCCATGAGGATTCCCCCGAGGAAAAAAATAATTTCATTTCAACCATCACTTATTTAGTTTGTAATCAAATATCAAAATAGTTATCTGTAAGATAATAGTTGGCCAACATTCGCTTTTATTACTTTTTTATATCTCATGATAAAAGATAAGCGATTTAAAAGCATACTATACATATTATACACTTTATGTAAAATATGTAAATAATACATTGCTATAACGACTTGCTGAAGGCGTTTATAATGAAAATGGAGCGTAAAATTGACAACACTGACTCTATAATGGTCCCTCTAGATAAGGAACATTGCTCCAATCTTCAGCGTCAATAGAAAACACTCGTATGGAAATCACATTTCACGTGACTTTGACCTGTATCTATATATTCGAGGAACGCAGCAACGCTACCTTAAAGATCTAAAGAAAACGCTTATATTCATGGAAATCACATTTCGTTTTGTATATCAGGTGACTTTGACCCTGTACCCATACACATATGCGAGCGCTAACGCAGCAACGCTACCTTAAGGATTGTGGAACACTTAGTTAACGCTTAGGTCTCTACCCATTACCATTGGGCAAATCCTTTCTACTACTTCTGAAGCGGCGTTGTAAAAGAGAGATACTGCTCTGACAACGCCATGCAATGCAGCTTCTTCGTCTTTCTTTCATAAATGCTGTATGGTGTGGGTGTTCGACAACTGTATGGTATGGTTTATGGGTGTTGATAGATAACGGGACGAATAGCCTTACAGTATATATAGGTCACCATTAAATACGTTTGTTCTGAGTCTGGGTGACTTTGTGCATTTGATTTGAATGTTTGTGAAACTAAAAACTAAAAAATTGAATTAGAAAGTAAAAAAAAAACGAATTTGTGTGTGGTTTTGTAGTTCCCTACGGAGTACGGAACCCTAAAAAGGACACTCAATTACGAACGAATCCAACTGCGCGTGTTCAAGTAGTTTTGTAAACGACTGTGACGACTCGACTCAATTAGCCTAATGAGAAGATGAATTTGACTCAGCCTGGTTAAATGAAGTTCTGCAAAAGTACAACTAGTGAACAAAATATATTTGTAGGTACTAGCTAACAAAATTTGAGCGAAATAGAGCAGTTACCAGGTACAGGAGGTTAATCAAGAGTCTGTTTACATACTCTGGGTTTTAAAAGAAACATATGTACCTACTAATTATCAGTGACTATTACACTAATTCCGAACTAGAAGTCGACATTAAAATTAAGAAATCTGGGGCGCTGCCGAATTTTGTTGCGGATTTTACCAGGTTGCCCCAATTGTGTTAGGACGGGGATAATTACAACCATCGCTGTTATTGTATAAATGAATATAAAATATACTTTGCAAAGATACATAAATTATGTTTTATTTTGTCCTCGCATACTTTGTAGCCATTTTCATAGCCCATTAACTTATTTACTATCTATTTAGTTCATTAAGTCAAGGTACAGTAACCACATCACGAACATATCACATTTCTAAGCTAATATTAATTTTAAAATTAAAAGAAAGTCGTATCAATGCATTTCAGCCAAAAGAAGAATCGAACTCCGACCATTGACACTTCCGTGCTTCTTAAACGATGTCGCCCGCATATCCGCACCGATGATCAATGAGCTCACTCTCTACTACCTCCACAAGCCAAATGGGGAAGTGATGAAGCTCAACTTAGGCAAGCCAAGCCTGGCCCGTAAAGAGGGCTTGGGAGAAATATCCAAAATCGTCACGAAGTTCGTGAAAAACGTCAGGCCTATAGTCAAACAGACAAACGACTACGATGTTTTCAGTTTGAGAAAAAGTGTTCCGAACACATTTGACACCAAAGTGGAGAGTATGGATCCTAATGAGTTCATCTTGGGTCCCCTGGGGGTTGAAGACCACGGGAACTGGGTGTTAAGTGCGTATACCAAGGACCTCGACGACGATTGGGTGGAGCTGTTCCAAGTCATATCAGTTGTAATCACAGGTGCGTTTTATTAGATCAGTGGTTAATTAAGTGTGTTGGAGTTTATGACTCGAGTGTGTTGGATGAAAGAATTGAATGAGACGTTTGATTTTTGTGATAGTGGAGCGTTATTTTTTACTGTTCCCTGCAAATTTCTCGATGGTTCTGTAGACGTTTTTAGGGTCACGTCAAAAAATGATAGCCCAGGAATGTAGTCAAGGCCAGTACGCAGGCTAACTGCATAGATCTATTAAAATGAATTGTGAGAAGGATGTATGGCAGCGTCTCTACCCACACGCTTTATAAATCTCTTAAAGCCGATGGTTAATGGTTCCGATCCTGATTTTTTACTTAGTTACTATTAATACTTTAAAATTCTCTAAATGAACAACTAGCAACTAGCAAATGGAAGTTGTGCTTTTAAGTGCCAAATCACCAACCCCTAGATGTCAATTAAGAATACCTGGTATTTAAATGGGCATACTCTTCTATTGCTAACTAACCCCACTTAATTTTATCGAAAATGAAGCCTATTCTTTCACTCATACAAGCTATAATAGCTTACCTCTTACCGAGCAAAACGCATTTATTTTCCAGAATACTTACCAGCCAACCCGACGAAACCCACCCTACATCCAGGAGACACATTCCACCTCAGCTTCGCGTTCCCAGTCAACGGCCTTCAGAGTTGTGAACTAGTCGCCCCAAGGTCAACCTTCGACAGATTTTTTGACAGGAATCTTATAGAAACTGACACTTGTGGCTATGTAGTGCCAAATATCACGAAAAACGATAAAGGCTTATGGAAAATCATTGGTGTAGGTAATATTGTGTACGAAACTGAAGTTTATTTAAATGTTAATAAAGATTGATAAGACTGTTCACATATATTTTTTATCAATTAAGCTTATTTATGAAAAAACTTTTCGTTTCAAATCTGGCACTTTTAAAACATAACAGTGATGACGTTAAGTGCATGTTATTCCTCTGGAAAAAAACCGTCAAGAAACTCAATAATTTATATTAAAAAAGTAGATGCTCTGAAAATGCAACAAAATGTGGTTCAAATTAAGTACTACTAAATAATTCAGTAGAGAATGCTTTATAAAACTATATTTACAACTTAAAACAATTAAACTCCTTAACATAACAATCACAACTTATACTAGTCAGGGGGGTCTACCACCATGTCTTCTATGTATTTTTCTCAAGTCAGAAAAATACATAATTATAAGACACCGCTTAACGCCATATTTGACTTTAAAAAAATCTAATTAGTCCGTCAAGTATATTCTTAAATATTATTGTATACTCTTAAATCAATAAAAAAATTAACAATGCATTTTAGTTTGAGAAAGATATGGAATATTATGGAAGTAGGCGCCATAAACGTCATTTGTCGGTAAAAAGTATACTGACAAGTGACGTCACACGAGATTTCATTTACTAGGGCATCTTAAGTTGGAGAAGTCTAGGTTAAGCCACACCAAGGAGTGGCCTAGGAATACAACTGGCTAAATAAAACTGGCTAGCATAGAAGTACTGTTCCGCAAAGCTACTGATGGAAGACTACAACAAGCTGATTGCAAACCTTCACTAGGTGGACAGCGTTCTCTTGAAAACGGAGAAATATCATCTTCATCTTTTGTTTACGCCAAAAAAGACCAAATACGTATCCTTTATTGTTTGGAAATTTACCTGACGGACGAATTCGATTTTTGTTAGTCAAATACCCAACTGCAATATTACTAAAAGACGTTTTGGTAGACCCATAGTTGTTTTCGTCAAATGTGTTCCAACACATTTGAATTAATTTAAACGTGTTTCGTCACACACGTAGTCCAATCTGTGACCTGAACTTTAGCGCATTTTTGAGGTTTTTTTTTCTTTTCATGTACCGTAAAACGGGGTGAATAGAGGGTTTTTTGGGGTGGATAGAAACAGAGTTTTTATTAAAATTTGGACGTTTAACTAGACAAAACATAAAGATTATACGCAAACTCACAAGTATTTCATTAAGTAACTGTGTCTAAGCATTTTAATGTAAGAAAATATTCATGTAACCTCCTAAAAAACACTATTCTCTATTCACCCCTTGAAACTCTATTCACCCCGTTTTACCGTTATTTTTTTATTCATCCTTTATTTTCTGTCAAAGTTACATATCTTTTGTGTAGGGCTGCGAGAATATCAAAAGCTCCATAGGTAGAACTGTTGTCATTGAGAGAGGAAGATGACAGTATCCGCAATGTAGAGTGCTGTCTCACTTACACGAAGACACAGTCCTGATTTAAGAGCAAGGATTGATGTCAATATAATTTACTCACTCATAAATTTTTATCATAGTCAGTTTCAGAATGTCCACAATGAACATAATGAGATTAGTTTGCCTTTTAACCAACAAGATCAAGTGTCCGTGTAAAATAATGAATTATACTGTATTATGATACTGATAAGAACGTCGTTATTAGTTGAAGCGACATTTTTAGTTTAACATAGTTACTTATCGTAAGTTGGTCATAAATATAAAAATTAAAACCAGTAATTGCAGTCACGTCCATCCTTCGCGAACATAAAATAAACATTTTAATATCGACGAGGACATGTAGGTACATATGTTATGAAGTCTTCATGAAGGCAGTATATTTTATAATGTAATTACATACAATGTAAATTAATGAGATAGTTATTTATAATTTAGGTAGTTTTGGCTCAGTGTTGTTTTAGGAGTCAATCTTCGTGTTTCGTTTGACAACCAGTCTGACTAAGTGGTATAGTGTTGTCCAGGTGCCCGGGTTGAGAGTTGAGGACGTAAGGTAGGCAGCCGCTCCTTGTAAAATACTGGTACTTATCTGCATCCGGTTAGACTGGAATAAGACCTCTTGGATTCCAAATATTGGATGAAATCGCTGATCCACAGTGAGATAGCATCATCAGTGGTCACAACATTCCGTGTATGGGAAGAGGTCTGTTTCTGCCGTCCAAAACATAGCGGGACGGCTAGGATTTCGATGATGTTGTTGTACCCTGGTGTCAGTCTACTCGCTACCGCTGGCGCTGTTATTATCACTGGCGCTGCTGTGTCGGGGCGTCTTCTCTTGCGCGTCGCTCCCATCAGAGTCGGAGTCCTTGAGCGCCTTTGCGCGGTCCAGGCGCCGAGCTCGACGTGTCTCCACATCAGAACCCTCGGATTCTGACGAGTAGATCGCTGCGCCGGCTGATGCTGGGGAGTGAAAATAGGGGCTGTGAACGTCTAGGAAAGAGAACTATTATTAATGATATTACTAATCCATCGGTTTAGGTGCTTAATAAAGTGTAGATATTTTTTATTTGGTATATTTGATCGGGATTTAGCGGTAGAAGTTTTCAAACGAAAAGACACGCTAGAAATGATTGGTTAATCTTTTTAAGTACCTAAACTTTTAAATTAGAAATCAACATTACATCACAATAACATGTTGCATGATTCGATATAACTACAACAAAATTATTGCGTATCAAAAATGAAATATTTAGAGAAGACAGACCAGCGATCCGTCATATACGAAAAGATTAAATTGAACGACGATTTTTAACCCTAAGTGGGAAATTCGACTTTCATAAAGCCTGGTCCCCAGCCGTGTTACCTTTCTGCCCCTGCTTGTACTTGTTCTTGATGGCGGCGAGCGACACGCCGCCCTCGTCGTCGGAGTCGTCCCGGGCGGCGCGCGCGCCCGCCCCGCGCCGCTTGCTGCGCACCGACACGCGCGACCGCATCGCCGCGCGGAGCTCCATCTCCTCTTTCTGTTGCACAACAGAATAACCTCATCATCAAACATAATATTATTATTTAGTAGATTGTTGTTAATATACATAAGAATTACTGTAGTGTACACAGAAGCTGTTGGTAACCTTAATAAATAAAATAAAACTCAGTAAACATTAGTTCTCAGTGCGCGGTGTTCCGCGTTTGCCAGGTTAAAATGCAGTCTTGACCGTGAAATAAACGACCAAATTAAAAAAAAATACTCAAAGCACCGGATTTTGTGACGCAAATTGGGGGGATGTTTATGTACAACAGTGATCCGTGATAGACCGTGTTGTTTAGTGATTAAAATGATGAGAAATGTAAGCACACGGTTCCGTTTCTATGTTTTATTGAATAAAACCCACTTAAAGGGAAAAATTACTTTTACTTATGACACTTTATTTCAAGTCGTTTTCGATATAAACAATCTTTTTTACCCTGAAATTATCCACATTCAGACTAAACGTAATGCATCTTTCAATAAAAAAAAGCAGGGTTCATATTTGTAATAAATCCAAGCATTTTTAAACCACATTAAGTATAAGAGCCGAACGAAAACCAGCAAACCCACCTTAAGCTGATACTTCCTATCAGCATCGGGATCAGCGCCGACTTGCGACAGTATCTTGATAGCTGAGGTCTTGGTAGAGCGGTCGGCGAGCGAGAGCGTCATCTTCCTGTGAGTGAAGGACTCTGTCGAGTGCGGCCTGAAGGACAGCTTGGTGCGGAACACTGCCTGGCCCTGCAGACCTGTGCCTTGACGTACGAACAGGTGGTTGTGGTCGCCCTGGGGAACAGGAAAACATTTTATTTTGTGTTTTATGAGTGAAGAACATATTTTTTGATTAGTCTTCATGACTTTTCGTTTTATTTGGCAACGATCAGTTTGTTATTTTATTTCCGTCTTAGCCTGTGTAAGTGTGTGCATAGCTGTAAAACGTGAACAAACTTAAACAAAATCAAATGTTTTAAGTGACACATTTAATCAAATGAAAAGTACAGAATGTGATTCAGGGTGCAGGAAATGTATTCCCAACTCATGCTCGGCGCGCAGAAGTAGACTTCAACATAATAACAATAATAAAACTACTCCCGCAGAAAGGAATTTAATCCTAGTGTAGCGGGGAGTTTCACAAACATACAAATCACGTGCATAAACACATCCAGACTCAGAACAACCATTCGTGGATCACACCAATGCTTGTCCTACTCGGGGTTCAAACCCGCTTCACGACGCGCACAGTGGGTTTATTGTGATGACCTCAACCTCTTGGCTATCCATGAAATGTATCAATTATATATAAATAATAGTGCTACAACATAATTGCACTCACGTGTAACGGTTGTTTGTAGACATCGAATATTTCTGATCCCAAGTGTAGTGACATGCTCCCGTCGGACCACTTCACCATGCGCGCGTTCGACTCCTTGACGGCGTTGCCTTCTTTGTCGAAGACTGTGCGCCAGCGCATCGTATTCTCCACTTTCAATTTTAACCTGGAAGTAAATAAATTGTGTATAAAATTTATGTATAGCTTCTGTATAGAGGTTGTTGGAATATTGGTAACATCTCTTGAAGGCGTTAAAAAAGTATATTTGTATTTTTTTATTATTATATAAAGTAAATAATGTATGATATGATAACATGATTTCTTAAATAAATTAATAAAAAATGCAACAATTTATTTTGAAACTGAGGTTTTAATGTAATAATTATTTTGTGTGTCTCTAAGGCTGTGGTTTTTAATGCTGTTTTAACACACATGCCTCAAAACTTGTACTGAAATGATTAATTATACACACACATGACAAAGATGAACATGACAAATATGGAACTAACAGCCGGTTTCTGAAAGGCTGATAAACACAGAAAAACTGGGCCACAACTTTCAAACCCAGTATTATGTTATATCAACTTATATCATCATACAATACTACAGGAGTCATAAATACGAACTTCCAACAGTCTACAGGTCTCACCTAGCGCGACCTTCTTCGTCCAAGGTCTCTTCCTCATCGATCTCATCCTCATAGGTACTGGGGTCGTACGGCCGCGTCTCTACTGATAAGAAGTTAGGCAGCTTCACAAAGTGCAGTTCCTTGCCAAGCTCCGTCCATATCTTGGGCATGTCCACATCGATACGGGTCTCTGGGATCTCCACTTCTTCCTCTTCTTCCGGTTTCTCTCGTGGCTCTTGCTAAAAAGGTATTTAGAATGGAATTTAGTTGACGTGAAATTAAAATGACAAGATCTAGGTGAGACCGATTCCCATTAATTTTTTTGCAATATTTAGAATGTTTTTTTTCTTACCTTTTTTTGGGATTAGTTTAGATGGTACCCAGTGTGTTAAAAAAAATTGTTTTTTTTTTCTTTAAGATATTTCTGCAGAAGTCGATAGGCACTATTTTTGGCAATTTTTGTGTAAAATAGCTTAAGATAAAATTTGATTACAGATATCGCAGCAAAAGTCCTCAATGGACACTAAGACTGTTCCAACAGTTTTTATCTGCGCCATCGTCTTGGTCACTTACATCTGAAGCTCCACCTAATAACTTTAGCTGTAATTTTTGTGCTCTAGTACCCCAATCCACCTTACCTCTTCCCCGCTATGCCTGGCCTCGTCTCCCGACCGGCGTGCTTCCTGACTGCGGGAGCGAGAACGAGAGCGCGAACGAGAGCGGGAGCGGGAGCGAGACCGCTCCGAGCCCTTGTCCGCGCCCCCCTCGTCTTCTGTACTGATGTCTGACGCGTCACCGAATAGCGCGTCGGCTGTCACTGTTTAGGTAAAAATATTTGGTTCAGAATTAAGGTCATTTTCAAATATACGTATATAGGACAGAAATAGTGACACACATGTGAACATTTTGTTGTATATGTCTATAACGAAAGTAATAAGTGAAGGACAATCAAACATCTCCTTCTGTATATAGTTACACTTGTATGTCATTTAATGAATAGTCCTGAGATCTTATCATTTATATATAAGGATTTTGATTCAATCTTTGTGCCATGGCGAAAACTTACACCGAGAAATTTTCCCATTTTAAAATAAGCATGGTTTCCCTTTGAAAGTGAAATGCGCTTCTATAGTTTTTCTTTAACAGTCCATGGATCAAGCAATGATTCCTTATCTCGGGTTAATGCAAGTCATTATATATTCTGACTTTAAAAACATTAATTATTCATATCTTACCACCATCATCTTTCTTCTCCTCATCGTCATCAGAATCCACAATCTTCTTGGACTTCTTCTTGGGCTTATCACTGGTCTCCGAGCCGCTGTCGGAGCCTGCCTTCTTGCGCTTAGGCGCATCTTTCGCAGCTCCATCACTCTCAGAGTCCGATAAAACAGCGCGCTTCTTTTTGTCACCTAGAAATGAAGGTTATAAAAAATTACTTTGAGTATCAAACTGATTTACTATAGTATAGTTAAGCCTGTTGGTGTTTTTTTAATATTCTGTACCTAGAAGTAAAGAAGTTTTTTTAACCTATGAATTCTCAATTTTCCCTTCAAAATTTTTAAACTAAATGTTCATAATCTGCAGATTCAGTATTTATAATATGAATGGTCTTAAACCATTTCTGTGTATTCAAGTTTAAAGTGTTCACATATAGCATCGCACACATGAGAAGTTTCAAATATTAGAAAAATATTTTACTCAGATGTAGCGGTTTCTTAGGTTTACGCGAATGTTAGACATTGAAATGAAACTACTTTTACGGATTTTATCGCGGTTTAATTTTAGATTTTAGTTCCCGACGTTGCGAAACCTTTGCGGGTATCATGGTCACGGGCAGACTGAGATGGCGTTCGTCTTGACAGAAGATGTTGCTCGTTCTACCTTCATATTTTAATTAATTATTTGTGGTCCGACCTACGCAGTATGAGCTCACTGAAACGTCGGGAACTAAAATCTAAAATTAAACCGCGATAAAATCCGTAAAAGTAGTTTCATTTCAATTACTCAGATGTACTTACCAATTTCAGCTTCTGAGCTCTTTGATCGAGATCTAGAACGACTTTTGGACTTAGACTTTGATTTGCTGCGAGACTGTCTTGAACCAGACCTGAAATTATTCACGTACATTTTTTTTTTAATTAGCGCATTAATTGTTTATTTATTCTTTTTATTGACTTCTCGATAACATACCTTGAGCGGCTTTTTGACTTGTCCTTTGCTTGTTCATCGTCTATCATGAGATTTGGAGAGTTTGACCTGCTGTCTTGATCAGTAGGTCTTGCTACTGGGCTTTTAGACCTCGACGATGCACTTCCCGACCTCGATCTTGACTTCCGACTTTTTGGACTTGCACTCGCTGACTTTGATCTTGACCTACTTTTAGCCCCTCCTGACTTTGGACTAGCCGAACGAGATTTAGGACTTTGAGATCTGGATTTTGGGCTCTGCGACCTGGACTTAGGGGATTGAGATCCAGATTTTGGACTTTGAGACCTAGATTTTGGGCTGCGAGGGCCAGATTTTGGACTTGCTGAACGGCTCTTAGGTGTACCAGATCGAGACCTAGCACTACCTGATCCTGAGCGAGACCTCCTAGATCCACTTCTGGACCTAGACACTCTTTGTTTAGGACTACCTGAGGCATTGGACTTAGGACTTGATGATCCAGACTTGTTGCTATGAGCAGAACCAGAGCGCGACCTGTTTGAGTGAGCTGGTGAGTTAGACTTGCTTCGGGATGCATTGGAAGCATTGGATGATCTTCTAGAGCGAGCAGATCTGTTGGACTTTGGTGATTCACTTCCGGACTTTCCTGGACTGCGAGATACTGATCTGAAAAAGGGATTATAAATGTTAAAGCAAAAGTTTACATCAGACTAGCATATCCTGTGATGTTCTATCTATTGGGCTGATTTGGGAGTTTAAAGTATTGCAAAACATATAATATGCTGCCTACCAAATGCTTAAAAAGAAAAGATTTAGAATGGTGTGTGTCATACTCATTGTAATCTAACTGAAGGAGGCATCTAAATCAATATCCAACCTTTTAATTAAATAACAACCTAACAGCGATAATTACGGAAATTATAAGTACTTTTATTTGCCACAACTTAGTTGCAGAAAAGTACAACTCTCATTTTGTGTACAGTCACTTGTTTTAGGCTTGTTAAAAGTGTTACCTGGATTGACTGCCCTCTTTTCCCGACGGGGCAGGACTAGGGCTCTTACTGCGGCTCGCACTTGAGCCACTATCAGAGTCAGAGCCAGAATCTGTATCTGAAACGGGAAAATACAATTCATGTTTACATTCATAATTTTGTTTACATTTCACTAGATGAAGAACTATTTGAATACATATCGCGGTTAATAGTCTTTAGTTGTAATGTTTTTAGTCTGTGCGATAGAAAATACACAAACAATGAAATAAAGCAAATGTTTGTAAATTTACTGAATCGCTATGGCACTTTTGACACATTTTTAAACATACCATTTAATGATTTCTTCGCTGTGGGTGCCATTATTTATGCTTTTTATTGCATACACACGCAAATCTCACTATCTGATCATGAACGATGATAAAACTTTTTGTAATTTTTCGACAAAACTGAAAATCGTAATACACGAATAGGTTATGATGCCAACGGCAGAACAGAAACGTCAACGTCAAACAACAATAATAGTGTTGTTGCCGAGGATACTAAAAAAATGTTGATGAGCTTAGTCGATTAAGCTTTAAATAGTAACTATCGTAACAAAAATATTTAAATTATAGATTTAACATCAGTGTTTTTTTATGATTTTTGTAATGAAATTTACATCTTCAATGAAAACCCAGAAGCTTAAGAAAAAGTACTCTCTACACCATCATTACTGATGCGAAACATAGGTGTCTTAGCCGTTAAGTCATACAATCTGAACCAACGGTCCTAATTGTTCCGATGAATTTAGACATTAGATTAGACATCTTTAACATCCTTTACAGTAGTTGCAATGACTGGCATGTGTTGCGGCCTAAGTACCTTTAAAAAAATCCTTTACAGAAAGATATTAATTTAAACGTAAGCAAAAAATATTATTGTGTATCCATAAGAAGCTACTTCGAAAAGAAGACAGTCAATTTGGGCTTGTAGTCTCACATTAAACACCCAATAAACGATAGATGTACCTAACTAAGCAACAAATAAATACTCTTTTTTAATTCAGTTGAAAAATAAACTTTACAAGTATAGTTTCAATCAAATATTTTAGGCATATTGTCATTTTTAGCAGGCCACTGTGATTCCATTTAATAAAGCGGCATGTAGCCTCATTTGCGGTTTACAACACCCCTGAGAGTGATGGGGTGGTGCCATGATCTATTTATAGCAGACATTTCGTATATCTGTATGATGCTTTGTTATTAGGTGTATCGTTCATTTATATTTCATTTAATTTGAATTGGAGGAGATGTAATTTCGGATACGGTCGTTAGAGGTTTTCCATATGTATGTATAAAACATCAAATAGGTATTTCATAAATAAAAAAAGATAACAAAAAGGTAAAGTGCGATAATTTTATTGGCGTGCTTGATTTTGATGTTCATACTAATATACATAATATTGTGAAGCAATTTGAGACCATGCGTTATCCGATGTTTGTATGAAGAACAAGCAGATAAAAAAAAATCAATTCAATAAAAAAAAGTCTAGCCGTTGAGTCGTGCGTCCTTACTGCCAGATACTTAGCTGACTTTATCTAGTGTTGGAAGTAAAATGATAGTTTTTCAGGTCAAAATTTTCTTGCAAGAGAGACCTAGCATGGAAGCGTAGGAATTAGCTCTTAAAAACAAAATCTTCCTCTTACATAACTTTAATATTTAGCGCAAAGTTACTGTTTAATTCGAATAGAAGCGAGGCGACATTTTAGATTTTTAAATAAAGCGATTCTGAAGTAGATTCTAGCTCTTAAATGGCTCTAAAATGAAAAAACGAACTCTGGAACATTCCATTAATAATAATAATATTTCGCTATTGCAATGAGATTCAAACGCTCAATGCAGTCATAAATTTAAAACTGACCAATGATCTAATTTGACCGTGATAACGACTTACATTCACTAAAACACTGATTTGTCTTATTGCAGGACACAAACATTTATTAGGTATTAATCACATTTTACATTTTATTCCTTAACTTTAAACTGTAAGCAGTACTGCGGATACTTATGTTTACTTATTATATAAAGATTCAAGGAAATAGCTTAACATCAATTCATCAGACATCCAATAAATAAAGTTTACCAAAGTAATAATAATAACTCGGTTCAAAGTTTCGTCTCGCGATCTCATAGAACTCGTAAACTTAACTCTTATCAGACACAAAAGACTACATCCCTTTCTTAATTCATACAAAACGAAAGGGACAAAATATACCAAAAACAGGCGCCTTTTTCAAGGGTAAGGTACCCGACATACCCAAGTAGAGCATACCTACATGTTCGCATCTGTTCCAAGTTTGAATGAGGCGATTGAATGGCGTTTTTTCTTCCGTTTGTTAGTTGAACGATGGCCGCGGCCGGCGACGTTTGTGCCGGCTTGCTGCGACACAAACACATTTTATTACGAGAATTATGCGATACAAACATTTTAGATGTATTAGTTAAAAAAGGGATTTTTAATTTAAACGAGTTTGAGTTAATAACCGGTGCGGCTGACAGTGATAAGTGTAATTATTTTATTGAGATTGTTAGTAAACAAAGCGGTGTTAAGTTAAATGATTTGTGTGTTGTTTTAAGTAAGGAATGCCCAAAACTGTCCAAGGAGCTTATGAATGATAGGCACAGATTCATTGTCAATGGTGAGTAACTTAATATTGATGCGTCATCAAATTAACTATTAGTTACTGAAAAAACTAGTAGAGATTAACTAAGTTAAAAGTTATGGTGTGAACCTTTCTGCTCATTAAAATACTATACGTACGTGATATTTATTAAACTGCTTATGAAGATTAGACTAGTTAAATTATGTTGCGGTGTATGCTTGCCAAATCGGATACTAACTTTACTTGCGTAGGTATGTAAATTGTTGATTGTCGCTAAACAGTTAAATCTAAGTAGGTAGCCATGAACACGTGTAGGTAGTTTAGTTTCCTATTTCTTAGAAATAGGTAGGTAGTTGAATTATTACCTACATGGTAATGACAATTTAAGAGCGAATATCTATGTACTTAGCAACTAATAAGCCAGCAATAAATACAGTTAGTTAAACCAATGAACGTAATATAATATTATAAAGTAGGTAGGTATTAACTCTGGTCTCTCAGGTCAAAAGTTAGTTATCCTGCTTATAATTAGTTATTTTTGGTCTCATCTTACCGAGATAAATAAATATTGATCAAAGCAGGGACCCGATTCTGCTATTTTACAATGGCCGATGAATAAATGGCAATTGGGTTAAATTTGAAATTATTTTTATTCCCTTAAGCATATTGCCAATACAATAATTGGAAGTTTATTGTATTGACCTTGAGTATACCGTCCTGCACTAAATTTATAGAATAGAAAGAGAATACGAAAATTGACATTAAATAGCAGAATTGGGGCCCAGTTCTATGTCCCACAATTAATTCGAAATGACTTTGCAGAAGTTTACAGAACTGTTAGCTTACCGCAGTATTGCGTTCTCAAATCATGTCAAACTTCAGTCAAATCAATGTATGTATCAAAAGATTACTTCACAAAGCATACAGGAATATGAATGTAACCGTCACAAGTCGTCGTAAAGTTACGATTCATTCCGGTAACAGTGATCGCATAAATAAATACTAAATGCGGTCACTACGGTTGACAAAGCCTTCCTAATCTCGGTAACAAATCGAGGGTACGCCAAACAACTAAATGACATGCCCAGGCATTTTGCAATACGGTAAAAGCAATCATGTTCCGAAAATTGCCGAAATGTGCCGAAGAAATGGCCGGCTCTCACGAAAGACCACAATCGAAACTAGATTGAAAAATTGCATGACCACCGGCCAAAGGGGGAGAGATTGTTATGAGACAATAAATTTAAACTTTACAAAGATAAATGTGAATAGAATTGACATTGAAACTTTATTTCGAAGGCTTAAGGATTATAATCGTTTAAATTTGACGGGTATTAGGTTTAGTTGATGCGGGTGCGTTCGGAAATTGACCCCGCCTTAGCTATGGGAATCAATCCACTATTGAGCTCCTGGTTATTCATGTAATTCAAATGAAACCGCAATTGCTTCGGATATCGTGAAGGTAATTACTGAATGATGTGTGTATCCTTTGTCGTTCGTTTTATTTAATGGTCATTACATAACGAATTGAAGTCGGATGGAATTAGTTCAGGAAGTCAAAAGGGATTTGCAGACGTAGCTTTAACTAATTATTAATAGGTATTTTAAGTTTGAAGTATTCACTTATGGTGGTGGTTGAATATTGGTGACGGTAAATATCGTGGGGTACTCTGGAATACCAAATGGAATAATCAGTGTTCCTTATATGATAAGAGGTCTTGAACAAAGAACAAAACCAGATGATGTTATTATTGTTTTTTAATGGATGCAGAACCGGGAAACGGATCGCAGTCTTAAAATAATCAATAATCTTTAAATTAAGAATCACACGAAATTATATTTGATATTCATGTTTAAAACAAACACATCTCATTCAATAACGAAAGAGGATCTTCATGCGAACATTCAGTAGAAAATCTGCCGAACTGTGAGAAATTTTTACCAATTTTCAGATTGAAATTTTGTACAAAACAATCCTTGTGAAATCATCACGCATGGGTAATTGCTCATTATCAAAACATTGCAATCAAATCCCGGTAGAATGTGAAATTTGGACATATAATGCATTTTGGATGGTTTGGGACAAATAATGATTATTGTCCGGATATTAGTAGCTATACCCCAATGTCCAGCTAATTAGCCTGAAACATAACGTGGTAAATACAAATACATTGTGTGCGTATAGTAGTGCTCTTATGTTTATCTATACCTTCTCTACTGGGACCTAATGGATGAAATCTTTTTGGTTGCTCGTAGGCTTATGATCTGAAGACAAGGAAACAAAATCATAGGAGGACGTCTAGGCATGTCTAGTTGTCTACAATCTACTTGTAGATTTTTATAATGTCTCTAAGCATTTAAACCGTGTGTCGCTTGAGCTTCATACAACCAGACTCAGAACAAGCATTTGTGGATCACACAAACGCGGGGATTGAATCCGCGATACGACAAGCCCAGTGGGTTTCGTGTATAGACCACAACCACTCTACTATCCGTGCAGTCATTCACAGTCACATATGTTCATTGCTTATATGAATCCTCATTCACTAAGCCTTGACATCAGTTTATTGAATAGAGACCACTCGCGTCAGGGGAGACACACGACGAAGTTGACATCTGTATTTGGATTTGATCTCAAAAACCTTGGAATTTTCCATAAAATCTGTAAACCATGTTTCTTAGCTATAAAAGTGCTGTTTTTTCAATTTAATATTCACATACGCTTGCATAACAATGTAATTGACATACGTAAGAATAATTATATAACATCAAACAATAAAAATGTTACGTTCGTCAAATCGATTACAGAAAATGAAAGAATTGAGTTTATGTGCGATTGCGAGACGTGAAATTAATTAAATTTATACATTCCGTCGTACATTCTCTAGTTGTAGTGTTATTTCTCTTTCCTTATTATTTTTTGTGTAATAAGTATCGCGAGATAATCGTACTTTTAGATGTCGTAACTTTTAGGGTTGCCTGAACCCGAAACAACTTTTCCTCTAATTTCCTCGTAATGTATGTTTCCAAAAGCCTTAGTACCAATAATAATGATTATAGTAAAGTAAATATTAATAGTATAGTGTCACATGATAAAAGTATTTTTATAGAACCCACTGATGATGTTGAAGTCTGTCAGATCATAATGAATTTAAAAAACACAAACTCCTGCGGTTATGATAACATTTCAACAGATATCATAAAATGTATATCTCAGCATATAGCACCGCCTCTGGCGCATATTATCAACCTATCTCTTTACCATGGTTGTTTCCCAAACAGGCTGAAAGTGTCATTAGTAAAACCATTGCACAAAAAAGGTTCTAAATCCGATGTTAATAATTATAGACCCATAGCCTTAACTCCAATTTTATCGAAAATATTTGAGAGAATTATGTATAAAAGGGTGCTAAAATATTTAAATAAGTTTAATATTCTTGCAAAAGAACAATATGGATTCCAACAAAACAAATCTACAACATTAGCTATATACACTTTGATTAAAGCAGTAATGAATAATATTAATTGTAATACATCTTCTTGTGCCTTATTTTTAGACCTGAGCAAGGCTTTTGATCTTGTAGACCATTCAATATTAATTGGTAAAATGGAGAAATATGGCATCAGAGGTTCTGCTCAAAAATGGTTCGAATCATATTTAAGTAATAGAAAACAGATAACCAGAGTAACAAAACTTAATGATATAAATAATACACTAGAAAATTTTGATTCTATGCCACTCATAAATCACTGTGGCGTACCGCAAGGGAGTATTCTGGGACCATTATTATTTTTAATCTATGTAAATGATTTGCCAAATATAATCAAACATCAGTGTGTTCTATTCGCGGATGACACCACGGTAATTATAGATTGTAAAAACCCGCAAAACCTTGACACCATTGTAAACGAAACATTAGATGACATTACTAAGTGGCTAAGTATTAACAAACTAAAAATAAATATATCCAAAACAAATGTATTAAAATTTGGAACATGGAGAAGCAAACCCATACATTTAAATGTCGCATACAATGGTCAATCGATTGAGCAAGTTTATAGTGCGAGATTTCTTGGAGTTATTCTCGATGAACACCTTGCATGGAAAAACCATATAGATAATGTATGTAATAAGATAAATAAGTTCGTATTTGCTTTAAGAAGGGTCAAAGATATTACCTCAACCCAGACGGCTATTCTTGTTTACCATGCATATGTTTGTTCAATAATTCGTTACGGAATAATTGTTTGGGGAAATTCCACAGATGTTTCAAGAGTTTTGATAGCGCAAAAAAAATGCATTCGCGCAATATTTAATTTAGAATGGTCTGAATCCTGTAGACCTGTGTTTCAGTCCAATGATTTGTTAACTGTTCCGTCCATTTATATTTATGAGATCGCAAAATTCTTGAGATCTAACCTTTCGCTTTTTAAAGTTAAGGACAATAGAAACAAGAGAAAAGCAACGTTTCAGCCTTTTGAAGTGCCTATACCAAGATTAGAATTAGTTAGACGGAGTTGTGTTTATATGGCTCCCCTAATTTATAATACTCTACCTAAGTCTATAACTGAACTTCCTTATAAAAAATTCTGTATGGTTTTAAAAAAATGGTTGATAAAAGAAAATTATTATTCGGTAGATGAGTTTTTAGAAAAAAATAAATGTAAATCTTTCGGTTATAAAATTAAACTTAAGTAGTGTCAATAACTGTGTTGTAATTATTAGAAACTATATTACTAGCGTTTATTTAATTTGTAAAAGTCAAGATTAATCTTGTAATTCATTTGCATGCCGCTAATGGTAAATGTGCTGAACAATTGTAATGTATGTAATGTAACACTAAACTGTAAACTGCATCATGTACCACATTTGAGCAAATAAAGGATTATTATTATTATCTCCTTTATTTCATTTAAATACATATAAATTACATTTTTAAATATATATAAAAAAAACAACATACATTTAAAAATATAAAAAATAGTGTCCAACCGGCAACGGGAACAGGGCCCAAGCTGCCGGTGGTCAGGGCTCCAGAGAGAGGAACCTCCTCACGATGCGCGCCGTGTCCAGAAGTACCGCTCTCTGAATCAAACCCTTGACCCAGACGCCCAACGAGAGCCTCATAAGGTGTTGGTCGAGGCTCTTGGCTATCAAGCCATTGACACTCACGACTATCGGGACAATGATTGCCGAGTCCACCTCCCACAAGTCGACAACCTCGTGAGCTAAATCCAAATATTTCATTTGTTTTTCTTTTTCCGCTTTCACGAGGTTCTCGTCATGGGGGATGGTGACATCAACAATCATTGCTCGACGTTTTGATCGATCTATCACCACTATATCAGGCTTATTGGCTACAATAGTCCTGTCAGTGATGATAGATCGATCCCAGTACAATGTGACATGACCATTTTCGAGAACTGGGTCGGGAACATACCTATAGTACGGCACCTCAGATTCCACAAGTTTGTACTTCAAAGCAAGCTGCTGATGGATAATCCTGGCCACTTGGTTATGTCTGTGCAAGTATTCGCCGTTAGCAAGACGAGAACAACCCGAAACTATATGTCTCAAGGATTCACCGGGACAGTGACATGCCCGACAGATGTCAACTGTACCATCCTTAATTATATATTTCCGGTAGTTATTTGTCAAGATAACTTCATCCATAATTGCACAAACAAACCCTTCGGTTTCACCAAAAAGATCACCGAAGCGTAGCCAGGCCACGGACGCTAAGAAATCTACATCGGCTCCATGAAGAGTCCGATAATAGCGTCCGTGTAGCTCCTTGCTTTGCCATACATCTTTGCGGTCTTTGATGCTTAGTACGACAGGTTTGCGCCAGTTCTCTTTGCCTAGAGAGAGCGGAGTGAAGGCCTTATCCACTGCCACAACATCTCGATGCATCCCCACGTCCATTCGGAGGAAGTACTCCCTGAGGTTACATATCTCGCGATTATGAAGGGTCTTGGCGTTTAAGAAGCCTCGCCCCCCACACTTTCGCGGGATATATAACCTCATTACCGATGATCGCGGGTGGTGCATTCGATTTGCGGTGAGCAGTGTGCGGACTCTTCTATCCAAGGCGTCCAGCTCGGTCTGTGTCCACTTGAGTATGCCAAAGGAGTACATAATCACTGGCATGACCCAACCATTAAAGGCACGCACCTTGTTACCGCCCGATAAAGAACTTTTTAGTACCTTATTCAGGCGGCCAAAGAAACGTGTCTGTAACGATTGTTTCATGTCAACGACATTAATGCCTAACGCCTCTGACATACCCAAGTATTTGTAGGTTTCCGTTGAGGAGAGGGACCTCAGGTTTATAGAATCTGAGAGCTGTATACCCTGGGATTCTACAATCCCACCTCGTTTTACATGCATGACTGCACATTTGTCAACACCAAATTCCATTCTGATGGAATTACTGAAGCTTTCAGTGATCTTCAGTAACTTCATCAGTTGCAATTTGGTGCACGGAAATAATTTTAAGTCATCCATGTATAACAAGTGGGAAATAACCTGGCTTCCTCTCCGCAACGAATAGCCTAGCCTTGAATTCTCAAGCAGAGTGCTAAGAGGATTCAAGGCTAAACAAAACCACAGGGGACTCAAACTATCACCTTGGAATATTCCCCGCTCAATCTTGATAGGTTCTCCACTCTGTAGGATTTCCCGACACCCTGGATAGCGAAGCACCGTACTCCACTGCCGCATACATGTCATCAAAAAGGTGCGTAGAGTTGCATTAATTTTATACAACTCCAGCACCCTCAAGAGCCACGTATGCGGCACCGAGTCATAGGCCTTCTTGTAATCTATCCAGCATGTCGAAAGATCCTTTTTAGAGCGACGAACCTGCTGGCAAATGGACATGTCAATAAGGAGTAGCTCCTTAGTACCACGGGATCCACTTCTACATCCATTCTGAGAGGCAGACATGATGGAATATGTATTTATATGATTAGTTATCTTTTCTCTCAGAATGGACGTAAGAAGTTTATAAATCGAAGGCAAGCAGGTAATAGGCCTATAATTTTTTGGGTCCGTGGTACTACCCGTTTTGTGGAGCAGATGGGTACTACCTGTAGTAAAGAACAATGGGAGCTTTCCTGACTCTATGACAGATTGGAATTGAGCTCCGTAGCCACTTAAGCCAGTAGTTCTGCAATCCGTCCGGTCCAGGGGCTTTCCAATTGGACAGCGAACGGGTCGCAGTTGCTACATCTTGGGGGCTGATAGTTATTGCCCCCATTTCTTGTATATGCTCACATGATTGTTCGACCTCTCTCATCCAATCGCATTCAGCGTGGCTGACAGGCTCCGACCAAATGCTGCGCCAAAATGACTTAGTGGCATCATCATCCGGTAGGCTCCCATCATCCACACCTAGTCCAGGTCGCTCCCATGTTCTGTATACCCATCTTTCATCTTTTTGGAACATGCGATTCAAGTGATATCGCTTCACCCGACACTTATACCGTCGAATACGGTTTGCCCATGCATATACTTTTTGTTTGTAAAAGTCGATGCGCTCTGTAACACGAGAAAAGTATTCACTGGGACTAATATTAGTCCCAGTGAATGCCCGCTTTACAAAGCGCATCACTCTCGGTCTAGTTATTATTATTATTAATTACTTCATACGTACATAATGTAATCCATTAAGGTAAATTCATCTACATATGAAGTAATTTCACGAAGGTGTATATGTTGAAGTATATTCAATTCAAGGCTACCGGATAAAAACGTACCGCAAACTAAGTACGTTTTTTTTAACTATTAGTCCAAACAGCAACTCACAGTGGCAGAGACAATCACCCCTACATAGTTCCACGAACATAAAGCAGTATCTCTCGATTCCAAGAAGTCGTTAGGTGCGAACAACTTAAAAACACACGATTGTCTCTGGTTTAATGAACGTGAACGTCGCTCCGGTGTCAAATACCTATAGACAATGATTGTAAAAACTGTGACGAGTTTTAATAGGATGAAATATGAGGCTATCTAGCACTGGACCGTAGAAATTGGCACGAGAAAGGGGAGGCCTATGCCCAGCAGTGAGAGGACAAAGGCTAAGAATGTTGATGATGAAATATGATGTTCCATTTTTGATTAAGTAATGTGTACGGTATGGCTTTCAAGTCTTATAAATTTGTGCTGATAATTAAGCTGAATTATAAAAGGCTAAGTTTTCGATCATTTTCGACAAGCCGACCTTAGATTGCTGTCTCATTATTACACCTTTTTCAAGTTAAGATTCTAAGGACTTTCTTAATCGTTGTTTAACATGGACTGAAGGTCCTAACCTTCTTATATAATAAATCGCAAGTCCTCCTGGAAACAGAAGTACTATGGAAACGTCTAAGGAGTTTGAATGGCAATATTCCCTTGATAAAGTTTTAAGACATCGAAAAGAACACAACTGATTTGTTTGACAGTAATAATATTATGACAACTGTAATAAGATCACAAGTAATTCTCGAGTGAATGACGAAGTCGGTACGAAGGAGGTTGTGATGTTATGCGTCATTAGTTAAGGAGATTTATTTGTACAAGTATGCACGTTTCAGTGTCAAGGCCTCGGTTATTAACGCGATTGTCCGCTATTCCACCGCCGAGGTACCTTTTTTAGTATAGAATACATACATAGATAGATAGATAAATCTTAGATCATTATTATGAAGATGTTTTTTGCTAAATGTGTTCGCGATTAGAATGTTCATCCTCATGCATACCTACCTAGTTTATTTGATAAATACTTAAATCTTAATCATTATTCTCTTATTTATCTCATTATTCTCAATCATTAGAAATCATAATTCCTGGCCTTGCACTGTATAATTAATTAGTGATGTGAATTGAAGGCGATCTTTGGAAAGAAATTTAACTGAAAAGCTCAAGTCCTCAATCATTTTTACTTTACGAAGCAATGGTCCGATGAGACCTTTTACCAATCTCCTAACAGATTGGTCCACTCAATTTACGATGGCGCTTGTCGAAAACTGGTCAATAAATGGATTGATCGGTTTTCGGCGAAGCGGAATCACTCCATCAATTTACATATGGACTGATGCACACACATGCATCGATCCGGAACTCCAGCAATCGCATTTCAAAGAGCAATTATGGTTGCCTTTTTATGCGGGGATTCAAATCGATCCAGCATTCACAACTTCAGCTGCAACTTTAATCCTATCGTTAATTAAACCGCATTTTCTCTTAACAGACTTTCCAAGAATGAAAAACGGGACATAAAATTCAAAGTTAATAGCAACAGGCATCTAATGAAGTCATCAACATAACCTATAATCGTAAAAAGTTTTGTAATAAATGTCGCATCCAAATTTGAATTGAAACGGTATTTTTTTTTCGAGTCTTTAAGATGAAGAATAAATTGCTCCACGCGTGCTGCGTGCACCTGCCGTTTAAAGATGCAAATGTTAGTATTTTGCAAGGAGCAGATGTTCCGGGGCCGACTCCAATACAATTTTGGCGCGCTAATATTATCAAGAACATCTGTCTAATTGCACGCCGCCATGTTGGTTTTTTGCGAATCATGCATGCACTTAGTGAAATGTTGTTTTATTATTTTCTGGTCACATATTAATTACGACGTGTAAGTTGATGCTGTAAATAAATTATTAATCATATTTCGATTGTCTTTCGCGGTACAGACTAACATGATACTGTTGATACAAAAATATCTGCAGTCTCTGCAAAAAGTCTGTGCGCGACTACTTAACCGTATTTTTAGTTTTTACGTATTATAGTAAAGCCATACAGTTATTAACACATAATAAGGTCATAACAGTGTACATGTAACTACTGGAAACAATCGAGGATCGCTGACGCACGGGGTCAAAGGCCGGCCAACCCCAAGGCAAGCAATTCGAGTAGCTATACTATTGCTCACAGGGTGTGACGATTCGTGTGAACCCACCATGGGAACGTCTTCAAACAAACCTATCCGGTTTTTGTTAAACTTCACTGATTTGAAAAATTGACTCGTCTTTATTATCCTTGTGAGTGGTTCGTCTGTTACCTGGCCCATAAGTCGTCAACCACTTATCCGATTTACGTGATTTCGTGTTTCTTAGTAGGCCAAGGGGGACAGAAAATATTGTGGGCTTCCTTGATTTACATTAGACAGTACTTCGTAGATGTTTTTCGAAACATGTCTTCAAGTAAGATGTACACAAGATAATATTTTTTGAAATAAACTTGAAAATACTTTGTTTTACGTAAAAAATGTGAAGTTTAAATACTTTTACCTAATTATGTGATTACATAATCATACTTATATACATTTGTATACAATTTGGTCAAGCAACATTTAAATTAAATGTCTTGTTTTTATCGGCATTATGCACGCTAATTTTTTGTTTAGAAATCAGCTAGACAGAAGTAATCTGTGGTTTAGAAATATTAATGAAATCTGAACCGCAATGCAATAACGTTATTTGTTTTGTATTGGTTTTATTTTATGGTGAGTATCGTTTTTTGTTATTAAACCATTCCTAAGATGTTACAATAACTGTATATTATGGATTATTATAATTACTGTATTTATTTAGATTTGGTCTGCTTGATGACTCCGCATATACACATTTTTCTGATATCTATGCAGATTGACGTTGTCAGTCAGATTGAGATTGCTATATTATTGAGCTATTCTCAACTTACAAAATACTTTAGAAAACTAAACTCCGTTTCCCAGAACAATCTTAATCTTAATTCGCCATTGAAAGCAGAATCGACAGATTCCTTTGACGGCATCGGAAATTCGTAAACCATAAAACGGAATTGGTTCAGGTGTTGATCACAAACGTGCATGGCTAACCTCTGTTACGAGTTCGATGCCCGACTGCGTTCCTAATTAAAAATAATCAACAATTATTTAACGTTATAGGCTTGACGCTTGGCTGGGCTTGCCGAGATAGTTTGATTTATTATTATTTATTAGTAAATATCAAAAAAGTGTTTACTAAGAACAAGATGTGGTGGTCTAGCGATCAAATACTGGATTCGCAGACATCGTGGAGGTTCCAATCACGGAAAGTATCGATATGACTTTTTAAAAGGTAGGAAATACAGGAATTACTGTCTCTAAATAAATTAAAAACATGGATGCTGAGAAACAAAAACATCATAAAGACACCTGGATTCCACAATACTTCGATGCTTGCCAGTTAATATAGACCCTGTAAATATACATTGGACAAATGTTTTGACTAATATTCCTTCCTTATCTACTCGAAACAAAATCTATGTCCAAGAGCGAGATGAATACCAACATTGTTATTTATCTAATTGTTCTTTACGCCTTTAAGATAAAGCACAATTTACATATTCAAGAAACAAAAACAGACCTTCCTAATTTACTCAACGCAGGAATCTTATGAAACAAAAGACGAGTTGCCATTTAAATCATCAACGATGAATCACGACTTACAAATCAAACATTTGAATAGTCTCAAGAAATAGACATTTTAATGGAACCACGACGATTCTTAAGCTCTTTCTTTACCAGTAATGGGTTGCTAGTTTCTCAGAAAGGGTACTTCTCAAGCTATTGTTTGGGCTGTGGCACTAGATACTACATTGTATCTAGAGGTAGATGAGGCAGATGATTTTTTGCATTTGTAGCTTCTCAAACGGTAAGGTGAGGTAAAAACTCTTTGATGGACGTTTTTAATTCTTCTTTTATCAAGACTTACCAGGTATCTTACTTCTAGCCTTCGATAGACTATGTTTGTGTGTGTTTCTACGTATTAAAAGGCACTAATGATTATAGATTAGAGCAGGGCCCATTTTTTGTCTAGAAAATATTTGAAATTCTTCATAATTTTATAGACGCAGCTTTTACAAGCATCATTCTACTCCAAATTTCAAGACTTCCTCGACTACTGTTAGTTTTGACGACGAACGTGAAACGAATAGACATACATAATTTAATATAGTAACGATCTTAATTTACCCACCTCACGAATTCCCATCATCACGCTAGGTGCTTCCACTAAGATCGAATTTAATGATTAAAATCAACAATCTCTGTCGACATAATAGCATGACTGTATCAAATTAAGACTTTGTTTCCAAACAAACGGACCTGTTCATTATTGTTAAGGAGTAGAGACCGTGTAACTGTAAGACTTGTGGTGGTGTAAGCGGGATGCCGCTCTACGTTGTGTAGTGCTCTCTCGCTTCCACAAGAGCAAGAGTACGGCTGTTCCGTTGATCAGTTTTTGTCGTGTTACTGTATTTTCTAAACGATTAGATCTCTTGACATCGTTGCATAAGCTTCAGACAATGCCGTTCCTATTTATCCAATAAAGCACTGTAGTTATTTCTTTTCGTGTTTTTTTTTCTATAAATCTCACATAGATATTGACATATAGATGTTGACTATTCATTTTTGATTAATTACAAAGAGCATCACTTTTTAAAAGCAATTTCTCGACATATTTTATTACTCTTCTCAGCCTTATTCTTCTAACTCCATTCAACTTGAATGGGAACTATTGATTCGTTTAGTCGAATTCAGTAGTTCTTTGAAGACCGCTTTTCGCAGCTTTTAAATTTAAATTATCTCTTTTTATTAGTGTTAGTTAAGCTTCCAAAAGCGGTTTCACACTCCTTACTGGCCAGTTTATTTACTTATGCACCTACTATAGTTTTCTGGCTTTTGGATGATTTTCTACCATAAGGAGCTTGCTGTTTTACGAAAATTACTAACCGAGTGAAACCTCTTTGTATACCTAAACTGTTCAAAATATAATAGCTTACTACTTAGTTTTAGAAGTTCCCACAAAAACAACCACATAAAAGAGACGATAATATTAGTATTGAGTCAGACGTCGTGATAGTAGCAAAGTTTTGCCTAATACCTAAGAAATCGATAAAGGGTTACGAAGTACTACCAGTAAAACGGCAGAGGTCAAATTGAAAGATAATAATTTTGTTTTAGTGCAGATAAAGTTCAACGTAAACAGAAAGTCATAAAAAGTTATTAGCTACAAACAAAATATACGGTCATCATTAAGGAGTCAAAATGTTGATAAATACCAGATAATATTCTGAAACAAAATGTACGCAAGATTATTCACATACACTTTTTCCGTTCTACGAAGAACTTTTTGACATGTCTTAAAATGTATAAAAAATAACGAGAAACACCTTGCTTTATTCGTCAATAATCAATTAAATTCGATTTTCATCGGAATTTCGCGTTGCTACGTTGCTGTGTTGCTTGTCAATCTTTGATCAATTGTATGCTCTATCAAATCGTTATTCTGTGTACGGACAGCCTATAATGAGTCAGTTACTATAAATGAATAATGCGTTGTATCGAAATATGAGGTCAGGAAATAGTGTCTCTTTATTGTTTTCTGATGAATTTTATCCCAACCAGTCCTTTGGAAAATAAAGTGCTATGTTTTTATTCGGACGAAATATCGCCACAAATTCTTCTATTATTATTTATGAAGACACGATGAATTTGTCGTCTCGTTCCCGGTGAAAATCAAGGATTTTAAAAGACAATTTTTCTCATTTTCTGTAAAGGAAAAAGGGCTTATATTTTTGAACTGCTATCAGTTAGGTAGATATCAGTTTCACTAGTTCGTAAAATGCTTTGTAGCTTTTATTATTTGCTGCGATATGAATAAAGTTTGACGCCCAGAAATGTTAAGTTTCGTAACAGACATAGAACATTTATCTCTTTGTCTTGACTTTTGATCTACAAAAACAAAAAAATCCTTTAACATATATAATTATAATCCTCTTTCACCAAATTGGACTTAACCAACCAAGTACCTACATTAGTTACCAGGTAATTCTCTATTTATTTCACAGTTTTTCTCGGTACCAACATTAAAGTCATTACGGTGATTCCGCATTGCGTTCTATCTGCATTCCTGGACATCGTTTCATCTCATTTCCTTGTGACAATCACAGTATTTTATACTTCGAACGCATTGTTCTTGTATTACATGTTTTTTGGAGCTGATATGAGCGAGGTGATGGACGATGAAACATTATTATGGTAACACTTTTTCAGACATTGAAATGCTTGCATACTTTTTTTCTTTATCTATTATATTTATCTGACCAGGCTTTTTTGCTTTTTTCTTTCTGTTTCTTTAATCTTATTTCGTCCATATATGGTATGTAACAGACCTTTTTTAATTTCTTAAAGATATCTTCAGTGGGAATTCGATTAAACTTCAACAAACTGATTAGTACGGAACTTAACTCAGAGACTTACATCACGAGTATTCATAATACCCCGATATCGTCTCTTCACTATTCCGGAAAACCAGACAGCTTCCTGAAATATGTTGAAAATTCTGTAATACCAGTTGGAAACAACAGTGATACAATAATTTCATAAAATTTCATGGGATTCTGGTCGGTTCAACAATAGCTTATTGTTGTGATCACACAATGAACTCTTGTGTACAAACGTTATTAAGAAGACAATATGAATACGTCTGATACATCGTAACGATGTTGTTGTATTCAGACTTCTTTCTTTGTTAACTCATTTCTGGATTAAAGTTGAGGGTTTTCTTTAAAGAGGTTTATTGCGGAAGTGTGCGAGCTTTGAAGCACTTAAAATGAAACTTTACCAGATGGGGTTATAATTAAACTTTTGATTGAGAGTTTATGAAAAAAAGTACACTTAATTTGTATTTACACTTTTGACTATGGTTACCATTAAGTTTTAAATTAATAAATGTTTTTGGAGGATAGCATACAACATTTTCCTCTATAAAATATGTTAGAGTACAGATTAAATTTATGCTCAAAAAAGTGTTTGCACTTCTTTGACTTAAAAAGATACTGGTTCTAAAGTTCCAGTATAATAATGTGAGCTTTTAGAAGGCCTTGTTTGTCTGATCAAGCCCGGCTGGTCACCAAATAAATATAAAAATCACTAACATTGTCCATTTTGGCAGCGCGCTCTGAACTCGCTAAATTAGTCCAATGAAGTACAAATTGTTGGTGATTAGGTCACATCTACTATGATTGTGTTAATCGAATTAGCGAATTCTCCGCTCGAATATCTCGTCTCGTGTTTTGTCTTCTAATTGCTCAGAACACGATGATCTAGACATTGTGATACATGATAAACAAGGGGAGTCTTGTTAACGTACTTAGTATCAAACTCTTATACTAACGCATATTTTGATGGCGAGAAATATCATGGGATACAATATATAGTGGAGCCGCGGAGCTTTGGTCTTAAATGTCATCATTTTCATCATCATCATTATCTTATTTTGTCTATGCCTTTCCCCTTTATTTCCTATGTTTTGCCCTTTGTACTTATTGTATCGTCTGCCCTCCTACTGAAAGTCATCTAAACGAACTCTTTATCTGTGAAACTTATTTCTGCCGACCAATTTCCTCAGTGGAAGGGAATAGTTTTTGTTGTAGATTAAATAATAAATGCGTTTCCTAACATTAAATGTTGGCTTGGACAAAAATGTATCGAGCCAAAACGCATAACTGTTATTGCTTTGGAATGGAAATGGTGGTCAACAGACTATCCACAGGATATTATATATTTTGAATGTTTTGTTTTTAAGTCATTAATGTTGAAACGACAAAGTTCAAAACTTTATCGAGCTTTTAGTTTTGTGAAAACATCTTTGTGATCTCATAAGAATTGGATATGAGAACATGTTACTCAACTGGAAGCAAGGAAACAAAATCCATAAAAATGCAGACATCGTACCTTTACTAAAACTTGGTCAAATGTAATGTATTCTTATATCAATGTGATAAAAATGGATTTATCATACAGGCCACCGTAATCCAGTGTACATTTTAGACCATCTTGTATTGTCTGAAATACGTCTGAGTTTCATCAGATTCTATCTTTTAAAACACTCGACAAATCTTTGATTCGTTAAAAGTAAAATAAAAGAACCAAACGCCGCAATCAAATTGGGAACATTAGAAGAATTTTGCCGCCATTTTCCAATCTTCGGCCATTGCACCGAACTAATTGCTGAGCAGTTCAATTGCAATTTAGCAATCGAACGTTTTTCTTTCCTGGTTCGTCTTTTGTTGCCAATTTATAAACGTACTTGTGAGATTAGATTGTTTCATCCATTCCATTTTACCTTGATGAAATTGGATGTAAGAAGGTAGGAGTAATGTACTAATAAGTATATTTGCTCGGATATTACAATACAAAAAAAGTATCTTAGGATTTGTTTTGATATAAGACTTTTCTAAATACAAAAAAAAAACATATTCCTACTGATACTTAAGCTAATAGTATGTTTGTTTTTTACGCTTTCATGCGAAGAATACTCTAGTCTTTGGAGAGATTAGTAGTAACATGGGGTTTGTTTCACTCGTATTGAAAAAGAAACAAGGATAAAGCTTGACAGCAATATCCCACACAGATAGAACCGCGGGCGACCACAAGTCGTTAAATTAAACTAATTACTAAGTATCAAATAAAACTAAACGTATTTCGGTTATTCCAAGGTTAAGGTAATTCCAATACCTGCCCTAACTGTATCTTCCCATTTCGTAGGATCATTAACGAAACGTATCAGGAGCTAGTGCACTTACCGAAATTAAAAATAAGAAGGGTAGTCTGCATAATGTATGTGCAAGCCACCTCCATGCATTTGCAGAATGAAACATTACCAATTTGTTAGTGCAGGCATACAAATAAAACTTGTTTTTATTTTCAGCCAGTTCAACTTTACGATAATAGTTGTAGGGTAGGCCTGTATTTCTGTAAATCATTTACGAAAATAGACCTTATTGACTTCAAAATAAGGGCACTACCAATGTAAGTGTTACGATAAGAGTGTGTTCAGTCAGTGCCTTAAGTCCTAAATTAGACTTTAAAATTGTTTAGAGTTTTTTTTACTTTCGTTGCTGAGTTCCTAAATGAGCTATAGATAAGCAATCACTGCATGTTTCAGTTGTATTTTGATATAATTCACTTGAATCGGAAGAGATCTGACCCCAACATCATGTAGAAGAGGCCATACAATAGATCTCCGAATTTATATTATTATGACTAGAACATTAAATGTGTGTAAACGTTTTGATTATTTTAGATTTGACATTTTGTATTTCGTAACCAATGATTCACTCTTCGGAGAAGTTCTGAATATTCATTAGTATTGCTCTTTCGATGATTCATGATTTCGTTTACGATAGAGATACAGCTTTTCCTCAAGTATGACGCTGTTAGCATTTACTTTTGATTTTCAATTTGTTGTGTTCTGTTCAGTGTCTTCGTGTTCTTTTGCTATTATTAATTCGTGTGTGTGTACAATCTTCAATTAAATTATTCATCTCATTTCCTTGTACTGTTTGTCTTTCACTTCCCGAGTCTAACATATTTTAAGCTGTTTTAAAAATATTCTAAGATAGTCAATCTTCAATTGTAAAACTCTTGTGTTCTTAGTTATAATCTATCTTTTTCTTTTCCTTATTCATAAATCAAACTTTACATAATTACGCCTTATAACGTATTATTTATTCAACTGTTTTGCTTTTTACAATGCAAAACTAGTTATGGTCATTAAAATGTAAATATTTATCATTATTATGCGCATCTAGATGCATGATCTAGAGAATCCATTTGACTTTTCCACTGGCATGTTAGATGGTATCTTAATTAAAGATGTTATTGTAAATTTAACCTTGTAATTATACATAAGGTAAGTTTGAAAGATTTTAGTTTTTATCACATCATACTACTGTCCTTCTAATATTATTAACGCGAAATGCATATAAAAATGTTTGTTCTTCTGTCACGTAAAGCCGCTGAACGAATTTAATCGAAGTTTGGTACACTTAACACTTATAGCTTTAATCCCAAATTTATGCTCCCGTGGGATCATCGATTTGTGGCGGGCGGGTCCGAAGGCAGCATCTAGTTAATTATTTCCCATTTTCCATGTTGATAAATTCAGAGTTCTCTTTTGATGCAAGCCCATTAAAATCCCCTCTCAAAACCGCCATGGTTTAAAAACTAATTACCAGTTAACAGCTAATTTCATAGAAGTTTCCGTTTCAACGTAATTGCTATTATCTTCCTCCACGTTTTCCCAGGGAATCGATCCCACGTACCCGTGAACTTATAAAAAGTAATCAGAATTCAGAATGAGATCAAGATCAAACATTGTGTGTTAATGGTTAATTGTGTGATTTATGAGCGTTAATGAGCTTATTGGAATCAAGATTATGAATCCACGTTTCTGATCAAAATAATAAATTTCCGGTAACGTTAAAAAGTGAAAAAATCAAAGGAAAATGCTAATGATAACCTATCCTTTAAGTTAGGTAAACCGATACGAAGCAAATAAATACACTTTTAGAAAATTGTCCTTTGTCTTTCGATACATAATCTTTGTTAAATCCAATTCGAGCACTTACATAAATAATGCAAAGACCTTTTTATACATGTATTTAGATTAGATAGAGAATCATGAGTCCATGAACATACGCAACGTCTGCGACAGTCAAATCAGATTCCTCTAGCCAAGTAGCATTTCTACAATCATCAATAGAAAACGCTCGAATGTATTAACATGACAGCTCAAAATCATGAGACTTATCGAAATGAAATCGAAAATGTCCTTTCCATGCATTGGGGAATTTTCAATTGACGTTAACGATTGTAGAAATATCACTTTGCGAGAGCGGCTGGAAGAATATTACAATCGAAGTGATAAGTTAAAAATGGAAAATTTACTTGTTGCTAACGAACATCAGCAATTCACACATCCTTATATAAATTGTATGACATCAGTACTCATTTTATTCTCCTAAACTACATCTGAACAGGACTATGACTTATTAATCTTAGGTCTTAAACTCCACAGAGAAATTTTAATAGTTAACCATCCTCCATGGAACAGCTCATTCAAATATTACGCTATTTAAAATTCAGACCAATTAGGTACGATCCAGACGACCTGATAATTTATTGATGCTCTGAAACGAGAGCTATTAATGAATTCGTCTGTGTTTGCCTCTGTTTTAGCGTTTTAGGGTTATTAGTGATGCTGAATTAGCTTATGATAAAAGTTATTACTTTTATCTTTATTTGTGAGGTAAATAGAATACCGTAGCAAATATTTAAGTTATTTTTTTCTAAAATCTAAGTTTTCCGAGGCATTCGTCGTATATTACCGAAGAGAAAATTAAAAAGTATTTATGAATAGTTTTGTAAAATAGTGCCTTAAATTCATATTTTGCTGTCTTTAATTGAGTTGACATTTATAAATTCACACCCGACGTCCGACATAGCCCCTTAAAAAGACACTCCATACGAATAGCCCGATCATTAACGTTTGGAGTCATACTAAACTAAATTTATCATCCTGTAATAGTGACACATGAGTCAACAAACAACTATTAATTATCACTTGTATACAGGCGACAATTTACAATGACATAAGGTAATGAATTAAAAAGTCTAAAAGGGCTTGGCGGCTATTGTGCAAGATGGAAGCGCACGCAACTGTAAAACAGAAAGGTTTTATAGCCGTCTGGTTAATAGCGGGGCGTGTATAGAATGTATTATGCTTGACGGCACAAATGTTGACAGAAAAATGTCACAGACCCTCTTAGATATGCGACACAGTTGTGATAGCAAGACAATATAATTTGTTTTGTTTCGTGAATTGGAGATTGGTGGTATGGAATCGTGATTTGGAGAAAAAACGGTGTTTTAATGGTTGTTTCTGTTTTTAAACCAACTTTTAGCGAAGGAGGTTACTCAATTCGACCGTATACGTGCTTTTTTATGTTAGTCCGGTTAAAGGTGTCTCGGACTCCCTAGACAAAGACAAAACGAAACCCTATTGAAGAGGGTTCCCCGTCTGTGTGCTCGTCAGATAGCAGGCTGTATCTTATGAGCAGTGATGATGAGTTTTTGCGACTAATAAAGACACCCAAACGATGTTTTTTTCTGAAAAGTTTGGCGCAATACCCAATACTTAATCATCGACCTACCGATTAAAGATCAAACAATATCAGACAAGACACCAATAACAGGTTCAGTTGATAAGTCCTTCAAGAACAGGCATAATGTCCAGGATCGATAGATCGATCGGCGAGCGACGAATCGATCGTTCAAACCCTTTTCTAGGAACAAATTTAAATCACGTTAACGTTATTTTACTCTGACAGTTGAGAGGTATACCTTGGTTTCACGCAGACATTTCGGCGCGTTACACGCCCATTAAATAAAGCAAGCTGCAACACTGAGTAGCGAATGTAAACAATGTTATGTTTGTGTAAATACATTACTGAAGTGTACAATGTGTATACATTATGCGTAATAATACGCGCTTGTCACACCCGGCTTCATAGGGGCGGGGGATAGGGGTTTGTTCCTCAACCATATTAAGATCCACTTTGATCAAATATTGGTTTAAATGTTTGTGTTATCTTATATACTTGCATTTAACATGATTTCGTTGTTGGTTGTGTGTTTGTTGGTGGTCTATATTCATATCCATATTCAAAGTGTAAAAAAGGAACTGTTTTGATAAGGCTAGACTGGCTGATCACCTGTCCATCCGTCTGTTACCAGGCTATGTATCCTGATCCGTGATAACTAGTCGGTTGAACGTTACTTAACATTCGAAGTTCAGCTACTGTTACAACGATTAATTTTCTTTGTATTATTGTTTATACTAATCATATTTGTAAGGTACGATTATTGTCGCGAGTCCAACTAGCACATGACCGGTTTCTAGATGGTGTATTGTTACAAATCCAATATTTATGACATGTGAAGATTATTTGAGATTAAAGTAGTTGTATTATATGTCCTGATTTAACAAGATTAAGACGTAAAGTAAAATTATGTAACAAAATACGTCAAACAAATCGTCAGAAAACATTGTTTATGCAAGTCGTGGGTGGATTTATGTTCTTGAGAGATCTAGACATTGTAATACATGATAAACAAGGGGAGTCTTGTTAACGTACTTAGTATCAAACTCTTATAGTAACGCATATTTTGATGGCGAGAAATATTATGGGATACAATATATAATGCAGCCGCGGCGCTCTGGTCTTAAATGTCATCATTTTCATCATCATCATTATCTTATTTTGTCTATGCCTTTCCCCTTTATTTCCTATGTTTTGCCCTTTGTACTTATTGTATCGTCTGCCCTCCTACTGAAAGTCATCTAAACGAACTCTTTATCTGTGAAACTTATTTCTGCCGACCAATTTCCTCAGTGGAAGGGAATAGTTTTTGTTGAAGATTAAATAATAAATGCGTTTCCTAACTTTAAATGTTGGCTTGGACAAAAATTTATCGAGCCAAAACGCATAACTGTTATTGCTTTGGAATGGAAATGGTGGTCAACAGACTATCCACAGGATATTATATACTTCGAATGTTTTGTTTTTAAGTCATTCATGTTGAAACGACAAAGTTCAAAACTTTGTCGAGCTTTTTGTTTTGTGAAAACATCTTTGTGATCTCATAAGAATTGGATATGAAAACATGTTACTCACCTGGAAGCAAGGAAACAAAATCCATAAAAATGCAGACATAATCTAGACAAATCTTTGATTCGTTAAAAGTAAAATAAAAGAACCAAACGCCGCAATCAAATTGGGAACAGGAGAAGAATTTTGCCGCCATTTTCCAATCTTCGGCCATTGCACCGAACTAATTGCTGAGCAGTTCAATTGCAATTTAGCAATCGAACGTTTTTCTTTCCTGGTTCGTCTTTTGTTGCCAATTTATTAACGTACTTGTGAGATTAGATTGTTTCATCCATTCCATTTTACCTTGATGAAATTGGATGTAAGAAGGTAGGAGTAGTGTACTAGTAAGTATATTTGCTCGGATATTACAATACAAAAAAGTATCTTAGGATTTGTTTTGATATAAGACTTTTCTAAATACAAAAAAAACATATTCCTACTGATACTTAAGCTAATAGTATGTTTGTTTTTTACGCTTTCATGCGAAGAATACTCTAGTCTTTGGAGAGATTAGTAGTAACATAGGGTTTGTTTCACTCGTATTGAAAAAGAAGCAAGGATAAAGCTTGACAGCGATATCCCACATAGATAGAACCGCGGGCGACCGCAAGTCGTTAAATTAAGATAATTTCTAAGCATCAAATAAAACTTAACGTATTTCGGTTATTCCAAGGTTAAGGTAATTCCAATACCTGCCCTAACTGTATCTTCCCATTTCGTAGGATCATTAACGAAACGTATCAGGAGCTAGTGCACTTACTGAAATTAAAAATAAGAAGGGTAGTCTGCATAATGTATGTGCAAGCCACCTCCATGCATTTGCAGAATGAAACATTACCAATTTGTTAGTACAGGCATACAAATAAAACTTGCTTTTATTTTCAGCCAGTTCAACTTTACGATAATAGTTGTAGGGTAGGCCTGTATTTCTGTAAATGATTTACGAAAATAGACCTTATTGAAATCAAAATAAGGGCACTACCAATGTAAGTGTTACGATAAGAGTGTGTTCAGTCAGTGCCTTAAGTCCTAAATTAGACTTTTAAAATTGTTAAGAGTTTTTTTTACTTTCGTTGCTGAGTACCTAAATGAGCTATAGATAAGCAATCACTGCATGTTTCAGTTGTATTTTGATATAATTCACTTGAATCGGAAGAGATCTGACCCCAACATCATGTAGAAGAGGCCATACAATAGATCTCCGAATTTATATTATTATGACTAGAACATTAAATGTGTGTAAACGTTTTGATTATTTTAGATTTGACATTTTGTATTTCGTAACCAATGATTCACTCTTCGGAGAAGTTCTGAATATTCATTAGTATTGCTCTTTCGATGATTCATGATTTCGTTCATGAGTTCATTTACGATGGAGATACAGCTTTTCCTCAAGTATGACGCTGTTAGCATTTACTTTTGATTTTCAATTTGTTGTGTTCTGTTCTGTGTCTTCGTGTTCTTTTGCTATTATTAATTCGTGTGTGTGTACAATCTTCAATTAAATTATTCATCTTATTTCCATTTACTATTTGTCTTTCACTTCCCGAGTCTAACCTATTTTAAGCTGTTTTAAAAATATTCTAAGATAGTCAATCTTCAATTGTAAAACTCTTGTGTTCTTAGTTATAATCTATCTTTTTCTTTTCCTTATTCATAAATCAAACTTTACATAATTACGCCTTATAACGTATTATTTATTCAACTGTTTTGCTTTTTACAATGCAAAACTAGTTATGGTCATTAAAATGTGAATATTTATCATTATTATGCGCATCTAGATGCATGATCTAGAGAATCCATTTGACTTTTCCACTGGCATGTTAGATGGCATCTTAATTAAAGATGTTATTGTAAATTTAACCTTGTAATTATACATAAGGTAAGTTTGAAAGATTTTAGTTTTTATCACATCATGCTACTGTCCTTCTAATATTATTAACGCGAAATGCATATAAAAATGTTTGTTCTTCTGTCACGTAAAGCCGCTGAAAGAATTTAATCGAAGTTTGGTACACTTAACACTTATAGCTTTAATCCCAATTTTATGCTCCCATGGGATCATCGATTTGTGGCGGGCGGGTCCGAAGGCAACACCTAGTTAATTATTTCCCATTTTCCATTAGTTGATAAATTCTAGAGTTCTCTTTTGATGCAAGCCCATTAAAATCCCCTCTCAAAACCGCCATGGTTTACAAAACTAATTACCAGTTAACAGCTAATTTCATAGAAGTTTCCGTTTCAACGTAATTGCTATTATCTTCCTCCACGTTTTCCCAGGGAATCGATCCCACGTACCCGTAAACTTATAAAAAGTAATCAGAATTCAGAATGAGATCAAGATCAAACATTGCGTGTTAATGGTTAATTGTGTGATTTATGAGCGTTAATGAGATTATTGGAATCAAGATTATGAATCCACGTTTCTGATCAAAATAATAGATTTCCGGTATCGTTAAAAAGTGAAAAAATCAAAGGAAAATGCTAATGATAACCTATCCTTTAAGTTAGGTAAACCGATATGAAGCAAATAAATACACTTTTAGAAAATTGATCTTTGTCTTTCGATGCATAATCTTTGTTAAATCCAATTCGAGCACTTACATATATAATGCGAAGAGCTTTTTATACATGTATTTAGATTAGATAGAGAATCATGAGTCCATGACCATACGCAACAACTGCGACAGTCAAATCAGATTCCTCTAGCCAAGTGGCATTTCTACAATCGTCAATAGAAAACGCTCGATTGTATTAACATGACAGCTCAAAATCATGAGACTTATCGAAATGAAATCGAAAATGTCTTCTCTAAACATTGGGGCATTTTCAATTGACGTTAAGGATTGTAGAAATATCACTTTGCGAGAGCGGCTGGAAGAATATTACAATCCAAGTGATAAGTTAAAAATGGAAAATTTACTTGTTGCCAATGAACATCAGCAATTCACACATCCTTATATAAATTGTGTGACATCAGTACTCGTTTCATTCTCCTAAACTACATCTGAACAGGACTATGAATTATTAATCTTAGGTCTTAAACTCCACAGAGAAATTTTAATAGTTAACCATCCTCCATGGAACAGCTCATTCAAATATTACGCTATTTAAAATTCAGACCAATTAGGTACGATCCAGACGACCTGATAATTTATTGATGCTCTGAAACGAGAGCTATTAATGAATTCGTCTGTGTTTGCCTCTGCTTTAGCGTTTTAGGGTTATTAGTGATGCTGAATTTACCGGCTAGTTATTACTTTTATCATCATTTGTGCGGTAAATAGAATAACGTAGCAAATATTTAAGTTATTTTTTTCTAAAATCTAAGTCCAGAGTCATTCGTCGTATATTACCGAAGAGAAAATTAAAAAGTATTTATGAATAGATTTGTAAAATAGTGCCTTAAATTCATATTTTGCTGTCTTTAATTAAGTTGACATTTATAAATTCACACCCGACGTCCGAAATAGCCCCTTAAAAAGACACTCCATACAAATACCCCGATCATTAACGTTTGGACTCATACTAAACTAAATTTATCATCCTGTAGTAGTGACACATGAGTCAACAAACAACTATTAATTATCACTTGTATACAGGCGACAATTTACAATGACATAAGGTAATGAATTAAAAAGTCTAAAAGGGCTTGGCGGCTATTGTGCAAGATGGAAGCGCACGCAACTGTAAAACAGAAAGGTTTTATAGCCGTCTGGTTAATAGCGGGGCTTGTATAGAATGTAGTATGCTTGACGGCACAAATGTTGGCAGAAAAATGTCACAGACCCTCTTAGATATGCGACAAAGTTGTGATAGCATGACAATATAATGTGTTTTGTTTCGTGAATTGGAGATTGCTACATTGGGGGTATGGAATCGTGATTTGGAGAAAAAACGGTGTTTTAATGGTTGTTTTTGTTTTTAAACCAACTCTCGGACTCCCTAGACAAAGACAAAACGAAACCCTATTGCTGAGGGTTCCCCGTCTGTCTGCTCGTCAGAACTTAATCATCGACCTACCGAAATTTATTTACCGAATACTTAAAGATCAGACAAGACACCAATAACAGTTTCAGTTGATAAGTCCTTCAAGAACAGGCATAATGTCCAGGATACATTTGATCGATAGATCGATCGGCGATCGGCGAATCGATCGTTCAAACACTTTTCTAGGAACAAATTTAAATCACGTTAACGTCATTTTGTTCTGACAGTTGAGACGTATACCTTGGTTTCACGCAGACATTTCGGCGCGTTACACGCCCATTAAATAAAGCAAGCTGCAACACTGAGTAGCGAATGTAAACAATGTTATGTTTGCGTAAATACATTACTGATGTGTACAATGTGTATACATTATGCGTAATAATACGCGCTTGTCACACCCGGCTTCATAGGGGTGGGGGATAGGGGTTTGTTCCTCAGCCATATAGACGGGCCTGTTGGTCTAGTGGTTAGTGACAATGACTGCTATACCGGAGGTCGTGGGTTCGATTCCCGCCCAGGACAAATGTTGTGTGATGAGCATGATCATTTGTTCTGGTGTCTGGGTGTAATTTATCTATAATATGTATGTATTAAGAAATATTTAAGTAAGTTTATCAGTTGTCTGGTTACCATAACACAAGCTCTGCTTAGCTTGGGATCAGATAACCGTGTGTGAGTTGTCCCAGGATATATATTAAAAAAATATTAAGATCCACTTTAATCAAATATTGGTTTAAATGTTTGTGTTATCATATACTTGCATTTGACATGCAATTGCATACGCTGTTGGTTGTGTGTTTGTTGGTGGTCTATATTCATATCCATATTCAAAGTGTAAAAACGGAACTGTTTTGATAAGGCTAGATTTTCTGTTCACCTATTCATCCTTCTGTTACCAGGCTATGTATCCTGATCCGTGATTGCTAGTCGGTTGAACGTTACTTAACATTCGAAGTTCAGCTACTGTTACAACGATTAATTTTCTTTGTATTATTGTTTATACTAATCATATTTGTAAGGTACGATTATTGTCGCGAGTCCAACTAGCACATGACCGGTTTCTAGATGGTGTATTGTTACAAATCCAATATTTATGACATGTGAAGATTATTTGAGATTAAAGTTATTATATGTCCTGATTTAACAAGATTAAGACGTAAAGTAAAATTATGTAACAAAATACGTCAGACAAATCGTCAGAAACATTGTTTATGCAAGTCGTGGGTGGATTTATGTTCTTGAGAGTTGAACGACCGCTGCCCTTCAGAAACGCCTGATTGGTCACCATAGGGCCGCATTAACATGGTAATGAATTCTATACTTATTGAAGACAAAAGATTACTCAATACTAAATACGCACTACAAAGGAAGCTGTGGTCAGTTCGAGCATTACTTTGGAAACTCGCTTGCATTTATTTTTCAAGTGCTTTTCAACTCGAATGTAAAGTGGTCTCTTTTTGTGGGGTGAGTGAGTTGACCGTTGATATCAAACAGCTCTCTGCACAGTATAGTTCTATATTCAAATGGTGCATTTTGTTTTTCTTTTCTTTGAATCGCTTAAGCAAAGTCTAAGGACTTATTTAATGAGACAAACTTTTCCATGTTGGTATTACTTCACTGAAACTTTCAGAAGCATTTTCAGGTTATTATAAAGAATTTAGCGGAGGACTTGGCATCATGGCGCAACATGGGGGAGGCCTATGTCCAGTTGCTAAAGTATTCGTTCTATAATGTCGAAACCTTACTCGGAAACTCGAAACCTTATACTGTAGTTATAGTAATAATGAGCTGCACGGATAGCCGAGTGGTTGAGGTCACCATGCCAAACCCACTGAGCGTGACGTGTCGCGGGTTCGATTCCCGCGTAGGACAAGCATTTCATTCAATTTAATTTAATCGAGAGTCGTTTTTTTTTTAAATGAAACGCATTCAAAACAGTACTTGACAGTACAGTAACTCATTAAATTAACTAAATATCAAAGTTAAAGTGAAGTGTAACAGTCGAGTGAGTTTAAATTAAAGTGAGATGTTGCATCGTAGTTACGGCCGCCTTCTCAGGTTGCAGGAACTCGATACGGGATGGAAGGACAGGAAGGCATCATAAAGGAGTACATTGTAATAAATAGTTATTCAGATATTACTAGTAAGAGGAACTCAACTAGATTGAATAGGAATTTAAGACCTAGGTACCTATGATTTAATAGTGTCTATTTTATTGACAGTCGTTCTGGTCACAAGCTAGAAAATCTGACTAAGGGGTATCGTGTCGAACTGGTAACTAGGTTGAGGAGGTCAGATAGGCAGTTGCTCGTAGCTGCATATGTTTAGACTGGAAGCCGACTCCGGCTCCTCAGGATGATGATAATGTTGTGTTATTAGACTGTTCAACACATCTCCAGTTCTGTTGTGTTATTCCCTAAATAACACAACAGTTCCAAGTTTTATATTAACTTGTAAGTGATGTCAAGCCCGGGACTGCCGGCGCCATATTGTTTTCGTTTCTTTGCCCGTATTTATGTCTCCAGCGCAAGACGAATGACTTGACACGTGTTATGTTAAGCGATACAGAAAAGGCTAAAAATAATAAACATTCATTTGAAGACAGAGACTAATTGTATTGAGATCTGAGCGTACAATGAGTACAGTGTGATAATGTGTACTTAGTATAGTTTTTGCCCGCATTCCGTATTATCATGTTAAATAAGGTACATTTTCTTCTCAGTGAGGCTAGTTGACATTTTAAAAAGACCTATTAGTGTAGGTAATTTTGAAATAGTTGACAGTGAATAAAGTTGAGTGTTAATAGTGAAAATTGTTGGCAGTTTTGTAATAGACGACGTATGAAATCAACAGTGTATTTTTTATTTAAAAATCTTGGCATGATAGGATTTAATAAATTTTTAGTACATTAATACTTAATTTTCATACCATACACTTGAAGTTTGCTTAAAACAGAAAATTGATATATTGGATCCTTACGCCCGTTAGATTTCAGTCGACTAACACAATTTTAAATAAGTATTATTTACATGTAAAAGTGTTTCATCCCCAAGCGCCTAGCAAAAAATAGGTACGGGTTTCCTAGAGCTACCTATCTGTTATACAAGTTATAAAAGCCTTTGTAGTAAACATCGCACAAAAAGGTTTGATACCTGCCCGCAACCCACAACTAGGCGCTGAGCTTGTCAAAAAAAGCAGCTCAAAAGTCTATCCTATCGGACGGTATCAACACAGAACTATTTAAGCTCGTAAAAAGCAATGTTATTCTAACAGAGGTAAGTTAACAGTGACCGCAAGCGAACCGGGGCTGTGTAGTATGTTTACAAGTCTTGTTAGCAGGTTATTGAACTTTCAGGTGCTACAGTATCGGTGTTGAACTTTTTATTAGCTTCGTAATGAGTAAGCGCGAGAGCGACTTGTGAAATGTAGGAGCTTTGAACTGAGAATATGGTTTTATTATGATTGTAGCTCCTTAGTTTAGAAATGGCTTGAGTTCTTCATGTTAACCTTTGACCTTTGAGGTTTTCAGTAAAATATGAAAAAGCAGAGACGAGTATGCACTCTAATAACATTGAATACGTTGGGATGCATTAAAACACCTATAAATATCGTCCCAGTAGATTACAATCCTGCGGAAAATCGTTAAAAAACCACCCTCTACAGTACACATTATTCAAGCTGTAGAAAAAGACAACACCCAACGCTATCACGTTTTCACATCGGCAATAGAATCAGCATCGGCATCAAAACTTCACTAAACATTTTCCCGATTTCAAAACAAGATACAAGTTTTCTAATAGTAATATTACACGCATACCATAAGGATACATAATTAAATGGAATAACAGACGTTTATAACTTGAAAACAGCTCAAATAGGGCAGTTATCTCTTCCTGTTTCACTGGATGTAATGGCGTGCTGAATATTATTGGGTAGTAAAAGAGAGTCGATTGATCCACCGCAGCGCAGTCTACATGAATGCTTCTTTGATTGCTGAAACGTATCGGGTTGTGTGAACGTTACTTTAAACATAGGTATGAGTTTGTGTGCAGTCATTATTTGTAGTGGTAAAGTGGTTGGATTGTGATGCGGTTTTTGGTGTATATTTTGGATAGTCTTTTTTTTAGGTACTGTAGGGATGATGACTGGGTATAAATCACTATAAAAGTAGAAACCTATTAAATCTCTTAGCTACATAATTAAAAAATATTTGGACGAGTATTTTTGCCTTTGATGAACAAAAATTGACAAAGATCAACTGCTTTAAAGTTTTGGAGAGGAGGCTTGTGACGTAACGATTTCGTAATACACAATTTTGACGTCACGCGCTAGTTCCATTCACTGTAATTTGATCAATTTAAGTATACTCTAAATTATAAGGCGAAAAATTTTCTCATCATTCTGTATCTGTATCCCTTAAAATTTTCATTCTATTCCCTAAAAATATATATTTCTACCATTTTTTTATTTTTGACCGTGCCTCAAAAATACTTTATTGTTTATCCGTAATTTAAATTAGTTACTTCGTACAAAGTTGGATTAAGTAAATAATACAAAATACATTGATTTGAAAGCTTGATTGCAATAAATCGATTGATTGACATTTAGCAATATCATGGGCTTAATTGGATTTCAGCGAACTAATTGGTGTATGCTGCAGATATTGACAAGAGTGGCTTATACAACATTGCAGATGTTGATTTTGGTAGTATGACCCATTTTAACTGGTTACTAGATATGAAACAATAGTTTTGTTCGTAAATTGGAATTTCGTAGTGAGACCAGGGTAAGGAGAACTGCAAAGACACCAGGGCAGATTTTAAAGGGAGGTCCAAATGTAAGTTCTGGACGGAATATGATAAAGTGGGAAATATAACTGAGGAACCCTAACTGGGGATCCTTATTACTGGGCATCGCGTCACAAGTCATGCAATTCTGCTGTCATAATACGTGTTTGCTTATGCTTGTTTCTTTCCTAAGCTATGCGGACTATGATTTACACTTCGTCTCAGATTTAGAATCAACTACAATCGAAAATGAGGTTCACCTGTTAATTAGAAAACACGTTATCTCTTTTAGTCAAGGTAGGTTATGTATACACTAGAAAATATTCTTATCAAACTCTATTCTTAAACACACGAGCCATGATATTTATTGTAACCAATACAAACGAAGAGTTAAGGGCACTTGACAAGCATCAGAGCGCAACATTCATTGCTGCGCCGGAAACGATGCATCAACAACGATTTGTGACAAATCAGTTGGCGGAAGAGTCAATAGTTTAATGCCTTTGATGTTACCGACCATAACCGCAGTTATTGGTATTTATTGATAATACAGGAAGGTGTTATAAAATAGTGATAAATAATAGAATGTTTTAGTTTGGTTTTGATTTCTGGTATTGTAACGATTTTGTTATCAACACTGTATCGTGCGATTGTAACAACAAAGGCTCAAGAAATACCTCCTAAAGTAAGACTTTCAGTTGTGCAAGGGAGATGCCGCTCTACACGATGTAATTTGCCGTCTTGCTTCCACAACAGCAATAGTAAGAGAGAGATAGAGCCGAGAAAGTCCTCAGAACGACCTACCATTGTATAAAATGGATTTAGGCCATTATTTTCATTAAGAAAGTTGATAATTGATAATAGTGTTTTTAGTGCGCAATGTCATAACCCCAAATAATTTCAAGAAAGAAAAAACAATAGATAGTTGCACGAATTCCGAACCTATAAGCAATATCGCTCGTTATCAAGACATTGGCCTTCAGAACTACAAGGCTGGTATTATTCTCATGCAATTAAATACATCTATTCCAGTCGTAAGAATTCTTGTGATCAACTAATGTCCTTACTATGTTGCAGAGTGAGGGCATGTGAGAAAATGCACTTCTTGAAACATTTGTGGTATTTTTGCCATAAAGGTACGATGACTATGTTTATGAAGTCTGAAGTCATATCTTTAAAGATGCCAATTTGATTTTATCTACCTATCGTTAAATGTCACATAGCAAAGTGCCATTGGAATAGATTAAAGTCTAAATTCGCGTAATTACAGTTTTAATTGTATTACATTAATAATTAGAGTCCCAAATTTTGGAAACTAGCATTTGCCAGTGGCTAGTGTCAAATTTCCTGAAGTCTGTTCAGTGGGTTTTATGTGATAAAGTAAAAAACGCGCTTCGCGTTTATAATATTAGTATTATCATACCAACTGTTGTACTAATGAATAGATTCATACTTGAGTAAATATTTGAAGAATAAGGAATATAAAAGGTGCTCTTTGAAAATTCTCCAAATAAAAGAGCAGTTTTCTCGTCGAACGAAAAGAACCAAGACTAACATTTCCCGCCAATGTAGCGTGACCAAATACTTTAATGTTTGTGAAAAGGAATTCTTTTAACGGAGAGCTCTAAAGCTCCTAATGTAGAGAATAGTAAGCTTTAGAAAAGTAGTCGATTTAGAACTAATGGCAAGAGATTCTTTGAGCTGGTGATACTAGGTATACGACTGGCAAAAAATCCTTAACACAAAAAGAAGCGTGGAGAGAAATATGAACATAATATATTTGACAGAGGATTAGTTATGACCGAAGTATATTTCGTATACCAATACGGAAGTGTAGTGTAAAGCCAGTTCCATGTATTTAACTAAAATAGACCTGGAACTGGAAGCTGACTGTAATACAGATATGTCAATTAGTCAATGAACACAGCTTATCGTGGTATAGTATTCCTCGAGTCTCGCCACAAAAACCCAGTCCTCGGCTCATTCTTTTCAAAATGTGTTTTCTGCAAATCCACCTTCTTTAACTTAAAATATTGGGCCACTTTCAACAAGCTAAATCAGTATAAGCAAAAGCAACGTTTTCGTGTCAGTGACTTTTATTAAAAGTTTGAATTCACCCTACTATCAACTGAAGTTTCTGCTATATTGAAGTAGAAAAACAGATGACATACGTTTTCACATTGAACAGAACATTGAATTTTGTCTTTCTCAGAAACTTTTCAGTTGTCAGCTGTTACTGTTTTCACCGAAAGCCATGTCGCATACATGTAATTTTCAGATTCATATCAGTGGCAAATATTTTGACGTTCTGTATGCCAGTGAAATATTGATAATTATCCGGTATAGAGGGTTTTTTGTAATAGAATCTTAAATCTGTACTCCAGTAGTGAGTGTGGTGATTAATGCGTGTTAACATTTTAAACCTGCCTAGTGCCACTAGTTCTTAAAGAATTCTAACAATTGTGGAAAAGAGATGCCGGATAGTGCTCTGTCACGCTTCCACAATATCAATTACTAAAGGATGTGGTTTGTTCACTATGAGAGGCATATAGAAATCACATGTATTATGGCGATTTCAAAAAAAGACTGCTGTTTATCCTCTGTAGATGAAAGGAAATCCTTGCTCTGCATTGAAAATTTTCGTCACTTAAGTCTAATAATATTACAATATTGAAATATTTTTAAGATAGTAAGTCTACAAATGTTTAATAAAGATATCAATAACTTATCCCATTGTTTGTATTTAGATAGTAATAATTAACGTGATACAAGATCATTAGTAGATTGTTTAGACCCGACACAATCCGAAGTAGTTCATAATTAGTTAAAAGCTTTTGTAAATAACTACTAATGAAGAGGAATGCGATGTAGATTGGAATTCTAACGTTTACTCTGAGTTCAATAATGCAAGTATTCGTTTTGTAAATAATACTGAAAATTTTATTGTTGATACATCGTAGACATTTTATGAATACTAGTTATTATAAATATGTAGTTAGGGTGTATTTAAAGCATGACGAATTACACAATTTGTGATTAGGTCTAAATTGAAAATGTATTTTTCCGTTTAGAAACAAAGTATCTCCATTATTAGATACAATCACAAAAAACAACCTTACAACTTAGAAAAAACAGGCACACGCATATGGTCAACTACAAAAAAAAAGACAAAAGACAGCCACCTACGCAGACCACGTACTTTTATGATGGTTGACGATCTGTGGTCACAAAAACGTGTCGACGACGTCCGCCGCATATTACACGCATGGACATCCTGCCGAGACATGACGGCTACAATGAATATTATAAAATGTATCAAGAAATTTAGAGACACGAAAAATAAAGGGATTGTGTCCCTTTCTCCCATACAAACAGATAATTAAGATAAAAAAATTGGGCTAAACTCAAAAATAGAATCTTTCTCAATACATTTTCTGAAGACTTTGTTTTTGCTGTTCTTTTGATATCTTTACAAATAAGAAACGGTGACGGATGGATTGATTGTCAAAATAATTTTTCCCTTGATAAAGACTAATTTAATTTATTTGTGAACACTATCCATTACAATCTTCCAGTTACACTGTTTATTGGGCAGTTGTAAAATATTTTATGGTGAAAAATGCATCGTTTAAATGATATGTTTGAACATTTTTCTCTCAATTCTAGAAAGTGTTGTCTGCTCCACCTGTTCTGTTAAAACAAATCTTTTTAAAAGTATATAATGATATTCTATTTTGTTCCAGGATACGGCGATAATACCAAAGAAAACATGGTGATGAACCACAATCTTCACAGGTTTGTAATTTTAACTGCGATCATTTTGTTTTTCTTGAAATTTGAAGCGAACCACTCCTGTAGTGAGGAATTGAATTCTTGCGTCTCGGGAGGTTTCAGAAACATTTTAATTCCGAGCGCATAGGCGTGGATCACACAAACGCTTTTCTTACGAGTGTAGGTATCGAATCAGCATCACGTCGCGCACAGTGAGTTCTAGCGTGGTGACCTCAACCACTAGGCTATCCGAGCCGTCTATGAATACGTTGAACAAAGTTACGAATGCAGACAACAAATACAGGAGTAACATTTCTATAATTTTCAAAGCAGAATGAACAACTGAAATTTTAAATAATACCTTATTTTCTAGCAGAGGTAATTATGACAGCGTATCAGATAATGATTAAAGGACAATAGGTATGACGCGACGTAAGGTACAATTAACTGTGCCAGGGACGACGGACGTGCTTTGTTGGAGATTTACATTAAACTATGACTAAATAAACAATACTTTTGTACCGTTGTTTTAAATGAAAACGAGATAAATAACTAAAACAATATACGTGGCAAAATCGTACGTCATAAGCATTAAAATACAACTATTTGAAAATTCCAAAAAGGAAATTCTTGATTTCCTATTTCAGAACCGCTTGAACAAAAGAGCGATTCGTATTTTCTTTTGGAACAAAACAACAACCATGGCTGCATTTAAATAAAAAGGTTGTAATTGCAAATCGACGTGACTTTACGCTAACGACACGGTTTTGAATCTAGGCAATGTTATGGTACGAGTGCGTTGACCTAAATTGTTGTGATTTACTGCGTTTTTAACTTCTCGTTCATAAGATTTTTAGCATTTTTAGTGTTAGTAACTTGAATAACTTAAACAAACTTACTTTTAAGACAGCAAATAAAACAGATGACTTGTAGCCAAAATATATTGTCAGGAAAACACAATGCCCAATACAGCTGAAACGATTTAATAAACCTAAAAAAAAACACAATAGAATTACGATAGATCCAAAACTTATTAAGCTAAACGGATAATTAGCAGCCACCTTTTCCTAACGACACATTTTAAGTGTGTTATTCTCAAAACTTTCAGTGTCGAATTGTCAAAGTCTACATAATTTTCGACATCGTACAAAATGAACAACATCAGCATTCAGCAACTTAGTTTTGAGAATATCACCCCTGGAGAATAAAGGTATAATGTATGGTAGCTTTCACCCTGAGTTAGCTAGCCGTTTCTCAAGATGTCTAACGGCTCAACATTGGTTGAAGATGTACGAGAATGCTTTTCGCGGGCTTTTGTAAAGATCGAAGCACTTTTGTTAGCAGCTCATGGGAAAGGTAATATATTTTAAGGTGTTAATTTTAGAAGAGTTCTGCTTTTTACTTAATGGAGTACATAGTTACACCTGTCTGTATTATTGTCGAGAAGAAAATGGTATAAGGTGCAAATACACTGTCAGTTGCTTCCATAAGTTTAAGTTACTACAAAAAATGTCGTAGTGAGAAAAAGAGACAGCAGCTATGTTGTGTAGAGCACTGTCACGCTCAATACTTAATACTTTTATTCCATTCCACAAAGGTAACTTAGGTGGAAACTATAAAAGGATATACATAGTTTTGGAGCATTGTGGCAAAAAAACATAGAATTTGGTAACGCTCCCCCAACTACGGTTACAGGAAAACAGTTTTCCGTTTGAATTGTATTCTATCCTATTGAATCCGTTTTCCCAGCTTTTCGTGGTTACTGATGAAGTGGTCATGTTTTAATATGGAAAAACTATTGACACTTAAATCGAAGTTTCTTTATGAGAAAACTACAATAACAGGAACATAATCTCTAGAAACATAACACCGCGGTCATTGTGAACGAATATTAGAAAGGTACTAACAGCTTATCTGGTGGACTTATGCGAGTGTTGCACGCATGCGCAGGGCGCACGTGCTGCAATGTTCGTACGGTATTACGATTTGTATTGTTGAGACGTTTGTGCAGTTGAAAGTTTATTTCAATTAGACTGATAATGTTTTTGTTGAAGGCTAGCTGGTAAAAGGTAGCTTTGTCTCTGCTGTTTCATGTTTGTATTACTAACTACGCAGTCAATAAGATACGTTGTTCTATGCTCATTAATAGGAATCGTTGTAATAAGAGACTATTTATTAGAACTTAAACATCAGCTTATTTTAAAGATTTATCAATATGCAGTAATACGATAGTTTTTCGTAACTTTCAGACTTAAGCTTATTAAATACTAGCTGTTGCCCGCGTCTTCGTCCCCGTGGGTAGAAGATATAAGTTATGATTTATACCTGCCCTGTTTTTTTTCACATTTTCCATTGTATCTTCGCTCCTATTAGTCGCAGCGTGATGGTTTATAGCCTAAAGCCTTCCTCGATGAATGGTCTATTCAACACAAAAAGATTTTTTCAATTTGGACCAGTAGTTCCTAAGATTAGCGCGTTCAAACAAACAAACAATCAAACAAACACTTCAGCTTTATATATTAGTATAGAGTATAGATAAAACCAACGCCTTTACTTTTGACACTACTACAACCCTTTTTTAGAGATATGTTGTTATTAATCAACTTGACAAAGGAGAACAAACATAAGAACACGTCTCTAAGACAAGTACCAATGAGTGTATGCAATTAAGTCACGTGACTTATCGAAAATTATACTTTCCTTTCATTTATAGTCATTAAAGTGATTTCTAACATCATTAATGCTTGTAGATATCTAAACCTGTCTAGGGAAACTTCTTTGATTGAACCGATTCACCGATTGATTTTTCTATATATGAGCATTATTTTGCCACAACTATAGAATAAGCCAGACAATTAGAAGCAAGGTATGGTGCATTCATCTTAATTATCATTGTCTTAAGTGTCCATAATTAAGTACCTCTTATGTTCCCTGGGGATTTGTCCCCATTAAAAGCACCTTGCATGATTTAATAGTAATGGGAGAGCAAATTGTATAGTTAGCAAAAAGGCTTAGTCCAAGATTCCGTCACCACAGATAACGTTTTGTCAAAGTCACAGATCAATTAACAATTTACTTAGAAAAGATTGAAATTTGGAAAACTTACACTAGCTTAACTCTGATGGAATCGCTCAAACATATGGAAATGAAGATCCCTTTCAACCAGTCAACTCTTTTGTTAATCGTATAAACTGAAGCGATAAGATGAAGAAATGGAAGAAATATACATTCTACAAACCATGGGCCCCTTTGGTATAAACCAGTGCGATCTCTCGACCTTTAACGTACCATTTCGAATGATTGTCGCGTACATCTGGCACTAATGCCAATTTTCCACTATTATTTCTATGTCGCTTCACATTTAGGTCGTTCTTACTGCAAGCTGGGTCGAGCAATATCTGTCCTAAATTCGCCTATATTTCCCACCCACGACGACCAAAACTAACTTTTGAGTTTTATCAGACAACCCTATGTTTTAAGCTATAAGGTTGATTATTGCTTGCGCGATATACCAAGTTATAGTGGACTTGTTAGTTGCAGTCTGAACACCGCATTCAGAACTTTTATTTTAGATAGTTTTATGAGGTTTATATAAATACGTTAGTTTCCTGCCTGTTATGGTAAGTTTAAATATCATTAGTGCTTCGGAAGTAACTGGTGTAATGAAGTGTAGATTGCATGTGCTCGGAAGTTGCGGCCATTATGCATGCATGACACCGTTTACGTAATACCGCGTAATCATTTTGTAACATTAGCATTTTTGGACAATCACTCATGTTAACATTTAACAAGGAATATCGATTGCATTTTCTTTGTTGTATGCTAAAAATAAATTGTACTTATGTATTTTATCGTTGTTTAAGGGTTTATGTATTTGTTTGCGATGCGATCGCTGCGCTCCATTTTCTTAAGTTCAGTGACCTTGTATTGCTGTACTGCGGAATTAATTTTATTTCAAATAAAAAAACGAAGGTAAATAATCCAGTTAGGATAGTTAATAAGCAATAACGCACAAAAAATAAACAGTCAGTGACAGACTGTAGGTAAATAACCATATCCACATAAATATATTTTCAGGCATGGATTCTTTGGCAGGCGGCCGAAAGCGCCCAGTCGACGCGAGCGTCGCGACGCGCTCGCCTCGCTGACTGACGCACTCGAAACAAAATTTTCGAAATTTTAAATTATTATAAAAGTTGTTTTTGCTCTTTAATGGTGTTACAAGTGAAAAAAAGTGTAGTTCTTAATTTAAGTTATAGTTTGCTTACGGAAACATGTGTTCAAAATAGTATTTATACGTGTGAGCGAAAGTGACTGTGAAAAGTGATGGAAAAGTGATTTTCAGTCGAAAAATAATAATATTCACGGAGCACAGTATGTACTGTCTGGTTTTTAAGCAAAATCATAATATTTTTTTTAATCTACATTTTAAAATGATTTCGTGACAGACGCTGGAGTGTAAGGCAGTTAAAAAAAGTAAACTTAATTCGAAAAAGGAAGGTCACACTGTATTTTATTGACCAAATGGCATTTAATTAAGACTTTGACCTATTGGTAAACTGTATCATAATTTAATATGGAGTAGTTAATTAAGCCAACGTCCAACATATACACAAACAGAATGCATTGACCTGTCGTGCGTAATAACATTTTACACCGGAATTTGCTAATAACGGATTAACGAGGACATTGTTTATTCCATTTACTTCTTAGACTAGTTATTTTAAATAATAGTTTTTGACATCGTTTTAATGTCAGCAGTATATTGTTTGGGTTATGCTAAACTCACCCCAAAGTCATCGACCTGTGTATTTTAAGAGATTTATTTTTACCGCGTACCAAGTATTATTTAAAAAGGTTAATGTCATATTAAATAGGCCATACTCGATCTAAAACTGTATCTAAAAATCTCACTGGCACATCAGCGGCAGTTGAAGCATTTGTTCTTAATTCGAAATACAAGTTTGACAGATAATTTGACATTGACAGATCGGGGAGCTCTCTACGTAATTATCTGTGGAAATTGGGTCACAACAGGTCAATTGAGCTTCTATCAAATGTCCATTGATATTTTTGAAATGTTTGATCTTTTAAGTTGTAGTTTTTTACTACTCAAAACACAAATGTATCAAATGTGTGTACCGCGCATCAATTTAGTGAATGAACACGCGTTGTCCTTTGTGGCAATGATGTCATTCTTATAAAGCCACTAGTAAATCACCTTGATGATAAATCTTGTTGGTAATTGTAATTATTGCTTGGATGAAATTTCAAACAAATTAAAGCAGATGATTTTACTATAAATATAGACCAAATGAGTGTAAAATGTATATTCGTGTAATTACTTTCGTATATATTAGTCGTCTTTAGTATATATTATGCAACAGAGATAAGCACATAAAAGAGGGGTCTATGCCCAACTGTGGGATGACAGTTGTTATAATATGGATAATAATGGATAGTGATGCGGCCAAGCACTCAGATATAAAATAATTTGAATTACATTGTACGCATCTATTAACTTATTAAGTATTATTAGTAAGTTTAAATAGATATAAAATAATATAAAAGCTAAAGTTTTAGGTGTGTAAGTTCAATGAAATAGGTGTGTTAGATGATAACAATAAACTACAAGTCAGTTATTATGGTGTTCGTTGTAGTTTTGCGTGTCTATTCGTGATTTAGCGTAATGTTTGAAGTGAGATTTTATTTGACAGTTAATTGATGAAACTTCACAATTTTGTGTGTCTAAAATAGTTTAAGCACTAAACTTATTTGAGATCTAGCTCAGTAGTATTCTTTGAGAGAAGCCTGTGTACATCAGTGGACTAAGAAGGAGGTCTGAATTTTCTAGATATGACACCTCCGTGGTCGAGTGGCGTACGCACCGGTTTCAAGGTGTCGCTAGCTCTGAGGTCCCGGGTTCGATCCCCGGTCGGGTCAATGTAAAAAATCACATTTCTACATTGTCTCGGGTCTGGGTGTTTGTGGTACCTTCGTTGTATCTGAATTCCATAACACAAGTGCTTTAGCAACTTACTTTGGGTTCAGAACAATGTATGTGACGTTGTCCGCATTTATTATATTATTGTTAGAATCTTCTTTGATTTTCGATCAGTTTGAATAACAAAGTTAGTCAGATTCACTATGATAACCTAAGCGATTAAGCACAGTTTTCTAGCCTAACCCATTCACGGAAATGAACCAAAATTCTTAACTCCGACATCCCTATTTTCAGCCGTGACAGCTCTTAAATTATTTCCGCGTCACTAAGATTTACACTAAACATACTATGTAACACGGATCCACCTGTCTCTTGTAATACAAAACCGTCTAAAAATACTGTCTGTCTGAGTGTAGGCATCGTATATCTCATAAATATTTCCCCATAGATGTGTTGTATCCATAAGAAAGATGTCAACTGTAGACAGTCGACAGCCAACGGATATAGATCTGCGAAGCTTGACGGATAGGGCTGCCACGCTTCGAAATAAACTTGAAAAGAATCTGTTTTCTGTCACGGGATAACTTCATGGGTAGAGACCCGGTCTTTTTAAAGTCGTGCACGGGGACAAAGGTCCAACATGCAGAGGCCTTGTTGAGAATTATTATTAGTTGTGCTAAGCCATAGGATTAAGTAATCTTAATTGCAATAGAGCCTAAAGGTTGTTATAGTTGCTGTATTTGCATTTTTAGATGCAAGTGCCGACTATAGATGATTATTGTATTTTTCAAAGTTTCTGTAATGGAATATGTAATCAATGTTGATTTCCTATTACTTTTATTTAATGACTCTTATTGAAATTATTTCTGCTATTGCCTCTACATTTACAGGGTGTGACGTAAATAATGGATAACCCCGAAAGTGTCGACTGGCCAGATAGTCATCTATCATTTCCCCAACTTATATCAGATTATGCCCATGGATGACCAAATTATTGATATTTTTGATATTTTCAATAAAACTCGTACTTGCTTATACAAAATCAGCTGCCATTTCTACTATTGCTGACTATTTTTCGTTCTGTTTTTTTTTATATCACTCCTACATATCTGTATCATCAGACCAGCATCAAGATTTTTTATTAAAATCTAAGATAACTTGGAAAAAAATACTTATTCTCATATTTAAATTTTTTTTCTTAAGAATTATGGAATTTCGGGCCCATGTATCGAAAAAAAATGTTCTACACTGTGGTAGCCCATTATCTTTAAAACTTGCCCATTTAATGCAGATTCTGAAATGGTATAATAATAACCAGTATCTTAACAAAGCACCATATTATAGTGTTTTGAATCTACATGGGTCTTAATTTTGAAAATAACGATATTAAAATTATTCTCTTACTTCTGTTATTACTTACAAAAAACAGTAATGTCATTATCTAAAATCATGTTATGGGCGTTATGGAAGTGCAAAAACTCGATTCAGGTAATAAAAAACTCACCGCACCCAACCCAAATACCTATTTTTTAATGGACGACTACCTGGAATCCTAGTCGTATTCAATAAACAAAAGAGTTATTATTACAATGCTAGTGGACAGATTACATTTTTTTGTAAGAAAGAAAGAGACGGTCTATGATTTTATGCAAATGCGACCTTCAGTGCACTAACATTCTCGGACTTAGACGCACGCACCCGTATCTCGTTCCTCGCTGTTATTATTGTTTATTTGTAACTTACTGCTTTTCTTACTGGACTCCGTTTTGCCCGTGTATTGGACTTGTTTTTTGAGTGATCTCGACGACATTGCTGTTTCCATCTGGACTGTGATTTGCTCAGTGATTTAGACAGTTTTAACCTGTGATATTGTTACTGACGACTTGGCGCTCGGCGACAATGCCTCAACGTTACACACCGTTAGAATATGCCAATATGCACTACATTTATGGTGAATGTAGAGGTAATGCTAACCAAGCAGCTGCACTTTATCGGGAGAGATATCCAAACAATCGCCACCCCGATTACAGAGTTTTTATTCGAGTACACAATGCATACTCTGAAGGCAGAATACCTGGCAGCGGTGTGGGCGGTGCGAGTGAAGGAAGACCGCGTATCAGCAACGATGAAGCAGTTTTGAACATAGTGAACGAAGATCCCAGCATATCAGTTCGTGTGTGTATTGCTGGCATGTCAACCAGGACGGTACATCGCATATTAAAACGGCACGAATTATACCCGTACCATTTTCAGCGAGTCCAAACCTTACTTCCGAGAGATTATCCATTACGGGTAGCATTTTGTAGAACAATGTTAAGAAGAATGAGAGAGGAACCAGATTTTTTCAATAAAATACTATGGAGTGACGAATCCTCGTGCCAGAGAGATGGATATTTAAATCTACATAATCTTCATAGCTGGCAACTAGAAAATCCGAAATTAATAAGACAAGATCGATCACAACACCAGTTTAAGATTAATTTATGGACCGGTATCCTAAACGGTCAAATTGTTGGACCATTTGAATTACCAGCGACCCTGACTGGAGAAACTTATTTGCATTTTTTGCAAAATAATTTGCCTGTGTTGTTGGAGGACGTACCCCCTGAAGTATGTGAAAACATGTGGTTTCAAAACGACGGTTGCCCCGCACATTATGCGGTAAGAGTACGGCAATATTTAAACGAGACCTATCCAGAGAGGTGGATAGGACGTCTAGGGCCAATACTATGGCCACCTAGGTCGCCAGATTTAAACCCACTCGATTTCTTTTACTAGGGCTGCTTGAAGGAGAAGATTTACAAAAAAGAAATAACTTCAATTGAACAGCTACGACAAAGCATACGTTCGGCTGCTGACGAAATATCGTCAGCAAGATTTGCGAATCGATTAAAACGGTCGTTTATAAGAAGATGTAGAGCTTGCATAGCAGCTGAAGGAGCCCATTTTGAACATCTTGTGTAAATTTTTACAATAAATGTTATTAAATATTAATGTATTTTATTGTGTCAACCAACCCATAACGATCAAATTTTAAGGAAAATTGCATTCCCTTTGAGTTTAAAATTAGTTACAGCAGTGTTAAAAAATTTAATTTAAAAATCAATTTTGTATGACAATTCTCTTTTTAGATTCGAACAGCAATAACTTGGTGCTTTGTTAAGATACTGGTGATTATTATACCATTTTAGAATCTGCATTAAATGGGCAAGTTTTAAAGATAATGGGCTACCACAGAGTAGAACATTTTTTTTCGATACAGGGGCCCGAAATTCCATAATTCTTAAGAAAAAATATTAAAAATTGAGAAAAATTATTTTTTTCCAAGTTATCTTAGATTGTATTAAAAAAATTTGATGCTGTTCTGATGATACAGATATGTAGGAGTGATATAAAAAAAACAGAACGAAAAATAGTCAGCAATAGTAGAAATGGCAGCTGATTTTGTATAAGCAAGTACGAGTTTTATTGAAAATATCAAAAATATCAATAATTTGGTCATCCATGGGCATAATCTGATATAAGTTGGAGAAATGATAGATGACTATCTGGCCAGTCGACACTTTCGGGGTTATCCATTATTTACGTCACACCCTGTATATCAAAATACTTTAGCCCGAAATATTTAAAATCTAGAAGTGAATTCGTGTCAGTTTACTTCGAGCTGTATCTCAACGTCAACGTTAATTTATTGAATATAAATTAACATTTTGTCTACAAAAAAAAAATACAGACATATAAACAGCAGACGGTCCGTGTGACAGCCCTACGTCCCGATCGGTCACCGCTTGCGTGGACGGCGGGGATCGCCGTGCCCTAGAAATTGAACGGGCTACACACGCGCAGTGGTAAATAACGTGGATTTCATTCTGACTCCCTAGTAGTAAAGAAAAAATACTTTACAAAATTCGTAGAAAAATATAGATGTGAAGTGGTATAAGCTTGTGTTGTAGTAGAAGATATATATGTATATTAACGCTACACGGCTCAACCGCTCAACTGATTGTGATACAATTTAGGATGAGGATGGTTCATGAAAGGATAGGCGACTTTTTGCTGGATAACCGACATCCTACGGACGGAACCGGGAGTAAAAGCTAGTTTTGCAATAAAATCCAACATTCAACATTCTCAGTACAGTCAACGTAAGAGTCATCCTAAAAGATAGCGAGTTTGTATCTTATTTGATTTGTAGTAAGAGCGAATGTGCTATCAGACTTGGCTAGTAATATGCAGTTGAATGTACCTTGTTTTTTGGTAAGGCAGGGGAATCCTTATGGACATTCGGTCCCTCAGAGCATGGGTAGTGTCAGTTTTTTACTGACTTAACCTAAACTGCCGTGCTTCGTCATCTGTCTTTTTGTGTCAGTGTATGGCAATGCGTTGCAATCCTTCATACAAGAAACTCTTTCAACAGCCCTCTGTTGTAAGAGCATTTGCGGTATCAAATTTGGCTAGTAATGTGTGGTTGACTGTACCTGCCTATTCCCTTCTGACATGGGTTAATAGAAAGCTAGTTTTTGCATGTTTGGATGGCGTCTCATTGGTGTAGTGATAAGGGTTGGTGGAAATAATGTCTTGCTTTTAGAAGGCTGTAATGATTTTTGTTTGCGGTATAATAGAGTGGCGATTAGAGAAAAAAATATTTTAAAGACAATAACCACTGCTGAAATCATGAGTTCGTTTTAGAAAATTTTAGAAAAAAAAACGTTAAGCAAAGTTTGCAAAATGATTTTCAGTTGCAGAGTAGCCAATTGCAAGTAATAATTAGTGTTTTTATTTCATGATTCAATGTATATACCTAGTCTCAGTGGTACAAAATCTTAACCCTTACGCTTTAAACTTTTGAACCAATCTGAAGTTAGCTAAGCTTTTCCACGTAAATAGATTAGCCTAAATTGCATCTGTCACCATAACCTTCTTAACCCTAAAAAGATAGGAAGCGTCACGGTGATGTATGTGTCATAGACAAGCACTTGACATTTCACTAGCGCTAGACATACAGACTTGACCGGTTGGCACGCGATCATTTGTTAAGCTGATTCATACTAATCTATAGATGGCCTAATATAATGTACAAAGTATAATTACTAATTAGTACTTGCTCCATGAGGTCCTAGACTGAAGTTCTCAAGGCTTCTTTGTGTTGGACCTTTGTAAGAGGCTGAAAGCGTTTAAAAATACCAGATTTCTGTTGAAATTATCCCGTTAATTAAAAGAAATACGTATCTTATTTGTAATGACAACTGCAGTTTCAGTTTCGGTTCAGTAATTATTGAGTGGTTTTACTACCCAGTACCTAATATGGGTAAAAAAACACTTAATTTTCGAAGAAAACCGAGCGTAAACGAGCAAACTATAATTTGCGGGGAAAAAATATAAAACACTGCTAGAAAAGCCCTGTCAAAGGTTATATGGCAATTTAATAACTATCGTCAAGATTTATCGCAATGCATCTTATTGTTATAAGATTGTCATTGACAATTAAATGGGTCAACAGATCTATATTAGACGAAGTATGTAGCCCTTAAATGGGTCAGATAGTCTCAAAACGAGATAATATTTAACACGTGGTAATACAAATAAAAATAAACGTTGTCTACTTGTCTTTAAGCTGTATGCTAAACAAAATAATTAAACGTTAAGAAGTTTGTATTATAACGCGCCAGTGCTACCCATCGAATTTGTATAAATATTTTTGCCGTTCAGAGCTAAACATGGCCAAAATAGCGTTGGTAGTTGGTAACCTAATGGAAAAGGATGTTAATTAAAAATCTTTCATTTAATTTTAGTTTTTAATTATATAAATACTCGTAAAATGTAAAAGTAATAAAGATATATGGGAAGGTGGGGTAAGACGGGGTAGCGAGGTAAGATGGGGACCCTCCAAAAATATATAATACAGTATTAATTGAAAAGTTATTTTGACGCCATCTAGTCGTATTTATCAGTACTTGTTAGAGTCGCAAAAAGTTTGTTCGAAGGAGCGCACGATTCTTCATGGTAAGTACATTTTTAAAATTTGAAGTGGTTTTATCTAATTATTGAAGCATATAAAGTGCATGACTGTTATAATGTATGATAAACATAATGTGTGACATATTTTTTTTGTTAATTTGTATTTATTTTACTATTGTAAACTCATTAATTCATGCCGGTTTCTTTTGATTTATAACCTCTAAAAATTCAATACAACTTTTAAGTCCAGTTTGGGAAAGATGGGACACTTATGTGGGGCAAGACGGGGTAGGTACCCGATCTTATCCGCTGAGTTGTTATTCAGTTTGTATTGAGATTGCATTCAACATTAACTATTTTTTTATAGTACAGTTCCAAAAACAGTAATGTTGTCATTTCCTGATGCTTAAATGGCTACACCGCCGTAAATCATTTAGCAAACTCTCCACCTCCACCAACTGCTTCAACCTCATGTCTCAAGCAGGCAACAGTAAATGATTATATAGATAATGATGCATTCCATCTGGTTAGCCCGAAAAAGTTAATGCCTTATTCGCGATTCGCCGAAAAAAGACCAAGACAAGTTCGAAGAAGGGGAAAAGCAGCTATTATTACTGCTTTTCTATATAAAAAAGAATGAGAGGAAAACTAAAATAGGTAGAAACTAAAACCACATGTAACAAACAAAAAGTAAATGACAAAAATAACAATAAAGAGAACTTGAAAAACCGAAAAAGCGAAAAGGCACAGAAGAAGAAGATACAGAATGTCTATACTGTCGCGGCTTGTATTCCGATTATCATACTTGTATCACTTATCGTACTTGAGGCAAGTGAGCGCATTGTGTCTGTGCAGGAGTGGAAGACAGCGATGACGAAGCTGAACATATCTGCCCGGTTTGTGAAGATGACGGCGCTTAAATAGTCTATACCCCATCTTACCCCAGGGGTATACCCCATCTTACCCTATAGGTGGGGTAAGATGGGGTGATTCAGTTATTTTTTAAAAGTTTATATTTTTATGAGAAGAACTTATTTTTTTTTGTTTTGACTGATTGTTATTAAAAGAAGAAAGACTGATTATTTAATTAATAAAAGTTCCTACGTTGTGCAATTAAAAAAGATGGGTTTTATTTATGAAATACCTTAAGGTCCCCGTCTTACCCCACCTTCCCCTGTAATTTGTATCACATGTGTCTAACGCAATGGAAAATGTTTTCTGTTCGTCATACTATCGTAAAACCTCTATATTTGATTCAACAACGCCTTATATTTAAACATGTTTTATAATTCTACTGTATGTATGCATGCCACTAAACTCCTAAACGACTGAACCGTATTAATTGTGTTTAGAATTTTAGATTCACAAAAAATCCCGGGCTCCCGGCAGAACGTGGTCCTCCGGATCAGCTACTATCTTAAAGTATTCATAACACTTCCCGGAAATCTTACGTTAGAAGGGTGTGAATCATTTTTAAATCTAAATGCAAACCAATATGAAGTAAAAATAAAACGAAATGTCAAAGAGGATATCTTTATTTTCTCATCAGCAGAACAAACGTTTGATGCTTCATCGATGAAAAGCATTATTTATTTGACGAATTAAAAAGGAATCAGTAATATTTGTCGTAGGTAGTTATTTTATAAGCTTTTATATTTGAAACATAACAGTTTTATAGTTGTCAAATGATAAAAATACTAAAACTATTTCAAAACCATGAATTATGCAAAATAAATGATTATTCCAAGGTCATGCTAAGCTCTACCGTAGCTTATATGAGTAGCTCCCTTAGTAAAGTCAACCGCAGTTAACTCGTAACGATGACAAACAAAACTCTACCTTACAACTCTACTAAGTCTCAATCCAAAATCCACACATTACCATCTACTTGCACTCAACTGTACGCATATTGTTCATTCTTTATTGAAATCTGTTCAATCGTTTAACCGTCATTCAACATTTGATCCGTGGTAGGTGTATTGATCCGTACAATACAAACCCATCAAGGTTCTTACTAAGAGTATTTATATAACAAAGACCTTAGCAACTGGTAGAAGCAGAACTACTGACGAAGTTTGCTGGTACTTATCAGTGGCAATCTAAACTTACGACTGACACCGTCTAACTTACATGAGTTGTCTTGTCTGGTACAATTGGAATTGGAATTAATGCAATTTTTTCATGTATTGTAATTTTACACGCTGTTGCCTAAATAGCTTTTTTATTTATCCCAACGCAGGTCTGCTAAAGAAAATGATTAATTAATCGAAATCACCACCGGCAAACGGTAAAGCGAAATATTGTGAGGAAATTTGCTTTCTAATGATGGAATCTGAAATTACTCGTGTAACCCGCAATGAGCTAGCGTGGTGATCAATGCTCAAACCTTCTCTGTAGGGGAAGATTCCTATTCCCAGCAGTGGGACTTACACAGGCTGCCGGCTGGTATTATTATACCACTACAAATATTTTTACGTAGTGCTGTAAAATGAGGAGATTCTATTTTCTCTTCTAAACAAATGACAATCCTTTCTACTCATCGTCTTAACGACAAGAATGCTATCTATAATTTTCTATTTACACCCATCTACTGATTCACAGGTAAATTAACATAAAGTATGACAATCTCATTCCGATTTCCATTTACATATGGAACTCAATGAAACCGTGAAATGTATTCAGTCCAGTCCATGCTGATTGAGTGAATAAAACGCAGCGAGATGAAACGTGTGCGAACGAGCGCTGTATGCAGCCGAATTGGGGCTGCATTGAGTATTTCAATCACTTTTAACTGAGTTTTAAAGGCAGAACTGTATTCGTTGACGAAAGGTTTTTAAGGACATTATTTTTTTTTGTTGAAAATGTTTAGAGCCTTTTTGGTTGAGATACAGTGACTTCACATGCACGTTTTTTTAAACGAATTATATTTGATTCGCTTTACAAATAAATTATTAGTTCAGCTGTCATAATGTTTTGCATAGTTTTGCATATGTTGCATACGTGAGATCAATTTGTCCCTACCTTAACCGAAAGCAAAGTGCTTTTGTCTTAATACGTTGCATATGTTGCGTATGCATTCTCAAATTAACTGCAAAGTGGTAAAAATTATCATGATGACTGATAAAAGAAATTAGGATTTTGCTTATTTAAATATCTTGCAAAAGCCAACCAAAGTCTAATTTATAATTCCGAGAACAGATAAAATGAAAATTGAAAGCATACCTTTTATCATTGTGAGCCTAACAGATTTCTATTACACCCAAAATCTATATAAATGATACCATCATTCCACAGAGCTTTGAAAGCCAAGGAATCGTTGCTCCCACTCAAAAGGTAACCCAAAAACCGTCCCTATAACAAAGCTTTCAAGGTTTAATTTCGGATAAACATATATCGCTGATTGATGTTTGACATTGATAACTGGACAAAGTATTTTTATTGCCATCAAGATAAACGAACCATCAATACCGATATCAGTCAATAGATTTATTACATGCGGGTGCTGTGAAACAAATGACGGTTATGGGATTACTATTGAAGCTTAGACAAGACGAGAATATCGCACGAGTTGAATACGTTAAGGAGTCAAACCGCTCTCGTATCAAAAGCGTCGTAACATAGCCAGCAATGTATTGCAACTTGTAGTGTATTTCTCACATCGTCTTAATGTATTGTAAATGGTTGCACAAAGTGAAATGATTATCCAATCATCATAAAATTAATTGACTCAAGCTTGCTTTAGAACTGCATTTAATATGACTAGGCTATTACCAGCTAATAATTTTAAATTGTTAAGGCATTGGTAGTGAAAGTGTTTTGATAATAGAGTTATAGGGCTTTTCGTTAACTACATTTTCACTTTTAACAAAACGAAATTCGACATAATATATTATACATAATCAGGACAAATGCAGTGGGAGAAAGACACCTAGACCGAGGGACAAAATTTCTGAATCACACAAATGTTTGTCGTACCGGGATCGAAACCGTGACACGTCGCGCCCAGCGGATATTACGTGGTGACCTCAACCACTCTACTGTACTATTCATGCAAACAAAATATTTTTAATCATATTATTTTCCAGCAAACCGTGGTAAACAAACAAACAGATTGTTTACGTTAACTTAATCAAGTCTAAGACATTAAAACAATAAGGAATGAATACAATAGACTTTGATAAAACTTGGCACAGGTACGGAATCTTACATCATAGTCGGGAGGTTACTCTGCAAAGTAAACAAACAAGACAGTTATTGTGGTCTGGGGGTCTACCACCAACGCCGAAAGTATTATTTCTAATTGTGGGTGATATCACCTCCTTGTGGGCGTAAGCTTCAAGGGGTTAGAGAGACAGAAAAAGAAACAAAACTTAAATACAAAGCTCTCAATAATTGACTGAATTTGAATTTGAGTCTGGTTGTCATTGTGCACGTGATTTGTATGTTTGTGAAACCCCGTGGAACAAATGGATTAAATCCCTTAGAGCGGGAGTCGTTTTTCTTAAAAAAAAAAAAAAAATTCAAAGATTTACTTTAGCTTGCAAATAGGTTGTGTTATTTTTTTTAAGTGGGCTTCATGCAAAGTATATTTGGAGAACCTCCGTCTTAAAGTTATTCAGGCATTTGTGAAAGAGAGATGCCGTTCTACACAATGTAGCGTGCTCGCTTCCAAGTGCAATAGTACTGTAGAATGTTCCGAAGGTGTTACCCCAGTTCCTCTCTAGTCTTTAAAACAGCACGACCCGATCTACATCGAGATCTTCAAAGATCAATAGATATTCTAGAACTTGGAACAAAGAATCGAGCAAGTTAAATTCATTTAACAACTTTGCATTACGCTTTAGTTTGAACATAAAAGTTGTCTATAAGTAGGTTAATAGGTATTAAAGATTAACTCATTTTATAGTTTCCACTAACGTCTGTAATCAATTACTAATTGGTTATAAAATGATGTAAAATTAAGTGCAAATAGTTGTGGCAAAAATATACTTAGAGTAAGACATGGAATCTCCTTTTTGAAGCCGATTGAATGATTTATTTATTAAGGTTTACCAACAACTTCTGCGTACAGTAATGCTTATGTATATCAATAAGTATGTCTAAAACTTGTAAGTACAGTTATATAGCGTTTAAAAATACGATACTGATCCAAATTAAATTGTATGCATATAATATTAATAATATTGTGCTTCGCTTAATATGTGGTACATTTGAAACATGAGATTACGGCATCAGTCTTCAAACTGTGCATAATACCTTACGCACATAACCTATACACGCGTAGTATACGAAATACGTTTGTTTTAAGCTAACCTACAGCTACCAAAAAGACTGTTGCAATTAATAAAGTCTGATCTGACCAGAGTGTCTCTGGTCTCCAGTCTTGTGGAAGCGTGACCTGCAATAATTATAGTCTATTAATTATAGACGTGGCGGTAGGTGATAAGAAAAATTATAAACTAATCAATAAGTTAAAGGAGTCTTCAAATATGTAGTGGTAAAATATCTACCATCGCTTAAAGAAAACATTGTTTCCGTAACTTTATTTAAAGATAACTTAAAATAACTTTACTTACTGGTTACCCTAAAATAAATACGATTGTTTACGTTTGAAAATAACCTTCAGTACACAATCACTACAAGCAGCCTATACTTAGGAACCTTATATATCGTGATTGCTACTTCAAATCTGTTCAGTAGGAGTGATACTAATTAGAATTGTCTGATTTATCATTATTAAGCTTCATTGAAATCACTCCTACGAGTATATTAATCAAAGTATGAATGATCTAACCTTTGTTGTGATATGGTTACCAAGGATGAATGTGTATGCATCAGTGCCTTATTTTTTTTTTAATAAATGTATTTTTTTATTTATTTAGCAAGCAAAAGGAACACACATTGTGTTCCTTTTTCAAATTGGAATTCAAAATGGAAGAAGTCAATTTAGATTCATTCGTGTTCCATTTTCCAATAAACGTCAGTTCAAAAACAAATATCAGGCTTCAGATTGTAATTTAGAAGCGTTCTATTGACAATCAAGTTTTAAAAATAACGTCTTATGTTTTTGTTGCGTGACAAGAGTGTTTCACCAACGAAAATTCTAAAAATACTAATGTCCCTACCAAACGGTGTTTTGGTGATGAGGAATCTTAACAAACATAGCCACGGTTCCTTAATAATAATTTATTGTAGACATTAATGGCTCTTCACGGTGAATTACTCAGTTTCCTGTGACACGAAGTTTTTCAGAATTAACCCACACTTTTAGAATGTTTTACTTAAACAAAAATGTTACGATCTGAAGATTATAGTTTTTTAATCGTCACCTCTCGTTAAATGAGAATTAATGACTTGAAATTGAATATACGTATTATGTCGAAAATTTGTTATGATATTAGTATATGACACTGAAAACTTCGCAATTCACATTGCAATATTTTTAGCGAAACCAAAATAATGTCATCGTTAAATAATTCTTTCCGCTTTTTTTTTGGCAACTGACAAATGTTTAGAAAAACAATGATCTAACAAAAAAGCCCCGGGTTTTGTAAGCAGTTCAATACACTTTCGGAGCTAAAAATAATAGTTTTCTACATTAGTCGTTCTAAGAACGATTTCTTAGATCAGCATTAAGATTTATACGGCGAAGAACATTGCGTACGTTTGTGCCTTTAATTCGAATACTCTGATTTAAAACTTTTTTATCATAGAATAATGTATTTTCGTTAGGCAATTGTTCAACAAATGCGGGTCTATTGTTCCTCCCTAGCTAACGTCAGTGATGAACCCTTGTCTTAGACACGAACGCACTTATTGATTGAGGGTTACCAACCCTACATTTAAAGGGTCTCTAGCTCTATTAATACGTCAAATAAACATTTACAGTCATTTTATTCAGACTCAATAGAATATCCAGACTAACAGACCAATCAGAAATCACATAGACCAAACAATCTTGTGAACAAATAAAAAGAGTTCCATTTTCAAATTCTACTCTTATTGTTAAAGGTTCTAAAACTCTTTTGGGCCAGCAAAAAAAAGAAATGACCCACACGTTTGGGACGGCATTCAACCGAAATAAGAAGGCCAGGTTTAACTAGGGTTAAAAAAAAAACTGGCGGTAACGACCGAAACCGAAGTCACGTAGCAAGTCGTTCGTATTGTTGCTTCCAATTACAAAAATGAAAAATGTATGTAATCGTATGTCGAGTACGAATGTATGTAATGTTTCTGCTCTTGTTTACAGCCGTTTTAAAATTAGCGAAGCGATTCGATGTTGTTTTGTTTAAAGTGCATTCAACGATAAAATTTGTTGATAAACAAATATGAGATGCATAAAAATGTATGGTATTTTTAAACATGGTTTAATCATCAATAAAATATGAAGATAATTTAATGTTTTGGTGTACGGTCAAGAAATCTGCCTGTAAAGTTGGTAAGCGACAGTCATGTCCGTCAAAAGACCGAGATCACGAATCGGCAAATGCAGTGTAGGACGACCAAAGGACCGATGTTTTGACAAAGGTGGAATGGATGCGGAAGGCAGAGGACCGAGAAATGTGGGGCGACTGGAGATGCCCTATAATAGAATGCGATAGGGTAAATTGATTTCAATCGACTGAGAAATATTTCATGACACCGAAAAGAAAAATCTTTAATGCTCCCAAATATCTCAACCGAATACTCACCATATAACATGTGGATCAATCTTAAGAAATAATAATAAAACTTCGCGACACAGCCAGCTTACCTCTGTACTCACGCAGTATAAAAACTTCAACAAAAAAACTTCTTAAGAGCTACCAAGGGTTCATGACACATGCTTTTTGGATCTCAAAATAATTTGGTGAGTAATCGAACGTGTCTACGTGTACAAGGCAATTGTATGTGGGCCGTTACACATATATCTATACTATATCAAAGTCGTTTCAATGTCGGATTTTATTGTCAGTATCTTACATCGATGCAATTATGCGATTATAGTCCTACGTGAGAACTTTCTGGTTACTACCACGATTCCCGAAATAAGACAGCTGTAGTCGAGGAAACGGGTCAGCGCATTACACGTAGTAGAGCGACTTCTCTTTTCTACAAATGCGAAAGTTTTATTCTAAAAAACCATGGTAGTTTGTCTGTCTGTAAAAGCCTTGTATTCGAACGAGTAAAACTTTAAGCTCCTGGATTGATAGTAATATCGGTAGCATTTAAATCTTAACAAAAAACGCCCGATGACTCCATAGCATGGTTTAATTCTGTCTGACAAAATACTGGCCACTGTTTTCAGTATAAGTTTTTTTAAGAATAAACTTTTTACCTATATTTTTTGGCCAGAGCCAGAAATCCCTGTGTTTTACTACATACAAGGTAATAGGGTTATCATAACATTAACCATAGACAGTAACTTAAAGCCTCACATATAACTCAAAAAAGTCAAAATCAATGACAACAATTTATGTAAAACATGGTCTTACAAAACTCCGATTCAATACCTATCGTCACAAAAGATCCTAATAGCTTGTCTGGTTTAAAACCAGCTTTCTTATGTCCCTGAAAGTCATACACGTTCATTAGAGAGGGCAGTCGGTCCGCAACTGTCCTACAAAGCCAATTGCCAAACACTACAAGACAATGTTCGATGAATCATCTACTTAATTATGTTATTTGCAGCCGAACGAAATAACTTTCGACCTTATTGTTGCGACAATAGAGGTCTTAGTGAGGGAATTTAGTTGTTTATACGTTAACTGTGAGGGTTATTGAGTTCGAGATTCGAAAACAACGTGAGGAATAAAGACTTGTGTGATTTTGCTAGTGGAGAGGTTTGATGGTTTTTGAATGTTGGTGCTTTTTATAGATGAAAAATATTTTCAGATTCCTTCTTATTATGTTGGAATACGTGGACAAAAAGGCGCTGTGAGTCATTTTAATTGTATCGAAGTGATTAATATGGGTTCTTTTATTTCATTTGAGGTAAGAAACCCTAAAAGTAGATTAAAAGAAAATAAAAATGAACGTTGTACTTATATGGATAAGCATTATTGTATGCACAACACATGGAACCCATAATTAAGTACTAACAATGAGTTAACGATGAATACTTAAAATATTTTTTTCTCACAGTGAAACCGAAACGAATGCTCCACTAAAGATATAATCAGAGGTTTACCTCCAATTCTTAAAGCAGTTGTGGAAGAGGGACGCCACTATACTTGATGTAGAGCGCTTTCTCGCTTTCTCTTTTACAACTGTCGTCATTTAAGAGTGGGGGTAGAGTCACAGCATAATGCCCAATAATTATGTTTTACAGAAATTCACATACATGTAATAATTACGTAATCTGGCCTTTAATCATGCCGAAAGGTGGTGCGACACTGGTTACGCGTCAAAGTTTATTAATTTTTCAAATAAAATGTTATCACAATGTTGTCATAGTATCGTCTTTGAATATTTTTGTCATTTAAACGTTAGTAACTGCATCTATGAATTTAATTTCTAGACCTTAATTAGAGTTTATTTAGATAATTTATCAAGGACACCAAAATCTGCTGCAGTTTTAAATTCAGCGATAAGCCCTCAGATTCCAGTGACCATTATCAAATCACCCGAAGCAGGATGATGAAGCAATTACCTTGATTATTAGAATTTTATATCCATTTAAACACCCACGCAAGCATTGTACATTTTTCTTAATTCCAATCTCGTGTTGCATCGATAGTTAAATTATTTTTATCTGCTGCTTACGTAATTGTACAAGACGTGTTTGTTTATTGTCGATTCTTAATGAAGGTGGCGAGGTCGCACTTGACTTCCTCCAAGCAAGGAACAGTCATTAAATTATGTTAGAGCGACTCTCTTCTAAGCTTTGTTAACGACAGAAAAGTGGTTTCAACAGTCCAGTTAACTATGTCTAAGACAGCAAGCTTAGGGCAACATTTTTCAGTCGTCTGCTGTTTGCAGTTCCTGAATGAATGAGGTTGTCACTGTTGTTAATCAAAATGGTATCCTATGTTGCTTTGGCAAGTCTATTGACTGAAAATTGTAAATATAAAATGTCTCTGTTACTACACTGTGTAAGGCAGGCCTAGAAGAGACACATGAGAAAATTATAAGACATACTGAACAAAATTTACCTTATGAACATCATTTAAAGTAATCCTTTTTATTTTGATGACAGACCGATCAAAACTTATCCAAAAAATCTGCCCAACGTTACCTTCCCGTCGCGTGAAGTCGTGGAAATAGCTAGTTATTAGAATAAGCCAACAGACAGAATTTAGTATAGACAAGCCTTCGCTCTTAATAATAAATAGATAAAGATGTATGCCCTTACTTATATTAATATTTAATTAACGAGATGTTATCAAATTGTACCATTTCTTCGTATAGCTGTCGTATGCTTAGCTTTGAGTAGTAACCTTGGCTTTAAGTAAGACAACATATTCCTACATTGAAAATTCTTAGAACTGTATTAAACTACATACTTTAATATTACTTACTCGTAAAGAAACCTCTACTAAACGAAGTTTCTAACATTGCACGTGACAAAAAATAACCGCAAAATGACGCCATTTTGTAACATAGTCATAATTATTCAAGTGCTTTTGGCACATGTTAAAAGTGAGATAAAATCTCAAGTACTGAGCGCTTAGCAGAATATTAACAAGATTGAGAAGACGTAAAGTAAATAGGTTTAAATAATGAGACGGTGGTTAAACTCAAAGTATTAAGCAAAGTCTATATGGTTAGAGAAGGACTCTACATTTTGAAACACGCTTTAAATTTACGTGATTGTCTCAAAAAGTACTGCAATATTTTCAGGGATATCTTTACATATGTATCACTACTATAGGAAGCTTTTTCTAAATATAGAGAACACAGATGCTTTTGAATTTTAATACCTGTTAATAAGGTAGTTTTATACGAATGATCATGATCGTATTCTGATTATTGTTGTCCAATGTTAAATTCATTAGTAATTTGAAAATGTAGCTCATCGGCATAAAATATAGCTGTTTTTTTTTTCATATCTTGTAATGATTCAGTATTCTTAATTACGCAAATAATAATATTAAACTAGATTCCATTCATAAATTCGAATTTAAGTGACTGTTTTTGTGTTTTTTCATTTACGATATTTAAACTATAAGTCAAAAATCTCAGTGAACAAATAAATATAAACATACTTGATTTGTCTCTTACAAAATGTCTTTACGACCACAAATCTTGACATTCCAGATCAAAAGTATAAACTTAACAAAGCGACACTTTCCTTTTGATATCCACTGAAGTGGGTCCGCCTGAAGATTTCTGTCATTTCTACCTCAATGAACACTGTGAAGTAGTAAGGTTCGAATATCTGGAAATAGCTACAAGCTTAAGATGCAAATATTTTTCAAGAGGGAATGTTTGTTGTGAATTTAGATTTGGATTTATTAAAAAGAAGATTTATTAAGATAGGAATAGGATAGATTGTGATTATTTAAGAAACTATAGGAACCTTCTGATTATTTTAAGGTATCGCTTTTTCTTAGCTCTGATCACGTGGTTTTTTTTTGTGTAAATTAAAGTCTCATTCTGGTCTTAGGATAAAAATACACCATAATAAGTTTCATCGTAATCAGGTCAGAGTTTTAGCATTGAAAAACACACGGTTACTTTTGCATTTAGATAAATTATACTTTGAAGTCCGCAGTAATATTAGTAAATTAATTACCGGTAAAGCTGTTTGGCTTCTTATCATAGTTATTTAAATTTTCTATTAAAACTAAGGACTGTCATTCTTTTAAATTCCTAAAATTAACAAGTAAGCAAGTATTGAATCAACCAGGTGCATACAGCAGACTCCTATCAAAACAAACGTCGCTCACTCAAAACATCGCCCACGCCTCAAATATGAGTGATGTTCATTTTTTTGGACCTCACACAGAGGTATGTAATTCTAGCTGGTATGTAAATTATGACGTCACTTGAGAAATTCACGCGACTGTGCTTCTAGGTGATAAATTAAAAAAGAAAATACTATATTGTGTTTTTTTTTAAGAATTGAAGTACTGCTACATTTCGAAAATCAAATTTGTTTGGTTCCTTTATTTTTATTTTACTTATAAAAAATCTTTTGTGCGGCGGCCAGACTCTATATATTGTTTACATTTTTACTTAAGTACGTACTAAATTATACCAAGAACACCGTAAAATTTCTGTAGTAACCTTTTCTAGATTTAATACAAAAAAAAAACAAATAAAGAACAAAACATCTTATTAAACAAAATCTTCTCCAATATTACATCAGATAAAAGCCAAAATACAAAGGAAATTGTACCAAGGATTAAACTAAGCACCTACCTTTAAACAAAGGCTAAGGATTCTACCACGAAGTCTTAAAGTAATATTGTTGCTGTTGAGGAAAAGAGACAACGCTCTGCCGCTTGTAGCGCGCCATCCCGCTTTCACAACTGACTTTAAAATGTGGTTTGCCCATAGGGTAGCATAGATCTAGATATAGACAAGAAAGCACGGCTGCGAAGTAAGAAGTATTATTACAACTAGTTTAGCCGGTAACTGGGTCAGCTTTGTTCTTAAACACCTATATTTTTGTAGAAAGGGCAATTTATTTATTTTATAAGTGTTCATTTAGAACGAAATTTAATCCTATCTGGCTTAAATATTGCTCGTTTTGATGAGTTCATTATTATAGTTGATTTAGTTGGCCTGAGATCTAGGAAGGTTAGCGCAGTCTGCATCATGTTCTTAAAACTACAACTTCATTTTATCTAATTTATGTTTACTATGTGAGCATTATTACTTCAAAATTAAGACCAGAAATGAGGATGGATGAATGAATACCTTTCGTTTAAATTTAGTGCACGGGCCTTGCTCCAGGTGTTAACACTCTTCGTCTTAATATAAATCGTGGACTATTTACATATGTATGTTTTACATTATATCATACGATACCATACTACATATACCACAAATCCAAATTCATACCGCCATCTTACCATAACTGCCAATTCAAACAGCGAACTCGTGACTCAAACAAAAGCCAATCTCTTCTTTTTCTTTTTTGAAAAAGGAAACGTTACATTCGAACACTGGTTTAGAATGCTTACAATGTGTCTGCTATTCAAAGTGGTCTGCTAGCAACGGAACCGATGGACCGGCATACAAATGCCCAGTATGTGACAAATACTATTAAGTACTGTCGCGTACGACACTGTTAATGGGTAATAGATTGTTTTGTTTTATTGTGGTACTGGTATGCTTGCTTCCAAAAGTCTTTGAGCTAGTTATTTTAAATTGTGTCTTAATGAATGGATATTGAATTTTTATATTGTGATGATTTTTTATTAACACCTTTTTTCATTAGACCAGTGATTTAGTTATTCGCTTCCGAAGGGATCTCCTCCACCGCTTTATGTCGATTTGTAGTGCTGATTGAAAACTTTCACCAGTACGACAACAACATCAAGATGAAGAATTTAATTAAACCAAAAGATCAATTCACGTAACCAGTAAAACATTTTACCAACACAGAAATCTTCAAGCATACAAACTTATTAACAATTTCGTAATATTTTTCTTCAAAACGCTTCTTCAAATATAATTCTCAGTAAACCATTTAGCGTACAAGTGTGTGTTGAACTATGATCGCAATGCAGGCGTTGCATTAAGATCGACAGTCGTGACCGTGAGTCACAAACAGTTGACAATCACACGTCTTTATTATGTGACTAGTTTATGCTCGCGGCTTTGCCTGCCTGAGTGTCAAATATCTTGTCAAAATGTAGCCTATGTATTTTCTTGATTTTTATGTTAAGCACGGTTTTAAGTGATTTAGACGTGCAAGTGAATCTTATTTTAAAATCCTAGTGTACGTAGCATTGATCGATAGACTGCAAAAGCAAAAGTCGTTGGTTTTAATCCCGATGCACACCAATTCATTTGCACATTACGAAGTAATTGCCACTTGCTAGCGGTGAAGGAAAACATAGTGAGGAAGCCAGTACATCTTTGGATTTTTCACAGTGTGTTTAAAACCATGTCAGGAGCCTACGAGCTTTTCAATCCTCTGAAGCTAGGTTGTACATCAAGCACACGACGAGTAGGAAACTAACTACACTACTTAAACAAAAGAGTTATTGTACATTCAATTTTATAGTTCTGTTTTAATAAGGTTTCATACTTACCCTGTTCTTTTTGGAGGTAAATAATCCTTTTTGACACCCTCTTCTTTGGGACCTCTTCCTTTTGGCTCCCTCCGTCAGACTCTAATTGACTAAACCTAAATCGCCGTGCAACATCACCCGCATTTAGCCGGTGCGCGGCAATACAAAGTAGTTTATCACGTGCATGAGAGTGCGTGCAGCACTTGTGCGTCTAACTATACATTCAGCCTTATTTAACTAAAAGCTGCGACATATGTTTTACTATGAATTGTGTGTTTCGAGACATCCTAATGAATAGCGGAATGTTTAGACCTCGTCCCGGATATGAACAGGTCGACCACACTCTAAAGTGAGACCATTGTTGTTGTGGAAGCGAGACGCGTAGAGCGCCGTGTATCATGCCATCTCGCTCGTTAACCTGGAAGGGGCTGAAGAGGTGTTAGCCCCAAGACGTTTGTTTATCTTTACACTTAGGTAGTAGTTGTATTTAAAAGAGGATGTTTATGCTACAGTAACCTGATCATTAGTTTAAAAAGTTGAGTTTTTGCTTATGGCTTTTAAGCTATAGGCAATGAAATGATTGTTTGTAGTATTCGGCGCTGTTATGTGCCTTGCATTGATAGCTGAGTGTGGTCACATAGGCAAAATTATTAGGCACGATGTGTTGCGGGTTTTAGCCCTGCAATGGAAAATTGATTTTCTGTCTTTGTGCATGAGACTTGAGTGTTTATGAATCGCCTCGCGATACAAGAATTAAACTCCTTAATGCGGAAGTCAATTTAAAAACACCAATTAACAAATAGTCCTGTCTTTTTGTTTTGAAAACAATGTTATTTCCGTTATGTTGGTATATTTTTGTATTAGTATTAAAACACACTACAACAGCCTTACAAAACAATCACTTTGTTGAACACAATCAACACAAAATCAGCGCAGTCGCTTTTCCACGGGACAACAATAGCTACCTTGTATACAAATAAAAATAAAACAGAAAACTACCATCGAGATAAGAAATTCCCATAAGATACCTCAACATACCATAGACGAAAAAAAAAAGTTAATGTTCTATCATAATTACATTACAGCGGTACCTTTGTGAGTCACGTTCTTAAAAAAATATTTGAAAAAAACGTATCGTTCCCTCAGGAATGCGCATGCCGTCACGTTTCGGATGGACGTGTGGAGAGTTTGACGGCTTTGACGTAACTTGAGCTAAGACCCGGTGTATTTGTTTTTAAATAACAATTGATAGAGCAGCTGTGGGTCGTAGATTTGAGGGCTGGTTGCGTCTATAGTCTACCGTTTTAACTGATTAATAATGGAGGAATTTGCTCCAAGGTTGTACGAAGTCAACTTAGATATGTTTTCAAATGTGTTCTTTATTATTTGGGGATTTCTGGTCTGACAGACCGTTTCACCTTGTGAATGATAGGGATATTTGTACTACAGGTGCGGGTAAAGAAACGCAACTAAGTCTTAGGTTTAGGTGTTTTTGAGTGTGTATTCGTAGATTCGACCTTAAAAATCGACGGCAGCTATGGAAGAGAATGTTTATTATATATATATTATATATTATAACCTTATCTTATATATTTCTATCACTTTTGGTATCTTAGTAGCTGTCATTATTTTATATTGCAAAGTAACACACACATAAACAGACAAAATAATAGTAAAATTTAAGGAGTCTATTCCCGCAGCAAAAGCACTCACACAATGCAGGGTGAGAGAACCTGGGTGCTGTCTATTGTATTGGACGTTCTAAATGTGCTTCTCTACACAAAATTGGAACATTGATTATGATTTAAAACTGTGATTTAAATTCTATTGACCCAGCTATTGTCCCTGTAGCTTTAAAACCCATCTTTAAAGCTACAGGGATAGACACATTTGACTGTTTTGTACGGCATGATTCTCAACATGTATGGACATATACTTTGTAGATTATCTGACAGTCTTATCATTAATCTTATAATTAATTTATTCATGTAAATAATCTGTTAACAATATAAAACGTTTCTAATCTAATCAAATGTTACTACAAATACATGTGATGGACGGATGAATGGATATCAAAATTTAAAAGAGCTAATCGTATTTTGCTTTTGAGTGATTCACGAATGATTTTTCTGATGATCTTGTGCAAACGACTTAAATGTTCGTGAAATTCCCTGCGGTACATGGATGAAATACCTACCTTAGCGCGAGAGCCTTTTGTCCGAAAATAAGTAGTAAAGTAAATAAAAATATTGCATATTATTTATGCAAAACAATCAGATAATTGTTTTAAATGTGCTTAGCGGCCTAATTAATTAAAAAATGCCAGCAAAGTGAGGCTAGTGCCTCTCAAATGCATTTTGTATAATTATTATTAACGTTCATATTAATTTTATAGTATTTTTTTGGGTTGCATCGATAATACCTGGGCTTGGCGCTCCAATTCTTCACTTCCTAACCTCAAATAAACTGATATGTTATCATTTCATATCATCACTATTTAGTTTCTAATTGCCGGCAGTTTTATCAGTAAAATTGTTTACGAACCAACTTTGTTTAAATTGGGTTACTACGTTTACAGATATTGTAAAATCTAGACGTGTTTTATTAATATTGAAAATTTTAAAACAGGTGATAAAATCGATAAAAAAACGTGTTGTGTTAAAAATAATTCGACAATTCTTTGAACTTAGCTAAAAGCAGTGCTTTAAGACGATGATTAAGATATAAAACATAGATTTTTAAACTGAATCTAAAGTTCAAACGAAATATTTACGTTAAGTGAAAAAATTGCCATAACTATCAATTTTATTTTATTAGGGTTATATAAAAGTAGTATAATTATTCACAATTTTTTTAAACTATTTTTCAATACTTTTGGTTATTGTAAGATTAATTAAGTAGGTAATGTTCGGTACTATCTTAAAAAACAGTGTGATCTTCATAGAAACATAACTAAGAACAATATTTGTAACAGAAATAATTAGTGAAACTAGTCTATGAAAACAACCTCTACAAAAAACAACACACAATATACAAAATATATTAATACAGAAAAAAAACAAAACAAGTCTAATTAAAAAAAAAAACAAAAACAAGTGCAAAAAAATGCCGTCGGCAATGGACATGGGGTTATTCAGCCAGCCGGAGTGGAGTGACTCAAGCGACTCCACTGAGCCGGGACCTTTGCCTCAGCTGGGGTACTTCGTGCCAGTGCGATACAAGTGTGAACGGGCCTCAAGACACGCGTGTAGGAGAAGTCGAAGGTAAGAGAAGGTTTAAGGAACGTAGTAGTATCGGGGACAGTAAGATTGTTCGAAACCCGGTACACAAAGGGTAAAGGAAGGAACGTGGGTGGATTTTAGTCAGTAAAAGTCTAATACTCCCTTTCGCTCGAAAGTGGAACGTGTCATTTGACGACTTCCTATCAGAAAAAAAGGAAGTATAAAGAACAGGGGTCCACTTAGTAGTATGAGTATAAGAGATAATTCTCCTGAAGTAAGATTGTTTTAGTTGTGAAGAAGAGCTCACCACATAGCTCTTATGAACAGGAATAGCAATACTGCAACCCGTATGTCTTAACTCGACTCTCCAGTAATAAAGACTGCTACCACCATCCACTACACTAATAAAGGCGTGATCTGGAATAAGCAATAAGATAAAATACATAAAAAAACAGGGTATTAAAACTCCCACAAGTCAGTGTAAGTCCCGGCAAAGGTGTTGACGTTATGACTTCAAAATAGTTTCTTTTACGGCCAATCTTCCAGCCAGTGCTGGATTTAGACTCATTAAAATGTCGACAGTTCTAATTGTACGCGTCGGGACCGTGATCCGAACTCCTAATTACACGGGGTACGAACAACACACGAAGAGACACAGCCAGGACTAAACACCATACTTCTTCTTACCATATTATTATGGTTGATGCTCAAACTGCTGTCATAGTTTAAACCTTCCACATCCACAGGTGTGCCGGTTTCTTATAGACGACCTTTTTTCCTTATGTACCGTTTACAGCAAATTTTAAGTACTTTGTAATATGCGCATGAATTTAAAATTTTGCTGTATGCCGGGATTTAAACCTACCACCTTTGACTTGACTGCAGGAATAGTTGAGTGGTAGAGGTCATGCCAAACCCACTGCGTGAGCCGAGTCGTGGGTTCGATCACCTGTAGGAGAAGCATTAGTGTCCTCCCAAATTTGTGTTCTGAGTCTGGGTGGGGGTGTCTTGTGTGTTCAATGTTTGTAAAAGTCCGGAAAACAGGATTACATTTTTAAGTGAGGCAATTGTTGGAAGCACACAAACAAATAGAGAATATTGTAATAAAAAAATGAATTAAACAAAGGAACGAAACTTATACTACACCTTTTTTTAGTATCACAATACATATCTAGTATGTCAAACATTGGTGTAACGTTCAGTTTGGCACCCTCAGAACGCGATACCTAAAACAATACTTTAGCATATACACTAGCCATGTTTTTAAAATACCCTCGTCTACAAGTCTACATTAATTGTATATCATTGATATCAGATGTCTATTCGACATAATTCTCACGGTGTTCGTGACCGTGTTACGTGACAAAACTATTATTAGTCTCTTATTAACTATTCGGACTATATATCATTTATGAACACGTGTTTCCATGCCGTGAAATAGACAATTTTGAACAGTGTTTAAGAACTTAGGTTACTGCTGCTTTAAACTTTTCGTATTATATCTTTGTCTTGTATTAATTTGTAATGAACCATTACCCCTCCCCCCAGCCTGTATGAAATCTGTTGGGCGAAAGAAGGGATAAAAGTTCTTCTGCAATTACTGACAGTAACATTACCCTTATCAAAGCATAATGTTTTACTGCATGAGCATGAGTTAATGAGTGTTGGAGATCACATAGAGACCTAATTAGAACCTGGAAAGAAAAAGATACCTGTTTAGCTTAGAATAAAGCTAGATAGAAGGAAAAATAAATGGAAAACAATAGAGAGATTATCAATCTAATGAATAAATATTATCTCATCGAAAATGGTTTTCGGTCTCAAAAGGAATCGTTTTTTGCGAAACTGCAAAATAGGTACTAAAAATACAGCCATGGATTTAAGTTGATAGGTACATAAAATATACCCTAAATACTAACGTACAATAAGCTGTTACACAATCGCCTCGAACTTCAGCCTGTAATGAAATAAAGAGATGGAAGTAGACTTTGAAATTACCTTTTTTGGCGTCCTGCCAGGGACCTAATTTAGACCAAGTTACTTTTGCTCTGTTTTGTAGGACTTGCCTCCTATCTCCGTAATTCTCGGTCTTAAATTACCTGTTTCTAAAAAAATTGCGGTCTGATACATACTCAAAGAAATACCCACTGGATTATTTGTTTTCATAGTATACCAGTCTTATTACGAAGTACTACTTATAATATTACCAAAATACACCTGAAGCCAATGATACCTTTATTAGCATCTAATTATGTGTGATTTCCATTTCACTGGCCTAATGATACACCTAAAATTATTTATGGAGATCCTATTTTTACCGATATAAAGTTCAAAATTATTATCGAAGTTTAGGGTCGCTAAGTACATTCTAACATCGCAGCAATAGTACGACTTTAGGCAGCAAACTTCTTCTTCTCCGAATCTAATTGCCTCTCATTCCCAGTCCATTAGCAATGCAAGCAATAGTGAGTCTATTTTCAGATCATTAAGGTTCTATTTCGTTTGTCAACAGAGAATCTCCCCGTTCCCGTCGGTCCGTATCACAATGCTCCTGCAACAGCATATCGCGGAGGTCTTCGGCGGCAGCTTCCCCCATGCCGATGCCGCTGCCCCCCCTCAACAACACTGTGGAAATGTACGTGGAACCTGTCGTCGAGGATGTAAGTACATATTATAATCATGTTATATAGATGCTATATAGATATATGCTGATGTTGAACCAGAAGGTCAAGATATCCTACAAGATACGCTAGTTGTTTCTATTTTATTGACTTATGATATCCTTCTGCAGAACAATTGCGTCCCAACGAGGCGCCATTGCTTGAATTTAATTAGTCAATTCTAAGATACAGAAGAGCGTAAAATAAATGCCATCGTAAGAAACATGAGTGAGATAAGGGAAAAGTTTTTGGCAACTTATTAAAAAAATATTGTTAGCCCTGCAAAGCTAAGTCTAAAAAAATAAAAGACACATAATTTCGAAAGAATTTCATTGGTATAAAAAGTAATAATTCCTATCAATAATTTTTCAACATTAACGAAACATTATGGTGTTCCAGTATTTTATTGATACAAAACAATCTTGCCAATATGACACTAAAATCACATTTTTGCCAAACCCTGATTGAATTCAGTCCTTTGATCAATTAAGACCGTGTTAGTTCACAAAACTAATTTAGTTATTAGAATCCATATTACTTGTCATTAAATTGTTTCTTTGTATGCTAATGAAATTCTTCATGCATCAAAATGTTCTAGGTTGTATTTCTCTAGCACTTTTCGCATGGACTTAGCGATCTGCTCTGGTTTGCTGTAGAAGTATTTGTGTTGACTGCTACCTTCTTCGTTCACGATTTCTGGGTCCACTAAACCTTTTGGTGATATAAAGAGTATCCTGAAACATACAACATACAATACTCAGTATAATTAATTCTTATACCCTTTGGTAGGATTTAATAATTAATAGACTGCCGTTTGTGCTAGATCTTGTATCAGTTTATTGTCATAACTACTTTTACCTTGAAAGTCGTCTCACTTGATAATATTGTTATTTTCGCAGAAAACACATTGTGTTTTTGTCAGTATATGATTAAGTACCGGTAAAACCTTCTAAACAGGAGTTTTAAGACTATTAGCTATTCTACGGTTCTAAAAAGTAGTTTTACTGACTACTATTTAAAATAGTCGATTAAACAAATACCTTGGTATGTAACTGCCATCTGGAGCAAACACGTTGCTTTTCGGCTCATCCTCGTCAATGAGATTGACCATCACAAAGTTTTTACTCAACGTCTGTATCTCCGGCGAGTTCGCGAACTTCGGCTTTAGATTCCTGCACGCCGTGCACCATGATTTGTGGATTATCACCATCAACGGCTTCCGGTGGTGTGTGGCTATCTGGAGACCCGACTCTAGGGAGCCTGCCCATACGTAATTATTTCCAAACCCGTTGTCCTTGCCAGTCATCCCCGAACAATGTACCTTCGCATAAAATAGAGAGAAAAACGCTTTTGCTAAAGTTCCAGCAGCCATATTGATGTAATTATTCTTTGTCTGGAGCCGTGATAGCAGCAACACCATGCATTTTAGTAATTTTGTCGTTGTTCGTCCCGTTTTGTTAATCCGCCATTTTTGACCTGTGCGTTTGACAGATGTTTTTAAATTTGAAGTTGCTCAATGAATCAAGTAGGTTTAGACAGTTAAATACTCTTTGGTGGTGAAGTGACGCCATCTATCGACCGTCGATCGTAGCTATGTCACCTCTGCTTACGAGTTAGTGAATGGTCGGTTCGTTGGACGCTCCTACTTTGTAGAGGTACTTTGTTGCGTTGTAATAGTTGCGTTTGATTCCGCCAGATGGCATAACAGTCCAACTTCCAAGTTTTTTTTTAAATAGGCACCTATTTAATGATAATAAAATTAATCCCAAAAAAATTTGTAAGCAAATATCCCTTGATGTCATATTCCGAAACTTTTTATCCTAATAATTGGTCCTCACGTCCAGAGTGTATTGACCCTTCATCATAAAATATCATAACACAAGTTAGTGAATTAATAAAACATGAGTAGATATTTTTACTTGTATTACCATTGTAAACACTGTCATCCAACAAGCAGGGCCCAGTGCCAACATTCTTGGCACCATGCCAAGTAAATGCAACCTCCTTAAAGCCTGCTAGGTAGGCGAAATTACTTAAGCAGCTGTTTTAAAAGCCTATTAGTGCATTGCTACTAGCATTAGGCCTTGTATGCCGATGCTTGATCTTTTCTTTTACATAAATTACATCTGTCCATTTTTACCTATGTATTTTAAAATCAAATCAAATGATTTGATTTGATGTATTTTAATTAATTATAATTATTCCTGAGTACTGAACTAAAACATTCGAACAGGCTGACCTACTTGTAAAAATAAATAATGTAAACCAATGTCGATCAAAACAGAAAAATCTCGTAAGAGTTTTATGTTAATTTGGAATAAAATATAATGATGACAGACTTTTTAAACCTACCGATGTGGATCGGCGCGCGAGCATGCGTGAGTACATTTTTTAATACATTTTCATACATGAGTATGTCGATACGTCGCGCTCCACGTAGCCTATTGGAAAAAACAGATAAACTATGATAATTAGATGTAATGTGTTCATGATGGAACTCTGCATTCTCTTACACGCGCATTTCATACTGTGACAACAACACTGGTAGCTCGCGTTCAAACAAAATTCAACGAACGGGGAACTAAAGATCCAAATATTACTCAAAAATATTTATCTATTAGGGCACCTCGTCTTAAACAAAACAAAACCTCTAGTAGCTTATTTTTTTATTTTTAAAAATAAGTTATACTTGAAAACTGTGTACCGCGATGGACTTTTCGAGAGCTGTTTTACGTTTGTGCGTTTTTTCATGAGACTGTTTTCGAACGTGAACATTTGGAGATAATATATGAGCCAGTGTGAATTCGGTGTGATGTTGAACATGTACGGGAGTCAGGGACGAAACAGGAGCTTGTACGGGACAGTGCGGTCGCTGGTGCCGTCGCGAGGGACGCCCATAGCCCCGGGATTTGACGACATGTTGTACACACCGCCGTACTTCTACCACATACCGCCGCCTCCGCAGCCCTTGAACACTTACCCTGGCAGGAAAAGACGGAAAAGGGTATGTTAATGTTAGCTTTAGTAACTGCGATGCGACAAAATGAAATGTACGCTCCTAGCGTCTAGGCAGGAAACCGATTTTTATTAAACTTATCACTCGTGTAAACAGTTGTTGGAGAGGATATTTTATTTATACACATGTTTATTTCTACTAAAATACTTCGAATTAATCATGAAAACTAATTTTTAAATTGCTACAAGACGAAGATATAAGAGGCTGCTATAAGAGGATACTTCCTTAGCCAGAGTATCCAGTATTAGTGACTTAGGAGTAACTTTTGATTCGAAACTTATCTTTGACACTCATATAGATAATATAGTCAAAAAGGCTTCGAAAGCGTTAGGTTTCATCTTTAGAATATCGTCAGAGTTCAAAAACATTAAGACAATCAAAATACTATATTGTTCCTTCGTTCGTAGTCACCTAGAGTATGGCTCTCAAATCTGGAATCCTAATTATAACGTTTACATCAATCGGATAGAGAGCATACAAAAGAAATTTCTGAGGTACATTCAATTTCGGTCGAAGCTATATCTTCCAAATTATTTTTTAAGGTGTAAAAAGTTTCACATTCTCCCGCTTCACGAACGCAGGAATATTGCAGATCTAGCCTTCTTATTCAAAGCGATGAATGGACACTCAGATGTTCCCGAGTTTGTAGGCAAAATGGGATTACGCGTTCCAGGAACTTTTTTACGCAATCTTGATTTACTTTATACACCGGCCTCTAGAACCACCTACAGGCAAAATTCTTATCTCATCAGAGCGTGCCGGTCGTATAATGCAACTTGCAGGAGAATTGATATTGATCTGTTCAATACAGGGTTAGATAAACTTAAGAGAACTCTGTGCAAGCACTTTTTTGCTCATAATCCAAATTGATTATTCAATATGTCGCTACGTGCTTTTGGTTTGACCGACATACTGTCTGTATTTTTTTATTTTTCTCTCTACTATCAGTGGAAACTTTTAATTGGCTTTAGTTTCGCAATAAGCTTGTTCAATCTTTGTTATTAGCTGTAAGTTTTCCTAATATAATAAAATAAAATAAAAATAAAATATTTTTTGGAATATTTTCACCTCCATCGTTGTCTTGTTCCAAAAGCAATGCACTGATATTTCAGTTTATCCTATCGATTGCTAAGTTACCTAAACATTCTAAAAACTCGTAAACCATAGAACAATAACAATACAAATTCAAGTAATCCATTCTTACCAGAGTAACAAAGCACTTCACATGAAAGTCATCAGGACGATATCATTAAAATCATAACCCGACATGTTGTCACAGTCGGGTAAAACAAGATTTCCTCACATTTTGTCGTCCGTTACTTTCGACTTCCAAATGTTTTTAGTACTTTGTTAATTATTTTGTAAGATACATAAAATGAGACGGCAAATACGAACAGGTCTATTACACACTGGTGGCCCTTGTAAGTCATACTGGAAAATTTGTATTTAATTTGCTAACATGCTACCATCTTATATTTTTCTTGACTTGTCTTGTGTTGACGTTGTCAGTCGGTTAGAACGCAGTTCTTTTTTCTTAAATGTAATAAGTATTTACATAAGCATGTTACCTTTGTATTGTCTCTCAATTCTATTTCTAAGAGCAGTTAAGAACAAATTATTTTTAATGTTATTTTAAAAGGCGTCTAATAAATAGTTTTCTATTATTTAGTCTAGTCCAGTGGTATAGAAGTTAGTGGCCCTGACTTTTATACCCGATATCGTAGATTCGATTCCCACACAGGACAAATGTTTATGTGATGAGCACGATTATTTGTTGTGTCTGGATGTAATTTACATAATATATATTTTTAAATACATAAGTGTGCTTATCAGTTGTCTAGAACTCATAGCACAAACTTTCCTTAATTTTAAACTAGATATCGTTGTGTGAAAGTTGTGAAACATATTATAATGTGGTAAAAGTGTATCAATTAAGTGTAAAATAATAAAAACTCCTGCAATAAATTACACAAGCGCATGCTCAGCTGACTCGGCGCGCGGGAAGCGTTCGTTTTAACCGAGTGATCAATGCAGCGCACTGCTTACCGAGAAACAAATGCTACTGCTTTCCTGTTCAGCATGACTGACTGACACAGTTCCTCAAATACATCGTTATGTAGATCAGAAATTCTATGGCATTTTTCCTGAAGCCTTTTTAGAGTTCCGTTACCCAAAGGGTAAAACGGGACGTCAGAACTGTGTCCGAACCGAATCCGTGTTAAGTAAGAAAGCTAAATTCTTTGCAGATGATAAATGTTTATGCTGTCGTCCAAACAACAAATACTGTACAAAAATTAAAATGGTTTAAAAAAATCAGCAAAAGATTTACTTAATGATTATTGGCATATAGGTGAGGTACTTTATCTGCCAATCTGTAGATTTATCGCTAAGCATGACGATCATAAATACATCCTACACTTTTTTAAGACAGGATTCCAGGTCCCTTGAGCAGATACATTTTTCCGAAGTGTAAAAAGTGTCTTGAAGTCAAAGAGACATGGCTTTCTCTTAGCGTGTCCATCGACGACATTATACATTATTTTATTACCAAGCTGAATAGCATTACCACTGTCTTTATACAGGTTTTGTTTACATTTAGAAAGACAGGCTGAATTATTAGAATTACTTACCTACATTATATCTCCTTTCAACGAGACCTCTGATAACTTTGAGGTCTCATCGCCTCGTTACTTGTTGAATGCGTTCGTTAATCTCTTCATAACTTTATATGATATGTAAAACGAAATGGTGAACACCCACAAGTCTAATAGAATCTGTCTTTTGTTCATACTGAAATGAAAAAAAGTTGTGTTATTTTAATTGACTCAAAATCAAAAAGTTTTTATTACAAGTAGACCTTAAACAGGCGCAAGAAAAGTTATGTAACTCTTAGTGCGAATTTGACGGGAAGAACCGGCAAGAAATTCCATTGGTTACTCTTGGCTGACTTGGCTGGACATCAAAATTCTAGAATCTCCCGATAACATTGTATTATTCTCAAATATTAAGGTACCAAGATACTGTAAGCTTATCGACCTCTGTATAAAGACTTGTTCCATCAAAAGGTTTCAAACATGTGCCACCTTCATTTGACCTCCTTCAAAAACTTCAAAAAGAGAATTATTTTTTACCACTGTACCGCGTTCCAACTGAACTCCTAAGGGTAAGTTACAGTACTTTACAGGAAACCTGATTCTTTATAATATACAAAATGCGATCACCAAAAGTAATCCCATTTCATAATTCCCGTGTTATTCACCTTCTTCACCGCATATTCAAGTCTGTACTCACCTTTTGACTTCGCCTTCTCCTTGCGATCAGTATTAAAATGATTCGACAGTCTATTCGTTGCTTTATAAGATATGTAGAAAGATACGGAAAACACCCACAAATCTAGTGCAAGTTGTTTGGCATTCATACTGAAAAAGAGTATGAATTTTTGATTATTTGTCACAAATATGAGAATGTATTCAGAACGTCAACTTGACCTGGATCTAAGACCCTTACTTTACTTTTAACACAAAATATGATGTTGTATCTTATATATGATACTAGCTGTTGCGTGCGGGCCCGTCCGCTACAAACAAATAATGATCCCACGAAAATTGACGAAAACAAAATCGAGATATAAATACCAAGTTTCGTTTTTCAAGTCAAGTTTTTGCGTGAAAGAGGAACAAACACCCATACATACAAACGAGCTTTTATTATATTAGTAGGACTGGAATTATGCAAGAAAGATACCGCCCTACTCCGTGTAGTAAGCTGTCCCGATTTATGAACTGAACGTTTACTTTCAGATGTGGCCGTAGATACCCGGATCTTAACGTTAAATATAAATACTAGATGCTCTTACCTTGCTTGTCCAACAGACCCATAGGACTACCTCACGTTGGGTTCGTTACTTCTCCATTCGACCGTATTTAAATAATGCTGAGTTCATTATTATTGAGGATGTTAATGATATTTCTTGTGTTATGCTAAATATCATAAATCAAATGCACATTTATCGTATGGAATGTAGATTTTTTAAGGGTTTTGCTAACATGTTTTTGGGTTAGATATATTTTTGATGATTTGCTTAAATGTCAGTGTCACAGAAGATTATAGTGTTTTTTTGTAAGCCAGTTTCTTCTCTATGGTGAGTTTTGAGTAAATAGTTCTGTGTAATAAGTATGGATCGTATGATATAAGATATTAAAATGATAATCTATAGTCTTAATGTTTTAGCCCCTCGTTCTCTCAGTATGTTATAGGTGAATAAATGGCAATATTTTACTTGGTTTTGAAATATTAATCTTAATTATAAGATGTATCATTATTTCCAGAATCCGCCAGCCCACTTTATTTCAAAAAACATTCTCAAAACCAAGATTTTACATTTATTTTTGCTTTAGACTCGAATTACTCGAAAAGACAATTAACTCGATGGTGTTTTTTGAGGATTGCCTATAGCCACCTTCTAGTTTCTTAGATGCTGTCGAAATTAAGGTCATTGTCAACCCGGGAAGTAGGTCAAATTCAACTTCCAAGATTTGATTTTGAACCAACAGAAAGGTAGACAACGTGACTAGCGTCAATAAATAAAAACTTATAAATAGCTTTTTTACAAAATTTATTTCTTAATTCTTACATGTTACAATGATATCAAAACAAAACGGTACTAAATATTTGCAGTGAGGCTATCGGTCACCAGTCACCACCTGTGGCATCTGATCTCGGTTTTCTGGGGGCGTAAACAGTTCGTATTAGTCACAATTATGATAGTGATATCTAATTTAAGCCACAAAATAATCTATTGGCTATTTTATTGACAGAATAGTGGTTATGGGTGAAGATGGGAACTTTATAACATTCCATTTATGTCTGAAAGTCAATTAGAGAAACGGACGTCTCTGGTTAAAATAAAGCGCAACTTTCAATAAGTTATGATATAGACGCTGTGTCCAGGTCTAAATTAGAGCAAAAAGCAAACAATATAGCTCTTTGATATAGTTTCATTTCTTTGGACAGAGGATCAGAGAGGTTAAGAGATTGGTTATTTGTGCCATATTATAGACCGGATAATATCACTAAAGTAGAATAATTTTGATCTTTGTTTCGTCTTAATAGCATGTACACTCGCAATAATTGATAATCTCTATATTTTATAGCACGTTTCATTGTGTTTGTGCAATATACTTGATCCTATAGATGCAAAAAACATTCAATCATATACTGGTACAATAGGTGTGCCGCCTTGAAGGTATCAAATATTACAGACTTACGTTAGACGGACTTCAGACATATATGCAAGACGTTGGTACATACCAGTTTTGGGATCCTTATTTTAGTTAGGCTTTCGTCGCTCTCGGATCCCTGAATCTGTCTATCACCCTGTTCATAACTTTATATGACAAATAAAACGATATCGAAAACACAAACATGTCCAGTATACACTGTTTTGCATTCATGGCTACAATTATTTATCTACTTTTATTCTAATTATGTGTGTTCTGAGTATAGTTACTCAATGTATTTTAATTAGAATTTAATATTTATAATACATTAGCGTTTCAGATGTGGATTTTTCTACAAAAATAAGTTGGTTTGTGACATCTTAAATTTATTATGAATGTTTTTCTCGTCGTTGGGTAATGGTATAGTTTATGGTAACGTAGACTGGGGAAGAAACACCTCTTTCTTATAATTTTGTTTGGTTTTTGGTTCATCCAAAATTTTAGATCTTTTTTATCAACGTCTCGTAAGATTACTGGGCTGAGCTATTCAGTCGTAGCTCTCTTCCTATTTTGATAATCATTACTCTTGGTTATCTCCTTACTGCCTATTAAGCTATCAAATTTGTTTAAGTTACCATAAGTTTTACTTTTCCCATTCTACTATGCCTGGCATAATATATTTTTAGTTTATGAATGTCCCAATACTTTAGTATTGCTACCACGCTTGCTTACAACGGGTTGAATATTACACATTCAAAGATTTTGAAACAAAAACGGTTCCTGCTGGCTTCCTGCTCAAACATACCCATTTCTCACCATGTCATTACGATCTACATTGTAGTCGACAGAATTTATTTTGTTATAGATGAATTCGATTATCTCTCTATTCTCCTCCATTCACATATTTTTTTATTTTCATCTGTTTTATAAGTTCTAACTTTTGAAATTTCTCTTTATTGTTTTGAATATAATCTTACCAACTAAGAATTAAAACTGTTCTAAGAACTTCTACCACTCAGGTCCCCAAGATACTTCTTCAGCTAAGTTTGGGGACCATTGTCGATAAATATAATGAAAATTTTAACGTCTAGAAACAATTAATTATTATATTTGTTCGGTTCTATTCTAAATTGAATATATATTTAAAGAATAGAATTTTGACCACCAAAACAAAACTTTATTAGGTACTATTTTTAGAAAACACCACATTACATACTAGACTGTACAAAATCGGAGTCCAGGAACTCCTCAAGTCCAGCATGACTGTTCTTCCTTAACCCGTATGTTTGAGTCCAGTATAAAGAGTGTCAATATTCTCACTGGCACTTAGCAGGTTTAGTAAAGGTAGGGACTCGGACTCTACTGGCACAGAGACTTTCAGATCTTCAGTTTGATTCACTTTGCCTTCTTCCTTCATCGCTTTATTATCCATCATTTCTTGGAGCTCCTGCACTTCTCGTTTTTTCTGTACTTGTGCTAAGTGTCCCATGTGGCTTCTTCTATTTGGAGTATGAGGCTCCAAAAGCAGTCTGGACGAATACATCATGCCAACAGACATCGACATTACGAAGCATTGGAGTCGCAGCTGATCCCCTCTCTCTAGCTTTGACATTGGCGTCTTCACTTTTAAGCCAATGGCTTAAAATTTTAAGTGGATCACCACTTGGAATCCTTTTTCAGCGTTGCACATCACAGGCACTTTACTTTTTAGCTGCTCTTAGGAATCTGCTCATAAGTTTGTAAGACGTATAAAATGAAACCGAAAACACACACATATCAAGAATCCATCTTTTTGTAGTCATGATATAATTTTTTTGTAAACTTTATTATTCTAGATATCATGTGAGTCGTAAGCATATTTTTTAGAAATTTTTATGTGATTTTTTATAAAAGGGAATGGTTTGTGACGTTTATGATTTTGATGAATATTTTTCTCGTTTTTGGATGATGGTGTAGTTTTTGGTATTGTCCACTAAAATAGAATTAACCTCTTTATTCTGCTTTGTATCGTTTTGATAGTCGTTGGTTATGGCTACATCTATATAAGTAAATAAATAAAACTAAACTAAGAGAAGAATAAGGCTTTTGCCTAGCAGGGGGATCTAAAGCAAACTAATTAAAAAAGGTAGGTCCAGACTTTGCGAGGCCTAGTTCCCCAAGGGCACACAATTAAAACTTCTACTTGAAGCGAGCGAAGTAGGTCCTCGAAAATGTATATACACATAGATTACCTAAAATAAAAGGCATAAGAGACAATATACGTGTAAGGGAATAAAAGTCATGGCATAAATCTGATGATGGTAATTGATCGATAGTTAAGTTGAAAAATAGAATGATAGAATCCCGCATGCTTGATCAAATTCTGGTGGTATGCTGAATATACAAGCTTTAGTTCAGGCTTTAGCAGTTCATCATTCCCCTGCCCTTATCTCAATTATTTTATTTGGGTTCGGCGCAACATGTCTTCTTCTACCTATACCTTTCTATCTGACGTCATCTCACAAGAAACACTCTTTGCAGCCATATCGTCTTATACACAATCCATCCTTAGTTTCTTTGGCCGTCCTCTTCCCCTATACATATCTATCCATTCGGAAAATATAACAATATATTTTCTTTGCCGTAAGCAATAAACCATCCCAGTGTAATAAAATTAATTTGTCGACAATACAACTTTATTCAGATACCACACCTTCTTAAATCTTTTACAATAATCTTTAAACCGTATATCAAGCGTAGACGTATTTTTCAATGCTCCCAGAATTGCCCGTCATGAGTTGTCCCTTTCACTTCCCGCCAATTTCGTATTTTTTTCTGTACTTGTATTTTTTTTTAAATATCCAGGCAGCCTCATTTGCGCACACACGCGAATTAGTCAAATGACCTTCTAAAATCATTACATTTAATATCGCGCCTTACACCAGAATAATATTTATACTCTCAGTTTTTGCAATGTCAAACTGTTACATGTATTGCAACAGCAATTAGGAAGTCAATACTATTATAATGTTATTCAATCAAATATGGGAAAGACAACTATAAGGCGATATGGCTGCAAAGAGTGTTTCTTCTGAGATGACGTCAGATAGGAAGGTATGGAAGAAGATGACATGTTGCGCCGACCCCAAATAAAATAATTGGGATAACGGCAGGGGAAATGATGGGAAAGACAACTAATACACATAATCAGTGGAACACAACTTTAATGGGTGCTATTTTATAATATAAAACAAATTAAAAATAAATGGTATAAAATCTCAGGCCAGACATTAGCTTGGCTGTTCTTCCTTAACCCCATGTATTTAAGTCCTGTATTTAAGAGTTTTCAATATTCTCACTGGCACTTAACAGGTCTAGTAAAGGTACTGATTCAGGTGCTACTGGCACTGAGATTTTCACTTCCTCAGTTTGATTCACCTTGCCTTCTTCCTGCGTCTCTCTGACGTCACTCGCCTCCTGGACCTCTTGCATTTCCCGTTTGTCCTGCACCTGCGCCACCTGTCTCATGTAATTTCTTCTATTTGGCGTAGGAGGCTCTGAGAACAGTCCGAACGAGTACATCATTCCGAGAGACATCGACATTACTATGCATAGAAGTCGCAGCTGATCCCCTCTCTCCAGCATATTGGCGTCTTCAATTTTCAGCCAATTTCGGTAATTTAAAATTTATAGCGGATCAAACACCTGGATTTCTTTTTCTGCTACCAACACATTTTCTTGTAAATGACGTTTCGCATCACAGACACTTTACTTTTTAATGTTTTTATGGTTGGAATGTGTGCTAACCTTTTTGTGGAGGTATGTTCTGACATGATAATGTTAGTCATCTCTTTGATTAAAAAGACGGTAAAATGCCGCCATTGTCGTTGATAACAGAGCCACTTTTGCAGCGTGCGTATTAGAATCCGGCATTTTGAATGTAAGCTGGCAGTTTATTTTGGGTATTTGGTAATTGTAATGTTACAGAATTAATGGGGAGTTGTGTTCTTCATTTTTGTTATTATATTTTTATTTAAAGCTTGTCAAATTACTGTCAATCAAATCACGTGACACGTCATAAAGGAGGTCTTATTATTCACTGTCATTTTCAATTTTAGTACCTGATGTCTGTACAGTTGTAGGTAATTGATCTTAAGACGGCAACATACATAGCAAGTACGGCAAGTAGTGAAGAACGTATTTTAAGGCGTTTTATTGTACGTAGTTAATGGGATTAGTATGGGATAATACAGCGAACACATCACACGATCAAAACTGGTTCACTAGTTAAAACAATAAAACTTAACATTTTTAAATACATAGGTAACTAATTATATTATTGATGTCATCCTAGCGACGTGCATAGCTATTCAATTTAAGCTCAAATTTTACTTAGAAGTCGTAAAATAAAGCCGAAGAATAGCAATTTATTTGGATGCTGTAACCCAACTTAATTTCGGTTATGATAGCAAATATGTTAACATCGAGTGGTTTAATGGCACAACTGTCTGCAAAAGCGTAGTAAATATAGTGTACGAAAGGAATTAGTATTAAACCACACACAAAAACAATTGATAGAAATTATTGCACTTCAGCATCACCTTCATAAGTTTTAGATACTGATCACCTTGCGGGAGGCAAAGAACTCAAATCAGAGGTAGACAACTATGCTTAGACTAAATACCTCACCCTCAAGCTAGGTAATGAATGAAACGCAATTATTAGATCATGTCAATCTGTATATTTTTCCATTTCTTAGTTCAAAAAAATTAATCATCTGCAGGAGGGCATGGTTTCGGGCGCTTCGGCTGTTGATCAGACGGGCAAGGATCGGAGTTACACTTAACACTGCTAGCCGCCGTGTATGTTTCATCAGGTTTCTTACAAGACCTCGGCGGACTCATTAGCCCGAATGAATATGCAAGGCCCATAACGCTAGAGAATACTAGGAAGTGCAACATCAGCAGGTCCGGTCTCGCGCGCTGACTGTACACCCTGCACGGGTCAGCCGTGAGTCGGCAATTCAACATTCTCATAAAGTGCTTGTACCCCGTGTGATGCCAAAGGCGCGTTGGCTTGATTCCGTCAAACATTTTGCTTCTTACTGTAATTTAGTTAGTGCGCTACTCTTCTAGATTTCATTGTTTGTGGCTACTTTGTAGTAGACGTCAAATTTTGGTTGTGATCTGAAATTTTTAACAGTAATTTTAGTTTTTAGATTCATTTTGGCATTGAAATGCTAGTATTGAAATCCATTCCTGCTGATAATCTAAGTTACTACTTAACTTTGTTTGCGTTGCCATTGAATTTTCGTTGCAAATCTATGTAACCTAGATCGGTTTTAAAAATTCTCTTTCGAATAGTTTTAATTCTATTCATGTTGCCTCAACCATAATTGATTATTGAGATAAAATTTAAGGACTAGTGCTGTTCGCATTTGCGTTTCTCCAGAGTACGCCGTCAATGAGCGAATTTGAGGCGCAAACGCCGCGACATCGCAACGTACAGCTTTGTTGCGGAGCGTTGGCATTTTCTCTGAGAAATACGCATTCGAATGAACGCAGGAAACAGAGAAAACGCCGCGACAAGATGAAATATTCTTTGGGTTTGGGTTTGAAGTATTCTCATAAAAACCCCATGCTGGAGAAACGATAGTATGGAGGATCCATATGTCAAAACTAGCTAGGGTGATAAATTATTGGGATATATTATTTACGTTACCATTTCGACTATCGTCTTCGCCCATGATTATGTTTATCTAAAACAGTAGCAACACATGAAAAAACCGCAGAAACGGTTACTAATGCAAGGAATTCTTGTCTCGACATGACATTTTAATTTTACTATTCTATGTTTATGGTATGTTTTCTCATTTGTCATTTAATGGCTGCTGTAAGATTTTGACAAAGGAGATTTTAATCCAAACTTATTTTTTTTTAATCAGTCTTATATTTAACAGAGGTTTGCTATATGGTCGTATAGTATTTACTTTTTGGAAAGAAAAAATAAATGAGGCTTGAATATTATTGTGCAATGTTGATTTTTGTCTTTGTCCAAAATATGAGTAACAACAATGACGAAACAAATAATTTTAATTATAAATCGACTATAGAATACGTAGGCGGTAGCGCCCAAATATTTTTCAATCTACATTGCTTCAATATAACAAAATTAAGGTCCTGAAACGAAAGTCTATGTTTGTCATAACCACTAGTTAACACGAACCCTATTTCATAAGCGTTTGTTCGCACTGACAGCTCTACAAAAAGTGGTCACGTGTCTGTAGAAGCTGTGTTTGTGTGCACCGTTCCCTGAGCAAGAGTGGCTAACAGAAAGTTTAGTTCAAGCGACCCTCACCACACATGTAAATGACCGATAAGCTTCCATTCATCAACTAGCAATAAAGAAGCAAATAGAAATATGATTTTTACTTAGATAAAGTAAGTACGTTACCATCTTCCCTATCGTTTTCGTCCATGACTATCTACTATATGTTTAACAACAAGCGCAGTAATAAGTAGGAGCCAAGCGCCTTCGAATTTTGTCATGACATTGTGTTGACAGCTCTTCGTTTATGGTGCGTTTTGTTCTCCGTGTTTATGGGTACCAAGGAGTTCTTATGAAGGAGATTTGAATACGATTTTTAAATGTGAAATATTCTTGCCGACTAAGAAGAAGATAGAAGTTGTTCGTTTCTGATTATATATTTTTATGAAACAAAATGGCTTTCACAAATCACTCACACAAACTTTTTGGTGCAGTATTTAACTTGATGTAAATCCAAAATGAAAATTAGTCAATCAATCAATTCAGCCTAGAGGTCCTCTGTTGAACATAGGCCTCTCCCAAGTTGCACCACAACACCCGGTCACAAATAAGTAAGTAACAACGCGTTAATATACTTTGTAATAGGCCACGATTTCAATGTGCATAACACCTAACAAACAAATTGATACATGGTAAAAAATAATACATAGTATATTCACAAAGAAACAAGAACATTAAATCATGGTTGTCGATTTAGCAAAAAAATAATAATGATAATGCTATGAGAGAAAATTGTCTCGCACGAAAGCTGTATCAATAATTTGACTGGGGTCAGCTAAAACACCTCTTTCATTCGTTACCTAACCTAGGTGATAGACTACAAGTAACCAACTTGCGAAGCTTCAATAGTCGAGAAAAGGTAACACACCTGCTATGTCGTCGTCATCATTGTATTTATAAAAATAGCACCTCAAAAAAATGCCAATTACACAAGAACACAAAGACCAGGTACGAAGAACCCCTATTTTATAAACATTTGTTCGCACTGACAGCTCAGTATAAAGTGGTTATTTGTCTGTATTGAGAGCCTATGTTTGTGTGCGTGGGTCCCTGCGCAGGAGTGTCCTGTGTAGAGGTTAGCCCGAGCGGCCTTCACCAGAGATGCATTGGGACCGGTTAACTTCGATTTATCATTGGTATTGAAAGTTTTTGTGATTGTGTCACGAAGCTTACTAAAACAAAGCCTTAATAAACTTTAATATCATAATAAAACTAAACTGAACGTGTATTTTTTAAATGAAAGTTTGAAACATAAAAGCAAAAGTAACACGTGTTTTAAATTGTCAACATGCGAACATGGAAACGACAGAAACCGGTAGTATTTGGGGTTATGGCCATACGAGTATTATAAACTAAATATGCGTAATGTAAAATGATAATTTGGCGAGCTTGTAACGCGTGTTGTGTTTCTCGAGTCAACTTCGAAGCTCCGAGGCTCTCGAGTCCGCTCCGTGCCTCCTTGTAGTGGGAGAGCAAAACCTGTAGATACTGTTCGCCCACTTCGAGACGGAGTACCTGCGCATGCTTCGTCCCTTTCACTCACGCCGCGGTGCACGCCAAAACGAGAATGTCCGTTTCACCTCACCACTCTGGTATGCAAAGATTGATAGCTTATATGACCATTTGCTTTTGAGAGTCCCCCAGAAATCACGCACGGTTAACTTTTCGCCGCCTGGCGTCCTTACGATCGGCCAGACGTTGTGCTCAACCAAACTTGTAACATACTCTTTAATTTCCGAGAAAACTTTTGTAGTTCACATCGTAATGTTATTACGGCGGTTTATTGATTCAAGTCGGTGGTGTAACTCGTTTGTTTGAACTAAGCCAGTGAAGCCTTACCCAGTAGGGTCAGGCGCCAGTGTGTTCTCTATTACTGTGCCTAGATGCGTTTTTCTCTAGTGACTAATTCTGGTGTGAGTGGTATTCGGGGGCTGGAAGTTTGAGCGTGGAGTGCAATGTGTGGCTGAAACTTTGTGATAAGGATAATGGATCCAATAGCAACAGACAACGGATTAGTGGTGAATAATTTGAACCACGTCCGGAGTGAGTCTCAGGTAAGCTGCCCGCTTCTCAGTAGGTATCGGTGAAGCAAAACACGTTTGCCGTTGCATGCCTACCTATGAATAAGTGCAATGACTTCTCAATTATTTGATACACTTTACTTTTAAGTTTTGACCATTGTTTTATGACCTATGTTTTATAAAAAAGTGACTTATAAACTTTCAAACTGACCACGGTTTTGCGGTCAGTCGCCTCGAACAATGCTAGAAACTTTAACACGATTCTCACCAAATACAACCAATTATCAAATAAAACAAAATAATACCATAATATATTTCACTTCAATACATTTTATTTAATTTAACGCGACAGGTTGTGCAACAATAAAAATAACTTAAGTAGAACAGAAACTAGTTTTCTAGCCACTATTCCCTATGTTTGTTATGCAGTGCTTGCTCGCATGCATTTGATATCAAATTATATAAGGCTGCAGAACTAAAGTGCTGTGTGCGTGTGATTTATTCCCTTACGTGTTGAAAGTATTAGTGAAGACAGGTCATTAGATGATTCAGCTAATTAAAGAAGTGTGTAAACTCGATAATTGATATGTTAATATCATCTTAGCATGATCTTGATGCAGTAACTGGAATTTAAGCTATCAAAGAGAAAGCGTATTCAGTAACTTATTAACTTTGAACATCATATAAAGGAACATAATTATTTAATGCTTAAAATATAAGTTATTCTTTTGACTACTGACCGAGATTGTCTATGCAATGTAGAACAAAAGATTTTTATTTCTCACAAGTTTTAGGATTATTACAATAAGAAATGATATTATATCATAATGAGTAGTTATACAACTTCAGATTGGCCAATGTCACTGTTTTATATACGTAATGTGTTAACTCATCTTAGAGGTCATACCTCTTAAATTTTTCAATGATTTTTTTACTTACAATCTCTCCTTTAAGATTCGGGAACATCTAAATGGGAATATTTATTCTGCAAAGAAGATACATTTTATCATTTTAACATGTCCTTACTGGCTACCCTGCGAAAAAGGACAATATGTTGTTTACAATTAAAACAATGTTTTGGTTATCATATCTCCTTTCAAGACTTCGAGTCAACTTAGAATAAAATACATCCGTCACCTGCTTGCGATAACAACCGAAACATACAATGCACTAACATATAACAATAATAAGTACCCGTAAAATCGAATGGACCTCCAGCATGAAAGACGTCGTTTTTTGTTCGTCCGAAACTGGAGGAAGGCACATGTCAGTGACGTCACTGATCCCGCCAAAAACCAGTTTCGCGCCAATTCGCAGCTGTCGACGGCAAAGTGGTCGGGTCGCCAATAATTTACTTTTTTTATTTTATCCTTCTTGGCCTCGAACTCACCCGTTCAGCCTTAAAGGTACACCGTTAACTTGGATAATTATTTGCTACTGTATTATGTTTAAATATAGGATTAAAATTACATGGAATAAAGGTTTCGCTTTTTATATTTTATGCAGTTTTTCTTAATTGCTTTTGAGTAACAATGAGTCACATGTCTCGTTTCCCACGTTAGAGGGCCTTCCTTCTATTAATGCAAATATTTGTTCACTCGAAGCTTTTAAAACATTTTTCTCATAGTTTACGCTGACCTTTAAGTTAGTAACATCGAACACCGGTTTGTGGACTTGTCTTATTATGTCCGAGCAGAAATATGAACGCATTCCTACTGTACTTGCACACTCTAGAGATCCAACCTCTTTAGCCAAGACATATTTCAGATATCGTTAATAGACAGCTTTAACTGTCAATTGTATGAAAATGACATTTCGTTTTGTTCTATCACGTGACTTAGATCTGTCAATTTCATACTTTTGACAATTCTCAACGCGAACGTTTGTCGAAATGTAGCTTGGCTAATCGGTTTGATATAACTGAGAATATTTCATTTCTAATACTTATTACTCAAATAGGTTGGCTATAAGAAGGTTAAACTTAACGTTATATTGCATTGAGTAAGCTTCGAAGCTAAGTTATCATAAACCAAATATACGATAAATGAGTCACTGGAGTCAACAAACTTTACTGTTTGCTTTGACGGTCTTACACTTTAGAGTAGTGCAGTCTGTTATATTGGTTATGCCGATGGTATTAGGTAGTTCAATTACGAGTATCACGACTGCAATCCTTAAAGGGTAAGGCAGAGGTGTTATAGCTTGACATTTTATTTCATATGTGGAAAAATATTTCTAAAATTGTCTAGAAATATTTCAGGGTTCTTTTTATACTTAGAAATATAGTCATAGCTTTTTATGAAAGGCTTATATCTTCATCCTAAACAATAAAAACTGTTTTTGCAAACTTCTTTAGTAGTCCTCTCTCCAAATCTTTTCGTTTACCAAAAAAAGCACCTTAGTCCTGCGAACATAATAAATCGAACAGTGAATAAGCGATCACAAAGATGAAATATCCATTTACAAATACAACTTAATGGTTGACAAGTTCAATCCGAACGAATATAGATTTCATTGAAGTGCTCGTCGTACGAAATAGGTCGTCTGAAGTACTTCCCGTCTAAATCTCAGAATAACTGCGATGCAAAATGAATGCTAGGACTAAGGAGTATGGATATAGTAACATAGACTTGCATAGAGTATAGGTACGGTCGGAAACAAAATGTTAACACAGAACTAGTTTTCGAAACAACTGTACACGATCAAAGAGCTCCAGTTGTTCTATTTTTTTTTATTTAGTCTAGCCTTGTGACCCAGAGCTGGGCAAAGGCCTCCCCTAAATCCTCCCACGACTCTCTGTTTTCTGTTATGCTATTAAAAAGATTTATCACCTTCTATATTCAAAACTTGCTGAACACCAATTCCTGCATGTTATGGAATAATACTGGCACTTCATAAATCAGAAATTGTAAACCGACTTCTGTTACTTTACTGACTCTACTAGCTTTCGCTCTTGGTTATGCGTAGATATTAGATTCTTAAAATGGAAGTAGTTGTGTATTACTATAAAATAATGTTGAGATAATATTTTTATGGACTCCAAACGTGCTTAAGACAGTGTTCTGGTGTGTAGTTTGTTGCGCCGTTACTACTCCACAAAGCCCTTATTAACCGGAGGAAGGTGATCTGATCTGAGCACTTTTCCTCTAAAAGGACTAATAATTAAAAAAGCTCCTTTTATTGATGAATTCGGCCATATAAACCAATTTTCATCGAATTCACGCCGTTATTGAAAAATGCTGGTTACTTTCATCCAATTGAAATAAAACGAGCCATCACTAGTAAAATAATAACCAGGTAATGGAGTAACAGAAGAGACATGACAAACATTTACTAAGCTTGAAGCCTAATAATACTAGAATAAGCTGAACAGCCTATATCAACATATAAAATACGGTAAATACAAGCTGTTCTCAAGTTACTTCATGCCAGTAGTAAAGACTCGAATTTGATGGCTGTCATTGCGAACATTGCGATATCGTGAAGTTGAATACATTTTATATTCTGCTAGCATATACATAGGTATACCTATACATGTGGCATTGACTCACAACATGTTTACTGCCCAAAGACTTGCCTTGAACGAAAGTTTAAGATGGAGACATTGCTTACTGAAGTAAAACCTGTTTGCTCTGTTCCTCATCTGGAGTCTTGTTTAAAGTGATGGTAGGACTCCAGATACAATGTAAATACTTATACGAATGTGAAATGTAGAGCTATTAAACAGACGGAACTGGCTATTTAGTGCTCTAAATACTGTTATTCGAGAATACTGGAGGGTTGCAGTCACCTTTTAGAGGTATAATGTTGCATGTGTGGAAGGGAGATGCCGCTCTACATAGTATAATGCACTGTCTCGCTTACACACGTGCAAATTTTACTTTAAGACGTCGTAGTAAACCTTAGGTCTGTACTTACTGACCATAAAGGTCAATACAATTAAAAGTGTTACGTAATTGTGAAATTCGTGCATCAGATAACAGTAGAGACCCAGTTAGAAAGCTATCAATTTTCTTAATTGATGTTAAGTGTCATTAATAACTTGCTAACAATGAAGTGAACGGCTATAAAACTGATTGTCATCACCGAAAGTTCAATTTGTATCCTCATGTTAAAAAAAAATCGTTTTTAACTTTCTTTGGTATTGAAAAGGAGCAAACTGCAATTACCACCCTTGTTCATCAGTAGCAGATACATTAGAGATTTGTAAAAAACCCTTCACATGATTTAAGAACATGAAAATATTAACATAACGTAACAAAAAACTGTCAAAAATACAAAATGGAGGATGGCAGGTAAAATTAATTTCCTTTTTCAAAAATCACACTTTATTTTATGCTTTACACTTTACTTTAGACGTAAAATCTAGATTTGTGTAAATTTTCTAACAGGTAGGTACTAAAACCAGTTTGTATGAGATTGCCATCTTATCTAAACGGACTAGTCCGACAACATTCTCATTATGAAACATTTCACATTCAAAGTGTCATAATCTACAGCGAATCTTGGCACAACACTAGAATGTTTCGTAGTTGTGATCACTCAAATACATTTTTTAATAAATATTAGATAAAATAAGAAATCTATGCGGTAAATTCAAGATGAGTCCTACGAGTATTAAGTTAACTTGGAAGATATTATGTACTATACAGTTCATTAACCTCAAAATCAAAACAATTCAAATGTCAATAAAAAAGAAAACACCTATTAAATCTAAACTCACATATAAAATAGATGTTAAGTAATTACGAGTTTATTAATCGAATTGAATCACGTAATACTTAGTTTATAATATTGAAGTACACGAAATAAGTCGCGAAACGTTTCCCGCCTTCATATTTATGGATGCTATCACGCAAGCGCGTCGTTTTCGCGCGTTTTCACTGACCATAAACTACGCGTACAGCCACTGGCCAGAACAACTCTCTCTATTTAGTCGATTCTTGCTCGATTAGCATTTATATAAATAATGTAAACCTTAATCGTCTCATCTTCATTTTGTGTTGATTAGATTTAATTAATGCGGCTTAAGTAATAAGTTCGATGACGTCCATAAATTTATACATCGAATCATAAATGATGATTCTCCGACAAACATTTTTAAGATTATTTAATTGCCTAGAAAGCTTTTTAATTCATACGTTTCTTTACAAATTGAAAATTAAATAATGCCTTAAAATTACGTGACCATCTTTACATAATTGTTAAATAAATTTAATATCAGTTTAAGTAATAGGCGGATGGCATAATACTGTATAATTCTAGTATAATTGTAAATTCTAGTTTGAATTAAAAAGTAGCGAAGTGAAGTAACGTTGAATGTAAAGGAAAATTACTGCTTCCTGCTCTTTCATAAGCACTTGAATCCTGGAAAACCAATTATGAGGCGGAAATCATCCAGTTATAAATGATAATCTAAGAAGACGGGATGGGAGGAGAATCAATTGATCGCCGTGACAGGTTCTTCGCATCGCTCATGCTTGCATATTATATTTCACAATATGTTTAAAATTACTTCATTCCGTTTATTATGTTTTATCTGCATTTCTTTAATAGTATTCTTTCTTGTAACGGAATTAGCGAGCGTCATCTTAGCTGAATCTAAGCAAAGCTTGTACTAATTTGAGAGTACAAAACTACTGATAAACTTATATATGTACTTCTAAATACATACATAAAATAGATAAATAACCCCTGAACTTATAATCGTATTCATCACACAAATATTGTCTTAGGTGAGAATCGAACCCACGACCTCCGTTTTAGCAGTCAGGGCCACTAACCACTGGACCAACAAGCCAGTAACTTTAACTTTACGATAGTGAGACTCGTTTTCATAGGAATGTATCTGAATGGCTTTCTTCGAGTCAGCCTGGTGAGGCGAGACCGACTTGGAAAACGTCGGCTATGGCGAGTTTCTCCGTAACATGTGTTTTTCATCGTCAGGGTATATGCAGAAACTATAAGTAGGTGCAGTATGTATGGGGTGTGCATTAGTGGCCTTGACTGCAATGACTGCTGTACTGGGTTCAATTCCTACCCAGGAGAAATGTTTGTGTTTATTGGCACTATCATTTATCTTTCTGACTACGATTTATTATTTATAATTAAGTATGTTACAAGATATATTAGTATGTTTACCAGTTTTCTGGGTCTCATAATCCAAGCTTTGCTTAGTTTGACACTAGATGGCGCTGTATGCGACTTGTGGAATATTTTATTAATAATTTTCAATTAACATTAAATCAATAGCTGGAAATCTCGTGCAATACCCAGTCTCTGTTAAAAAATACGAGTGTTTTTTTATTACTACACTTAAATAGTTAAAAAATGCCTATATATGTTCATATTTCGCAATACTAAGTATCTTGCTAAGTAGTCAAGAGATGAAATTCTCTACCGGTCACGCAATGACTAGCTATCTTATCAACTTGCTTCCTTGCACTAATAGTTTCCCTATCCGCCTCACTTCATTATCTCATATTAATCGATAAAATTACGTAATTTTAAAACATCAAATATCCGAGAGAAAGTTATTGTCAAAAGAGTGAAGAATTACTGTAACAAAAATGTTTAGATTTTTCAAATAAACAGACAAAGCATTCGAATTCTACATTTAAATGAGTTATATTTTAATGCTTACTTCTTTTTCTTCTTTTGACTTTCCTTTATTTTTAAATGCATTTTTTCTTCTTTTTTATGGCGTCCAGGTCATACGATACGTAAAGAACAAAATATAATTTGTCTACCAATCATTATTGTCCAAAAGGTTATATTACCTAATTAACGGATTATGGAGAAAGTCAATTATTATCTTAGAGGCTGTAGAAATAGGTCAAATTTCTTTTTTCCTATCGTGTTGGCATCATCTTATACATAAGTATAGATAGATAGTGTCATCCAATATATACAAGTGATAATCATTTATAACTTTTTGTACCAATTTACGAATTTTTTAATAGCAATTTAAAGGAAATTGAATTTCATATTATTCTTTAAACAAAAAACCAATATATTTTCTCATAATTCGATTTCATTAAGCAAAATTAGTGAGATTAAGGAAACACATTGTTTATAGTTTAATAAGATTTAATAGACATCAATACACATCAAAATTTAGATCACGATAAATGTAATTTCAATCTTAAGTAGATAGTAAGTGCGTGTTGTTGAAACAACGCAAAAACTTAACCTAAGTACCTAATCTTGATATATTCAATAATTAATTTATTTGTCAAATAGTCACCGAAGATTATTTTCTTTCTAATTTTTGTACTGTAAAATGTAATTATTAACATGTTATTAATATTACGTTAACAGTAACAATCAACAAAACAACATAACAAATATTTAAAATAAAATTATCATCAGAGGTAACCACTTAGTATTTAAAATTAGTATGAAATACTTAATACTTAGGTATTCTTTGCAATCCACAATGTATAAAGGTTACAACGATACAGTATTATGATTGAAAGAAGAGGACAGTTTCGAAGACAGATATTTAAAAAAAATGGATAACCTCGTCTCTTAGAATTTGGCTTAAGTTTATTTCACATATTTATTATTAAGATATACTTTAGAATATCACGCCATATTAGGCCTTACAACATCTAATAGACACCAAGGGATTGCAGAACTACAATTTACATAAAATTCCCAAAAATTGTTTTCACAACCGTTCTTTTCGCACCTAGCGTGCACCAACAACCCTTACAATCAATAAATTTTTCACAATAGTTAATTTAGAATAGGATTTCACATTTATCTATTAATTAAATTAAATTTGTATGAAGATAATTTTAACATCCTGAATAGTTGTCCAATTTATTCGATTTTAAGTTTTGTCTTTAAAGTAGTGATATAATTTGGAACCAGCATTTTATTTTGTTCCCATCACGACAAGCATTTTGAAAAAAAAATATCGAATGTTCCGGCGTCGAATCACGCGTCCACAAAGTCGTGACGTAATAGCCGTGTCGCGTGCCATCTCGCGGTCGAATTTAAAACAAAACCTATTTTGTTACCACTAACACAATAACTTTCGTTTGTAAGTCTCTCTTTTTTTATAACCATCAGGACATTTAAATTAAAGTGAATATATTATTTACCAAAATGCTAGGTTAGAATTGACCAACAGTATAAATGTACCTTTTACCAGGCAGAATCACGTTTTTCTTACACATATATATCTACTAATCGAATAACACTTAGAAATCTGACTGGCAGAATATCCTGACCAGTTCATCAACATTTATAAACATTTAAAAAACACTTATCACGTCTACAGCGCCTTTTTCGGTTTAAGCTCGAATACAGCCACCAGCGAGTAGTGGTCAGACGCCACTTTTTCGTTTGGCAGATGGCCAAATACTTGGCGCTCCTGCTTTGTGTAAAACCGCAGGCGCTCGACAGGTCGCAAACCAGTACCGATGTTGTAATACATGTAATCAACCACCAGAGGGCCGTCTCTGCCAGTCGACGGCATCAAGGTCTTCCTCCTGCGCCTCTTAACCTTGTCGTAGACCGACACGAGCCCGAGCGGGTGGGAGATGACCTTGCTGCCGAACATCCCGGCAAACAAGCCGGAGTACAGCTTGTTGGAGTCGGGCGCGGCAGCCTCTTCCTCCCTGCCACCGCTGACGCTGTACTCCGAGTTGTATATACTCAGCTCGCTGAAGCTTGTTGGCCGACCCTCCATGCGGTTCAGGTACACCGACAAATGCTGGCAGTTGTCTGTGATGCCTAATTTCTTCCACATGTTAAAATCCCAATTCACAGTCAGTATAGCCATGCTCTCATCTAACAACGAAATTATTTGGGAGTCGGGAAGAGAATTTAAATCTCCGGCCAGTATTAGAGGGAGGTACCTTGCTTCTCGATGGTCGTAGGCTACGCGGTCGATCTCGGCGAGAAACAGCTTCAGTTGCGCGAGTCTGATGTCCAAGCGCCTGGGATTGTACAGGAGGTGGGTGTTAGCCACCACGATGACAGTGTCCGGGTGTTTTACCGACGACAACTTCACAATGATACCAATCTGGTTACGATCTAAGAATTCAACACCCGGCTGATTAAACTCCACATAAATAAACTCCTTCAGTTTAAAAATCGATTTCTTAAAATATATCGCGCATCCATCCACTAAAGTTTCACCAGTCTTCTTTTTAAATATTCCAGAATATCCGATCTCCTCAAATTTTGAATAAAAACTTTTCAAGTGGGACGATTGCACTTCTTGAAGGCACAGTATATCCGGCGCTAAATTAGTGATTTCGTTATACAGGTAGGTGGCTCTAACATCCCACTGAAGGACTTCTTGTCTGCAACTTTCGTAGAGATACGAATGGCTTTCCAGCAAGGCTTGCGCCAGAACATTGTAAGACAGCACTTTGAATTGTAGGATGTTTCCATCTGTTGAATACCGTGCCGCCCCCACTCGCTCCCACACCCTCTTATACGTAGGTGTGGGCGCTACGGCCTTCTCCCTGGGGCTCTCAATTGAGGTCGACTCATTGTTTTGTCGTTGCGGTTCTTTCGCAGAAGCAACATCTCCTGGCGCGGCGGCATCACTGGGCACGTCTTCGCGGATAATATTGGCGAATTTAAAAAAACTTTTATCAAAATTTCGACCTCTTTTAAGTGCGCCTAAAAATTTTGAGTGCAGGCCCGATTGAGGAAGAAGGACTTTTCTTTGATGTTTATTGATCGTCCCTAGGGATGCTACCGGTACACACCGGGAATATTAATTAGTCACGTCGTGATTTATGCGTGCAACATCGAATGTAATAGACTTAAAAAAAAGATTTTTGACTAGGTATTTCAGAAAAAAATAAGTTTGAAATACCTAATGCAGTAGTACTACTAGTAAAAGTAATCCGTTAATTATTTTTATCCAGAAATCTTATTTATATATTTTTTTTAAGATATAAAACAAATATTACTAAACATGGGTCGTTTAGTAAAACCATAAAGACCCATACAATACTGTGCCCAGACTTATTAAAAAATATAAAAATATTAGGGAACCGATAAATTTTGAAATTCTTACAGTAAGATAATTTATCAACCGACTAAATTTTATAGGAATCATCAATTCCTAATAAAATTTCTCGTAAAAAAAACCAGTCATCCCTAGAAACAAAGAACAAAGATATTAAACTTTAAACCCTTATCAGTGTCAGTCGGCAAAAGGCGGGAGATAGCCGGCCTACTTTAATCATGAAAAGCTAACATTATAAGGGTTGCGGAGGTCATGGCCACCGGCCCGATAACGTCACTTCATGACAATTGAAAGCAAACAACCCCAAAGCAATTAACCTAGTTACCAAGGTGCCATCTGATGTATAGTCGAATTAAATAATCAGGTGCTTTTTTAATAATATATTATAGGAAGTAAATAGTTTAGTAAACGGCGATATTTTTATACGAATACCAAATAAATAATTTATTCAATAAAACCGTTTTTACATTACATTATTTTTTTTCGGTAAAAACTATCTTCAAATCATTTATGACTCGTGGCTAGGAAAAATTTATATATTTGTTTTAGTGCAACGTTACGTAACGTGAATATTTTATTGCAAAAAAGAATTTATATTTTTCATTAAAAATGTGAGCTGTAACAGAATGAAACGCGCTTAATCAGTAATGCCAACCTTCTGATACGTGCGCAATGCGGACGAACTTCACATTGCTGACGCCCAATGGCATAGCTTTGATGTAAAGTACGAGAACTCACTCACGTCGTGTCAAATCAACCATTTTGTTCTATCAACACGTGTTTTTATTTGTGTAATGTGAATTTTAATAAAACAAAAACAAACCATGGCTATGTTAGCTGGACCTCGTCGCAAACAAAAAGTAATTAATTTACGAGCGAAAAATAATGCATGGAGCAATGATTCTACTAAATTCGGCCAGAGAATGTTAGAGAAGATGGGTTGGAGTGAAGGCAAAGGGTTAGGTGCTAAAGAAAATGGTATTGTTGATCATGTCGTGGCCAGATACAAGAATGATGACCGAGGATTGGGCTTTGAGGACAGGAACGACCAGTGGACTAAACACGAAGACGACTTCAATTCACTATTAGCTAATTTATCGAATGGTAAGTTTCCTCTCCATATTATTTTATGGTTTTCTTCTCTTAATGACAATGTTTTAGCTATTAGTTAATTTATTTAATACGTATTAATTTTATAAAAAAAAAACAATTTATGCTAGTGTTACTTTTACTTAAATTAAGTTGTATTTACAATATTTTCAATCTATTCCAGGTGATACAAACGATGAAAAACTACACAGTGGTGTATCTCTGGAGGATAAGTCCAAGAAAAGTAAAGCTCGGGTGCACTATCATAAGTTCACGCGAGGGAAAGATTTAACAAAGTACAGTGAGAAGGATTTGGCAAATATTTTTGGTAAAAAAACATTAAAAGAAAAACAGAAACTACGAGTCGCAGAAGAAGTTGATACTCCACCTACTGAGCAAGTGTTTACTGAAAAAGGAAGTATGGATGACTATTTTAAGAATAAATTAGCTGCTATCAAAGCTAAAAGCAAGATAAATATTCCTAATAACTCTAGTTATGATGACGATAAAAAGGAATATGCATTTCAAGGATTTGCGGGTTCTAACAATCAAGTAGAAGAGGAAGATAGTCATCAAGGCTTTGGCTTTACTCCATTTTCATTATCAAATACAGAAAATAATGACACTGCAGATAATTCACCTGAACAATCCGATGATGTCGTCGAAACTAAGAAAAAAAATAAGAAAAGGAAAAAGCAAAAATTGCATGATGAGATGAACTCGCAAGAAAATATTGAAGATGAAAAATCAGAAAATACTCTGCCAATATGTGATGTAGATGATGAACCAATGAAAACTAAGAAATCTAAAAAGAAAAAACGTAAAGAAGCAGAAGACTCAGAAAATATAGGTAATACAGTAACTGAATCTTCTGATATTGTAGAGGAACATGTTCAAGAAGATTATGTACCCAAGAAAAAAAAGAAAAGGAAAAATAAGCCTGTCAATGAGTAGAATAAATTATTTTATATTTTCATTATTTGTTTAATTTTCACTCTTCGTGTACCTTGCCTTTCCAATATGTATGTATTTAGTAATTAGGAGTCGTAAAAATGACGGTGTGGGCCGCAAGTGCTTCTGAACAGATCCGGAATGATTTAATGATAGCGAATAATTTTAAATGAATCTCACCAGACCCACCTAAATACTAAATTGCAAGGTCATTAATTTTACACCGCATTCGTCATTGAACAATATCTGCAACGGCAACCAACACAATCGACTAAAGCGCGACTGAGTCTCGAGCGTCGAGTCCCATCACTATAAACGTCAGAACCAAACCGGTTTGACAGTAATAGCGTTGCGTCAAATAGTTGAGGCGTGTGTTTGCTCCAGCACGTGGTTGTGTAAAATAATGTAAAGAAATCGTAAATAGAGATCAAAATAAACTATTTTGAAGTTAGTCGTTTTATGAATTAAACTTTTATTAATGATGGTGGTTCATGAAGATAACGAGGAGCCTGTAGAAGTGGCTCTAATCAGGAAGCCGTTGTTAGAAAAGAAACCGTTTGTTATTGTTAAAAATCATGTTCGAGAAATCATCAATTATGACGATAGTACGTCTTCAGTTCATACTAAGAGAGAAGGATCACCACCTAGTTCTAAAAAAGTACAAAAAGAAAAGCGGATCACAAACAAAAGACACAAAACGAAAGAGGTCTCAATCAGTGCGTCCGAGAGCGAAGAAAATGCAAACAACGACGTTGTAATTGATTCTCAAGACTTGCAAGAACTAAAATTAGTGTACACAAAATGTAAAGAGGTTATGAGGAAAATAGAAACCAAATATGGGCATTTATTAGACTTGGAATCGGAAGTGGGGCCGAGTTCATCGCGAAAACGTAAAGCAAACACAGCGGAGTTGACCGATAGTGAATGTGATTGTAAACTAAACAAAAAGATTGTATTCGACGAAGATGGGCAGCAAAAATCTATTGAAAATGTGTCAGATAAGCATATATGTGTTAAAAAAGTTAAACAGCCACAAAGCGAGATGAAAACAAGGAGTAAAACAATAGCTATAGAGTATACGGAAAAAGAAGTATCCTTATCAGATAATTTGCAAGAATTAGGAAAACTCTTACAAAATCCAAACTTGGAAAAACCTCTGCGGAATAAAATTGTTGATAAAATAAGAATGTTGAAACAAGATTATGTAAATGAAATAAAGTTTAATAAGCCTGCCTTGATAGAGAAGTTGAAAACAAATCCAGATGAGGTTTTAGATTTCAAGGGCACTAATTTATCTTCTATTATTGGGTACTTATAGTATTTATATACATTACAAACAAGCTGATGTACATGCTACATTCAAAATATTATTCAATATTTACACAATATTAATTACCATTCTGACTTACAATTTGTAAAATACCTGCAGTTCCTTATTCAGATTATTATGTTGCCTTAACCTTGTAGCCAACACAGTACATTGGGAATAGCACTACAAATGATATGATTGAAGCTGTTGCAGAGAGAGAACCCGTTGTATGTACAGCTTTTTCATGTTTCCACTGTAATATTATATAATACTTTAAGACAGCTTTACTCAATATATGGCTCACTGGTCCTGAACACCATTTTAAATGTTACTGCATTCGTTTTAAATTATGGAATGATATACCACATAAATATGTGGTCCTCAACATGATGTGTCCAACATTTTGTGCCCCCTATTGTATAAAGGTTGAGTATTGCTGATTGAAGTTGTGATAGGCTCCCTGTCGTCACTTGAAGTTATGGCCTTAAACAATAATATGTTTTTTTTTTGTATACAAGACTGCTAGCAAGAAATTAAAACCTTAAAAAGTGAGATGCATAGCAATATTATTGAATTGTCATACTATTAGTACAAAAGTACACCTTTGCCTTTTAGCTAGTAATTTTATCATGAATACTTATGTGTAATTGTATTATTAAACTATATTTGTGTAACAAGCTGTTTTATTTATTTGAAGATAAACATGAATTTTATGTTTTAGAAAAGCAGTAATATTTGTCTTTAAGCTATTAATTGGCTTAAAGGTTATGTTTGCTTATGGTACAATTAATGATACAAGCCTTTTGTGTATTTGACATTTGCAGGCCAAATTCCTTTTTGTGACAATTCTATATAAACAGCTGCCATCATTTAATTGGATCAAGTATTGGCAAGGTATTTGACTTTGCAATTAGGTCTGCACTTAAAGTTTTTAATGATCTTTCTTTACTTTTACAGTTTTGTTTTTTGACATTATCAAATCAAAAACAGTTAATAGCATAGAAATCTAAATAACAAGGTAATAGAAATGGCATACACCGCGGCGATCTATCGAAACGCATGTCGCCGGTGGGCGGGGCTTCAACACATTCACAGCAAATAACTACGCAATCACGCAAACATTAACATCGAGAAGACCAAGCAAACAACACTAGGCTGTACATCTATTGTAATAAGGTTGACTTTGTCGTTGTATGGATTCACTAACTCACACAGTCATTGCATTTTTTTTGCGTTAGTAGTAGTGATTACGTAAACTACACTAGGGATTGACTACGGATATAATGAAAGACGAAATTATGAGTGACAATGTTTTTTGTTGTATTCTTCTATATTATGCACTTACAAAAAAAAAAAAAACTCGCTAATTGTCGGTTGACAAAAAAAAAATATTAGGAAATACTTGGTAGGTAGGTTTGGTATTTACCTACGGTGGTTTTTTAGTCGTCTTACAAAAGCAGCCCAGTTCATGTATCCAATGACTAGTAAACGTTCATAATAGAAAAATAGGTATTTATGAGATTTGGATAAATTTAAATTGCAATTTTTATTCAATGCTATGCTATAACGCAAGGCGTACTTTTTGAAATATTCAGTTGCGAGCGCGGTCTGAGCCGTAAAAATGGAGAGGGGCGCGGGCGGCGGCGGGCGGCAAGTTATCAAGCATGCAACTAATTTCATAGTGTATATTCGGCCTAAGTTATAGGGTACCAATTTCGTTTACCCGTGGTAGACATCCACTTGTCTTTTGTATTTATTTCAATCCTGTGGGAATCTGAAATAAAAATATATTCAATAATATGTTCACAAAAACAAACGACTATTAAAATTGTTACTTTTCGTATACAATGTTCATTTTGGATAATTTGTCCGCACTTAACCACATCACTATTTCCGACAGTTTTGTGCGGCCGTACCACTACAAATACGATCGCATTGATAAATATTATTTTTCGTTATACATTTCTCTTTTTACAACGGTGCATTTCTGTAAGTTTCTTACTGCAGAGGCAATGATTAGTAAAGAATGCAATTGTTGCAGGATGGTGCGATATAAATATGGTTTATAATGAAGGTTATGTTTTGAAATTTAATTTTGCAATAACATCAATATTACTGCAATAATTTACTTACTGATAAAATGTTATCTATTTATTTATGTTATTACACGATGCAGTTGAATTTCCAGCCTGAGAAACCCCGCAAAACACCATTTTTAGTGGTTCTTGCTGTGACGACGTTCCGCGAGCGACTGAGCGTAAGTTCGCGCGCTGGTGTCGTCCAGGACACCAGTGTGGCGACAAGGTCACGCGGCGTTGGCACTTCTATTACCTTGTTATTTAGATTTCTATGGTTAATAGTAATTAACGTTAGTAACAAATAGGATGAATAATGTTAATAATCACAACTCCTCTTGAAGTATTTGTTTTTTTTAACTATGAAAATTAATTTAAAATGTATGTCTTTAACAGAGGCATGTACATTTACATGTAATCATCGCCTTGTACACATAAAAATCCCTTCTATCTTGCTGTCCCAAGATCCGGTCGTGTACATTAATATCCATTCTAGACTGACCGAATAACATATTCATAATACAAAAAGAATACAAACCCCATATTTGGTTATCTAAAATATACTTATCTGCTTTTATAGCAAATGCCTGTACTTGATATTCAATAATACATTGTCGATAGGCGCTGCGACGCATCATAATGGGTTTATTTGGTTAATATCAATTCTAGGATTCGATTATGGGTTGCTAAACGACTTTGAACTTTATGTGACTGTTACAAAGGTTGAACAAATTGAATAGGCCCAGATAAAGTTACTGACTGGGTGCAGACGGTGTGGATAGAATGTCCATTGTTTCTGAGTTCAAACAAACTTATACGAGTAGTCGTCAAAATTGCTTGCTGCTCAAGATAACACCTTATTGGCTTGTGTTAGAGGTGTTGGATGTTTTTGTTGACATATGTGACATTACTTTGTGGTTTTTGTAGGCGATGGTATACGAATCGCGCGCTGGGTGAATAATGATGTGGTCGCATACCTACCGTTTACTGTGAACCCGACAGCTTTGTGAAACACAAAGTGTAACTGGAATTCAATTTGAGACCTGTCGCTGTGTCGCACTCGTGTTGGATTGCGGCCGACGATACGCGAGCCATAGACAAACATTTGTTTTGTTATGCTTTCGAAATGCGAATGCGTTGACAGGGTGAAAAGAAAATAACAACAAAGTCTTCAAACAATTCCATCTCAGTGGAAAGATTTCGTTTAAATTGTTTGAAGTATTTTCAATGTTGAACTTTAGGGTAGATAGGTCGTGCAATTAGAAATAGAATTTTGCTAATAGCATCATGCATGTATTTTTACGAGGAGAAAAGTTTAAGCAATGATTAGAAATCAATTTAAAGTACCGATAGCCGACTTCCATGTCTTGGCCTAGCTGACACCGTAATACTTCGAGAACACGACAAGCGCAGTACGTTTAGTTAGAAATTACAAGGTTCGATTACCAAGACAGACATTTTCAACCTGGTGTAAATTAAACAATAATGGCTTTAGAAAACAGGTAGGTGAAAATCATTTGGAAAACAAAACTTGAAGATAGAAATACGGTTGGTTGACGATACTTGACGTTAGAGAGTTGTCAGCTAAGTGGCGTCGTTTTGCTTTCCCCAGTAGATGTCCTAGTTCGTAGAGACAATGTTGGTAAAAACTGATGGAGAAAAATCTCCGTATCTATGTGGTAGGCACCAAATAATTTTTTTAATGGCTTAACATTGAGAACTAAAGTGACTGTTCCTTTTTGTAATTACTAGTCTCAGTAACCCCGGAATAAAGCCTGGGACTCAACATTTTCCCGGGCATGGTCGAAAAATGTAATTTGAAACTGCTTTTTTCCAACGTATTATTTCTTATTACCAATGAAACATGTAAAAATATTCCTGCCTGTCTTTGTGAAGGAAGGCTGTGAAACGAATCCTGAACAAGAAATACCTAATAATCTGACGGTTCTTTCTGTTTGGTAATTGATAACAAACGGTGCCGGCGTTACGGGGGGCGTGATGGGGCGATGGCCTGGGGCGACAAATTCTGGGGGGCGCCAAGGCCTGAAGTTGGAGTCTCTTGCCTCTCCTGGTGCACACCCTCAGAACTGTGCTCTACGCTAGAGGTGGAATACTTCCACCGCCAAACGTAACGCTAAAGGAAAGATGTAATTCTTAATATAATTTTACTTGGGGTCAGCAAAAAACTAACACTTGATATTGCTTCCCTCAAGTGGGCGCCACAATATTTTCGCCCGGTTATTTATAACTTTTCTTTTGGACTTCTACTTAGTTGTGGGTATTTGCAGGTTTTACTACTAGCCTGTACCTAAATATTACTATATTGCTTGTACAAAGTTCCAAAAACATTACTTGTGTAACTTCACACAGTGCCTACAAGTAAATACTCAGAGCGCTACCATTTATTGACTCTAATTTACAAGTAAACATAACATTACTTAATTGGACAGAACATTGCGTTCTTTATTGTTGTTTAACCAGCCGCGTTAGGAAAACGAGTGCCAACAGTTAACACAAGGAGAGGTTATTTTAATTCTGGGTTATAAAATGTTTAGTGCCTTCAGTTGAGAAGGCGGCAGGCTTTATTCGTCATCTCAGACGGCGCGAGACAGGCGCCATTGCCGCACGCGTACCACAGCCCGCGCATTTTACTTGACATTCGAATTACGAATTGAAAAAAGCTTTGTTTTTTTATTGACTTTTTAATCGAGCAATTTTGAATACCATATAATAATTTAGTTTTTCTTTGTTACTAAAATAGTGTTGTGAACTTATCGTTTCTTTTTTTGTGTGGTGATGAAATTTCGTCTATTTCGAAGTTTAGTGACATATGAGTGTGTTAGGCGGCATTAATCTGAATTGCTTCACAATGAAATTGGATAACTTTGGATTTGAAAAGTTGCAGGTAATGTAATTGATACTTACCTAATTTATTAAGCGTAACAGAGATATCGTATTATCAGGTCTAGTGTAATCTAAATATCGATCACAGTTATTGAAATGAAAACACACTTCGCAATGAAGAACAAAAGTATTTTTGTCATTCTCTAAAAGAACAAGAAAAATACTTGACTTAATTTGTTTGCCAAATATATTTTCATACTTTTGTATGTTAATCACAGAGGTATGTAGGCAGGCTGTATTTGCATATTTCACAAGCTTTTAATTTTATTCTCAGCTTAGAGCGTCACATACAGACGCTTGTCTCATTTTAATTGAGGCCCAGTACCTAACCGAACTAAAAACGGATGACTTGAAAATATATTTTTTTTGTAACACGAATGTTTTCTGAGTCAATATCATAGGTACCTTACCTACTTACAAAACGTAACGGGATTGTGTGTGTACTCGATTTGTAGATACAGGTGTACCAACTGTACAATAGTGTACTTGTGGAGTGTTCTACAATCCAATTTACAATAAGTAGGTCTTAAATAATACAATAGCTACTAAACACCTTCCCTTTTAGAGTACCTTTAGGGTAAAATTGGAACCCAATTACTAAGGCTCAGCTGTCTGTCCGTTTATCATCAGGCGCGATTTCGACTCGCTTTTGACTAGTTTTATTATAATGATGGAGTCGCAGGAAGACTTAAAGTTTGGGATGTTGAAGGGGGTAACTCAGGGTCGAATAAATCGATTTTGGAAATATCCACCCAACAAAGTAGGCACAGGCCTACTGGTGCAATGGATACATTGACCAACAACCCATTTTGAGCATACCAAGAAGAAAAACAGATGCTGAAACTTTTGCAATACCATCAAGAAAAAAATAATTAAAAAACACTTTAAAAACTTTTGGGTAAATCCTGAATGGATGCAAATTGAATGAGTATCAAACATTTATATTGAATTAATGAATCCACAACGTAATTATGTCAGTAATGTAACCGTGCGTTTTGAATTCGTATTCAAATGATATGCGTTACACACGTAATTGTCTAATGACAGTCGGCTGCATGCTTAATTGTCATTACGGCTAGAATTCATTACTTATTAAACATTTCATCATTTAGTATTACATTGCAAGAGAAAGTTCTGTATCACAGAGCATAATTCTTTTGTTCATTTTTAGTTGTTTAAAAGAGTTTTAATACCCTTTTTTCCCATAACAAGTAACTTGCTAGTTGCTTATAAAAAGCTTCATAGTATATTTAATTTAGTTAAAAATGTAATTTCCACAAATATGAAAAATCATTATTATCTGTCACAGATATTACAGTCGTGTGTCATTGTGTATTTTGTCTGCTCTGCTATTTAGGTACTTTACTTATCCATACCTATTCGACTTACATACCGCTTACATACCTTTAAAAAAAAAGAATTGTAAACAAGAATGACACCCAAACAAGTGATCTATTACATTGGTCTTTACATTCCGCATGACAATATGATGACAAAAATAAAATGGCTCTTGACTTCACTTTGCGTCCCCTTTTATTTTTATTTAAGAACTTTATCGTTGGCCGAAAACATGGTTCTTGTATACCGCTCTTTACAAGTAAATATTTTATACCGTAGGTTATAAGTTTTTATATTACGTAAAACTGCGTAACCTCTATTCTCAATGCAACATTTTCCACGGCAAGTCGCGTAGGTGTAGGCTTTCTTTAAGTTCGTGATACGAGTATCGAAGGTTCGCCTTTCATCACTTATGAGTAGATATCTAAACAACTCTTCTTTCCATAATAGAAACAAAATATTATATTATAGAATAGCTCGTAAGATAATAAACTGAAAATTTGATTTAGAGTCATAGGTAAGTAATTTGACTCCTCAAATTCTTGTCCGAAAACGGGGTTTCTTCGTGCACTTGATTCGAATATCTTAAGTGTTAAAAAGATTCGATTCCTACATGACTGGTAGACCAACTTCTTGGCAAACCGTACCTATTTAACTCTGAGTTACGAGGTTTTCCTAAATTCGTTTTGAGACACCAAAAGCGAAAACACTCGGTTTCCTCTGATTGCCAGCAATTTTGTCGTAATAGCTTATTATAACTTATTGGTACCAACTTTATAGACCGTTTTACTATCATTATGTCATTATAGTCAATTTTAAAAGTCGTAAACCGTTAATGTACTTGATAGTTTGTTCTTTGTAGAATTATTTAGAAGCCTCGTTGGTACTGCTTATTAAAACCTTTTTGGAGCATGCAGTTAGCGAAGCTTTGACTGCCTAATGGGGTTATGTCTTGTTAGAACCTTATTAACGAATTTCAAAAGAAGGTTCTATATACAGTTTTGTCTAGATTGTTGTGGTGGCCTTGCAGTTTTGTATATGGATGCGAATGTTCGAAAAACATCACCTATATTCAAAATGTTAGATTCTGCAATTGCCAACCCTCAGTGAGTTATCATAGTGACTGATTTGTTCCCAGCAGTGGGACATATATAGGCGTGTATTATATTCTTGTTTTTATTTTATGATAGCAGTAAGACTAATATTAGTAAAAGATCAGCTTAAAGTGCTGGGTAGAAACTTAACGTAAGATGATTAAAATTGATACTGAACCCAATCAAATAATCGAAAAATATGAGTACAACCATTGATATTATTGTAGCACACAGAATGCATTGTGTGCATACCGACAACATTATAAATAAACAAACAAAACTGAAAAAGTTAAACATAGAGATAACACTTTCTTAAACAATTCATTTATTATCTCCGCCGGTCAAAATCATACTCGATCTTTAAACATCGACCCAAAGATGCATAAAACTCATTTTGTTCGAGAAATATAGCATCATTTACAGATTAGCAATCCTATCCACGTTCAGTTGCTAATAAACTCAAAAGTTAACACATTTAGAAGTTCCGGTTACAAACTATGACTCAGGAGGTTTTATTGACAATCGATGATAATATTGATTTTATATTGATGGTATTATAAAGTTAAAGGACAGCAAGCGATGACGCATTTTTTTTGCAATATTAAAATTGATAACCTGCTGTTTTTGATAAATGTAGATGTTTTATAGGTACTACTAGTTCTTGGTCCATACACTGGGGTAGAAATAGGCTATGTAATACCACGCTAAAAACATTCCAGTCGCATGCAGAAGACGCCCAGACTCTGAACAAACATTCGCGGATCGCACAAACTCTTAGCTTCAAACTACACTGATTTTTTTGCACTGAAAACATTCTGTAGTTTGGTATAACTATTTAAAAATGTTCAAAAATTTTAAAGTTTACTGTTACTCTTATAGGGTTTGTGAGCTTGGAAAGTTCATGGGACTGCCATTAGAAAAGCAAGAAAAAGTTGTCATTTTAATTATCATGGGAGACTCCTATTGTGTTTAAGTATAGTAATTAGTTGAGTATTTGAGATATAATATAGGTACATTAATATAGCTAGCACCATAACCATTGCATTGCAATGACAAGTTAAGTAAAAACTCTTGGCAGGTTATTTTTTTTTGAAATTGAAGCTCTACTAGCGTCATTGAGTCTAGCAAAATTTCATTATTATCTAAATACCGAAGAACGGTTAGGTAACAAACGTACATAAAGGTCTAAACCCAATGCTGTATTATAAAATTTGATTTGATATTTGATTGTATTAATTAATTTGATTTGAATTCGCATGACCCCTCTCATATGCAATTGACATTTAATCATTCTATTAAGTACCTCTTTACAGTAGCAAATCGGACCTCAATACCTAGTATACCACAAAGTACGTCCAAACAAACTCCAAAACACTTCTATTATGTAATCCCTGTTTGGCTTTGCGTAGGAGCATATACCAGAGGCGTAAAATACTTTGACCTACAGTTTCTCAATATGGCGACCAGGTTTTCCGTAAATGGGCTAAATTTTTGGGTCTCGTTCGCTTTGTAATCAGGTGTCAAAAGCTTGTTGAATAACATTGGTATTCGATTTTCTTGGGAGACTGACCAAAGATGTTAATTTTTTAAGTGGAAGACGTTTCTAGAGAACGCTTAATTCTCTGTACTTATTTAGGGCCAGAAGATAGAAGCTGTGTTTAGTTAATAGCTTGCAAATGTATCTTTATGTCACTTCCCTTTTTATCCCAATGAATTAACAGTTTTATTTACTGATATATTTTTTTTCAATACCTTTAATTTGTACTTTCTGATGCTTGCAGTAAAGAAATCTCTTTGTATTCTCTAGAATAGATCTTAACTCGAGACACCCGTTACATATTCTGACGACATGACAGCTAATTACTAATTATGAACAGTGCCACTTCTTAGTGCTCTAATGGAAATCTCGTATAGGAACGTAGACATGGATGTCATACTTCACACATTTAATTGTCAAGGACCGCATTGCTGGGATAAAAGGACTCTATTAATTTTGTTTTCTAAGAAACTATGTTTGTTGCACTGTGACTTTTAAATGGACATTTCTCCAAGATATGAAGCTGTTTGGATCACTCCTTTATGGAGAGACTCAAGTCAAGAAAAGACGTCGACCCCCTTCGTATTAGGCTGCAGAAAGTGACTATTTAGGGGAAGGCGTAGCGTTTTTCTATCATTAACACCTATCCATGTTTGACTACATATCGGGGAAAGCCACAATTTAAAAAAAATCTAGCTAACGACCCTTTTTAGTGCCATGAAATGCGAATAAACTTACAAAAGCTTTCAAAGATCAAAATAATCAATTGGCCTCACCTCTGTAACTAAGTACGTGATATCGTAAACATTATATCTATGCCACTTAGATTTTATTACAGATCGCAAGTAATAAACGTACAACAGGTTACTGGCCTTCAACTGCCGTTCAATTAACTTACAATTTACTATGCATTCAATAAAATAAAGATCCTATCATGTCCAAGTAGCTGAATAAGTTTTCCTATAAAATGTTTTGGTGTTAGATTGTAGACGGTAAATGGATGGCATTAATACCGATCCGGGTAAAGTGGATTAGACTGTCCTTGGCATGTCGCAATAGCAGTTTCAATAATTTGATCGAACTAATCATTAATAGGTCATTGTACTTAGTAGAATTTTGCCCCATATTAAACTTTATTCAGTAGACGCAATGGTTATTTCTTTCTAAAATGAAATAATTTATTCTGTAAAGAGGATATGTAAATACGCTGAAGTCGATATTTCCTAACTTAAAGCATGCCCCTAAAAAAACATGTCGATGACGTACAACAGGGGCTCAGACACTTTTAAAGTCTAGACAACTTAACGAAATACTAGCCTTAATTAAACTCGTAGCTATATCTCTCCTGCTTTAGCAAAATTGCCTTCTTTTGATTCTACATTAACGCATAGATTTTAGCCAATTTACAGACGTAAAATGGCTTGAATCAAGTTTTTCATATAAAATGTCTAGACTGAAAAAACCTGTAACTTCTCAATACAATTGCCAACAGTACAAAGGTACTTTATACTTTAATCCCGGGGAAGAATAGAACCTTATCTTCCCACGGGCTTAACAAATAAGTCATAAAGATGTCGACGTGTGCATGCTTGAGAATAGCTACATTTTGAATCCAACGATGCTTGCCAAGGTTTTAAGGAAAGGCATTGTGCTTGTAACGTTATCATTGTGAGCCGGGGGACTGTGAAATCATGAAATTTAAGTCAGCAAAAACGATTTGGTTTTATTCTTGTTTTAGCCGAAATCCTTGTCTTTAAAGTGAGTCTTCTAAAAAGCATTTAATTATGAGATCTGGAAACGATTATGGATACTTCCAAAAAAAGATTGAAATTTGGGAACGAGTAAAGAGAAGAAATTAATTTCTGACTCTACACCTATTTGGGCTTTTTTACCTTTACAAAAGATGGCCTGATCCTATAAAGATGATTTTATTTTTATTACTAAGATAAACTTGATCGAAACTTCACAGCGCATCGTCCGAGTATGCGTGATTCATAACTTTAAAATGCAGCCACGATACAGGCCAAATTCCAGCTTATTAAAAAAGCGGTTTTCAATAATACTGCATTTGGATCCCAGCATCGTACAATACTTAGAATACCTTATAATTGATCTGGAAGCATTCATTAATGAGACGATGTTTCTTTTCTACGCGATTAATGCCAATAAGAGGTACAGTTAAACCTGTTTAATGAGTCTGGATCGAACGCAAAGTTATTTCGAGTTGGAACATGTCCCGACACGTTGTGGACATACAGGCTCTGCCTGTGTGTACCCTTGTTTATTATGGATGGCTTTGTGACGAGTACCGACATGTTTTCAGTTCTATCGTTCTGTGTTCTTTAATAATTTATTTTGGTGCAAAATACGTAACTGAGTCTACACTTGGGATGTTGGGACAGACTTAGTCTGAATTATTAATTCATTTCGTTCTGTGTAGACTTATACATAAGCTTATCATATGAATAGATTTGATATATCTGTACAGTGACAAGCTTTCTGTTAAAAATATTTTGTTTTTAATTATAATGTCTAGAATTAAGGGTAGATAGATATACATACAGGCTTCCAAGACTCTTGATGTTTAACAAAACGCTAGCTGTTGCGTTCGATTTCATCTGCGAGGCTAAAAATAATATAAGTGAGATTTTCTAAAACCAGATAAATAGTTTTAGAGTGTACACATCTTCTCGCCGTTAATGTAACATATTTCATTACTGCTTTTCCCCAATTAATCAAAGCATGATGACTCATCATGGGCTACTTAACACTGATTATTTTTTTCAAAAAGGACCGCTTGTTTCTGAGATTACTGCTTTCAAATAAGAAACTTCTCAGTTTTATAATATAAGCTTAGATTATCTTTTCGACAAGACCTGATTGTACTTGTCAATGAGTTAAGCTCTGCAAGGCTCTTCTTCGTTAATCTCAATATTATTCATATTATTTTAGGTCTTCTTTTGAATTTAATTTCATACACGTTTGATATTTAGTTCTCAAAGTCACCATCCGAGCGTGTCTTATGAGCTCCATGTACAGAAGGCATTCTAAGCCTTTTTGTATGAAGTCATGCGTGACTTGACAGACATGCGTAGGAGGCAAGGCTAAGCTACCAATGGAATAATTTAAATATTTTTGTTAGTAAAACTAATGTAAAGGCTAGACGAATGTTTTGTTTGGATCTTGAGATGGAAATCCTAATTTTGATTGAGATTTTAATTACTGTAAACATGATACTGAGAGCAGTGAAGAAGAAGCTAACGTTAGGCTTAACGCAGACTCTTTTTTTCCTTTCATCTAGAGTTTAAATCAAAACTAGATGATAAGAGTTCGTGTCAGACCTGTTTTTTTAGGTTGTACTGGGCTGCCTTGATCTTCGGTTCACGTTTATTAACCATTTCCACGCAACACAGTTCTAATGCGAACATTGTTCATAAGTACTGATTTTCTGATTTTGATAATACTTTTTCTTTTGACTGTGAAAAGCGTGTGGTGGTGGTACCTAACCACACGTTTTTCATAATGGTCACCAAGTTAGGGTGACCTACCCTTAAGTGTCATCTCACATTATCAAGCATCGCCAAAGCCAAAGCCTCTATCAAACTGTCCCTTATGAGCACAGCTTAAATTTCTTTTAGGCGGATTCAGAAGTTAATCAATGACTCTACCTAGTTCAGTTGTATAGGAACCTTTATGGTGTTTCTCGTTGGGTAACGCGTCAAACAATTAGTATAAGTAGATATGAGTGTAATAGATGTTCATCATACCATGGTTTGTGGTTATGTTATGAAATTGTTCCATGTTGTGCCCTGTTGTGTAACGTATGAGGCAACGCAGTAACTGTTGGTTTGCTAAGCGTGTGTTTATTGTCTATAATTCTGTTGGTATTCTTCTCCTGCAATGGTAAAACGTCAAATCGAAATTTAGTCGTGTTTGTGGATTTTTAATTATAAGCATTCACACCCAATTCTGGCTCACTGCTGGGCATAGGCTTCTCTTATCTGCCAGTCATTCAGATTTGTCTCCCACCTGTTTTTGTAGGCGCTAAGTTCCTTATAATAAAATAACACACCCTATATATAAAAAAACCGGTATAACAAATGCTATCCAAGTTCTACGTGAAGCTTTTCAGATGCTCAACTGTTTTGCCTAGCTTTGTCAAATACCAAATACACAACGAGAGTATTCTTGGGTATAAAGTCGTAGATGAATGGTTGTATATCAAGGAGTGGCGATTCGCTCTCGATGGCGTGGGAAACATGGACTAAACTTACGGTTATTTCATTAAGAAACATTCAAGAGTATAGGTCAACAGGCAGTAAGTGCAAAAGCTATTAAAAATTTGCTAAACGAATAGTTGTCAATGAAGATAGACAGAAAGTGTGTGATAGGATAGATATTTCATAGAATTTAACGTTTTCGTTGTCCGTTGATTTTTAAGTGAAAAATAAGTAAAATTTTCCTTACAAATACCAAAACCATGATATATCGTTGTCGGATTTATCAATAGAATATGAAATAAAAAATAATGAACAAACAATGTTTGGTTTTGACAACATTATGACGGCTTGTTTTTAATCCTTATGAAACTCAACCTTAAGATACTGAAACACTTCATATCTTACGCTAAGAATTCTACTTAAAACTAGAGACAGCATGAAAATAGTTAAAACTGACGTCGATTTCTCGATAGTAAAACAGTTTACATCCTCTAATACAGAAATTCCATTCTTGTGTGCATTCAGACAAAAACTGCGAATACTAACAACATCGTAAATTCCAAACACAAATGAATTTAGTATTTAAATCATTCCCATTATGTGGCCAAGTCCTGTTTAGTCATAACGTCCTCCGTTTGCCACAAAAGCGGAACTCGTTTGTCGCTTCTTGAATATTGATAAACACTTGAAACCATACAAATCGCCAGATAACCCATCAACAATGAACATTGTTGTCGAAACGTAATGAGAACAAAAGTTTCTTTGACTTTCGTACCGTGTTTGGGATTAAATTGTAATTCTGTGTGACGGATCGATAAAATCGTCCCCCGTATTTTGTTATGTGATGTTATAATACTTACATTGGCTTTTGCAGAATTGTACTTAATGTTTAGTCTAAAAAAGATCTTAAATCTGACAACTCAAGGTTTATTTTCTTTTCTCATGTTAACTTAAGCAACGTTATGTTGATACTGTTAACTCTACATTTTAGAACTCAAAAGTTTTGGATTCATTTATAACAATTGACAGGTATGAATGAAAAGTTATATGTGTTATGGCCTCAGACATATTATATCTAATCTCTAATTTCCTCAAAAGGGCCACCTTTTGCTCGCACGAGACTTGTATAACATTGTATGACTCAAAGAATTAGAACGCAAGGCAGAAATGTAAACAAAACTCAGTTGTGTCGTACTTAGCTTAGATACTTAGATACTTCAAGGTTTCCATCCAGTACTATGTATTATAATCTACATATATAAATGTACATAAGCAGTAATCAGCGTACAGTGTATGAATATATATTATATACCTACCGGCCAGGGTCAAAACTAAGTGGTTTTCTTGATCAACTTTCAAACGGATCTTATGCAGAAAATTGATGAGTTTTAAAGTGGGAAATTGTGAGTATATGATTACCTAAATTGGTCACGTCAAACCTACTGAGCGCGAAGTGTCGCAGGTTCTATCCCCGCATAACTTAAGTATTTGTGTGATCCACGAAGGCTTGTCCAAGTCTGGGTGTCTTGTGCAAGTGACTTGAATGTTTGATCCTATAGCCTTCCTCAACAAATCAAACTCAGAAATATTTTTTTAAATCGCATCTCGCTAATCTCTTTCAAACCAACTCTTAAGCTTTATAATATTATGCTATACAAAATACCCGATCCATCAATCGACTTATTATACGTGTAAATAATCTCTATTCATATTAAACACCGCAGTCAAATGAACAGTTTATCCATCTTTGTCCAGCAGGTTAAGGATAACAGCAATCATAAATCTTGAATGTCATAAACCTAGGCTTCTAGACTAGTATAGTCAGCAAAGTTGATAAACACAATCAGATTGCTATTAAATACTGTTAAAACAATGATAAAATCCTAACCTCAGACAGAACCTCAGAACCTCAGACCTGTCGTTTAGACACATTGTTTTGTCCTATATTTTGTAGATGATTTCGTTCCTCTACTTCTATTATTGACTTCCTTTTTGCCTTCCTGCTTGTTTTATGTGGGGTCTGCGATTTTTTTTCTTTTCCATTAGATATATACTGCCATTTGTTTCGTTATCCCTGCCTTCCTTTTCTTCCTTATGACTTTTCACGCAATCCATTCATTTGTTCTTTGGCCTTCCTCTCCCTGTCCATGCATCTAAATCTAAACTCATAACCCTTTTAGCACTGATACTAATTAGCGTTCATCTCTCTTTACATGACCCTACAAAGACATACGGTTCTCTTCTTCTGCAGACTGTACATCGTTAATCTGATAGAGATTAATTACGACCTTTGCAGAAGGGGTAAGCTGTGTTAACAGAGTCAGTTAAACTATATGGACGCTGTAAATGTCAGCGGTCATTGCATTTAATGCTAATTTAGTACGTACTGGGTGAATACGCAATACTTGAGAATCTTACGCGCGTTTACGCATAAACATAAACATAAAAATAACTCGTCTTGAAATGCATAATTTGATTTATTTAACTTTAAGGTTGGTTCAAAGCTTCAGTAGCTTTAGAATCACGTATAAGTGAGTTTCTTAGAGCATCAGACTGCGTCTGGAAAGTCTTTTTCAAAACTTGATTCATTAAAAAATTGTATACCATGGCTAAAGTTTGTTGGTTTCAACCCAAAGAGTTCCATTTCTACGTAAATTTTTCTTGCCCTACAAAGCTACTTTAATAGACTATACGAATACTAAAAACCTAATAATTACTAGGTTTTACGAACTCTAAACAAAACTGTTTTTTTGTTAAATTTTGCAACGGTTTACTAACTCGTATTTATGTGGATTATAACCATTGTATGGTTATGTATAACCATTGGATTATAACTATTGTATTTTATCGTAATTTTACCTTCTTTTTATTTTATTTTTCCGCGATTTAATCAAATCATCCGTTTCCAGTGCTATACCTTAAGCCCAAACCCACAGAACGTTTTCTCTCAGCTAACCAAAATATTTTTTCTTTACAGACAGCCGAGCGCAGTGCAGGATGGGAGACACACCGGGTGCGCCTCAACAGGGTGCCCGGCTACGGGTTCGGGATAGCCGTGTCGGGGGGGAGGGATAACCCCCATTTCGCCAGCGGTGATCCTTCCATAGCTGTCTCGGATGTATTAAGAGGGGGACCGGCTGAAGATAAGCTACAGTAAGTTAAATTGTATTTGATATTTTATTGTTCTGATTAAGCTAGAGTTCAGTTCCATTCTCAAAATGAATAAACATATATTCTTTTGTGTGGCCTAAACATAGGTATTTTGTAGTGTACCTACAGATTGTCAACCTCACGAAATGGACGTATTAGAGCTGGTCAACAAAGAGGAGAGGAGCTTAATGTTTATTATCCAGAGAAAACTGTTTATATTTCATTGGTTAATATTTGACTATTAAGAATTATCAAGAACTACAAAATTTATTAAATTCCATTATCAAATTCATTTATTATCTTGTTCAACATAACGATTCCGTTTACGCCACAAAATTAACCGAGAATTATTAAAAACGATGGAGTTCTTAGCTTTCTTTGAGTAAAAAACATGCAAAAGCTAACAAGTAGAAAAATTCCTTAAAATATCCTAATTAATTTCCGTCTCGTATTTCCAGAGTAAACGACAGAATAGTTTCTGTGAACGGCGTACCGTTGGAAAATGTGGAGTACGCGCGCGCGGTGCAAGTGTTGCGCGACAGTGGCGCCACTGTGTCGCTGGTGGTCCGCCGGCGTGCGCCCGCGCCGCCGCCCACCGCGCCTACTACTATTAAGCTGTCGCTTACTAGGAATGGGAAGAAAGAAGGTTTGTTTAAGCTTTTTCTAAATAGTTGTTAACGTTAACGCAAATAAAGGTCTTTCCTTAATGGTTGAGCGAAGGGGAACTCTTGCTGCTGTAAACCGCCAGACTTTTATGAAGAAAAACTAGTGTGTAAATCAAAACAATTTTCAGCAAGTTTTTTTTAAGAATAATAGGTAATTTATTTCATACATTCACTTTTATTTGTACACGGAATTAAGTCCGAGAAAATCGATATCTATTTGAAGTTTCATTGTTTCAAGTCGCTAATTAGAAAGTTCGCCAGCCTCGAGATTTCCAACCAAAAACAATAACATAATATTGCCGTTCCAGATTTTGGATTAGTATTAGGATGCAAACTCTACGTCAAGGAACTCACAATGCGTGCCAGAGAACAGCTGAACCAAGGAGGCCAGGGTCTCTGCGAAGGTGACATGGTGACCAGGATCAACAACACGCCGGTTACCGACGCTATGACCCTGAAAGAAGCCAGGAAACTGATCGAGTCCTGCAAGGACCGCCTGAACCTGGTCGTCACCAGAGAACTTATAAGGGAAGAAACAGTCACTAACGGAAATTATCAGAATAATTATAATAGTCTAGGTAAGTTGTTTTTTTTATTGCCAGAAATTAGCTTCCTAGCGAATAATCCAGCATATTTTTTTTTATCATGAAGACAAAAAAAATGGTGGCGATTGAATGGTTTTCGTCAAACATTCACAATGTTCTTGATAAAAACAACTATAAAACTTGCTGTTGCTGTTTGCAACGCCAATATCAATAATAAAACATTTTGTTCGATTGAAAATACATAGGTAACCTGGGGTTTGAAGAATTCAAAACCTCAATTGAATGTAGATAAAGTTATTTTTCCTAATCAATTTACGACCTTCTTTAACATTTCCTCATATTAAAATCACAGAAGCAAGTCCACTAAACGTATACGGTGCGGCAGAAGCCTCCCCGGGGTACTCAAGCAGCGGACAGAACTTGTACGTGGCGGCGCCAGTGCGCGGCGGAGATGCACGACGAGGCCCGATGTCGCACGAACAGCTCGACCAGCCGCCGCGACCGCCGCCGCCCAGGAACGAAGGTAGATAGGTTTATAAGGACTGAAATGAGGATGAAAGGGTGAAAGTGGGGGATTTGAGGAAAATTCTCGGATAATTGTAAAAAAACTTGAACCAATAGACAATATTATAAGTAGGTATATGTAGTCGAGTCTGGATGAAGCTGGCACAAGACCATAGAAATTGGCACGAGAAAGGGGAGACCTATGCCCAGCAGCGGGAAGACAAATGCTGTGGATGATGATTATAAGTAGTCCATGTGCACTTCATCTAATCTGAGTAAATTTTTCATGTCACATACTTAATTAATAATTAGATTAATTACCATAAAAGACCTATACATCATGGTGGCAGAGTAAATCGCTTTCCAATACTACGATACTTTGCATTTATTTTACGCTTTATGATCAAACACTCACTCGGGTTTGTTTTTGTTTTCAGATTACTACAGCAGTAGAAGACAACTTTATGAAGAGGAAGCCATGAATAATCAAAGAAATAAGCCATCGTAAGTTATTTTAAGATTCCAATACATTTTCATTTGTGACTTGTGTAGAGTTAGAACCTTTTTTTTTTCTAACTCTTACCGCACACCTTAACTTACAACTACAATATTACTGGTTTAAACCAATAGTAAATGCAATCTTATATTGTCTGTGAATTAAGTCCAAATTCATTTAACCCATACTCTACCTTCACAGAAGTGAGCCTCGTCTAATAAGTTTCCAAAAGGAAGGCTCAGTGGGACTGCGGCTATGTGGCGGCAACAGGTCCGGAGTGTTCGTGTCCGGGGTCCAGCCCACTAGCCCAGCTGCATTGCAAGGGCTGCAACCTGCTGATAAAATACTTAAGGTATGTGGTTTGTAGAAGAACTAAGAAATTTTGAGATTGTGTTCTGGATTTCATTTAATATTTTATTATGATTACTGTTTGCCATTGAACGGTAAAGAGAGAGAGAAGGCTTTATAGTTTTTACCTGCAATGGCAAACTAATAGCTAACCCTCTTGATAGAGCACAACCTATTTCGACATAAAAAATCGTAACAAATAGTTGTCATTGTTGTTAAAAATCATTATAATTAACTTCGCATTTTCAGCAACATAACAATATGCCAATTCTTTTTAAAAAAGAAAATAAAATTAAAGGACGTGAAGCGCGACTAGCGGTCCCCAATACAGGGAATAAAAATATAATCAATTTATTTTGCCTGTAAGCATGTGAGCGATCCGAGTATGTATGTGTAGTTCTGTGCGTTGGAGCAGGTGAACGACATGGAGATGAAGGGCGTGACGCGCGAGGAGGCGGTGTTGTTCCTGCTGAGCCTGCAGGACCGCATCGACCTGATCGTGCAGCATGCTCCCGATGATTATAATGCGGTGGCTAGTGGACAGATGCGTGAGTAAAGTTGTAATATTTATTTTGACATTTTTCCAACATTTGTAGTTTCTAGTAGCTACTATGCCCTTTTTAATGAATTATTATAGAGAAAAAATGAGGAAAATCTGGATTCCAAGGCAGCTAATCGATTTTTGGGGCATGTTGCTTAAATGTTTCGGCGATTTTCGTTGCTTTCATTCTAGATCCTTGCTTATAAATTACAATTACGGGCCTATGAGGCGGGCTTGTCTCAAAACTAAAAAAGTTATTTCGTCCAAGTCCTGGTTTTATGGAATTGTATGGATATACTTTAATGAAACAATGAATTCAAAGAACTTGTGCTGGTGGGACTATAATAGTCCAAAGACTGAGCATGTATGTTGTACCTTTTCTCAAACTATGGCCGACACGCGCAAAGCCTGTACAATACCACCGACAATGATAATCTGAAATATATAATTGTTTTTTCAGAAAAGTGTGAACAATTTACTTGTATCCCTAAAATAAGATTTTCCTCTGCAGCCGGTGACTCATTCCACATAAAGACACATTTCCACTACACGGAGCCGACAGACGGAGAGATGTCCTTCCGATGCGGCGACGTGTTCCACGTTGTGGACACGCTGCACAACGGTACTGTGGGGGCCTGGCAGGTCTATAGGATAGGTAAGTCTAAGTCTTGACCTAATTTTATTTGAACAGGAAGGCAGTACGTATAGAAAGACCGCAGGGATAGCCAAACCCACTGAGCGCGTCGTGTCGCGGGTTCGATAGCCGCGTAAGACAAGCGTTTATGTGATCCACGAATGCTTGTTCTGAGTCTTGGTGCCTTTGTGCATGCGAATTGTTTGTTTGTGAAACCCCCCGCGACACAATTACATTCCTTAATGCGTTGGTCGTTAAAAAAAAAGAAGCAACGATACGATGTATTCATTAATTGACTTAAAATATATGGATTGAAAATCCTGGCTGGAAAATGAAACCGATTTTGAATATTTGTCCTTTTATATAAACATTTTGGTTATTTGTGAAAACATTTTGCCAGTTTTAGTTACTGATATTCTCATAAATTCATTCAATTGACGTTATTCGGAATATGTTTAATATTAGGGAAATTACGGAATTATAATACCACTTTTCACATTTCCGCAGGTCGCAACAACCAAGAAGTCCAAAAGGGAACGATTCCCAACAAAGCTCGCGCAGAAGAGCTGGCAACAGCGCAGTTTAACGCCACGAAGAAGGAGATGTCTGGCAACGACGGGAAACACAACTTCTTTAGACGACGCCGCTCTACGCATAGGCGTAGCAAGAGTTTGGGCAAGGTAAGAGAAATAAAACCTTATACACTTTTTTCTTCTGGAATAATTCGGGTGTAGTCCAATAATAAATACAAAAAATGTTATTTAGGACAATTCTATGAGGATATCCATCCCCAGATTTTGATTCTTCAGTTATATGGTATAAAAATAGTGACGTATTATTTCTTATAAACCATGACTAAAATGGATTTAGAGTTAGGGAGGGGGCTTATGACGTCACTATGTGCCAAATTATACTCAAGAAAAAACGTAACAGATAATGACTACCTTATTTTATATATCAATATCTAAGCACGTTTTTATATCTCTAACAATTATAACTTACTCACAAAAAATTAAAAAAAAACTCAACATCCCCATCCCACCAGACATTAATATCAAACACATTAATAACTAATTATTCTTATACCAGGAACATTGGGACGAAGTGGTCCTATCAGACAGTATAAGCAAGTTCCCTGCTTACGAGCGCGTCGTACTGAAGCAGCCCGGCTTCGTGCGCCCCGTCATAGTGCTCGGCGCAGTCGCTGATATAGCGAGGGAAAGACTGCTCACTGAAAGTCCTGATAAGTTTTCATCACCAAGTAAGTATGATGAACTAAGTTTGCTCAGATGATAATGGTTTTAGAGGGTGTTCAATTGAATATGGGGTCGATGGCGTAATTATAATTATTTAGAGATCTTTTGGGTCGGTTAAGACAAGCAGCTGATATAAAAAGTTGAGGTAAGTTGATGGTCAGTCTTTTGGGTGTTTTACATTAAACTTAATATTTCATTTTACCAAATTACCTCAATTCGCAAAAATACTCTAGAATTTATTTATCCTATCTTCCTGTAAAATGATTTGTTTAAGTTGCTTGAAGGATGCACATCATTTTGTTAACATACTTTAGGCATCTGGCGATATTGCAAAAAATCTTAATACAAATTATTTCAAAATTTCCTCTTTCGTTATAGAAATGGACAGTACTCTAGAAGATACCAAAACGAAGTCGACCGGTATAATCCGTCTGTCGAGCATCAGGACGGTCATGGAAAGGGGAAAGCATGCCTTACTGGACATCACACCGAACGCCGTGGACAGGCTCAACTACGCCCAGTTCTACCCCATCGTGATATTCCTGAAGGCAGACAACAAACATATCATTAAACAACTCAGAGCTGGTCTGCCAAAGTGAGTAGGAGTACATCTTCAATTTTTGCGATAGTAAAAGATGCAAGAGGTTTATGCTCAGTAGAGGACTGCAATGGGCTGATGATAATAATAATAATTTAATTTAATGTTTTTTGGCTTTTAATGCCAGAATTAATACTGGTTCTTTCAGTAATGTATCTTTTTTACTCTTTCCGACTCCCAAAATGATGTGGAAAATCTTAAAACTTGTTCTACTTCTTCAAAAGTCAAGATTTGAATTCTTTCTTAATGCAAAAACGCTTAATTAAAATATCTACTTTGAAACATTCCTGTGAAAAACAAACGATAGATAATAAAAACAAACTTTTTTTTACAACTCAGGTCCGCCCACAAGTCATCCAAAAAGCTCCTAGAACAATGCCAGCATATGGAACGTGTTTGGGGACACGTGTTCACTCACACCATCACATTGAGCGAAGCCAACCAGAACACATGGTTCAGCAAGCTCATAGACCTCATACAGAGGACGCAGCAACAACAGCTGTGGGTTTCCGAGACCAAGGTGAGAAAACAGACATATTTAAGCCTAAAATTATTCAGAATGTGTGGAGAAGAATTCGATTTTGTTATAAAACAAAGATTGATACGGTTTTTATGTTCATTGTTGTTTTATGTAACTGTTTTAAAAGTTTATTTATGTATACTCAAACGGAAATTAAATTTAAGATGCTGTTAAGTCTATGAATCTTTCACTTGATTTAATAGTATGAGATGCTGGTTTAATAATACTGCGGGTTAACTCCCGAAAGTACTATTAAAGTAAACCAAGATAGGATAGAAATCGTAAGGAATCGTGAAGCATAGTTCCAATTCCTGCCACGGCACAAATTGGCGCTAGTGTCGAGTGCCAGAGTACCAACTAGGAATGATAAGAAAAAACTCCGATCTGTCCGAAGCAAGCCTTCTGAAAATATTCGCCTGTTAAATTATTTGATCGGTTCTGAGATTTTAATCAGATTTCATTCGAAACTATAGCATAGCTTTATTAGCTTTTTAAATTTAATATTCGTTTTGAGTGTGGGTATGTTTGGGTACAATCAATGTTTTATAAGAAAATATAGTAGTTGTTCCTTATAGTACTTGTTTCATATACTGTATACATATCTATGTGGGATTCATTGTAAAAGTATTTGTTACGACAGTAAACGCATCATGCTTCAAGATGGTTGCTTGGTAAAGGCAAATTGGTGCATTTGGTAAATTACATGTGCTCTATGTCTCCTAGTATCTTTACGATTTATGTAATCTGAGTTTAAATATGAATACCACTACCCTTAATAAAAATTAAAACATCTTATAATTAGACAAAAACATCTTTCAATTACTTAACTCTAGTAGTATTCATATTGACTTGACCATAAAACATTATTTATTAACCTATTCGTTTCTGTTCTGTCTTGCGGCGGTGTAGCACGTTGAAATGGTGTCGGACATATATTTCCCCATCCCGCCGTCCCCTTACCCCGCCTTCTACCCGATCTCCTATCCTCTGAACATGTACCAGTCGCCCCAGCGCCCCGTCAGCTCCCCGCAGAACCTCCGCCTCTCACTGAACCCTAACCCCAGCACTAAACATCACGACCATCTGTATGACGCTAACAGGAATCATGTAGTGCCCTACTACTACTCGGAAACTCTAACCCCATGCATGCCTAACAACGCCTACAGTGTGCCCAATACTCACAATACTAAAAACAGACATACTCTAGCTAATTACCCGTACGATGATCGGCAGAATTATTATCAAGCTAAAATGAACCCTAAATTAAGGGCTCCTGTGAATGCGAGTCCTGAACTCTCACAGATATTCTCCAAAGGAAACGCTTATCCACCTCAGTCTTTCAGACCTTATAGTGTCCTAGAAACTACTAGTAAGTCACCTGTCCAAAATCTTCAACGACCATCCTCGGTCGTTCCTATGTCAGAGCAATACAGACCAGCGTCCTTCTTCCAAACTGATAACGATTTGAAAAAGACAAATGAAGTTCCGGAATGGAAGGCGCGACTCCAGAAGGAGAATCCAAAACCTATTTTTCGAACTCTCGAAAAGCCTTTGAGACAGACTTGTAGGATACCTAACTGTAAATGTAGTGAGAAGTCTCCCGTCGACCCTGGGAGGTTCAGCGAGGTCCGGACGTTACCAACGCCGTCCGAAAGGACTCTGAACAAGTATAGGAATTTGTCTCTCCCGACTCTCAAGTTAGAGGAGATTGAGAAAATAGAGAACGAGAGTAAGTCGGAGGCAGAGAGAGATGTTCACGCTGTGATCAGCAAACCGATCTCTGAACAGCATTTAGGATACGTATAACGTAGATAGTCTAACAATACTGAAGTTACCATTAGATTTAGCACAAGTATTTATCATTAATGTTTTTTTGTATATTGGCTGCTTTTCCGCTTATTAATTTGCTTGCACTGTTTTATGTTATTTTGTTTTCAAGTTTAGTTTTAGCTGAAGTGAACTGCCAGTGTGTTTTGTTTTGTAAATATTGTCACATTTTACCAGTGTTAAATACCACCTGTGTTTTCTTATCGATATTCAAATATTTGATTTAAAAAATTATACATAATTTTGTTATTCATTCATTAAAATAATATTTATAGTGCCAAAATGTTTAATAGTAAAAAATATATATAGCTTAAAATTGACATTGATTAAATACTCATTTGAATATCGATATTAAAGTGTGTAAATATCCAAAAACATTAATCATACAGATGCTAAACCCTTTAGTTTCTGTACCGTGTTATATGCAATCATTCATTTGTCTTGTCTTGTCACCCCATTCCATAACCCACCTTACCGGATGCTGCGAAACAAAATGGCCGATATTGAAAATGGCGGAAACAGAGGCCTGAGCCGTTGTCCGACGACTTTTTGTTCTCAATGTCTTCGAGTACTGAGAACAGACTGTCTTACGCTTCGAGTCCTGAAAGTGACTTGGAAGTGAGTCCCCCGCCGGCGCCAAGACTCGTGAAGTCGTCTTCGGATCCTTCGATCGCGACGACTCAGGATAATATGGATCGAGACGACGATATCAACCATATGGCCGACGCTGTGCCACCGCCTTATACGGTTTGTATGAAACTGTTAAAAAATAATACTGTAATGATATCTGGAGGTCTACTACCACTTCTTAAAAGTCAGACTGTCGCGGTTGTGGAAGCGAGATGCCGCTCTATACGGGGATTGCGCTGTCTCGCTCTTCCAACCGCAACAAGGTTAATTTAAAAGATGGTGGTAGACCTCCAAGTTTATAATATGCTAAACTACACGTTAATGTTTTAATATTAATTCCTTGTTCGAATAATCTAATCCGACATAAAAAAAAATATGTTCTTGTATTAAACTAATTTCGCTTTCAACTGTATAACTAACTTTAAACCTGTCTCTAATTTTATTAACGAAATCATAAAGAATTTGTAAAATACATCTAACTTTGTAACATAACAATATTAAATAATGCCTTAGCTAATTCAGCTAATTACAAGCTAATTACATCATTAACTTATTATTTCTAATCTCAAAGTGGTGGTAAAAAAAAAACAAAAAAGTGTTAGTTCTGTGAGTCAGACTTCACTTTAGACCTCTTCCAAAATTGCAGCTATATATGCAAGAGAAAAATCTGGTAAATGAGCATGAAATAAAACTGAAATATTTCTGTACAAGCTGACCTTTGCGCATATCTTTAGGCCGTATTTTTCGGCTTAATATAGCCTCAAACATTAAACACAAAAAAATGGTGAGGCTTTCTATTTAAAAAAAAAAAAACGAAACCAGTTCAATAGATCAAGAGATTATCCCCTACATCTTCATAAGCCCACAAACTTTATAATATTAGTATACTTGAATATATTTTAATGTCCCATTTCGGCCTACAGCAAGGCGGCTACGGAGACAGCAAGTACGGCTTCTCAGCGACTACGAATGGCGCTCCGACGAACGGCGTGAATCACAACCAATCCCACAACATGGGCAATAACGAGGCGCCCCCGTACCAATGTAACCCCATGACTCACTCGCCTCCGCACTCCCCGTTGTATGGTACCGGTGAGTGACTGGTTTTTATTTATGTGTTTATACAGCGGGATTCTATGTTGTTAGGTGTTACCTTAAGCACAGATAAGTATTTTGGTGACGAGATAACCTTCTTGTAACTGGTCAAATGTGGTCAAAGACCGAAGAGATTTTTGTTATGCCCTTGACGCTAAGTTTGACATGTCCAATCAGTGAACAAAATACCGATACTAAATAGTAGAACAACTACGATGAATCTCCTTTAACAGTTAATTCTTCTTCCGGATAAGTTTTCGGAAAGAGGAGGGAAAGACCCCTAAAGACCGATATGATCAATGATATTTCTTTATAACCATTACCAGATTCGTTTAATCTAATCTTTTTTTCTAATCACTTAAAAACCTTCCAAACGATTCTTTGTATAATAACAAACAAAAATACAACTTAAATAATTCTACTAACATATAGTTGCCCATGTATAATGAACAAAACCTTACTGCTAGTACCAGAGCTGCCCCCGCGCGGCACCGTGAGCCGGCCCGCGGGCGGCGTGCTGCTGCCCGCGCCGCCGCCCGGCCGCCCGCCGCACAACCTCAGGCATAATACTAATGTAAGTATTAGAAAATAAACTTAATCTATTGACAAAAAAAAAACATAAATATTAAAAACCGAATAGTATAAAAACGTGACGCCATATTGTCGTGACTAGCTTCCTTTGCATTGTCGTCCTAAGTTACCTCCTAGATCCGCCTAAAGATGATTTACTTCAGAAAAAAAATCATCATAGAATAATTATGCTTCTTGTGTGTGAAACTATCAGCAAACTCGCAATAGGAGAAAGGGTTCACAAAATAAATCAATTTTGTATTTTGACTTGCACTTCAGGAACTTGAGTGGTACTGGACTGAAATTTAAGAGTATAAAAATTCTGTCCCTTGGGATTTGATCCAAAGGACCATAAATCAGAAAAAAATGGATTATACTTAAAAGTTGTAAACAAGATTTTAATTAATTTTGTTTTACTAGAAAATAAATAACAGATAAAAGAACTTAAAAAAAAGCTATCTACAAAATCAAATAAAACATGAAAAAATCTTGATGTAAATAGAAATCTCCAGTCAAAAATTACTTTTGATGTAAAAACGTCATCATTTAACTTCAAAACATTTTAGCTCTGATAATGACTATTGTTCATTGTTTTATCAATGCTGTATTATATTGACTAGGTAAAATAGGTTGAATCACATCACGCAAACTGGTCAGAGTTAATAATTAACGACATTTTTTTATCATTCAGGTCAAAATATATTATTTGGATAAAAGACAAAATTAAATGTTGACTGCACGGATAGCCGAGTGGTTGAGGTCAGCACGCCTAATCCACTGTGCGCGACGTACCCCGAGTTCGATCCCCGCGTAGGACAAGCAATTGTGTGATCCACAAATGGTCCATGAATCCTGCGAAAAAATCGTTTTTTTTCTTACCCCTTTATTGCTTTCTCGCAGCAAAACCGTCCAAGTGCCCAAGAGCGCTTGTTCGGGCCGCCTAAAGATAGCGGCAGTGATGAGGCCGCGACATACACTGCGCGCCCAACCAGCATGATCATACAGCCCGCGCAGGGACAGGGCTCACTGGACAGGCATCGACACCCTAACAACCCGGTAATATATACCTTATGTAGTTTCAATAAGGTCTAGTTTTCTGTGACTAGTAATACGTGCAAGTTCCTTTGGTTTAATAAGTTTATTCGTACAGATTGTAAGGCTTATTGTTCCAACAAAAACACATTTACGGTCGTGATTAGTGACAAATCACGCCTTTTAGTTATAGTAACGCAAATATTATTCAAATTCAGTATTTGCTAGTATTATTATTTATTCCAGTAAAATTACCAATACATGTCTGACTGTTGAATTTTTTACAAACCCTTATCGTTCCGGTTAATCTAATTTGATCCTTATTTCTAAAACAGCAAGGTTCATACGACGGTACAGCGTATGACTACAGCGGCGCGTCCAACAACGGCTCGGCGGTGGGTTCGTGCCGACTGCCGCCGAACGCGCCCGACGACCTCAAAGTGGCGCCACCGTCTATGTAAGTAATCTACATTATCTTTTCTTGTCAGAATTAACTAAAGACCTGCTTTACCTGACTCGAAGGTAGCTTATTCTTTTGATGTATTATAAATTATAATCAATCTAACGATTATTTAACTACACGAATAATAACAGTAATTATTGATAAACGAATAATCGAGTGGATTAATCGATTATATTATTAATTGTTACAAATTATGCTTATGCTCTATGATCTTTGTGCTTATAAATTGAATATTGGCAAACCCTACAGACCACAAGGATTTTAAGTGCCTCATAATCGTAGAACTGTATTTACATCTCCATAATTATTGCTCCTTCTTTAGCAGTAAAATGGAGCCTCCACCGCCTCCAAACCCGACAGCCATGTCCCAGAGCAACATGACGCAGAGCCCGCAGAGGAACTCCAACTCGCACGAACACAACTCACTCGATTACAGAAGTCCAGATCAAAACTACAGGTAATATATTAATGAACTTAAGTCTTAGGTTATATGGAGAAGGCACAAAGGCACCAGAATAAGAAGTATTTCGTGGTGAAAGACTTTTTTACGGCATGCTAAGCGAGCTGTTATTAAGTTCTGAAGTCGATTTCATCACGTCAAACTACACACCTTATGCCCGACGGGTCGCGGGTTCAGTCCCCCGGACAAGCGTTGGTGTTATCCATGCCTGCTCAGAGTCTAGGTGTCTTTGTGTGTGTAACTTAAATGTTTGTGAAACCCCCGTGACATAAGGATTATAATTCTTAATGCGGGAGTCTTAAAAAAAGATAGTATAGATAAAGTTAAATTAAGAACAATTGCTTTAAAACTCATCAACTTACAAAAATACCATAACTTGATAAACACCACGCGTCTTCTATACGAGACAGTGACCTAATCCCTAAACCTCTAAAAGTTTCGATCCTCTGCCAAATTCAAAGGACAACTAAACAATAGACGATTCAGAAAAGGTGTCTTTTGTATTCTCTTAGTGTGATAAATGCTTCAGAATAGTGAAGACGTGTTTGCTGTCGCTCTTGGATTTGAAGAAGATTGTGTGAAATGATATTAGTAAATGTTTTGGTGTATAAGTGATTGAAAAAGTGTGTTATCATGAGGAAGTACAAGTAGGGTTTTTTTATATTACCTTATAAAATAAATACAATACTAAGTAATTTAAACATGTATCCAAGTTTGGGTCCAATTTCATATTTTTTTGTCGTTATTACTGATTAATTGGAAAGTTTAAACTAAAAATATATTCTTATCCTAGTTTAAATTTCACCGGTTGATGAAGATTTCGCAGAATAATTTCCTACAAAACCAGTTTATTGGTCTGTTTTAATTTTGTGATCAACATTTCCAAATCAAAATCCATTCAACTAACTAGGCTTAAAAGTATCATTTATTGAAGATCAATTTTTTTTTAACGACTCCCGCACTAAAGAGTTCAATCCTTGTGTCGCGGGGGGTTTACAAACATACAACTTACATGCACAAAGACACCCAGACTCAGAACAAGCATTCGTGGATCGAACCCGCGACACGATGCGCAGTGGGTTTGGCGTGGTGACCTCAACCACTCGGCTATCCGTGCAGTCAAAATTTAACATAGACAGCTCCCCGTATCGCTCACCCTTCTTCTTTATTTCTATATACGCACCATTACAGTGCTAAGATCCGCGTTTCTAGTCGACCTCTGTGGTCGAGTGGCGTACGCACAGGTTTCAAGGTGTCGTTAGTTCTGAGGTCCCGGGTTCGATCCCCGGTCGGGTCAATGTAATAATTCACATTTCTACATTGTCTCGGGTCTGGGTGTTTGTGGATCCTTCGTTGTATCTGAATTCCATAACACAAGTGCTTTAGCAACTTACTTTGGGTTCAGAACAATGTATGTGATGTCGTCCGCATTTATTTATTTTCATGTAATCCATTCTAATATATTTTTGTTTTTATTAGTAGGCCCCCCGAGTACCGTAGCCCCCAGTCGAGCCGGCCGCCCCCCATGAACGGCAACAGCCCCCACACACCGATGCACGCCCGGGGACCATCGCTGCCGAATGTGCCTACCAATGACCATGCCAAATATAGGTACGTAAACATATTTCTGTATTATATTATATAAGTATTGCTTCCTTACAAGATTTATTTTATTTAATGCAACAAAAAAGTATATTGCTATATTATCTTATTTTGTTCGTACTTAAAATCATTCTTCATTAATAACGTATTTCAGAGATTTTTTTTTCGATTTAATTTGTAAACTTATTGTCCAATCGGAAAGGAAAATTTGTTTTGATAGCATTTAAATATAATCAATTGTTTTAAGTTATTGTGACTACAATCATACATTATAGTTGTGATAAAAAATACGTAAATGTACTCACATTTTTTTTAAAGACCAGTTATTTAAATATCACTAAGGACTACAGTTTCTTTATCTGATTTCGTTGCTAATACCTTGCGTTTCTCTTAACATAACTCTGATTCTATCTCCTCTTGTTTGTGTTATAAGTGGGCGTACAAACTCGGCGTCTCAAGCGGACTACACCGGTCGCGGCGGCGCGGCCGTCCCGCCCTACAAGCCCGTGCCGCCGCCCAAGCCCAAGCACTACCGCCCGCCCGACAACCATCATCCCAGAAACGGGGTAAGATTAATATTAGTATGGTATATTGCGATTAGTAGAACATTTGACATTGGTTCCCTCCAGTATCTCGTAGAAGAATTAAATTTAAAGAATTAAAAGTGTCATGATTGAATGTAGTCTAAACTCTTACACTTAAACTCTAGCGATTAAAACGCTACAGTTTAAGTTTAATACTTATTATTAAAGTAAAATAATAAAATTATGTTATAAATGCATCAGAGATACTGTATCACACGTAGGTAAAATAAAAATCCAAAAAAGTTACTGATTATCACTTCATTGAACGATTTAGCACCTAACAATTGATACCCCTAACCATTTATACCACATTACGACGACCCCCACTCACGCCTATACTCCCTCGTGTAGAGCCTGGACCCCCCCGGTCCGCCAGCCCCGGGCGCCCCCGGCCCCCCCGGGCCCCCGGGCGCGGGGCGCGGCTTCCCCCCGGCGCCGCACTACTCGCACCAGCACTCACACTCGCAGCCCGCACACCGCCCCCACAACCACAACAACTACCAACAGGTAACCATTATCATCATACTAATAATTATAGGCATAAAATAAGTAAGTAGGTAAAAAAAAAAGGAAAAATTAATAACAGTATTACTAAATTGAGTAACTATTCGCGGTCTCCATCCCAATAAGATAAGCGTTTGAGTGATTTAGAAATGCTTGTCATAAGTCTGGGTGTCCATGTGCGTGCGACTTGAATGGTTATAAAACCTCCGCGATGCATGAAGGAATTGAATCCATTAACCCAGTGCAAAAATATGTAAATGAGTTTGCATGTGAGTATGTTTGTTATCTCACAATGCGCAAACGGCTGGACCGATTTCAATGCAATTGGATATGAAGGTTGACATCTGGGATTAACACATAGGCTACTTTTATACACACATTTATAGTTTTCTTTAATCTGAAATACAAACCATCGTTAATTCAACTTACCGTAACGCGAAGGGTTACAAACAAAACCACATATTGTTTCATTTGTAACGCATTTTTTCTCAATAGCAGCAGAACATGTACGGCGGTCAGATGCCGCCGCAGTCTCCGCCGTACTCCGGACCACCGTCGCATCACCGAGCCATCAACCTTCCACACAATCCACATCTCATAGGTAACTTACTATTTTTAACTTTTTAGATCGATATGATTAATTGAACAGAAGTATACTCACTATGGATAGAACAGTACAAATTCAATCTTATGTATACACGTCTTATAGTTCATTTTGTATCGCTTCTCACTATTTTGCGATGTCAATTGTTTTGGAACTACGATTCTCTCGATCTCATTGTTTGTAATACGACAGATTGCCATGGTAACCAATAAACAAATTTCATTACAGATTTAGCAGGTAGTAGAGAACAGCGCGGCTCTGCGTTCGAGCTTTACAGGAAACCTCAACACATGCATAACTTAAGGTAAGATACAGCACAATCCACCAGCGACAACTACATGAATCCCTATACAAAAAGAACTACAAAACATGTCAAAATTGATCAGAAAACCTCATAGTCATAAACTCTTCTTTGATCATTGTTCTCTAGATATTTTTGCATGTTCCTGAGACTCATTCAAATTTTCTCTCGTCTTTAAAGTTGTAAGCCCCTGTACAATTTGCTCTAACATGCAAACACCAATCGCTTCACAAACGACTAACAATGTCTTGTTGGGCCACAGTATTAGTTATGGTTTTGTATGCGGTATATAAACAGTATACATATATTTTTGTAACATATTTATATCGGGGCGTTAGACTGTAAATTGTAATAACATTGTAATCTTTAGAGTATATAGTTGTTTGTTTCGGAACAAACTATTGGCAGTGCGTGTCTGCATTTTAGTGCAACTTGATGATTATGTCATAAAAGCATATTGAATTAAGTTTCTTTATTCTCTGTCTTTACAATTCAATATGTATTTTTATTGAATCTGTTCTCTCTCCATTTTCCTCTTTATCTATTTATGTGTTATCTTATTCTATGATTAAGTATGTCTGTATTAGTCTCGTATTGATATTTCTTGACCATTATTTCAATATGCTTTTTTAGAATCACAAAATTTATCTGTTGAAAATTGTCATGCCCATCGGGACATATCAGAGATTTCAATATTGTTCAATTTGACTTATTTTCTCTGTACACCTGAGTGTTATATGTTGAACGTTCTGAAATGTCCTATTCTATCTATCATTGAGTAACTAAGTGGGTGTTTGGTTGTGGGTGTCCACAGTTCATCAGATGCCATGAACTCAAGTGTGGAGCGCGACGAGACGTTCTCACCAAAAACTAAAAAGAAATTATCTAAAAAACCATCGTTCATTAAAAACGCCGTCCTTGATCTATTCCGTTCGAAAACGAAAAATTCACAAAAAGTGTCTCGGCAGAAGTCACTCTGCGAAAGTGACTTGCAGCAGAGACATAACGCGCCCCAAATGCCGATGTTGAGACGTGAGAAGTCTGACCTCGGTGACATGAGCATACACATGAGGAACACGCAAATCAGGAACCAAATGTTGCAAAGGAGCAACTCATCCTCTTGCGAGAAACCGGTTCTAAAGCCGATACTTAAACGACAAAGCTCATTTTGCGATGAACGAAACGGGTCCATCTGTACCGTCAGAGACTATGACGCTAAACCAGTCATGAAGAGCTTACGAAGGCAGAATTCCATGTGTGACATAGAAACAGAACCGAAAGTTACCCCGCTGTTGCGTAGACAGAATTCTCTCATAGAGTACAACAGGAGAGGCATCTACGGACAGACATCCAGCTTTAATATGATTACCAAAATAGACCCCATCTACCAAAGACAGCAACAAGTTAAACATGAACCATTTCACCCAACGCAGCCGTTACCTCCAGAACCATTGTACCAAAGCAAAGATCATATTGTTTATGACCCTATCCCTAAACCTCGCAGGACTTACACGTCTATTTATGATACTTCTACCGAAAATCCTTACGCTAGTAGATCAGAAATGTCAAACCAGAGTTTTGAGAACCCTTACGGGAATCGACAAACTTTGGAAATGCCGCTAATGGACCCACCATATGCTACGAGAGCTGAATGCATTCGAGAGAGCCCCTATGCGACAAGGAATGAACGAATTAGGGAAAGTCCTTACGCTACTAGAGAGGAATGCATAAGAGAAAGCCCTTATGCCACTAGAGAAGAATGTCTTAGAGAAAATCCGTACGCAACTAGAAACGAATGTGGGTATGCGTCGAGGAACGAATGCATGAGAGAAAGCCCTTACGCTACAAGAAGCGAGTTAATTGCTGAAAGCCCATACACCAATAAACAGGAGATGATGGCAAAACAAAACGATTCACTTTACAGTGAGTCACCGTATTCTAGCAAAGAGCAAATGCTGCGAACGAGACTAACGCCTGATACTTCTTATGCAACTAAAGAGGAAATGTTGCGACAAAGATTTTCTGAATCTCCATACAGCACGAAAGAAGATATGCTAAAACAAAGAATGGATTTGTCCGCTAAAGAGCCATTGTACGGAAAAAGGACTTACGATCCGCCTCCCGGTACATCATGGAACGAGAACAATTATGGTGTTAGGTCTGACAGGCGATTACAGACCCCTGTGAACTATCCCGGAAGGATATCACCCATGAGTAAATGTATGAGCGAGCCACCATATGCCACCAGAACAGAAATGATGGCCAGGCTTGGGCAAACTGAGTCTCCTTATGCCACTCGTGCTGAAGTAAAATCTAGTTGCTCGGATACACAGTCACAATACAGCACTCGACACGAAATGATGGATATGAGAAACGATGTCAGACCGGCTTCCGCAGAGTGCACTTACGTATCCAAACAAGAAATCTTGTCTCAGAAAGCAGCTATGCTAGCTAAAAAAGAATCAACTTACGGTATACGTTTAGAGGAGAAGCTAGAGATAATAAAACAAAGAAATCAAGCAAAGAAAGAGATGATATATCAGACTAGAAAGGAGGCTAATGAAAGTGATGCGGCTAAGATAAGGGAACCGCTGTATGTGTCGAAGAGAGATTTGAAGGAGAGTGTTATATACGAGTCTCATCAGGAGGCCAAAGAAGTGGTACAGCCTGAGGAGCAGGAGAGTAGTGGCAGCTCAAGGAGCAGCCCGTACGAGCTTGGTGACGCTAATCACTTGTCTCGTAGAGAACCTGTATATCAGACAAAGGCTGAAGCAGAAAACGGTAAAGAGATTGAGACATTCCAAGAAATCGACTTCTCTAAACTGAGGCTTACGGAATCAAAAACGGACGCAGAGAAACAAAAATCCAAGAATTTGGAAACTAGCATTCTGAAAGGCGAACCAATGTATGCTCCCAGGCTACATGGAAAAGCTGACCACATATCTAACGCTTTGAAAGTAACCACTGCTCCAGTTCCGTACGAATCAACTACATCCATGGAAACCCAGTATGCGTCTGAATGTAGCATGAACTTCGAAAATAAGCCACAGAGCACACCGTATACTTCCCAAGATTTACTTGAGAAAGCGAACAAACCAAGCAGGAGCGTGACTTTTTGTGAACAAATATTAGAAAAGAGTCAAGAGAACAGCGAGGAGAATTCTCAAAATATGTCAAATCAGAACGAGACCACTGTGATTCAGCAGAATACTACGGTAATACCATCAACTTCTGATGGTAACGAAACAAACGGTGCTAACAAACCTGATGAAGTAGAACCTGATGGTCCACACACGACTTGGGGAATATTCGACAGCGAAGGAGGGGTGCTAGAGGATAGACAATGGGGCGTTTCATTAATAATACCACCAAAAGCAATAGCTCCAGGAATCAAGCAAAAAATCTACTTTACGGTGTCCGATCCGCGACTGAGCCAGCGAGTGGGGGGACCTCCCATCGATATGGACAACGGTAAAGGCTTTTGTAACGAAGCACGCGTTAAAACTTGTAGTGTCGTAGTCTGCACATACTAATTGGCATTTAATATTTGTGAATGGATTGGAATCTGGAAATTGCACAAGGATTGGGGATTGTGATTGTTCGAAATTTTTCCTCGAATATTAGATTCGATGTTTTGGATTTTATAAATCAACCTTATGTATATTTACATATTTATTGCACGATATACGCATGCAGAGCATTATTTATACTTATACTAGTAGAATAATCTTCTAGAATTTGTTCAGCTGTTTAATTACATTTTTGGGTTAAGTTATATTGATATCTACTTATAATACTGACACTATCATCCGATTGTATTCATGCACATTAATTTAGATCATTTATTTATAAACTAACTTATGTAACTAACATTGGTTGTGTAAAACATGTATTGCATTTGTATTTGCGCAGTTTCTGCAACACAATACACTCGTACTTAGAGATTGAGGAGCGAAGACGTCAGCGACTGTGCTACTTGCATCCAACGTCATAGTATGTTTGATGATTTGATTGATGTTATCTGTGCACCGTACTGTATGTCCAATGACGTCTTCATTTTTACTATTATACTCAGCTTTATATGTCTTCATACTTCAGTTATTCGTTTCATTAGATTTTACTAATTTTGTCTCATCTTTGTTGTGCCTCGCTTCTTCGCCGCTCTTCATGCTTGCCTGCTTACTAACTGCATTCATGTGTTGCGATTTGTGTTTGTGTGTTCAGTTCAATGTTGTACCCGTTATCCATAGCTCCAGCCAATTTGAGACTATTTGGCCCCTGCACTTACAAAAGTTAATACAAAAAAATTTACAAAACACTTACTTAAATCGAAATTTAGAGCACACTAATTTCTTAATTTTTAAATCAAGCCTTTGAATTTAAATCCTGTGCTTATCTAAATCGCAAAAAACTTAAACTCCTTACATTGCAAACAAACTTTCTTAAAGCACAGTTTCTAATGAGCACTTCCTTTCCTTGCCACGTATTAACTGTGATTTAACAACAGGTGAAGCGATGCTGTCCCCACTAGTGATGTGCGGTCCCCAAGGCCTCGTGTTCCTGAGGCCTGTGACCCTCCGGCTGCCTCACTGCGCGAACGCCGTGCCCTCACTGGGCCTCACGATCAAGGCCACGGACACTGAAGCACATCTCAGCACGGACTGGGACCAAATACACCTCCCTGCGACAACCACTCTAAACACTGTAGCTGTTAAAGTTGATCACTTTTAGTATTTGATTGTAAACCATATTGTCATGACGTTAAGTTTGAATTTAATTTGGTTTCGCATTTATCAAGCATTTACGTGTCGATGCTTATTTAAAAAATGAAAAAAAATTAGTGCTAAAAGTGAACATTTTTATATCCAGTGGTTGGTAAAAAAAAATAGTATTAAAATGTAAACTTTTATTTCGTTTGGCATTCCCACCTATGTATCGTATCAGCCTTGTTTTGGTGAAGTAGTGGTGCTAATTAATACGTAATATTATCTCTTTACCTTCAGTGGGTCCTGACGTCAATGTAAGGTGCACTAGGAATAAATTATGACCCTGAAGCCTTTCAAAGTAAAAGTGGAAGCGAGATAGCACTATACGACATAGAGCGCCATCTATCTTCCACAAATGTTACTTTATGAGGCGATGGTCTAACGTCATATTCAGTAACTATAATATTATATCTAGTTCAACATATAGATAACGTAGCGTAGAATATAATTTACATTTAGTAAATGCATATTTTTATATCCTTAGATCCATTGGCGTTCGGTCTCACGAGAATAGAATTTACTGAATCTCATATTGTAGAGGTTTGATTCGAGTGATATTGTGTGAGAGGATTGTACAGAATGAAGTGCTTTAGAAAAGCTATCGAGCAAGTGACGATTGTCTGATATTACTTTATTTGATTAAGAGGCCTTACCATACCGTAAGTCTTTAGTTTAAATGTTCATATAATGTAATATTATTATTTAATCAATTAATATTTAGCAATAAACATTGTATCGGATTGTTAGAAATTAAATTTGATTTTTATTATTATTCGGCTTCCGTAGGATTCGCAATGTTTTTTTTTATATTGCATTACTTGAGTCCGCCTTTTGTCGCCTCGTTTTAAGTTTAGACCTTGAGGCAGCTTGAATTGCTAAAGAATTTTGAACCTTATTCTCTTGCAATAAGGGCCAATGATTGTATTGGTGTATACTTTCTTAACACACTGTATATTTCTTGTTACTAGTGATAACGACGAGTTTACCTTTGACTTGATAATTAAATTTTATATGTAATGAAAATATTTGTGTTGTTTTATTTATATTTTTATTGCTATTGTTGCTTATTATCAATCCTTTATTGAAAAAAACTAAATTAGCCTAACTCCATTCACAGTTATAGCACACGAAAAGCGTCTCAAGGAGCTTTCTAACTAGAAAATGTGCTTAAACGACTTTATACAAACTATTCGATTTTCAAAACATTGTAGATATGGATCGATAAAGGAATCTAGCAATACACTCTGTATAAGTAAAAACGATTATTTATGAGCTTAACCCTAAAAAAATATTACTATCTTTATTTACTTTTTGCATCTAGAAGTAACTACTAAAAATTGTTTATCATTTCAAAAATCCATTTTGAAAGTTGAGATTCTTTGATTCATGAAGCATGTATAGTTAAAAAGATTTTAAATCTCCACTTGGTGAACCTGACACATGTTTAGCATAAAATTCAAATAAAAGTAAATTATGATCTAGAAAAAACACATTCCCAGTACATTACAAGTTTAGATTGACAAACAAATAGACTGAATTATCAACTTATGAATACGAGAATCACACTCGGTATGTAATAATGATTTTCTCACACATTCACTTGTCCGCGCGGGCGCATACCGGTGGCGAGTTGGGTGCGAGACACATTGCAACTATATATCGAGAATAATGCCTAAAACCTTTTTCGCTATCTGCCCATATCTGTTCGTCGAGCACCATAGTACAGTAATATATCCGTTGCACCGCATCGGTTCGAATCCCGGCATTAATGACTTGAATTAATGTCGAATGAATTAATGAAATTCATGTGCGTACTACCAAGTAAATGCATCGTGAGTATACCAGCACACCGAACACTCAGAGAATTTTGAATGTACACAATTGACCCTCGGGTGGTCGAAAACTCTGACACTAAGTAGTTCATTAAGCTTTGTTTATCACAAAAAAATAAACAATCAATATTGCAATCTCTTATGGCGTTACGAAACTTAGTCCGATAAAATAGATACATTGTACCCAGACACACCGGATAGCCGAATGGTTGAATTCTAAAAACGCTAAAAACCACTACACGTGTGTACGACGTGCCGCGGGCTCGATCCAAGCGAAGGACAAGCATTGGTATGATCCACGAAAGCTGAGTGTCTTTGTGGTGCTGTGTGCTGCGACACAATACAAAGATTTATTTAAGTACATAAAGCGTAAGCCGTTTTACTAAAAGTACAAAAATATGATCATGCTCATCACACAAACCATGGACCACCAACCACTTGACCAAGAGACCTGTCAAGTTGAAAGGAACTATAATTAAACATGTCTGACTCGCACTCCAACGCTTTTTAACATGTTGAATATTGATTACAGTCATGTATAGCCGGAAAACAATCACTAATCATGTGATGTGGCCAGCGACCTTTGTTTTCGTCAGGTCAATTGTAATTACGGTGTAACATGAACTAGCTTTCTTATGAATGATGCTTATGTTAATGCAAGCTTATTATGAACTTTTGAAATAGCGATCGGGAAGCACGCGCTTGATCTGTGTTTTTTGTTGTCTCTATTTTACAATCCATTCACTAGTTCAGAAGTTCTACCTCAACGTGGTAAAATGATATTTTTATTGGTTGTGGAAGCGCGATAGCAGATTATACGGGGTAGAGTATCTCTCTTCAACACCCGCATTGACGTGGCGGAACACCTGCAATGACATTAAGACGTGGCGGTAGACCTTCTGCTTACACTTGTGTGTGTTAGAATGGGTCACAGCTTAATTATCCTCCTCAACTGATTATCAATCAATCTCCTATGCCTGAATACGTTGTTATCCTTCCAAAGACTAGATACTGATATAAAAAATAAATCATTGAAGCGGCAATTCTCTTCCAAAACTGCAAATCACACTTGATGGTAGACCTGAATACAAAATCTAAAGTTTCTTTTACATTTTTGCTCAGAAATCATTACAAAGGTCGTTTAATGTACGTAAGAGTTCAAACGCATAGATGCAATCTAAAAAGATTGCACAGGTAAGTACTTGAAAAGTAAATATCCGAGTTTTTGCGAAGCTAGTGAGGCAATTCAATTCCTCATGCACAACGGGGACATTAACATAAGTTTTGCGTGTCATAGGTGAAGTTTCTTCTGAATACTAAAGAAGACTGGAGTATAGTTCAATAATATAAGTACCTAAGTTAGTTTATTAGTCCAGGTAAGATGGGATATGAGACATTTTGTAATCACTTGTTTCTTGACATATTTTTTAGTAATTTTGATGTTATGTGCTCCTAGCCGCGTTAGAAGAATTCACGGGCGAAATTCATTCATTATCAAAAATTAAAAATACAAGTATGTTTTTGTAAATAAGTATTTCTTTAAATTGTTTATTTAATTAATAATTTATGTACACACAAAATAGTAGCTAAAATACAACATTACAAATATGATGTACAAAGGTGCTGCTTTTTTATTTCGTTATTGATTTATTCGATAACTCCTATACTTGTGTAAGTTAAACAATTGTTGTTTATTTTATTTTGATACGATACATACTTGTTTATAGGACTATCATTGTTGATTATCTCTGGGTGTTCGGAGAGGGTCCCAAACTTCAATATAAAAAATATTTCAAAATAATTAACAAAAGACCATTATCCTTTGTTATTCTTTGTTCATTACCTACGAATGTGTCAATGCGGCTCTAAGGACTAAAACATTGATTCCCTCGTTTAACAATCAAGTAAAAACTCCGAGATAAATTCAGATAAGATTATGTGCTGTCAAAAATTCCCAGATACCTTAAAATTATACAATAACTTGCCGACGCTCGCGGTTTTACTTGGATATAGATGCAAAAATAGAACCCGCCTTATGAGGCAGTCGGATAAAAAGTAGCCTTTGTGTTAATCCAAAGTACCTACCTCCATACGTTTATTTTTAAATTCGGTCCAGCTGTTTAAGCGTGAAAAGATAACAAACATACGTACAAAATTTCTAGTCTAAAAAATTTGTGTACTGTAGTGATTTATTCATAAACTTTAATACAGTAAACAAGTCAACGCCATTGACTATTGAAATATCGGATCAATTGTCGTCAAATAAAAAATGGCTTCACCCGATTTGGCTATTGTTCAATTGTTAAAAACAACTTGTAAGGGGGCTAAGATATAATTAGTAATATAGTGTGTGGAAACAATAATTCGGATTACGGGTCTCTGGGTGACCTGTGCATGTGAAATAGTTAGATAACAATGATTGTGATCTGTTTTGCTCGGTTGCCTGAAGACCTATTGTCATTACGCAGGATTGTAATAGACATAATGACAATAAGTCGTCAAGCTCTAGTTGAACTTTTGTTTGCTTATTCTTTATTAAGATGTTGCTTACAAAAAAACAGGTGACTAATTTGTGCCTTGAAATTCATTTTCTGACATTTTTTCTATAATTTATATTTTTTCGAGAGGTTGATTTTTTATATGATTATTTATTTTAATTTGATTTAGTAATTCGGCAAGAGCTGATTTAAAACTCACAACGAATGATACCAATTTTTTTCGACTATCTAGTAAAATGTAAAAGCAAATAATGAAGTGAAAGATCCGAACCTTTCATAGTTTACAGCAACAATAGTTTTTATCATGAAGCTTAAATTATACTAAAAACGCCAAAGCATAATGACGAAAAAATATAGAGTTAATATTTAAATAAACTCTACTAAAAGTTTTAAAGCCTTACAAATAAATATTACCTACTTAGAAAATGCAGCGATGTTGAATTGAAAGTTCACATATAATTACTTACTATTAAGCGTAGTTTAACGCCTAAGGCAAAGGGCTACGTAATTCGGTTACAAACATGATCTAATATTGACCTATGAGTAAGCCTTAAGTCATAGCTGATATATTGATGCTTTAACTGATAGTAACAGTCATTCATTAGTAATGGCGGATTTAAGACTGCACGGATAGCCGAGTTGTTAAGGTCATCTGAACAACCACCTGTCACCGGTCAACTGAAGGATCGAAGAGGTGTCGCGGGTTCGACCCGTTCGGTCTTTTTTTCAGGCAGAAAAAAATGAATTATTTATTGCACTTGTCACATTTCAACTGCTATCAAATTGAACGCGCACTCAATGTAATGAATGTAAAAAATAAATAATTCTTTTTCACAATTGCCGACTTTTACACACATAAACATTTCATCGTAAATAGATTTAAATATTTTATTTTCCTTCAATTAATGCTAGATATATCTAATCTTAATTAAGAGAATTAAAGTTCTAAGCTAGTTAAAAGTGGTGTATTATATTCGGAAAGGACCTGACATTTTTGCGAATATAATAATAAATAATGGCATATTATATTCCATTATGTTTTAACCTATGATATTAACAAATCTTAAAACTTGGACGTTACCAGCACTTGTATACTTTTTGTTTAAGTTCAACCTGCATAGATCATAAATACGTCATCTCTTGTATCCGCTTCAAAGGACACCCATCAAAGTTATCTATTCTTAAAGCACACGACATCATTAGCTTAATATTATTTGTTTTACATCTATTTGTTCGAGCGAATGCGTGAAATTGTCTCCCTCCATATAGAGACGAGATTGCATCTTCCGTTGTTCGCTAAATGATCACGTTTCGATGTCAAAAGTTTTTAGTTATCGTGAATATGAATATACGTGTATCCTTGATGGATTACTAAATTATCTCTGCTATAATATGTCTATGTTACATACATACATATATGGGTTTCAAGTGGCACAGGATTGAGAATCGTGGAAGGCTTTTCCGGAGGCCTGTGTCCAGATGTAGGGCATCTATATTATTGGCTATAGCTGGTGTTGTATTATTTTTAACTAGGTTTCTTTGTCCATACAAATTTTAACATAAATAACAACATACGTGTGATATTAATGTAAACAAGAGCAGATGCAGAGTTAATTGATTGTTGCGCATTAGAATTACCCCTACTTTAAAAAAAACATCTACATAGTATTTATAAACGGAATTAGTTTAAATTGCGATTTTTATTTTATCAATAATTCTCTCATGACTTTTGTTTGACTCTACAAAATTCAAAACCTCATCATGTTACATAAGTAGCAACGATAATATAATAACTCATTCAAACTACAATTTCTAAATTAAATAAATATATTATTCTATTTACACCGAACCTTACGGTATGATCATGACAATTCATTTAAAGACCATTCCTTGCATGATTATATAAACTATTATAATTATAACCTTCTTGAAGTAAGTAGAAAGCTTTTGTGCACAAGAGCAGAGGTCAGAACTATCACAATTTAGTGTAATTTGTAATTCTGTGTACTGTCTTGACCTTATTGTAGACGATGAATCTTCTCTTGTTTATAAATAAGTGGACAGTTAGTATCCAAATTAACGTGTTCAAAATATGAATGAGATGACAAAGTGAAGAATTTGAAATTTAGCTTTTTGGAATGTTTTTATTTTTGGTCATTGTATTTTATCTAGGACCGTTATCCATCCATCTAAACTTCGCATGCATAAGTGTATAATACTTGTGCATAATACTTCATACAAATTTAGCATCATAATTTATTTCTTTCTTTTGACACGGTGGCGATCCGCATGGAGTACATACGTTGCGCCTGGATCCAGGAAACATTTTTTCGAAATTTCTTAACTGACTCGGTCAACTATGATAAGTAAAGGTGGGAGAAAGGAACAATTAAGCTTTGATTATTATAACATGTATTCTTAGATTGTTATCATTCAATCTGACAACCTGCTGCCAGTCAAATACGTGTCTTGTGGTGTGGACTTCGTATTCGTGCTCCACAAAACACCTCAAGCTATTGGCGTAGCCGCTGAAACAATTGACACTCGTTTAAAACGGTGTAACTGTTGACCGATCTAACCTTTCGATTTGTGTTATATCTGTAGTTATACAACAGAAATATACACATATTCATGTACTCCACCTATGACTGCGTTGATGTCTTTTATAAATAAAAATAAATTTAAGAGCTTTGATCCTTTGGTGACTTGTTTCGTACTCAATATACGTTTTTAGCGTAAATAGATAAAAAAATAGAAGATAATAAAACCTTATTTAAATATTAAACCAAAAATGGGAAATAAATAACAAAATAATTAACAATAATTTGCCGAATACGGCATTAATCAATTTGAAACCAAAAGTAAAATTTCTCGTCTTTATACACAAGCGAACGTAAATTTACAACATAAAATTAATTAGTTGATACCAAAAATACCGTATCTCGAGCGAGTCGGGGCAAAGTTGAACGTTTTACGAAATACTCATCCTGATTTGAGACAGTTTGAGCAATGAATAAGGCGAGCATGAACTGATCTTGCACAATGATGATGGACGTGAAAGAACAACTAAGGAGGTCCCATTATAGCATTTCGTTTTAAATTTCATAAAACCATTTAAGTTTATAGAGCGTTTGTTTGTTGCGCTTTTTTTTCTCTAGCCCACTGTGTCCCACTGCTGGGCAAAGGCCTCCCCCAAATCCCTCCACGACTCTCTATTCTGGGCCGCGTGGTACCAGCCTGCGCGGTAAGCGTTAAGGTCGTCTCTACTTCTTCTGAAGCTTTAACATTAATTAATTTACCCGACTCTACGCGTCACAAGCTTTTCTAGCCAAGTTCCATTTTGACATAAGTTAGCGTTAACAGTAAACGTTCAATGATATGGCAATGTCATTCGGTTCCGATTAGTCATGTGACCTATATCTGTCATATTCATAACATTTGACTGTTTTCTAGCAATTTTAACAGTTATTAATATGAAGGGGTGTAATAGTTGTTCACTGAGCTTAATGTTTCATAATTTATGGAACTAATCTATACTAACTATACTGATATTATAAATCTGAAGAGTTTGTTTTTTAGTTTGAACGCGCTAATCTCAAGAACTACTGGTTCGAATTGGAAAATTCTGTTGTCGAATTTTTGTGTTGAATAGACCATTTGTCAAGGAAGGCTATAGGCTTTATAACATTACGCTACGACTAATAGGAGCGATGATACAATGGAAAATGTAGAAAAAACGGGGAAAAATATTCATCTTTGAGGGCTTCCGTTACTTTCCCTGCGAAAACAGTTCAAGATCTTTTAACCACAGCAAAGCCAAACAGTTAGTGGACAATAAAGGGGAGCAGATTTCAAACCTATATCTGTGTTTAAATATTTGTCTTAGCAGTTACAGAGCAATGGTCGTAATACATAATATAAATTATAATAGTTTTATCCCGGTTTCTCTGCTCTCATAGATGTGGTATGTTCAGCTTATAAATACAAAATAGTAGTATAGAATGATATTAAAAAAATATATTCAAGTAATAAGTGCTTAAATATTTATTTTATTTTAGCTACCTGTATGTAAACCAGTATAACAATCTAAAAATCTATACTAACACATAAAGCTGAAGAGTTTGTTTGATGGTTTGAACGCGCTAATCTCAGGACGTTCTGGCCCAAATTGAAAAATTATTTTTGTGTTGAATAGACCATTCATCGAGGCAGGCTTTAGGCTATAAACCATCACGCCGCGACTAATAGGAGCGAAGATACAATGTGAAATTGTATGTGTACAATGGAAAATGTGAAAAACACAGGGCAGGTATAAATCATTTCTTATATCTTCTACCCGCGGGGACGAAGTCGCGGGCAACAGCTAGTAATAAATAATTTGGAGAACAAATTGGGAAATCAAACAAGTTAATTCCCATAATGAATTAAATGTAACTAAATAAAACCGTGTTTTACTGCAGTTATAAATACTTAACTATTACAGTTAAGTACTGAACCTTGCAAGTATTCAGGCCGTGAGTGTAATGCCTGAAATATTCAGCCTGCATTGGTTAACACAATGCCTTACAGATGTTCATTCTAAGTTGCATATTATTATAATTTGCATTACATTTGTAGCAAGTGAGTCTTCTTTATAAAGGTAGACTTCACTGTCAGGTTATGAATAATGTAACAGAAGGCCTACTACCAGCTTTTAAAGTATAATTGTTGTAGCTGTGGGAGAGAGACGGAGATATACAGAGCCGCGTCGTGTAGTGCTCTGCCTCTGTCTATTCGTAATTTCAATACATTTCAGCTATACAGTTAGCGATACTTATCCCATAACGACAACAAGCGTTGATCTCTTAAAGTAGTGACTTGCTTTTAGATATCAAGCGGGATTGTCCAAAACAGTTACCCCGGACCCTGAATATAAACGACAAAGGAAGAAATATGGTTGGATTTTAGTCAGTTCAAGACTAACTCTCCTTTCCGCTCAATACAAAGCGGGGGGAGTCATTTGATGTTTTCATACCGGAATACATATCCCTCTCTCTCTCTATAAGATTCTATCCCCTCACACAAGTATGTAGAAAAATGTAGTTAGATCTTTGCCTATGCATGCCGATTGCAATACAAATAACGAATGGTTCGAATGTCTGACGACTGTAGAAAGTATTGGTTATCATTACTAATTGCTAATCTCGGTACCATATCTAGGATCCAAACTTGCGATATCTTCGTGATCAAAGAATTGGGACATGGTTTATTGATTGTGGTCAAATTCTCATGAATGATTGACTTGATGAGAGTAGTACTGTAAATGTAGTGTAGGTCGTGTTCAGACACGGTTGACTGATGATCTGCGCAGGATGGCTGGCAGGAGCTGGATGCGAGCAGCCGAAGATAGATCTCGATGGCGTGCAATTGGGGAGGCCTATGTCCAGTAGTGGACGAATATGGGCTGATGATGATGATCATGATGATGACACTTTTGGAATCATTGACCTTACAAATTATGCAATCAGGATCTTATCATTATTTTCACCCATCTTGATGGGTAACACGAAAGCAAAGTATGTATTGAGCGCTAAACATATACTTCCTTGGATGGATCAGATGGATGCACTACGTCTAGGCTAATGTTATGACGATGTTTTGTTACGTTGGAGTACTTTCAACTGACTCGATTATAAAGTTTGTTTTATCACTTAAAAGCTAGCTCAAGTTGCCATCTAAGTGGGAGTAAGCCAGCTGGTTTAAAATAAATTAAACTAACGAACAATGTGGTCTTTCGACTTTGGGATAAAATAATTGGCCCTTTGGCCGTTTATGTCCCAAAAATGTGTACTCAAACATTTTAGGTACATCTTAGATAAAAAAACCTGTATTATATTTGAAGTATCGATCCATCAAAACCAACCAAAATAACTTCAGTCTCACACAGAGAGCTTAACCCGCAAACAATGAAACAAACGATTAATACTTCGGCCATTAAATTAGATTGAAGTTGTTTGAAGTCGCCGGCAAACCACAGGTATCGCAGAAGCTAAGTGACCTACTTTGTGGAACTTACGTTTGCAAATAGTACCTACATCGATGACCTCTACTAAACTACACTACACGCTAATATGACTCGCTACCTATACAATTTCGTGGTCCTGAAATTTGGTTCACAGGCATATTAACACTCATAGCAGTGAAAGAAAAGATCTGATCTTCCTTAGGGGTAATATAAGACAGAAATCAGACATTTTCCGTAAACATTTTAATATTTGACCCCTAGGCCATCAAATTAAATATTTACAAAGGATAGCTGTCTCTCTGTAAAGTAATAGTCGAGCGTATTTTACTAAATGTCATGTCTGCGTGCATCCCTTGGAGAGCGGTGGTGGTTGCTATGACAACGGTGATAAAAGCCCGCGCCTGCGCACTGGGCCACAGTCCGCGCGCACGCGCAAGCGCACAGTACGCACACGGTGAGTTGTTTTTTTTTAATAGTAGGAAATTATTGAAGTGCTCTGAATTTTGAATTTGGTGATTTTTTGTTGCTTTTGTTTTATGAATTAGTTGAAAGGGTTTGGTTAAGAAGTGAATATGTTATTTTCAGTGTATATTAAGTTTTTTAATGAGTTTTAAAATATGTTTACTATTAATTTGATTTTTTAATTTTTAGATGTTCAAAACAATTTTTATTTTAGCAATTAATTTCTTTTCTAACTAAACTAAAAAAATCACACCAATGTAAAATTATTAATTCGTCTCGCGAAATTTGTATACATCTTATTTGGTCTCTTCATCTTATGGTCGGAACAATGCTTTAATTTAATATATAACGCGAAGAAAATGTCTCACTTATTAATAGCTTCTATTGCCTATTGCACGGTGACGGTGATTTTAGTGAATAAATCTTAATTTCTTTGACTCGAATTCTGAATATCTAGGACTCTGTGAATGTAGGGCAGGAAATGTTAAATTATCAGTGACTCTAGATTACATTAAGTGCCCTCAGATTTGTATTAAGTACCTTAAGTACCTAATAAAACACCTTATTTCCATACACAAACACACTTACCTGCTTGCATCCGGTTACCGGCATAGTAACTATGAAAATTTGTAAAATACAGAAACTGTAAATCGTAACTTGTATCTGTAACAGTTTTTCTACTGTTTTGTATTTTCATAAAGTAAATAAATACATAAAACGTTCCACGTTCCCCAGTTTCTATAATACAAATTAAAAACATCTTGCGTACCATTTGTTTCAAATTCCTCCTTCAATCAATCAATTCAATCCTTTTCCAAAACACCAAAATGACACGTAATAATAACCCAAAACGGAAAACCAACTTCCGAATTCAAATAAACACGTAACACACAATCCAGCAATAAATTTACGATCAATCAACAAAGTGCTAACTACGAACAACAATCACAATTACGTTAAGAAAAAAACAGTTTCATACCATGAACAATGTCGGCAACATTCTTCTCACATTCATACTTTTTCCATAGACAAGCGACAATGACTTGTTTTTTGTTTCTAATAATATGTATGAACAATCGAGGCATTGCAGTACAGACTTCCAGACACCTATTATCAGGGGTCTGTGAATTAAGACTGTAATATTAAAGCTCATGGGTAATGACTGGTTATTAATTTCTAGATTTTCCCATGGAACTCTGGTGAAGCTTTATGAATGCGTTGTACTTAGATAAAAAACGCCATTGATACAAGGTCTCCTCCTAAATGGCTAGACCAATTTTTTTTGTGGCATTAGGGTAGCGCCCCGAATGGTTTAGATTCAATTCGAAAATCATTCCCGCGGAACGAATTTGCCGAGTCAGCTAATAATTCTTGTAAATAATTAAACGTTTTTTTAACGTACTTAATCGTATTTCGTAAACGACTTCACTAGTTTACAAATAAGCATGGTGTAGAGCGAGTTAACAAAATATATTAACCATAAGTTATCACATTACTGCACTAATCCCTCCAGATATAATGTAATTTAACCAATTATCAATATAGTATCTAATAAACCCCATATCAAGATGTAGTCTGGTCCTAGCGGGAGAATTGATGATTTAATGATTTACGACCTGAAAAAAAAGATGAAAGTTTTTCACAGCCTCTTAGATCTGTGTCCTCGTGTTCGCCTTTCAAAAAGACTGGGTCTCTTCTCATGAACTTGACCTGAGAATGAAAATAAAAAGCAGCAATTAACATAGGTTTATTAACATACGGACCCCTCCTCTTTCCTCGGCACGTACTTTACAGTATTCTCACGAATTTGCTCTAGTGTTATCTCTCTTATATTCGCACACTTTGTTTCCGACACAGTTAATTCGTCTCATCTCACTACTAGTCCGTTTCCGTACGTTTTGTTTCCATTTTAATTATCTAATGTTTCACAATTTGGTTTATTTTTAGTACAAATTTACTTCCTTGATTTTATTTTTGTATTATACGAAGTTAGAATTAAGCAGAAGCTACCAATTTGTTTAATTTATTATTTTTCCCAAGATCTACTTTACTTTGCTGTGTCAGTAGGACAAACTATTATTTAACTAATTAAATTAACTTCAACTGAAATGATAACTTCAATGGTCTCACACATCTGCACACTAATAAAATTACAACATTAATGCTTTTAATTTTAGTTTTTGTTTGTCAAAATGGAATTCAACACTCCATGGTTTTTGAATATTTCTAATATTCATGCAACCCCCTAAAAATACCATTTCCTATTCTCCCCGTTTTACGGTAATTCAAATATCATTGTCATTCTAATTAAGCTACTACGAGAAAGAAGCACTTTGTCAACTTGTCTCTTGACAGTTTCCATACTGGTCCACCCTTAATCTCTTCCCAAGCGCCAACGCCATCGACAAATAAAGTTTTATGAATTATCTTATCAATGTACCATTAAAATTAATTTAACAACCTTTTATTAAAATCGAAATTCTCACATCCATTTAAAAACAAAGACCTCAGCGTGCCAATTATATTATAGCAAATGTCTTATGCGGTAATAAAAAGACAATTAACAGTCGGTGAAAAGTTGTTTACAAGATTTATAAGCGGTGCCTGTAATCGTATGTAATTAAATTTTGTAAATGTTACGTATTTTTTATGTGCTCTACTTTGCTCTTCAAGAGACCTAAGGAGTGATTCTTGTAAATTATGAAAAACATTGAAATATAAAATAATAACTGCAATAAAAATCCGATTCCGATCCCATTAAAAATCCGATACAAAATAAAAAAGCGGAGACTTATGCCCGGGTCACAGTAGAAAAAATTGAATAATAATAGGGGTCTCCCAAGTCAGCTTTTTTTTCTAGCTACTCTTATGACAACGTTTACGACCAAAGTTAACTTCTCTTAAAAAGTCTTATAACTTAGCTCAACACTTAACACGTTAATCCATACAAACCACCTTCCTTACAAACACAAAAGCCAACCTACTTCACTAGCCATCCCAATAATGTAGCAATAGCAATCTTCGCACCACAGAGAGCTAAATGGGTTCAAAGTTGCGTGACCCGCGGTGATGCGTCGGTCACGTCCTGCCAGCCCTCGAACAGGCCCGAACCTATTAGACTATGTCCTATAGCCTAAGGTGGAGGAGAGATGACGGAATGTGAAATAGGAATGGAATACGAGAGTAAATTGTGCGTTTCATATATCTTTAGTAATGTAAAATGTTTTTATTGGCCATAATATTTTTGTAGGCACTTTTGTATACGTAAATATTAATTCCTTATACTTAGGGAGGTGAAGTCGTTCGTTTTCTTCTAGTATATCATGGTAAAGTCTTCGGAATTAGTTTAGTGTGAAGTAATATTCTTTTTTTACCTAATTTATAATACTTGTGCTTCTATCTCGTCGTGGTCGCCTTGCAATTTTGTAGGCATGCGGTGCAGATTCGATCCCAACGCGGGCAAAACTACTTTTTCTAAGTTTTTTGTACCTTCTCAATAATTCAAAGTCACCACTGCCAAAACGGGAAAAGAAAACGTAAGGGAACCTGGGTTCTAAATTCTAGAATCGAAATTCGGCAACTCAGCTCAAACCAACATTGGGACTATATATTTTTTGGACTTCAGAGCCTTTTAATGTAGCTCAGTTTCCTTATTTACCAAAAAGATCTATTATAAACAATTGACTGCTAGAAACAATCACCAGTTACAAGCAGTTCAGCATAACCTAAAGATGGTTTCCAAATCATGAATAAGTAACTCAAGGCATGTCAAGTACAGCCCTGTAAATTGTCTATGCCTGCAGGCGGACACTTTTGGAAGTAATAGAGAATTCTCTTTAAAATAGTTAAGTGTTTACAGGATACTTACATCGCTAAGGGCTCAGTAGTAGAGGATCGCACGTTTACAAGAGCTTAATAGAGGTTGTTAAATATTCTAAATAAATAAAAAATATAAATAAGCAACTCATATATTTTAATGGTACATTTCATTCGTTAATGTTTATTGCTGATTGATGATTATTTATGGTTATTGTTGTTCTTTAGATTGATTTTCAGTTGCGTTATATTTTGAAGATGAGTTTTTTTTACAAAATGATACACCGTGATGTTTTAAAGTCTTTTTTTTTCAAATTGTGAGATAATTGCGAGTACCTATATGATCAACAAGTATAGTGTTCAACTAGAACAAAATAATCTTTAGACAGAACTTGTGGAATCCGAAAGTTAGTCAAGTTTCTGCACGTGTCAAACCAAGTAAACGACTGATTGAACTTTGGATTAGGTTAAAAAACTAATGAACTATATTTTTTCTTACGTTGTTTCAGAATTAGTTTAAGCTTCGAGTAACAGCACCAACACCATGCTACGTTTGTCAACGTTTTGCAGTAAGTTGTTCATATTTTTCAGCAGATTTTTATCTTTCCCACATTCTCCATACTCCTAGTACCCAAATACTGGGGTGTGATATTTTAGGGTACGACATTCCCGCAAACCAAATGTGTCACACTTTTGGTTCCGTACAAATAAGTGAAAGATAAACCAATGGGAAATAAAAATTGTGTACCCATCATATTTATTACCGTAGCAATTAACCTTAATGTTTATATGTATAAAGAAACAGAAATATATCATGTGTAAAAAATTCAATTTCGCCTAAGCTTCTTTTTTCTTTTTGTACTTCTTTTATATTTATTTTCTGAACTCTGTTGGGCGTGTGGGTCGCCAAAGGAAACGTAACGTATTATTTAAGCAGCTCCTTATTTTTTCGTACTGCTAAGACATAGACATGGATGAAGCAACAAGCAATTCCAGGAGGAGCAATGATGGGCATGTGTATCAGGCTAACTTATTGCCTATGCATATCAGAATTATCAGAAGATTACATATTAAAACAGTCGCTGGAATCTAGACCTGCAACTATGTGCATAATAATTCAATCTTTGAAACCCTAGTTCACATAAATACCCTTTAATAAAAACCTTTGTTAAGTCCTAGCTACCGCATTAGGTTAAGTAACCTGTAATGGTAGATTAGTGTGATTATTAAATAAATAAATAAATAAATAAATAAAACCATAAATTTATCAGAATTAAATTCCAGCTGACCAAAATGCAAGCGATGGATGGATGTTTTTTTTGGGAACGCAGCTTATCTATAACTTTTATGTAAGAAATACTTAGTATGAATGCAAAATAAGCTCTTTACGAGAAAATAGCTCAAAACAAAACACGTACAGACATTATTTGTAACCTTTTCACCTCAGCGCCAAGGAATTATAGAAAATGACAAAATACAATGCAGGCAATTTCTCCGGCAATAATCGCGTAATATGAACACGACAAATACTTAATTTCTAATTACCAATTATTGTTATTAAATAATTATGTTCAACGTGACGCAGCTAAAGCTTTATTTTGTCAGTTGAAAGTAGAAGTTAATTATTTTAATTACCTTAGTACAAATTGTTAAAGCAAAACAAATAATATGCCTCCGAAGAAAAAGCTTTTAATTAAGCAAGCCATAGTTAAGTTCTGTGTATTCAACAACTGATTTGTTTTTCTAAGCCTGTTTGTGTAGAACCCTTTGTGTCGACTCGCACTTGTCGGTTTTCACTCACCATTTGCCACTTTACCTGAGTTTTGAGGATCGAAGTTAGACTTATGAGGAAGAATAGACAAAAATGCTTTTTGACATCCTTTCCAGTAGACAGAGAAAGATCGAACACTTATAAATCATTCAAATTCCCTAGTGACAATTCTAGGGCAATTCTGGGAAAGACAAGGACAATTATATTTCTATTACTCTCATAGCCATATTGTTAAAGATTATAATTATACGTACATTATTATAGTTTATATGACGCACTGGTTCCCAAGTATTTGTCCGAGGCCTGGCGTGAGATTATTTACCATATCATTACATGTCTAATGCGTCTTGTGAAATATTTTAAGATGTACGATATGGTACATACACATTAAGTCTTTAGATGTTATTTACCAATACATTATTTCACAGACATTCATGTCTACAAGATGGCATAGTTTTTAGGATAAACCACTTTTTTTTTTTCTTTCGTAACCAGCCTGTATAGGAAGTGACATTTCTACAATTGTTAAGTGTTTCAGAATGACAATTTAACTTTAAATCCATACACTTTAGTGACGCCATGATCGAAGTGAAAAATTGGCAACCGATCGAACAGCGCAAACATTTGTTAAAATGTTATGTTGGAAACTGGATTGTAAAAATTGGTTTGGATTGGATACATAATGAAAAGGTTAATTTAATTAGGATGTCTGCCAAAATATACGGCTAAACAAATTTCTCTAAATGCCTACGACAATTGATTTCAAAATCACACACTGAAGAGTACACTTGATCGGAATCGCTGTTTGCTAATTAGACATGAACAAGTGTAAGACATCTCTAAACGTGAGCTTAATTATATCGCAAGTAGACGCAAACACATATGTTTAAGCTTCTGGTGAGGGAAACCCATTTGAAATGTTGGTAGACTTGTTTTCAATAGTATAGTATGTAGTAAAAATGGATCAAGCGAGAAATTATTCTGTAAGGATTTTATAAATGAGGGGGGGCGGTTGACTAAAAACTTGAAAGGGTTTGTCTTGGTATGATTATGGTTATGGTTAACACGAGGGATGAATTGCATGTCGCTCAAAGAGTTATGAGTTTACATGTGGACGGAGAGGGAGAGGGAGGCAATAGGAAAGACAGTTGGATTGCGTGAAAAGTGGTGTGGAAGAAAAGGGAGTGAGTGGTAGCGCGACGAGTGACAGGTCAAAATGGAAGTAAAAGACGTGTTGCGACAACCCAAAATAAAAAAAGACAGGAAGGAAAGTTTGTCGGTGTATTTTTTATGTTATTAACAGATCTCAGTAGGGGTCTCTGAAGGCTTTAGAGTTCCCATTTTCTGCTACGACCAGATTCTGATTGTACAATTCAGCGTAATCTTTTCATTTGTAAATGTCTTGTTACCTATACCGTTTAACCTACTGAGGCTACTGACATAACACTGTGTTACATCTCCTAGTATCAACGTAAACCTTTCCCATTTGCAAATTAGATTATACAACTAACTAAGAAATGGCGACACAAACTGTACTAAATATCGCATCTTCACACGTTATCTGACCAACGTACACGTGCAGATCCGAAACTACAAGCCAAGGTAAAACTAAACTTTATTGTCAAGTAATTAGGTCGCTTTTAATTGTATCTCACACCTTGTCAAGTGTTTACTAAGTTGGTTTCATTTGAATCTTCCTTGTTCCATTGTTGAATCGCATCGTGACGCCGCTCACGATAGATGGGCCATCTAGCGGTGAGACTGAGGCAACAAACTATTTTGAATATAGAGCACTTCCCTGTTTGAAATAGGAACACGACTTTAAACCCGTTACTTCTCCTTGCAACTTGTGTTATCATTGATAATTTTAGTTTTATTTAATGATAAATAAGTATTGCAGAGTTTTCAAAATCAAAATAGAAGAAGCTAACCTCAAAATTATTATTACCTATAAGAGATAGATAGAGTCTGGATGAGGCTAGCCCAGGACCGTAGAAATCGGCACGAAAAAGGGGAGGCCTATACCCAGCAGTGGGAGGATAAAGGCTGTGGATGATGATGATGATGATGATATGAGATACCATAAAAGTAGATAAGTAGATACTTAAATGCAAAATGTTATGCTAGTATTTACAAAAACGTTATCTCATATTACATAATCGCCTTAATCACCGAACATTTGAGAAACCTCATGACCTAGCGAACTAGAAACAAACGCATCTCCCATTAAATGTAACAGACGTTAGTCGCAATTCACAGTTGAGTAAGATCATGTCAACTATAATTTGCGGTAGACAATCAAACTAATGTTTTTCCAACAAATTGTTGGGTGTCACGTCACTAGCATTTAGTTTGCGACACTTTTGAATGAAGAATTACTTTTTGTTTTATGAAATAAGATTATTTTTTATCATCTGGTTATTTCATAACTATGCTGTTTGAACTATTTTTTTAAACTCAGTATCTACCTTTTATGTGGCAAAATTCCCAAAATATTATTTGCAAAATTTGCATTCTATTAGATAACGATAATTTGAATAGCGGTAGCATCATTGAAATCACAAGTAAAAACAAAACTATTTCTAGTTTCCCCTCACCGACAAATTTAAGTCATTTTATTTAGCTACAACTTAAAAGGCATGTAATTGATAATTTACCGTATCAAATTAAAGTAAACGCTACTTTAAGTTAAGATCCATCCTTATGAAACCATGTGTGAAATTAAACAAATTGTTTTAGCTTGTCAGACGATTGAATTGTTCTTCCAAGACTGCGTTTAACAGTAATAACTTTAAGATCTAAATCAGTTTGTCGAGGTCAGTTAGTTAGATTAGATGTAAGATACATGATAGCAAAGAAAATTACGTTAAACTATTCTTGTAAGTTCAGTGTATCGAACTTCAGTCATCGCCTGCCTTGACAACCCTTGATGCCATCGAGTTAAAATGAAAAATTCTTTTTTTCGACTTAAACTCATGGTATGGCGTCAGTTCAAACAGAAACCAAGTATATATAAAAAAGTACAACTAAATAAAACAAATACGGTTTCTATAAGCCCCGAGATGACCATAGGGTAGATTTCGTTTCGACTTTTCTCTTTACCTCTCTCGCTCATGTGTTATTACGCATTTGAGTCAAACAGTTAAGCGCTTAATAACTTCGGAGTCTAAGAAATAAAAGACGGTCGCATTCCCTAAACGTTCCACTATTACGGTAAGTGTATCGCGTGACGTCATCGTTGCGAAACTGCTCATCCTCCCACGATCACATCGCCTATTGTGCCTTGTGCCGCAGGGTCCAGCCCGATTGGTCATAATGGCCGGCTTACATTATCTTGGTGCTTAGTAGAAACGTGTAAACGGATATAGAGAGTATACTTAACTCATTCAATGAAGCAAATTTCGCTCTTACTAGTCAGCAGGCTTACTCCCGAAATAAATACGGTTCTGTTTTCGATTTTGTTTTGGTTTTCGATTCCAACCAAGACCGTGTTACGATATCGCTTTATTAGCGTCTCAATCTTTTGAATAATTATTGTGCAAAACAAGCTTCATTGCGCCTGAAGCCTACTTCCTAGGCAAATGGCGTTTCTGAAAGCTTTAACGTCATTTAATAACGCTCAAATGTATGCAAATGACATGCTCGTCGACAAGTCACGTGACATTGATATGTCATCTCCATAAATTGGAGCGTTTTCCATTGAAGCTAATGGTTGAAGAAATGTCATTTCGGTACAAGGGAGGCGCGGCTTCTTTTTCATAAAAATGTAATGGCTGATCGACATTTTCAGCCGTGGTAAATTTGTGAATTCCTAATGTTTGATGATACATTCATCTCATACTCCGAGTATTATCCGGATAACTTGCCTCTCTAGTTGTACTAAATAACTAAATGTATTCCAGCCTTAACGTTGTAATGCCAGTGTTTTAATCAGCCTGTGTTTCTTTGTTGGTGAACATGATAAACATCTCCGATCCTAAATGAGGTTGTAATGTGCGGACCTTTTTAGTTTTGTGACCTACATTTTCGAGGTTGCGTTTAGGACTAATTTGTTTCTACTGCTTATGGTGTGTTAATCCCTCCATACAAATGAGTATTGGAAGAGAGGTGAATGAAATAAGCAACGCGCAAATTTAAAATATTGGGAACAAATTGGAAGTAAAAATAAAACAGCGGCTTTATAATTGATATAATATAAGTGTAATCTAAAAGATGAATTAAATTTGCTAAAACAATATATGAATAAAAGTAACATTTAAATAGGTATAAAATTAAACATTATTACACAAACGTACTAATAATAAGAAAATTGACTAAAAATAAAAATAAGTAATTAAACATAGTAGCATAAGAATTAAAAAATCATAAAACAATTAATTATAAATGACAACTTATTATGTTCCAGTGCTGCTGGCCGGTGTCATCGCTCAGAACGGGTATGACTACAACAGGCCCAACCGACCCTTCGGCCAGGGAACATCGTCGAGCCGGCCCGGGACATCACCCGGGTCAGGCAGCACCACCCCATCCTACTCCCTCAGACCTCAGAGCGACGACTATAACGGCAACGGAGGTCCAACCACAGGCTACCCGTCAGGACCACAAAACTACCCTAACTCAGGAAACCAGAGACCAGGATACCCCGGCTCGTCATACCCAGGACAAGGCCCCAGTGGGCCCTCTGGTGGCTATCCCGGACAGTCCGATAACTCCTACAATCAAGGACGAGGGCCTACTAGGTATCCAGGTCAAGGATCAAGATACCCCGGACAAGGTCAAAACTATCCTGGACAACCTGGCTCTAATTACGGTACTACAAGTTTTTCTGACACTGGTAGCTACGAAGGCGGTGACTATTCAGCTATTCCTGGTGAACCCGAAATTGATTATCCTGTACTTTCATACATTCCTCAAACTTCGTTCAGCTGCAAGTCTCAACAGTTACCTGGTTACTATGCTGATGTCGACGCACGTTGCCAAGTATTCCACGTTTGCTCAAACAACAGGACCTATGACTTCCTCTGTCCAAACGGAACCATCTTCTCACAAGAGGACTTTGTATGCGTCTGGTGGAACCAGTTCACCTGTGAGTCTGCTCCTGGTTTGTACCAACTGAACGCTAAACTATACGACTACTCTAAAACAGGATCACAATCAAATCAGGACTACCCTTCTAGCTTCAATGATTACCCTGGCTCTTCGTACCCAGGAAATAGAGGACCGCAGGGACCGTCTTCATATCCAGGATCAGGTACCTCACGACCATCAAGCTATCCGGGAAGCTCCGGGCCTACAACACCATATCCTTCAGTCACATTGACCAGCTCTTACCCAGGTTCTCAAAGTTCATCAGGAGGTTACCCTAGCTCACAAGGTCCATCTGGGAGCTATCCTGGATCTCAGGGAACGTCTGACGGTTACCCTGGATCCCAAAACTCTGGAAACTATCCAAACTATCAAGGACCAGGATCTTACCCTAGCGGCCCGCAAGGACCATCGACAGGACCTGGAAGCACAGGATCTGGTTACCCAGGATCCGGACCGAGCACATCCTACCCTGGATCAAGTCCTGGGAATCAAGGCTATCCGTCAGGTAGACCAAGTGGGCCTGGTTACCAGAATGGGAACCGAGGACGACCAGCTCAAAAACCGAACAGAGAATATCTCCCACCTAGAAACTAGAGGTGCCCCTAAAATATAGGCAATGCCAGGAAAAAAAGACTAGGAAAAAGCCTACGTGTACCTGATTATATTTGGATTCGATATTACATAAACATAGATACGTAGTTGTAAGTACATACCCGAATAATTAGGAATAAATACCCTAATAACGGGAGCCAGTATTAAGCACAATTTTGACAAACGAAAAAGTTGGTGCTGACTTGTTTAAACTATAAGTAGGTGTATAATCATAAGAAATAATATCTTTAGTTGTTATATCCGTGATAGTTTGTTTTTAATGTTTAACTTTAGTAGATAAAACAAAAAAAATGTGAAATCAAAATTAGACTTAAAAGAGTTCCTTGAGTGTAGTTCAAAACGAAAGTTACCAAAACTAGTATTCGTTATTAAGAAAAAATAAATGTAAAAAAAACCTGATAACTACGTTAACGTAGACATGTAAAAGCTTAGACGTTAATGTCACTTTTTGTAAATACACAATTGTAATCCAATAAACGAATAAGCAACTGTACGCACTATTGTTTTGGGATGTTCCTTATTCTTCTTCAAGGGTACACCAGTTTCCGATACCCGCCGATAATTATATACATACAAACTTCAAGGGCTTAGAAGTCGCGTACCAAATGATCTCAGTGAAAAGTCACTTAAAAAAAGCTCAATGTCATAATAGGCACCAGGCTCATCACGATCTCATTTCCCCTCTCATTCTCTTATTCACTGAGTGCTTTCTCTTGGTTGGATATAATAACAGTTGATTTCTTCTTGTTTGACATCTTGTCTGTCAAAGATCGACCACCAAAACACTGGATATTTTTGAGCAAGATACTCAGATCCTTCAATTCCTTACATTCCTCAGGCAAATAATTACCTTCCACAATGATATTTAGAAGCCCACACAGACGAGCTGTTTTTGTTCTCTGCTGGTATGATAACAAAGAGATCAGCTGCTGAATGCTTGCGAAAGTTAAGTTGTTGTAAGCCAAGTTTAAATAGCAAAGCACTAAGTTACCTACACTGAAGCAATGCCCATTCAACACCTTAGTTGTTTCAACGCCAAAAGGGTCTTCGAAGGGCCCCATCATATCTGCAACCATTATTTCCACCTTCGCCTTCATCCCTTCGTCTGACAAACTCTCTCTCACTTTTTCTTTTCTAGCACTGTGACCCCTCGAAGGCGCTGATCTTTTCGATGACTTTTTTGAAGTATGATCTTCCAGTTTGAATTCACAAAGACCTCTGTGGATAAGTTCTTGTTTTTTATTCAAATAATCCGCAAGTCGCTTACGCTTGGCTATTATTTCTTCTGAGGTCAAAGGAAATTGTTTAAGTACTTCAAAGATGAAGTTTGCACCGACGTCAGTTATTTGATTGCCCGCTACGTTCAAATACCGCAAATGTCTATTAGTTCTGAGGGCAGCTCCTAAATGTTCAGCTCCGACGTCCGTTATGTAGTTGGTAGACAGATTTAGAGTAACCAGTGTATTTTCAGCAGGCTCTAAGTATTTCAGTCTTGCGGCAATACGTTCACACACAATATCATTTATATTGCACCTAGCTAGCGATAGACTTCGTATAGAAGATGTGTCGCATAGAAGAACGTCGTAGTTGCCTTCTCGAAGAGGTGATTGATCGAGACAAACTTCGGTTATATTAGTAAGGGGAAGCAACTTACTCAATTCATGAATGGTGTACATATCAACCTTACAACCCTTTATTACAAACTTTTGCAGATTTTTATTGAAGGGAGCTATCAACGCTATGAGTCGCATGAGAACCCACGGAATAGCATGGTACTGATATTTGTTCATATGTATTTCTGTCAGTCGATTCAAATGATCGTAATACGTCATGACAAGTAAAGTGTGATCATCGAGTACTAGCGACTTCTCTGTCCTGGTATCATCATCGGAAGTTACTATATCTGTCAACTGAGGGATGATACTCTTGCGTTTGAATTTTGATTTTGATTCATATTTCTTTCCACTTTTAGATACGGCATCTAGAAATTAAAACGGAGTGAATTGTAACGAACGAGAGGCTCTGAAAATCGGGAATGCAGCTTGGAAAAGCACCCACTAACTTTTAATATTGTTTTTTTACTGTAAATATATATAACGTATTTTAATAAACATTACCATTCAACTCCTCGTTTTATAATATTATGTAAGGTATAATTGTATCGTCTTTAATTGAAAAGACTACTTATTAGATCGAACGCTGAAATAATTTGTCAACTCGGACCAGGAGTTCCAGGTGCTTCAAACTCTTCAATTTTATTTTATTATGGCACTCTAACGACTTATTCACAAACAAAATTTTTGCATAAGGATAATATAGCGGAAGATTCTTACCTCGATTGATTTCTTTTCCGACAGTTACAGAAATCGGGCAGTCGAAGTGTTTGCATGATGTTCCTATAAATTCATCGAAGTCTAATGGTTTCCCTGGTTTCCCATCCTCAGAACGGAGGGAGAGTAATGATCTTGTCAGTTCTACTTTATCTAGCTTAAACGATCTCAATGACACCGCCCTCAGCGTCATTTCACAAGAACAAAAAAACACAATAAAAAATTAAATTATATCAAATGTTATAAATACGATATATGAAAACTAATGTATATTTTTACAATGAAAAACTGTTGAGATGTTCATGTGACCAATGATGTATGTGCAACTTTTGAATTATGTCAATCAAGGGTCACGACTACGAAGTTCATAGATTGCTTGATCAAAACTTACACCGAAAAAGGAGGTCTTGTTTCTTTTTTTCTCCTGCACTTACAGATCGTATTTATACTTTGCGAGTTTGTGATTACTCAGTACTTATACTGAAGAATCATAAAACTCAAAATCTTTAAACAGTGTTTTGGAAAACATTCACACAAATCATTTGAACGTATTTTACTAGCATTGCCTTGTTGCTGCGTGTGTAATCCTTTTAAATGCCTTTAACATAAAAGAGAGTAATTTATAACAGGTTCAAAAGATATTAGTTGCGTACCCCATTTCGTTTATAAATATGGCATGTCCGCACTCACAAGTCACAGATTTCAAAGAAATAGGTGTGTCCTAAAGTTTTAACTGACTTTGCTGTGTAAACATATACCAAGCAGCGTCAAACCTTCCTCTTTCCCTGAACGACAATCGTGGGGGCCTACCATCTTATAAAGGAAAATTACCATAGAAAGATAAAAATAAGTTTTTTGAAGTGTACTATTAAATATAAGGCTATTACTGCTTCCTCTCTCCTAAGTTATTGCTGTGCCCAACAATAATGGTTCTGTATCATTACATTTTCAAGACCATCATGTATATTATGGAACGCAATAAATCATTCAGTATTGAGTATTAATGCAGATGTGGAAGAGAGACACCCCTCTACGCCATGTAGTGCGCTATCACACTTATACAACTGCAATAACATAATTTTAAACATGGTTGTTGGTCCGCTGACTCTTCCAAAGCATGGCTATACCCTACATAAGATAAGGGTAGGATGGTTAGGAATAAAATCAATTCATTCATATTGTACATACACTTTATTAGTATTAGGTACACAATAATTCAAACAATTATGCTAAACTAAATTAAACGTAAACTTAAAACGTATTTCTGATACTTAAAAGATCTAAAGTGAATAAATGAACTGATTACCTGACTGTACCTGCAAAGTTTAAATATATTTAATAACTAAATACCTGGTGTACTAAATACAGTATACAACCAAACAAAACTTATGAAACAGTACTTAATCGTAAGGCTTTGAGAACCACGTCATTTCTTTGGTCTTAGAAAATAAAGTTTCTTCATTCCTTCTGAATGAACGAACTTACTAAATCGGAGTATAAAAAAACTCAAACAGCCTTCTTCTTATACATTACCTTTTCATAATCACTGAGTGTGTGTTTTCGACATCAATTTTCTTATCAGCGATGATGTTCGAGTCTTTCGAGGCGTAGGCGTCAAATCAGAAATAACTTTCTTCAAACACGCGTCGATTACATCAAGCTCCTCGCACTTCGGGGGCATCCAGTTCCCATCCAACGTAATCCGGATCAGACCAGTTTCAGGCAAAACTTTTTCAACCTCCGCCTGATATGTTACCACGTCCCGAATTTTAAGGATTGACTGATACTCCAAATCATTATATGCGATGTTCAAAGAAGAAAAAATAAGGTTACCCTTCGAATATATGTAACCATCCTGATTGATAACATTATCGCCACAATAGGGATCCTTGAAATCTCCCACTATGGCTGTGGTCATAATTTCCGCTTGTGCCGTCAAATTTTCGTCCAGAATTCGTTTTGATTTCCTTCGCATACGCTTCACACTAAATATATTCTTCTTTCCTATTGTACTTTCGCCATCTTCACTTTTACCTTGTTTCAGCTCTTCTAAGCACCTGTTGTACACTATCGCTCTGTTCTGCATGTATCGTATCTTTCTACTTTTCATATCGATTTGCTCCTGGGTGGTCAAAGCAAATTGTTTTAAAGAGCCGATGATGGCTTCGAAGCCCTTATCGGTGATTTTGTTTCCTGATAAATTGAGATGCAACAAAGTTCGATTCTTCCTCAACATAGTTCCAATACGCTTAGCCCCAACATCGGTTATATCGTTCGACGCTAATTCTAAAATTCTAAGGCTTTCTGAAGACGGACATCCGTAATCGATACAGGAGATAATTTTAGCACAAACTGCGTCGTTTATTTTGCATCTATTTAGAGACAAATATTTTACCTGCGCCTCAATTTCAAGTAAAATATAATAGTTTCCCTGACAAACGCTTGAATCGTCAAAACAAAGTTCTGTTATATGCGAATGGGGGAGTAATTTGGATATTTCGTAGATGATCTCGTCGGAGAGACCACCCCTACGAAAAGTGAGTCGGTTCCAAGCAGAATGAAATGAGATGCAGAGGCTAAACGCGTGAATAATTTTTCTCGAGATTTTGAAGGGGCATCCAGATATGCTTACTTCGACAAGTTTTCGCTTATTGTTATATACTGTTTTCATATGAACAACTCTGTCATGCATTCCGTACTCGAATACTTTGTCTGATCCGGAAGAGCCATGATGATCGCCTACTAGTGGAGCTGCGCTCTTGTGTCTCCCTCTACGAAAAATCCGAGATTTTCGTATGTCTTGTCTAACGTAGTCCTCTAAAATAGAAAAGATAAAATCAATCTGTTAAAGAGTGATTACCAAAACGGAAGATAAGGTAGAAAAGTAATAAGTTGTATAAAATAAAATTATATAATTGAACATTTGGTAATAAGATGGAATAACTTAGAATTTGACGAAAAATTGCCAATTGACAATATACTTCCTCTCCTCTCTAAAGTATAAACATTGGAACATTATATGCCTTACAATTTAGGTAAAGCAATGAGTGTTAAAACAACAACACTAGCTAAGCATTCAATAAAAGATTATCCTCTTCGTTGTTTTACGCCTGATTGAACAGTCAAATGGCTCAAGGCAGAAATAAACTGTTATATTTTTAAAGTTTATTGAAGCAATCAATAAACTTTAAAAATATAACAGTTACGTTACGAATCATCGGTACATTTACATAATATAACAAAATATATATATTAGTTATCGATAAAATTCAAGAAAGGTGGGAATGATTTGGCAAATTTGAAACTAAACGTTTAAACGGTATCCAGCACACCAACGTAGTTTCAGCCCATAATTTATAAGAAATAAAATTTGAATAACCTTGATTCATTTTGGTCACGAGAACATTATTTGAGGCACACCATTGTGCGCAAACCCAAGGTATAAATGCATCAAATTGTAAAGGAGTCGGTATGCCTGAACCCTGAACATCTTCATGCACATCTGAATCCACCGATAGCCTTCCTAAAACGTTGCTACGGTTAGTGCTTGTGAGCATTAACACTCTTTCCTTTTCTGATCTTAACATTTTATAAATACACTTATAAATTATAAAAAATATCAGCAGAAATTGAAATTATTCCACTGTTTATGCAAGGACGAAACAGTAGTTTTTTATTTCACAAATGTCATTATTGTTTGTTAATTACGCAAAAAGTTTCAAAATATATTCAAAAACAGTATTCGTATTGGCGTAAATTATAGTTTACCAGAGAATTACGCTTTAATATTATATTACAATGTTTTATATTACATTCTAGATTTTGGAGTTTCGTGTTTCTTGTTTCTTTATAAAGAGTACTGTACTAATAGGAAAAAATACAAAATCGACTAATAATTGTGATACTATTTTTTATTATCAATTACTAAAACACTATCTGGCTGAAGTTGTCTTTCACATCACTACTGTCATTCATGCATGGTTGTCTTTACCAATTGCATTCTTTTTTTCTGCGATTTACACTTTTTATTACAATTTGCAGCGATTGAGTTAAACAATATTCTGTATGGCTATGAAAGTGATAGAAATAGCATATTTATAGTTAAAAAGTGTTAAAATCGAGCTTCTGGTGTTACGGGTGACATAATATTCATCTTGGTGAACTGCGTATCATGTAACTTTTGTGGTTTATTTTGCGGGATACAGCATCTATTTTCAACTTGAGAATCTCCCTTGCCGTAAGTTTATTTGCAATAATTCCTTACTAAATAAAACTAGTATAAATATTATTGTTAAAAAGATTAAATAGATTAAGATTGTAGTATTTGTGTGTGAGATGTTAAAAGTCGAATGTCAAGGTTTATTGTATACCTTGGTACTTAGTAGTATAGACCTATCTCTTAGTCGAATCTTCGTTAATATCGCCCGCGTTTTTTAACGACCACATCCTACATATTAACATTGCAACTCTGTTAAGAACTTATGTACCCAGTGTAGTAATAGATTAGTCACGACATTTTCCTAGTATCGTCAATATTACTATATTTCGAGTTTAGAACACGTTCTCTTACTCACTGGGTTAAGGTCCATTATATCAATATGTGATTAACGAAACATTTGTAGAATATATCACCCATTTCCAATGTTTATAAGTGTGACAGATGTGTAAATATCTTAAATTGCTTGAGAACAGCCTTCAAAAACAAATAATTCTCATGGCCACCTTCTGTTATTTTAATTAGTACAAGTTGAGGTTTTTATACTGTTACTCGCATTCTTTTGCATCTTTTGCTTTAAGTAATTAAATACAAGTACTAAACTATGTTTCCTTAACAAAAATAAAAACTAAAACATATCCACTAATATTAAGTAAAAATATAATAACAAAACCTATAACAACACAGTAATTTACCTTAAACAGAATAATATTTTATTCCCACAATCATAGGGAAAAATATGTTTATTTTGATTTAGAATAATATAAGTTTATGTATGTTCAACAATTGACTAACTGAAGGTATTATGAAATGGCCTATAGAAAATATTTATTGTTTTCTCTCAACCTGTATAATTAATAATTATTTATAATAACAAGTCAAGCCATACAGGTTAACAATACAGAAACTACTAACCTTATGTATATTTACAATTTTCATATAAATAATAAATTTATAAAATCTGTAATGATTGCCTAGTGGAGAAGGTTATTGTACCAATAAGCTCGCAGTAAATCGCTATGAGTTCAACTCCTCAGGTAGGACATAATCTGTGTGATCTAAAAATGGCTGCTTCTGTGTTTCTTGTGCTCCTAATTGTGAAAGTGAAACCACTATTTTATATTTATTAAATACTATATTTATTGTATATTGAGATAAATTTAAAATGATATCGACTCAAAAGAATGTTATATAGCCTTCAGATTCAACTCAGATTGTCTTTAATATGTAAGAACACAAAAATGTAAAAGTTTGTTTTTTTGTCTATATGCACTTGTCTGTAGTTTCTATTTCATATATAATTTTCAGATTGTTTTTAATTAGTGATCCTCACTGCAGCTATTTTAATTAGTTACAAAAAGACTCAAAATATATCTAAATTTTCCGATGAGGTAGACACTAATTGGTGGCAAAATATAAACAACTCAAGCACTTAGCAATATTAATTGTATTTAAAAAAAAAATTTCTAAAAAGCTCCTAATTATAGAAAGTTTACAACATTATGAACATGAAAAAGTTCTTCAAAAAATTCTATAGAGTTGTCCATATAACAGAAAAACATTTAAGAATTTAAAAACATTTTCCTCTGTTTTTGACAACCTCTAAATATATTATCGGTTCTATAGATTCATTATTGTTGTATATTTTTATTAATTTTATATACAATTTGGTAATCTATGGATAGAAATCTCCCACTCCTCTTGTTTAACTAAACGAACAGATTTATGTATAGTTAGCTCTTATGACAAAACTCCAACAAGGTCATCGCAGGTCCTTACGAAATGTTCACAGCCATTGAATCTAGAAACTGGTCACTTAGTAGAAGAAAGGTACATTTTGACAATATAATTGTAACCTTTTTGGTGCAGGAATGAAGTGAATAGTAATAGTTATTAAATGTATGGTTTGTGATCTCTTTATACCTGATTAGTATTTATGTTGACTGAATATTTAAGAAAGCACTTCTGTAAACAACAGAAATTTATCAATATTTAGTCTTCTTAGAAATTAATATAAAAAATATACTTTTACGTAGTCGACGTCTAGATTAAGCAATGCTTTCAGAGTTAATCAAAATTTTAATATAATTATTTGACGTATAATAAAAGAAATTTCAGATATAAATACTATCCGGATGTGAAACTCCTATATAGCTGTAAAACAAACACAAAACAAACCGCGTAGTGGCATTTCTAGTATTTTTTGTGGTACCTGCACTAGTAAACACATGTAGTAACAGTTGTCTTTTAAGCCGAAAAAAATAGACAATCGTTTTATCTGAGGAAACCACAACCATTATCCAAGCAATGTTTACATTACGGGTATAATTCGACAATGGAACAAAAACGAATTTTACGTATTCCCACCTCTGAATGCACACTAAATCATATTGCATCATATTGCCGTTCCATCTTTATTGAAATTCACATCAATCCCTAACAAATGCTAATTAGACGTAGTTTCACTGACAACAAACATTGTTCGCGATTCACACACAAGTAGATGTATGTTCGCACCATACAAACCATGGTCTTAGTTATGGTGTGAAAGTGGTAATGTAAAAGTATTTGGTACTGTAGCCTATGTGATATCGGTAAATGCAGTCAACTGCAGTCAGTAAACACCAGACCTTCTCAACTCGGCCTAGTCCACTACTAGTAATTCTTACAACAGCTCTAAAAACAATCGATACCGTTTATGTACCTGAGTTCTTCAGTAATAATAAAGGCGTGAAAGTATTAACATCTGGCTCCCAAAAAGTCATTCGGCAAATATTGCTGTGCTCAGCGTATGTATAAACAGATGTTTTATCTATTCCTTTCCTTCTAAAGTCCGACGGTCCTAAGTCCTTTCCTTCCAGAATGAGAATGAGAATGATTACTTTATTCTGCCTTAAGGTTACTGGTTATTTCCGAAGCAGAACCCCTTCTACATATAGACCTTAAAGACCACGTTATCGACCCAGAAGTATGACTTTTGAACTTGATAATCACCAGACTAGTATACTTGGTTGTACTCGGAATTACTTGACAAGGATCTCTGTTATAGTAGCCATTGCTTAGTCTAGCTAGGATATAAGCTGCCTTTATCGCACTATACACGATTGGTTATGCAAAGCATGTCTCAATAGGAAAAACGCACGTATGTGCCCTTGAGGGACATAATAGGGACACTTAATCAGTCGTGACGTGACCTAACTAAACTGATATATAGTCGTACTAGTAAATACTGTTATTCTAGACCTACTCCACATACAAATCGTTAAATTTGCAAGTGTTACTCAGAAACCTAATTCTATTTTTTCTAAGTAACGGTCAATTTAATTTTATGAACAAAAAACCCGATTTTGTACAGTGAATGTTTTTCTTTAAAGGAAATCGTCACAGAGGTATCCCAGGCACTAGAAAAAAACACCATTACCTTTTCCCTGCCCACGATAAACCATCGAGTTCGATCCCCATCTACTACCAGCAATTTGTCTGATACACGATCGCTTGTTCCGAGTCTGGGAGCCTGTAAACACGTGATTTGAATGTTTGTGAAACAGGAGATGACGAAATTAATTACTGCAAAAGTCAATCAAAATAATGTTTGGCCTTTAGTTTTATAAGCCCTCATCTATACCAATGTTAGCCAATCATAACTGGTCTTTAGTTTCTTTACATTTACACCCCTCGACAATACCAGTATTGGCCAACCATAACTCCAACATTTGTCACAGATGCTGGACCCAATATAAGAAGCAACCATGAGTGGCTGGCTTCGTTCGACGAGCCTGTCGTTCGCGCGTCAGCTGTCGCGCTCCCTCGACCCTCGGCATGACTACGAACCCCAGGCATGCTACAGTTCCTTTTGTAAGCACTGGCAACAGGCTCACGATATAATACTCAAGTCACAGGTAAGAGACGTTCAATTGTAAGCTAAATAAATATTTGAATGCTGTATTTCAGATAAAGAACTGGTTTCTTTAGACAAAAGGTGACGTCATGCGCCCGTGCGGTTTTATTTTAATGTTGTCTCCAGTTTCACACATACATAAATCTTCATATGTCGTGGTGATTTATGTTCTATGTTATGTTAACTTCGTGTTCAATCCTTAAATGCCAAAATAATATAGTTCTGGGGGCTATATGCCTTTGATGGTAGTAGTCCTCATTTGACGTAATGCAATAAACATGACATCTTAGGCATGATAACAACTTGAAGAATCGACGTGCATTACTTTCAACCACCTCCTCCATTTCACAATGCCGAAGACAGCTTGACAGCTAGTCAAATCACGCCGAAGGAGCAGTGGCCTGGCAGCGACTTTTTATTACAAATAATTTTGAATCTAATTAAAGTGAGTTAAAAGTTCACAGTCATTTGATTTGAAGACGAATGAGAGGCAGCGAATTTGCTCTTTCCTATGGCCATCAGCTCATTCATTGGGAATTGACCCGTAGGGCGATATTTTGCTATGCTCTTTCTGTGTTTCATTCTTCATATAGAAAATAAACCTCATACCAGCACATTATAAACAATTCTTCACCAAATTGTTCGCCTTTCAGCCGAACCATCTTCACGATGACGTGCTGGGCGTGGTGAACCACCTAGAGCAGTTAGCCACGCTCCTAGTCCTGGAGGCGAGGGCTCGAGAGATAAACACAACGAACAGTCCCGCCGCCTGCCTCGAGTACCTGCTTAGCGAGAACCTACTCGATAAACTCTACGAGTGGGCTATATGTACTGGGAAGTAAGTAGAAAGATAAATTTAAAAAATATAATTGAATTTTGCATCGTTGGAAGACTGATTTGGTTGAGAACAAGATTTGTACCAAGATGTTTTACATCAATAATTCAAAAGTATTCTTATAGTACCTCAGTCTTTTGACATGAAAATTTGTATTTTCTTTTCACACCTTTCAGTTACCCGAAGAGTATGATAGTTAAACAAATATTTGCTTTATCAATGAAGTAGCTGTTTAACAGACAGCGAAAGTTTTTGTTATCTCTTCTCTCTAAATCGGCTGGACCTATTCCGATTAGATTTGATGTGTAGGTAACTAACTCCTTAGATTAACACAGGCTACTTTAACCGATTTCAAAGAGACAATTTTCAAATTCAACGTCTAAATAAGCGCTCGAAAGATCGCGAATAATTCTCTCTAGAAATGACTTTTGTTCGTTCAATAACAAGAACAAAATTAAAATATCTCATTTGCATAAATACTCGGAGGAATGCCAATCGTTTTTGTTTATCGCTTGATAATGAATGTGTTGTGCGGAACAAAGCTGATTGTACGAATTTGTATGTCAATTTATACAAAGCGATTACATACACTTACATGTAAAACGATGATAAGGTTTTTATACCGTTTCGTAGGTAATATTAAGGGCATTGCCTAGACTATAATGCAAAATATGAGTCAACTACGCGTGTATGTTAACTGACATGAATATATGTATCATTTGTAATTATGATCGTTTTGCCGTCTATCTCCTCCGTCTCCTCTTTTTCAGATATTTTATTAGAATCATAATATTATTACCACCCTTGTGTATTCATGCACTTACTTCTTGTTATCTCTGCATCACAGATGTAGAAGAGTTTCATACTACTTGCTTTCGCCCCGAGGAAGTGGGTGTCCATGAGGATCCTCCCTCTCCCCCCAATTTCAAAAGGTGTTTTACAAACATTCAAATCACTCACACTAAGGCACACCAGACACAGAACAAGCCTTTGTATATTACATAGTAGATTTGTTGTAGTGGCCCCAAAGACTAGTACAATACTATTAGTTACTTTCATTTTGAAAACGCAGCCAACGCAACCATCGCAACAAAAACAGTATTATTAATATAATTTCTCAAAAAAATCTCAAATTAATAATTTCTCAAATTAATCTTATTAGCCTTTTTCTAAAGTAATTCTAGAATGCATCTTGAACAAATTAAAAAGTAAATTATAATTAAATACGAAACACTGCTAGCAGGTCATGCTGTTTAATCTAATTATTACTATTTCCTCTATGACTCATGAATTTATTTAAAACAACGGCAATAACTGTTCAGTTTACAAGTAATTGTAATGTAAACGTGTAAACCGTTTTCGAAACGGCTGTATTTGGCGTTTTATATTCAAATACAAAGTTAATCATGACTGCTCAGGACTTTAATTCGATGCGGGAGAACCGAAGCACGGGCTTAGCTAACGAGGTCTGTAATGCAACCGTATTGATAGAACCAAATTTACATTGCGAGCCTCTAGGCACAGACTAACAAACTCAACACTCCTTTTTCACCTTATACATCTGTAGTTTCTGTAGCTATCTTAAATATTAAATTTGATTTTTAAGTTTGGTATGTGCCTACAAGGGTATCCTCTGCGCTAATCAGGAAATACACATTGTGCTTTGCTCAACAGAAACAATAATTAAAAGTAAAACTGTTAACTATAGTATTGCATGTTTTTTTCTCATAAAGTTAGATATTTATTAGTTCGGACCTATACACCAAACTACACAAGTTAAACAGTTCTAGAATAAAATGTAATATTCATGTGTATTGCTAGTTTTATCAGCCAATCATTGATCGTGAACTTGTAGCGTGTAAATTCATTGTTATATTTCGTTCTAGCATTGATTATGTGTCTACGATTCGTCATAGGCCGTTTGAAATTAAAATAAGTTTAACATTTGACGTAACTCCGTATTTACTAGCTGTGAGACGCTGTTTCGCTCGCGTAACTTATAATTATCGCATTATAAACTCCAATTTGTGTAATCGATATATCGTTACGTAATTTATGAAATTAAATGTTCATCCTAAAAACATTAATTCTAACAATATAACTGTTAGTGTATATCTTAAATTAACAAAAAAAAACGACTTCAAAATTTAAACTATAATGCATACAACATATTTACTTCGCACAAAAGTATTTTTAATTAGTTTAATAGAAATGATTAAATAGTTATTTTATAATTTTAAAATCCAACTGACATTTCTAGAATCGTTGATGACATTAAAAAATCCTCGAATGTGTGTAAATGACAAGTCAAAGTCACGTGACTTAACGGAACGAAATGCAATTTGCATGCATTTGACCGTATTTGGTTACGTCACTTAAACTTGTGGGTAGTATGTTTATTATTTTAGCAAATAAGAACTTGAAATGTAAACCTTAATATGCTACTGTTTGTTGTCCCAATAAAATAAAATAAAAATTAAATTAAATAAAACTTAGAACTCAAAAACCCACTTGAAAATTAATAAGAGTAGAATATGAACTGTCAAAGCAACTATCTAAAAGTCATCTATCTAATCTTTTTATCGCTCTTGTCATAACCAACGGCTACCAAATAAATAAAATATAATTAAAAACGCGCCTCTCCAATTGATGACGCACGGTGTGATATTAATTTACGTTAGCTCTATTGTTGCTTCTTATCGTTTAATCAGTCAAGTTGTAGATAAAGAATTATTTACTTTTATATGAACTGAAAAAGTACCGTTTTAAGGCTGAATTGTACTTTATTTGGTATTATTCGAAAAATATACCTGCAAGTACCTATCCCATGTGTTATTGACTGCAAGGATAGTCATCACGCTAAAGCCATTGATATGTTAAGGTTGGGATCCTGGCGTTCGACCAGCTTTTGCGTGTTCGACGAGTATATCGGAAGAGTCCTCAGCCTAGAACAAGCATTCAAGTTATTTACGAACGCTTGTGCATGTGACTTGAATGTTTGCCGGAGCTCTTGACAAAAAAGAACATTCTATCTATGTGCTGAATTTTATCTAAGTCCGTTTCGTCTTGAAATGAATGAGTAACAAACATTCCAACTCACAAACTTTCGCGTTTATAATGTTACTAGATATTGCAGTGGCTTACACGAGGTTCCCGAAACCACGGGGTCATAAAATCGGGGTAAAGATGTGTGTAGGTACCAATCTATACAAATCCGTTCAGTAGTTTCTGCGTGAAAGAGTAGCAACCATTTTACTATACTGACAAATATATTAGACCGAAAGATAATGACCATTCACGTCAAAATATTTTCATTGAAAGTTTTTCGCTTTCAGCAGTAAGGGTACATTACAGTAATCGCATTAAATACTAGTTAAACTCTTCGTACTGACTTCATCCATTGATGGATGGATCTCAACAAACTTTCTTCCCGGCACTCGTCGTTAAAATTTATGCTACAGCAATTTAAGTAGAAACAGACGTCTTTTAACTCTCGCCTGTAACTACACGCGAGAGCTACCTATTTAAGAGATGTAATTACTTTTGCATTATTTATCTAAACTACTAAATAAACTGCTAATTCAATTTTACATAGGTAAAAGGAAAACTAAGCTTTATGGCAACTGAATACGTCTGAAATTCAAATGTTGTTTATAAAAAACTAAAACATTATACAGAGTTATTTAAAAATTATACGCCTTTGTATATTTATGATAAATCAACGAACTCTTTATTTTTTTTTTGTAAGTTATTTTAGCTTTTTAATACTTTGACGGTACCGTTATCAGGCATTACTATTCTGCATCAAATTTATCAGCTAAAATAGGTATTATTCACTGAATATTATTTTCAGTATCGACCTTTTTATAAACATGATTTAAAACTGGCAGAGATGCAGAGATATAAGTCGTTCAGTAGATTTGTTTTAGATGAAAACTAGATGTTGCATGCGGCTTCGCCTGCTTGGATGATGGTATTATGCCCCGGCTTTGCCTGTGTAGATATCGTATTATTGGGTATTTAACTAACAAAGGTTTTTTCTACCCCTGCCCTTTCTTAACCAATTTGAGGTCGGTTTTTCTTTCACTCTTCCCCGCCACTCGTCAACTTAGCCTTCACCATTTTTCAGTAACTTAACTTTTATTTACTGTATACAAGCATAAAATAATAACCTTCAACTTGTTTCAGATACGAAAATGCCGTGCGTTTGGAACAGCTCAAACTATTCGGTATACTCATCAGCCATTATAGCACGCAGGTAAAATATTTTACATAAAGTACCTGTATAAATATCTGATGAATTCTTTGAAATTCTTGTATTTGAAATCAGTGACATTTTGTTTCGATAAGTCACTTGACTTTGACCCTTCATCTCCATATATTCATGCGTTTTTTATTGGCGTTAGCGATTGTTGGAATGACACTTATTTAGAAGAGAAGTCTTATTGTCTCCACTGCCGATAGTCGACCGAAACAGTGATGAATATTTGATTGTTTACGCGGAAGCGGTGCGGAAGTTTGATTTGTTTAATTTGAAATAGATGGCGCTGATGATCCTCTCGGTGACCTATATTTGTCTTCTTAGAAGAACTTATACACCTATCCTTACTTTCTTATGTACCTACATACGTACTTTCATGTATCACGTACATATGTATTCGTAGTTATACCTAAATCCGATTCCTGCTAAGAGCTAGATGTGAAGGAAAATTAGATTAAAAAGGATCTTTCGGAAATCATCAAGCCTATTACTTAATTATTACCCGCAAAATCGTTGTTTGAATTTTATCTCTGTTTACACAGGTGATAGCAGCAGAACCATTCCTAAGACCGCTGTTGAAGTTACTGAGCGGCTTCAGGAATGAATTACCTCCACCTAATCTTGAGAGTGAGTTATCCAACAAATCTATACTATAACTGTATGTATATCTCACGTGATCTATATATCTATCTTACCAGCTGTTGAGATAAAGGCACTCCCACGGTGATATATATTTATATGTGACTTCTATCAGTCTGCGTTGAGTTAAAGAGTGTTGAATTGAGTCACATAGTGTATCTCGACTTCATTCAAAGGTAAAAATTATTGGGCGTTACCATGGTTACGAATGGAATGTTTGAAATGATTGCGCAATACAGTACCCACTGACGTCAGAGTTTTCTTCGATCGAGTTAAACTTAAAGAGCGCTTAATTTGTTTTTCGAGAGCATTCCGCCGTCTCTTTGACTGATGTGTGTATCTATAACCAAGCATACAGATTGTACAAATTTGAGAAAATTCGCAAACTATCGACCAAAATTCGTCTGCGAGGAAACTCCCCAAATTCTGAATCAACGCCTAACTTATTGTATTAGTTATCATTCCACTTCACATAGAAAATATATATTGATAGATCCGTTTGAACAAATTTTGTTATATAGATAACAAAAATGAGTCAAACAATATACAAATGTTTTAGAAACACTATCTATTATTATCGCTAATGGCTATCGTATCACAGTTTATGGTTTAATCCAAATTATAAAGTAACTTGTTAATGCTAATGATGAATAAACCTCTTTGGACTGATTCAGAACGACAATTTAAGCAGAAAATGATGACTACTATGTTTTTATTAACTTTTTCACCGGCCTCTGGAAACTTGAATATATTTGATTTGAATTACCTTTTCTTAGAATTCAAGTTTCACCAATATCAGTTTAGTGGTTTAGGTTACAAACAGATCATGTTTTTTTTCTATTTATAAATAATATAATATAAGATTTTTTGTTTATATTCCAGGTCAATTAGTAACAGTATTGAATCAGCTATGCGTCGCCTTGATGCAGAACATAAACTTTTTAGATCTATTCTTTTTGACTACGCACACGCAAAAGGGTTCGCAGGCTGAGTGAGTATTGCTTAACTTTTCAATTATTTATTTCATTTTGCGTATAAATCGATTAATATAATCGAATCGTAAGTATCGATTTATACACATCGCTGTCATGACATCGATTTCTAATGAGGACAAAAACGTAATAAGATCAAACAAAGTTATATTTTAATCTCTTTTCTGTGAACGCAAACTACCAATTTTTATCAAAGGCCGAACATTTCCTTATGTCCTTCCAAATAATCTTGCTTTTATAGGCAATGACAATCAACTCCATCAGCCTTAAATTTCCATTTGCCAGTGCTGGGTATAGGCCTCCCTGATATTCAAGGACTGGGCCTTGTCAAAACACCTCTAACCTCATAATAACACTACTATAAACTAATACTTCTTATCACCAGGTTCATAATAGTTCGCCTCTTGCTATCGTCTGTCCACCGTGAGGGCAGCACTGGCGCGGCGGCTCGCGATGCGTTACTACTCTGCGCTAAGATGTCCGCGCGATGCCCACAACTGGCCGAATTCATGCTGGCTGGGAACACTTGTCCTGTACTTGCTACAGGTAAGCAGGAAATAGTAAAATTATTTTGAATAAAGTATGTAATGGTGTTTAGGTAATACTTCAACCTGTGACTCCTGGCGCTTAGCACCAATGCCTTACCAACTTAGTCACTGAGGTTTCTGACCTAGAGATCAAATTGTTTCGCTTCGATTTCACTACAGGGGCTTACCGCCACGTCTAAAAGCAATAATGGTTGTAGACGAGAGATGCCGCTCTACGCCGTGTATTGCGCTGTCACGCTTCCACAACCATAATAATATACATAACTTTATCACGTGGTGGTAGATTTAAAGATTACACTCGTAGCACAATTGTATTACTTTCTAATTGAACAGTCCCAATATAAAGCTTATTATCTGTTACAGGTCTGAGCGGTCTATACTCCCTCCTACCACGCACGCTAAGCGATAAAACATACCGACTGACGCCTGATGATGTCAACCACGTACATAAACTCACGTTATTCATTGATTCGCTGGAGTTCTGCAATGCTGTGGCACAGGTATACTATATTAGTTTGAAAACATGCTAAAATGGTGCTGAAATGCTATATGATAAGAATTGAGGAATAATATGTCTCGGCAAACTTAAGCTCATTAGCGCCGATGCCACCGGGATTGTCCGAAAAAGTTACCGTTACACAAAGAGCAAAGGAAGGAACTTGGGCGGGCTTTATTCCGTACAAAATCAACACTTCCTTTCGTTCAACCAAAGTGGAATAGTCATTTGATGAATTCCCATCCGTAAAAAAGGAATAAAGTTTAAGCTTTTGTTATACAACACATGATTGATTGATAGATTAGATGAAAGAAAAGGAAGGATCCTTTTCTTTTCCATGGTTATCTGACTAGATCAGACTAGACCAGACCTCATGGTTGGCATTGCGTAAAAAATTTACAGCATAGCGCTACAATGGTGACATTAATAATTTTACCATCGTAGCGCCACGCTGTATAATGTACAATGTAAAGTAATCATTTCTATTTTGCAGAATATCTAATTTAATACTTACCCTTGTTACCACCAGGTGGCGCACCCATCTATCAAGAAGCACCTGCTAGACTTATCGTACCAAGGTTTCCTAGTACCTGTGATGGGGCCGGCGCTCTTACAGGTAAACATTGGGTTAATACGAGTGAAGTGTGACGCTGGGGTGTGATACATTATTATATGACCATACGTATATTACGTCACTGCGTATTAATTGGTATTTTGGAAACCGGTAGTAATTGATAGCGAATTCAATTTAAAATTCGGCGGTTTTATTAACTCAAAGGTATTTTTTTTATTTCTAGTTTAACATTTGTTAACATTTGCAAAATACGAAATACAGATAACGTAACGTAATATATGTATGGTTCTATAAATGCTGATATTTTGATTAATTAAAAAATATCGATACGATTCGAGAATCGATTTGTATTACGACATAATATCATGAAAATCAAAGCTTCAAATTTGCTTTTCATTAAATGGCTGGGTTTGACATTTTAATATTATATTTTACTATTATAATATTTTATGATAATATATTTAAATTAAATAGCGGCGGTAAAGATAATGGATAAGCAAATAATAATTAAATTACTAAATGTGATAAAATTTCGTTTCTTTACTTTAATAGATTGGTTCTTGAAATCTAAGATAATATTTCAATGCACAAATAACAAAAACAGTTACTTCTTTACAATGTACAGTCAAACACATAAATCTGATAAACATAATACATTAAAAATGTAATTATACGCAAGAAATGTTACGTTTACTTTGAGACGGAAATTAATTGCATTATGTATTTGACTGTACCTTAGAAAACTTTCTGAATACTTAACATTATAATGGCTAAATATTTAGTATTTGTTTCAGTAAAGACAGGTGAGATATTAAAGTTAGAATTTTTGTTTTAATTATATTTTCTACTTTCGATCTTGATTCGTTTTTTATTTCTTTCGTTGTTCGAGTTATTATTATTATTCTACTTGTTCAGTTAATAATTTTGCTATCTGACTTATTGCTGAACTAAAACTGAGTTTTCTGCTGAGAAAAATCTTTAGATTTTTTTATGTTATTTATGTATATTTTTATTTATTTATTTGATTTGATTATATATTTATTTGTTTTCGGTATTGTGTGTTTTTACATGTTTGTTTTGTCAATTGATTTCTGAATGAAATGAATTCATTATACTTCAAATTATTGACAGACTGTGTATCAGCATCGAATATATCTATTCAGGAGATTGTTTTTTTCTTCATATTAAATGTATATGGTGTAAGCCAATTTATCAGAGGTTATCTATTTAAATATGAAAAAGAACATTACACTTCCTAACAATGAGGCATGTATAGGCATACATGCCTCATTGTTAGGAAGTGTAATTTGTTTGTGATATGTTCGGTGCTGATTGTACAACGCTGAGTAAAATATTTACTTGTTCCAAAATGTAAAATGACTATAGCCCATATTGCATTAGAACTACTTTAAAATACTTAGGCAGATGATCTTAAAGCAAATACAAGTGTGCTAATGCAACTGTGTCTATAAGTCATAATACATTTTCATAAATGATTATTTGATTTAAGTACATTCCAAGATTTTCATACATTTTTTGATATTTGAAATCCATCTTAGTCCCTGTTTATCCGGCGTAGGCTTTCGATGAAAGTATACTAAGGAAGACTACATACGTTAGTCTGAAGAGGCTTTCAAAATCCTCATTCAAAGTAGAACCTTTTTTTACTTTTATTTTTATCATGGAATGTACTTTACATAAGATGGTGTAACATCACGTCAGTGGGCTTGAATTGCACGCGGGACGCACCGGTATGGGCCATGCCGATCAGCGGTTTAGTGACAGTAACTATCCATTAATCGATTCATCGCTCCCAACTCGATACCATAATCGATATCACTCGATACTAGTCGATATGTTTAACGGTGGTGGATGACGTGTCTGGGTTTTTTTGTGTTGCTTTTGATAAATATTCAATTGTTTTTTTTTGTGTGGGGTAAAGAAGCGTTGATCGTTTAGCAATGAATCGATTAAAATCCATTATTGGTGATTGTAGTTTAACCCAAAATCCTTCATTTATGATTTGTGAAATAATCAAATTAATCTTCCAGCACTTTTGATTAACTAAATATTTCTTGGATGCACAGAATTAATAAAGAAATTTATGTAACCTCTTTTTCACATTATTTAACTACTCGTAAATAAACTCTTTTGAAAAAATACCACCTGCACCCAACAATTTTTGAATAATTCCTCTTATTTAAATTTGCTAAAACCCTTGTTGATCTTTATGTACTCAATAGTTTAGATATCAATGGAGTCAATCCCAAAAGCTTAAGAAAAGGCTTTTGAGAAATACTGAAGAAAAAACCCTAAACAATTTTGTGATCTGAATTAAAGAATTTGGTTTTGCTTATCCCTACTTACCAAGCTAGCTATTAACTAGCTTTCATAAATAATAACCGATCAACCATTAAAAAAACATTTTGGTTCAAAAAGAAAACCTTCTACACAACAATCAACCGTTAACCCAACCTTATAACCGATCCTCGTATCCCAAAACAAAACCAAACCTAACCCCATTTAGTTCCTACCCCTATCCTTTAAAACTGTCACTCAACCGTTATAGCAATTACGTACTAAGCCCACTAACGTGCACACGTAGACGAAAGCGGCGCCGTTGCAGAGTGGCGCGGGCGAGCAGGCCGCCGCCATGGCCTACCTCGAGCTGTTGCTACGCTGTGTTACGAGGCGAGGCTTGCTACGGGCCGTGCTACACTTCCTCTTCGTCTACGAGTATGACGGAGTCAGGGTTGTGGACGTGCTGCTGAGGAGGCTCGAGGGGAATTCACAGGTGGGGAACTGATTAGGATGATAAGATTAAAATGAATGTGTTACGATAGTTGTTGCTACGATTTGTGACTTGAAGAGGGTTGCTACGGAATGTGCTACAGCTCTTTGTCTACGAGTATGAAGGAGTCAGGGTTGTATAAGGAGGATCTAGGCAGAATCGTATAATCGTATATAAATAAACTTGAATTTTGACAGTGCTTCACTTTCTCCTTGTGTACAAGTGTGATGATGGAGTCATATTTTATGGCAGTGTAAGTAGGTTTGCTAAACACTATTTTTAATACCGAAGTAATTAATGAATTTTGAGTCCATGCTTTCGAAGAGTAGCTTAGTACCTTCGCAGAACCCAAGCATTACAAAGCCGAAACTTGAGTTAGATACATTGTAACACAATTTGGCAAGTTTCATGTATGACTGTTGACACTGCCATATCACACTAATGAAATTACTACTTTATACAAGAAATTTTACTCCCTTTCCAGCTATCCCTGGTATCCCTGGCCCTCATGGAGACGCTTATCGACCTGAACTGCGAGGACGTGATGGTGGACCTGGTCTTCAAGCACGTCCTGAACGGCCACCACCTGATGGTCGCCTACAGGCATAAGATAGCGGACCCTGAACCCTACAGGGACGCTGCTATCGCCTTTTTGGGACTCTCGCCCAGATGCTGCTTGAGACCTATGGAGAAGGTGAGTTTGGTCTTCTGAGAATAGAATATATCTTCGTTTAGTTTCAGCACGCAAACGTTCAATATTTATATCGTATATCGTTCAATTGACAAGCAAATTAAAAATCGTATATTTTTGGATGTCGAAATGAATGTGTATATTTCTAGCTCTAATTCATATTTTTTAATATGCGTAATCTCGCTTTCTTGACATGTTACCGTTATAAGAGACATGGGAGTCCGTTTTTAGTACTGGGCCAGTTAGTTACACCTCTGAAATATCATTACGATTGCAAAAGCTGTAGTAGCTTCTTAAATAATTTGGTAGTTGCGAAATGATTCGACGCTTATCTTCAAAATGTTTCAGAAATCTGAAGATTCATGAATAATATTGATCCAATAACTTGTTAACAGACGCGACAGTGGGTAGACGAGCTGGCGCAAAGCGGGAGACGTGTACTGGACTTGAAGAGTGATAATGAACGCCGCTTCAACGGAGTGCACGACGACATTGCTATGAGCCACCTCGTGCATGAGCTTAAAGTCAATTATGGTGTAAGTTTTAATACAGCTACTGTTTTTTAAATCTAATAATATTGGAATAATGGAATGTGGAACGATTCAGGCATTTCCCCGGAGTGTATAATATATGAATAACTGGTTTCGAGATGGTGGAAAATATTGCCTTGTTCACAGTTAATGTTCAGCTGCTAATATTTTTATGGTAAAACTGTGGTTATTTTAAGGTTGACCATTTTCGATTATACCAAAGTTGTACGTGTCGCAGTAGTTAGCCAGAACAGCAAGTGCAAGAGATTTATAATTACTCCTTAAATACAAAATTTCACCTTAAGAGTATTATATTTTCATACATAATGTTTTCTCATCAGAACCCCAACGACACGCTATTCGGCAACTACCACGCCTACATATGCGACTCAAGATTCGAAATCGTATCCCGCGTAATAGCGTGCAGCAACTGGACATCAAGATACGATAGCATAACAAACCCGAAACGCGAGACCAACAACAACACTAAAGAAACGAAAGAGATAGATGCACAAACACTAATAAAAGAGCAGGACAGCTTGATATCATGCACCAGCGGCTACGAGACGAAAACAAGTGACAGTTCAGAGAAAGAACAACACAGTCTGACGTCACTGAATGAGCAGGAACTAAAGAATGAACAACATGACGTGAATGAACAACAGAATGAAGGAAAGGAACATGATAGTCTGACGTCTACGGGGGAGAGTAGTGGATACGAGAGTTTTAAGTATAAGGAGGTGGATGGCGATGAAGGTTTCGCTGAAGAGTTGTTTAGAAGGAGCTTCGCGAAGAGGGAGGCGAGGGAGTATGACGGGGAAGTGCCTTTGATTAGGAGCTGGAGGGCCAGCGCTGAGTCTATGATTGGTGAGTATTTTGATGTCCGAATATATAGTTGTCATCTATCTGTCCTGATTTTGTACTTGAATGGTGAAACGGTCCGTATGAAGGTAACATGCTCACGCTGAAAAAAAAGTTGATTAGTTTAGTGTGGAGGTAACTGACTCCTTAGAAGCCTAGTTAAGCAATCTTCATTATTAAGGGGTTCTACACCCAAAGGTAAAAACAAACTCTGTTACTACATTGTCTGTCCAACTGTACGTCCATCTCCCACCAGGCAGTATCTCAAGAACAGTGAACAGCTGCAAATTTCGCACAATCGAGGTTAAGCAATAATTTCAATTACCTTCCATCCCCAGGCCCACTACTAAGCAGTCTCTTAAAGAAGACCGCGATGCTATTAGAATCAGAAGTGATAGTCAACTGCAGAGTAACGAGCGTGATATCCAAGCTGGCGTCACTACCGACACCGCTGCTGACGTCACTACTGCTGTGTCCGAGCTTCATACTGCAGCCGAATGTGCCTTCTCTGTACCAAGTAAGTTGCGATCTCCTTAGAAATGAGTGAAAGGGAACGAAGATAGTAGTTATGGTGTTTGATTGTCACATTACATGAGGGCTTATCGTGTCAACTGTAATAGAATTGTTGCAGTTGTGGGATCGAAATGCCACTCTACTGTATCTATCTATCAGTAAACGTCACAGAGAGAATAAACTTTTCTTTAACTGACTGCACGGATATCCGTGTGGTAGAGTTTCCATCCCAAACTCACAGTGTGCTACGTGTCGCGACTTTGATCCCCACGAATCCTGAGTCAGGGTGTCCTTGGGCATGTGACTTTAATATTTGTGTCCCCCGCTACCCAAGGATTAAATTCCTTAGTGTGAAAATCGGATTTTGAGATTGCAGGACACTACTAATACTTTTCATTTCATATTCAATTTATTTTTTTCTTGTCCCAGGTTTTAAGTAAACTAAAAGAAGAAGTGGACGAGTTAACAGAAGGTATCGAGAACACCGGCGAGCTCGTGGACAAAGCGAGAGTCTTCCTCATACAGCGCGAGATGGCGCTGGTGAAGACGCGAGGCCCGACAAATGACGAAAGTGAGACATTCATTGTTATAGCTTATTTATACTGTTTGAATAAGAATGTGTTTCCGTTTGTGGATATCAGGGTTCTGAGTCTTGTGTTTCTGACATGTTTACTACTGATTACGAGAGTTGTTGGGGACGCAAAGACGCAAGATTTCCTCACTCGATTTCCGCAAATAAATTTTAAAACCAGAGAGTAGACCGATATGGTCTGCTCGCTTATTAATACTAGAAAGTCATTTTGACTATTGATGTCTAGTATGGAGATTGTACAATTTGAGAATCTATAAGTAATTTAATCCTGATCTGTTATACTTCACACAAAAACCTAATAGTAAAATTTAGCGCCTCATATATTTTTTCAATATATTTTTTAATCTTCAACATACTTGTTCAGGTCAAGGCCAAGAAGTAGCTCTCAAGGACGACTCTCCGTTCCGACGCGTCGAATTCAAACGACGAAGTCTATCCAACAGCTTGTCCAGTATGTTTGGCAGAAGGTTATCCTGTAAGTATTACTATATATTATCTCCGTAAATCTGTACTGTTATTTAGAAGAATTTCTAATTAATCGAAGAATTTCTAATTAAAGAGACAAAATGAAACTAAATTGCAAACTGATAATAAGACATCTTGTTTAGTGTTGTAATAAACTGTTCTTGTCAACAGCATCATCACCATCCCAACAAATCGCTCACAGTCCACAAACCAATACCTACGCGAGTCCGCACAAACGACCCAACTTCACACAAGAGTCATACTGGAACCAATCCATCACACTACGTTCAATACTCAACGCGGTAATACTAGACGAATGGCTTAAAGAACTAGCGGCTCTCTGCGAAGAACACGCGCTAAGGCTAGCAGCAGGAAACTACGAAGACGACGGCTACATACAGTCGGTGGCCTTATGACTGAGAGCCAAAGCCGCTGAAGGCACATACATAAAAAAAAGTTACGTCAGCGGAAACTCAGCTGACACATTCGTTTAAATTTCACGTCAAATCGTGGAACGCCATAATCAAATTACTGGTTGTTAACAGTTTAGTCGATTGTTTCAAGAATCGATTAAAAATCGACTATGTACCTATTTGTGTTATAACATTTGTCGTTTAACGCACATTGCGTTTCGAGAAGTGTTTATAAAATGAGTGATGACCTACCGTGGGTGTCGAGTTGCCTTTTAGGTATAGCGAAATTATACAACGTAATGTAAATAATTTAGTTATAAGAGAAATGGAACTTTCATGTGAGTCAGCGACGTAAGAAAGTTAACGATTTTGATAAGATAATTGGTTACGAATAAAAAATAAAATGAACAGTATTCATTGTCAATATTAGAAATAAATTCGTAGATATAAACTTACAACTTTTGAGACTTTTTCTCTTTACAGATTAACTGCAATTGCTTCTAACAAAAAACTTTGTAACTAATATTGCTGTTTTAAATCATATCTTTTAGTATAAGAATAATAGGCGAAAAACAAATCGTTAACTTTCTTACATCACAAGTTTTCGAACAAACTTTAAAAAGAAAAATGAGTTTTTAATAAATGTACTATAATCTCCGCAAAAGGCTAACAAACAGGAACATTTTCGCATTCAAGAAAAAAGACCTCCTTATCTCAGTTATAAAGATCTGCTCCCCTAAACATATGCCTCCCCCAGTGACCAACATACAAATTAAGTCATACTGTATGTACACATACTAATGTCAAAAACAGCATTTAATAGAAATGTATTGTCAATTTACATCCTTAAAATCCGATGATTTGAAGAAGGTGGCTGGCAGCGGATGGATACGGGCTGCCCAAGACCGGGATGGATGGCGCTCTTTGGGGGAGGCCTACGTTCAGCAGTGGACGGCGATAGGCTGAGATGATGATGATGATGATGATCCTTAAAATGTCGGCCAAGTATGCTAGCACTTTTGCGGGAATTATTCGCGTACTACTTTCGTTAGTTGTAGTAAGCATCACATACTTAATCTAAGTACCTAACTTTACTAGAATAGTTAGTTGCAATTACTTTTTAACATTGACTAGATTGCCATCAACGTAATTTTGAACTGTGATTTTGTAATGTTCAAAAGATTGGTGAATATTTATTGTGATGAAGGATAACGTCTGTGTGTAATTAACTTTATTTTAATTGTTTGTTTTTTTTTAATATCGGAATGAATGTTTGTTGATATAAATTGTTTTAAATCGCTTAAAATACAAAAAGTATTCCCCTTGTTTTTATACACTTTTGACATATTTTACGATAATGTCTGTTTTGATTTTGATATTAAAACAATGTTTATTAACACTGAAGTTAAATAAACTTTGTTTTTAACCAATAAATATCTGTAATTTGGACATTACTGTTTTAAATTGTTTTTTTTTACTAACTATTGACATTGAATTTATCTTGATAAAATTATATTTTAATATTGTGTGTAATATTTAGTTATTTTCGTGAAACGATTATTTTGTAGTGTTTTATTTTATGTATTAGTTTTTCTACTTTAATTATTAACTAATCTGTGAATAACTATAAATCATGTTTTTTTGTAAAACTGTTTCGCTCAAAAATAAGGTAGGGCCACACTTGAGACCAGCGAATGGGGACGCTATTTTAATTTAACAACTATGTAAGTCAAAAAAGTGTAGCTCTACCTTTTAAGTTACGTCCTAATTATAAAAATGTTTGCAAGACGTCCGTTTCCGTCCTAAGGATGCAAATATTATTTATATTTACGAATTATAATTATTCAATTGAACATGTTCGCGCAAAATTATACAAACATGTTGAAATTGTCTGTTTACAACAAAGACAAAATTATTTATCGAAACATTTTCTGTGATTGTATCGTAAGACTAAATTTCACAATTATTCGACTAATTTTGAAAGACATCGAAACTTGTGGTTTTGTTGTTGCAATATTAAAGTTCATATCGTTTACAATATACTATTTGTTGTGAATTTTTCTAAAACAAAAAGTTTGATAACAAAATAATACTGTCATTGAAATCCATGAGAATGTAATCTAATATTTTAAATATTACCATATCAATGTACAAATATACTTGCCAGTTTCTTATTCAGGTCTTGACTTGCCAATGAAAACTCTGATAAAAATGTCTGGATTTAAAAATGTAGATGCACAATACATAGTGTGAAATCTAAAATAACATGAGTTTTATACACCTACTTAACAAAAATGACTTTAAATAAAGAATGATTGATGACATAACCGAATTTACTTATTTATCTGCCTCTTTTTGGTATAATATTAATAGTATTCACATTTATCAAATGATAGATTCTATGTGGAACTTCAGAACTTCGGAAATATTGATATGTTCCAGTGTTGAGGAGAGCTATTTCTTCTTAATTTTCATTTTAAATGGTTACTATTACAACGATTTATCAAAACGCAATTGCAAATCGCCTAAAAGAAAACTATACTATTAGTAACACGTGTTTCACTAGTTGTTGTCAAAAGTTTAGTAGCATTTTTTGTCTGTGGTAGTTTGGTGTCGCCGTCCTATTGCGTACGGATTTGACATTTGTAATTTTGTATTATTGAAAAGCTTTGCAAATGCAACGTTAATTTCACTAACTTTTATTCATTTTCAATCGGTCGCTTATATATATTTACCGATTCAGGTACACATACAATCTTTAAAATGTCGGACGACGAAGTGATACGGTTTGAAATCACCGATTACGATTTGGATAATGAATTTAACCCACACCGAAGCAGGAAAGCAAAGAAAGAACAACAGATCTACGGTAAGATTTAAGCTATGTGGTAAATATGCTCTGAAAATATATTATATATATATATATATATTTTATATCACTTAGTGTAATGCTTTGGTATTTCCGGTCCTATTACTTGTAACTGAATTCATTTGTACTTGTATTGTCGAAACAAATTGAATACTGCTATTAAAATTTACATAAATTGTAGGCAATGTTTGGCATCCGTAAGTCTTGAAAAATTATATATATCCCTGCATCTATGTATAATAAATAATATAATGTACATTATTTTTCTAGGAGTATGGTCAAAAGACAGTGACGAAGACGATAATGAGGACAATATTAGGAAGAGAACTCGTAAACCTAAGGACTTCTCTGCACCCATTGGGTTTGTGGCCGGTGGAGTGCAGCAGGCTGGCAAGAAGAAGGAAGAAAGCAAAGGTTTGTAATAAAAGAACTTGTAAAAAGGTTTTAACATACCTTCTTCAAATTGCGGGTATAGCTCAGAAGATACAAGAATACAGCAGCTATTGAATAAACTTTTTTGTTTTATTTTAATTTTATTTATATTATTTACGTATTTTGTTTTTTTTTTAATTATGATAGTTTAATCAGAAAATATAAAAAAAAAACCATCTTCCTAAAGCCTTACATCAAGCGGCGGAACACTAATAGGCTGGTCTAACATTAAATCATTGATTAGCAATAAGTTAAGAAGAATGAATTTGAATTTTCCATCTCAATTATCCTAATGTAACTGTAACCACTAACTATCAAAATAATTGAAAACATTTCTACAGAATTAGAATCATCAGAAGCCTCGACATCCCGTCCGAATATTGTAGACAGTTCAGATGAAGAAGAACAGGACTCACCAGCTGCAAGCGACACGGCCGGGATTAGGCGGCAGGGACAAGGCATGAAGCCCGTCAACCTGGGAGGCAATGTGGGGACGTGGGAGAAGCACACTAAAGGTATTGGAGCCAAGCTGCTATTGCGGGTCAGTATGCCATTCTGTAATTTAGGCTATTGACCTCTCATAAAACATAAATGCCAGTATGTCTTTACATGAACATTTATATCAAAATCAAGATCTCAAAAATGTTTTTATTCCAATTAGTTGGAGAACTTTCACATGAATTTGAACATGTAAAAACCCCCATTGAGTTTAAATGTATGGAGTTGTCGCAAGATGGCTGCTGGGGTATAATAAATTTGTATTCCTAAATTATTTTTAGAGTTCTGCATTAGGACATTTATATACATTCAACATTGTAAATTTTTTAAGCTAATATATATAATGATGATTGTTGAATATCACTCAACAACTCAACTTCTTAATGTGTCTCAGAAATAACAGATACCAAAATATTTCAATTCTGTTTTCTTGTCAAAGTTATAAAACAATTCTACCATCCTTATAATTACCTTTGCCTAACTTTAAATATTTGTTCACAGATGGGGTACCAGCCTGGCAAGGGGTTAGGTAAGGACCTGCAGGGTATCTCGGCTCCTGTAGAGGCTACTGTCAGGAAAGGAAGAGGTGCTATTGGTGCTTATGGTCCAGAGAAAGCTGCTGTGAGTATAATTTTGTTTATATGTAATTATAATCTTTTTGTGTCTGCCGTGTCTGGACATTGAAGGATAAAGTTTTCTAACACAAGCATTATTTACTCAAAAAAGGGGCTCCAAACCCAAATTCTATATTGTCTAATACAGAACAATGCAAATTAATAAATGATTTATTGATTATAATTACTTTGAGATATTCAAATTGAAAAGAAACATGTTAATGATTTGACAACCTTAACAGACGTCTACTACTACTTACCTTTAAACACGATATATGATTCGATAAATGATTCGATAAATAAAAACTCGACTCAGATTCTTATGTAAACCAAAAAAATCAAAAATTATCGATTCTAATCAAATTATAAATTAAATGTGTGTACATTCTTCCACCTTCCTCAACAATACTTTATCTAGAACCATCTCCATTCCTTTCAGTTAAAAGCAAAACAGAAAGAGGAGGAACAGCGTCGTCTGAAAGAGAAAGAAGATGAAAAAGGTTCCAAAGAGAAGACGTACAACTGGAAGAAGTCCCACAAGGGGCGCTACTTCTACCGCGACGCCGCTGACGTCATACAAGAGGGTAAACCCACGATGCATACTATTACCAGGTATTTAGAACTTTAATCATAATGAGGTGTTATGGGATGAGATTATAGTTCATATAGACAGTGTCAACTGGAATGCACAACAGACAAAGCACCAAATAATATCACTACACTACAATGTGATACTTAGCTTACTAGTATACTACTAACTTAATTTAGCCATATTTGTAGTACATAGTCAAAGTCATAATTATATATCTTGCTACACTTCTTCAAGTGGTAGTTGAAACATTGGTTTATCACCTTCCCTTGACAAGTCAAGTCCAAAACTGAATACACATGTTTTCAGTTAGTCAGTCAGTCAGTTAGTTAATGAGTTATTTATCAATCCTCATCATCAGCCCCTCTCACCTGACTGCTGGACATAGTCAGTAGCCAGGTTTTTTGATGATCTCCGTAAGGCAGCGGGTATTGGAGGACGAGAGCAAAGGATTGAGCTTGTCAAAATCATAACAACTCCTGTTCTAAAGAATTTAATCCTAGTGTCGCAGGGGTTTCACAAAAAATTCAAATGACACGCAGAAAGACACCCAGACTCATGGATCACACGCTGATCCGAACTTGCGACACGTCGTTCATAGTGATTTTAACGTGTTGACCTCAACCTCTCGCCTAGCCGTACAGTCTTTCATGTGTATTCTGTGTACTGCAGTAACGAGTTGTCCCGCGTGCCGGTGATCGACATGACGGGCAAGCAGAAGCGCGTGCTGAGCGGGTACCACGCGCTGCGGGCGGCCGCGCCGCGCTTCGAGCACGAGCCGCGCCGCGACTGCAAGAACTTCGCCGCGCCGCAGCTCGCCACCAACATGCAGCTCATGGTCGACTGCTGCGAACAGGTACGGCCTCACTCTTAACGAAATACTTCCACAGGAGAGAAAATGTTATCGACTTACAGAAGATATTAAGGGGTTGGTTAAGGACTTTTTAGTAAATCAGAGAAAAGTTATTTACTTACAGAAGATATTAAGCCGTAGGATTTGATTGTTAGAAGGTAGACTCTGTCCTTGGAGATAAAAAAGAAAGGCAGAAAAGGGTAGTGTATTTTTTTTTGTAACAAAAAAAGGTATTCCCTGCATAGATTATAAGCTTGTTAGATGTGATAAATTTCAAGCTTTGACACGAAACTACATTAGAATATAATGAGTTAACAGTTAATGCAGTCGACAAAAGTGAATTCTTCTAATGTTTTCTTGTCTCAAAATTAAAAGAATCAAAATCATGACTGTTTTACTCGACTAACTTAATAGTAACACTCAATAAACATTCAACAGGACATCATCCAAAACGCTCGCGAGCTTCAATCAGCGGAAGACGAAATAGTTGTCTTAGAGAGGGATCTAGAAGAATGTAATATAAAGCTTGCAGAACAAGACAAAGTGATCAACAAGGTGCAGAGCATACTGGAGCGGGTTGAGCTGCTGAACAGACCTGATGTGTCCCTCGAGAGGGCTCATGATGTACTGGCCGAGTTGAAGGTATGTATACATTACATAGAATACATACAATTCTTCCGCAAACACGACACAAACACTGCTTGTAGTATTAATAGGAAAGAACATTAATGTAGCTATGATATGAAATAAAATCGTTTATTCTATAAGTCTCTCTTGCTCTATCAAACTCTAATTATGATAATGAATCAGGATGTTTTGCTCGCCAAGCTACCGCGTGTCTAGATATCCATTTGAATTTTACCCCATTGGAAAATTATGAAATAACCAAAATTTCCTCTCAACAGGACTCATTCCCAACGGAATACGAGATGTTTGGTTTGGGCACTATAGCTGGTAACATCGTGAGTCCCCTACTGAGCGCGTTACTCGCGACGTGGGACCCGCTACAGGCGCCCGAAGAGCCGATACCGACCTTCTTGAAGTGGAGGAAGCTGCTTACCGAGGAGGCCTACAACAGTCTCCTGTGGCAACACTTTGTGCCACATCTTACTGCGGCCGCCGAGTGAGTAAACTTTTAATAACAGTAGTTAAAAATAAATGGTGCCAGTACGTGTCCTTACTAAAGCAAAGCAGCCGCTTTTTGTAAAACGCTGTTACTTAAGGTGCATCCAGTAACAATGAAAGCCGACCCCATCATAGTAGGGATCTACTAGCCTTTTCCCATCTATGCAAAATCTTCAATGCAGTGTTTTAAAGCCTTTAAGCAGAAAAAATATGGACAGCAATGTGCAATACGATGTTTATGATATGTTACTATGTTTCCTTAGGTCCTGGAACCCTCGCGAGCCAGCGGGCATGCTGCGCGTCGTGCAGTCGTGGCAGGCGGCGGTCCCGGCCTGGCTGCTGCGCTCGGGCGCCACGCGCGCGCTGCTGCCGCGTCTGCTGGCCGCCGTGCGCGCCTGGGACCCCACCGGGGACACGCAGCCGCTGCATCAATGGGTACACACACACACACGCGCGTGCACACACCCATACACATGCACATATACACAAACACACACATGCAAAGTCATACCAGTGTTCTCATTCTAGTTTTATTGCTTGTTTTTCTGTTAATCTTTTATACTTTTATAATGACCTTAAATAATAAACAAATTAGTTTAGTTGACTTATCGCCTTAAATATAGAGATACTTAAGAAGAGCGGAACCATCCAACACAAGAATTACCAATGCTTCCTAGTTCCAGCCACAGTATAATTATTGTGAAAAGAAAGTTACAGAAATAAACTATTTTGATAATGGCTCTGACTGGGCTGGCTGTCCCCCCCCGCAGGTGCTCCCGTGGCACGAGCTGGCGGGCCCGGCGCTGTCCAGCTCGGTGTACCCGCTGATCCGCGGGCGGCTGGCGGCGGCGCTGGCGGCCTGGCACCCGGCGGACGGCTCGGCGCGCGGCGTGCTGGCGGCGTGGCGCGCCGCGTGGGGGCCGGCGCTGGCCGCCATGCTGCACCAGCACATCGTGCCCAAGCTCGACCACTGTCTGCAGCACGCGCCGCTGGAGCTCGTCGGCAGGGAGAACAGTGAGGCCGCATAGCTATTCATGTTCAATAATTCAAATTTGTTGTTACATATCTTTATAATGTTGATAAAAAATACTTTTCGATCTAAATCATGAGCAATGTGAATTAGTGACTATTAATCACTATAATATAAGATTTCGGTTATAGGTATCAAGTTGCTTTCTACCTCATGACTGCCAAAAGTTTCTAGTTCATATACGTTTTGTTGCCTTTGAAATGAAGGAGAATTGCTAAAATATTTTTGGTGTCTCAGATAGAGAGCTTTGCTCAGCGACAGAACCAACCGTATTTTGCTCAGTCGCATATTTTTCTAAAACATCAACAAAATCTACTATTACTGATATAATATTCCTGTACCCAGCGGCGTGGCTGTGGTGTGTGGAGTGGCTGGAGCTGCTGGGCGCGCCCACAGTGGCGGCCATCGCGGCGCGCGCGCTGCTGCCGCGCTGGCTGGCCGCGCTGGCCGCCTGGCTCAACACCAACCCGCCGCACGCCACCGTACTCAACTCTTATACTGACTTCAAGGTATCTACTTATACTTTACAAATCTTAAAGGCAATTTTATGACGGCTAACCTTTAAAAAAAATGTATTGCCAACATTTACTTAGTATATCTTGTCCATTTCGTTGTTCGACGCGATTAACGATGGTTGTTTATAAGTTTTTTTGTCGGAGACAAACACTCGTGATCAGATCAGCTAGTTTAGTAATAGATAAAAAGTTTATACATCCTAGAGGTAGCCTTATTTGTAAGAAACAACACACATTGGTTTCCACTTTTATCTGACAGTGTTTGTAGAAGTAGGCGAAACAAATATAAAAATGATTTACAGTTGCACCCAGCAAAAACTGCACTACTACATAAAAGTGTGATATGTATGGCACCCGCAATATATAATAAAATTCCAGAATATATTAAAGAAATCTATCAAACTAAGCTGTTTAAAAAGGAACTTAAAAAGTTCCTGATTGAAAAATGTTTTTATAGTGTTAGAGATTTTTTAATGTAGTACATAAGTATAGTAAGTAGTTATAGAATAATATTTTTAAAATATGTATGTTCAATTAATACCGTTCTAATTTGTAATTTTATTTAAAAATAGTTATGTTTGTTAAATTTTTGTATGCTTAACTGTGGCAAAACATGTCTGGACTTAAGGGTTATGTCTGTCATTCCCAATTTTTTACCATCCACATTTACATTTCTATGTTATGTTACACATGTTTATACAAATAAATATATCTTTATCTTTATCTTTATCTTTAACCTTTCGAATGGTACTTAATACATGAACACCGGAAATAGGTATTTGAAGAAATCAGAACAAGCAAAATAAAAAAAGAAATAATGCATCTATAGAATATTTATTTTAGCATATTATTTCGTCAATTAATACAACTCCATTTCCAGAAAATGTTCCCGGAAGAAGTGCTCAAAGAGCCGGCAGTCCGCGACGCGTTCCGCAAGGCATTAGACATGATGAACCGCAGCGCAGACCTGGACTCCGTAGAACCGCCCCCACCACCTCGCTTCATAATGCCAGAACCCAAGGAAACTTCCAGAATCGCTGAAGTCATCGCCACGACCACGCAAGCAAAGAGCTTCTCAGAACTACTCGAGACCAGATGTATCGAGAAAGGGATAACCTTCGTACCAATTGCAGGGAAGACCAGGGAAGGTAGACCTCTGTACAAGATCGGTGAACTCCAGTGTTATGTTATAAGGAATGTCATTATGTATTCGAATGACAGCGGGAGAACGTTCAGCCCGATCAGCATGGATAAGCTACTTAATTTGGTTGAAGAATAGATGTAATAAATTATTTTACTTGTAGTTTTGTTGTTTTTATTTTAAGTTTGCTTTTATAGACAGCAATGATAGTCGCTAAAGACATATAGACTTACGAAGTGATGAAAATATTTAAGAAGTATCGAGATACTTCTTACATATTTTCATTGGAACTACTTAATATTAAAATTTAGCTTTTGCGTTTAGTCTTCGAGAACCCCATGAGTCAGGAAGGGGTTCATGAACTTTTTGATTTGCTGTACCCGCGACTTCCTCTGCGTGGGATTAAACATAAAATACTTCTTATTAAGCCTCAGTTACTACTGATAACATCAGCTGCCTTTCAATAAAAGACCCGTCAAAATGGGCCCAGCCCGATAACCTAGACCAAAGAAGCAGATAGACAAAATTAAAAAAGAAATATTTTGGTGTTTGTACCGTATGTCATCCATGTGTGTGAAGTTATCTCAATATTACAAACAGAGACTTCAATGTAACATAGGTATCTAGATTTATTTATTCGGATCGTTCGATCGTCTACGGTCACAACCACAAACCAGACAATGCGCTATTGCAATCTGATATACGTATATATTATTATTTCAATGTTTTGAACATAAATCGGTTTGTATATCTAACTCATGCGATCACAAGTAGAAATCTTCTTGGCTCTACATAGGAAACTCGTGCCTACCAGTCTACCTACCAAATACATAGCAAACATTGTACGGCTGCCAATTCAACAAGGTTGAAAAATGCTATGCTATAATAAGTCTTATTGCGAATAGTATTAGGTCCAGGTTTTGCGAGTTACCTGTTTTATTTTGATAGAGTCCAATGTCAAGGCTTGCTTCTGACCGTATCGATCGGGAAGTTACCTTCTCATATTTGATAAAATATTACCTTCCTGATGCAGTCGGATAAAAATAAATGTATGAACCAGGAACATACGTATGAAGTCTCAAAAGACTTCCGTTATTTATTTTTGATTTTTTTTAGTTGATTTTTCCAATATACCTACATAAAAAAATAGACTTACCTTCATCAATGCAATATATTTTTCCATCTTTAAAAAAAGGCCTGTATTTGTAAAAAAAAGCTTAAACTAAAATAACAAACCAAATAATAATGGCAAGATTTATTAACAATGAAAATAACATGCAATATTTTCAAAAACATAGCGTCCATGTTAGTTCTACAAACTACAAGTCTATAACTACTATCTAAACATAGACAACGAAATGGAATGGCGAAAATTTTACAAGATTTTGAACTAAAAGGTTACATAGAAGGAGCTAGAGTAGACTGCTGACCCTTTGGTGTATTCCAGTTAGCTAGTTAGTCAGTACAGACTTCAGTTCCTATCTAGAACAGAAGAATTTCTAAGAAGAGGAATATTCAGTGAATATAAATGTTACATACAATTTTAATAAAGGACTACCTAATAATTCAAGAAGGTACTTTGTTATCGAAACCAACCGTATTTTATGGTCAAATATTTAAGATTATACCAGTACAGTTACTTTTTGGCATAGACCTGTAGAATACATTTTTTAAACCAAACTTATTTTTAAACTTGTACCAGAATAGTTACGTCCTCTACAGATTTTTTTTTAAATTAACCTATTCGTTTACCAGTGCACTGAACACGACAGCGTAAATTTCGCGGCAATTGGCGTAAGACCAAGAGAAAATATGAAATAAGTAGATTGAGGTCAATGTCGTTTACCATGTTTTAGAAGCTTGAATTGTAATTTTAGGCATTCCATTTCGCGTTTATGCATCTACTTTCTACCACTACCAATAACTAGTTTTAATAAATTCGATTAAAATGAGTATGTATAGTTTTATAACTGCTTCAGCGTTTGTTCGAAACATGGCACATAGGTTCCTTTAAATCTACAAGGGTTAGTTGGTTAATTCTTACATATTTCATGTTAGTTTATCATTATTATATGGCAATACTGTAAGTTATTAAGTAGGGCAAGTTAGGCAACATTGAATACTTTTTATGACCCCTTATCACGTTTAGTGCAAACAAGAAAATCCAATTAGATTCGGTTAGTTTCGTATAAATAGCTATCGTCAAAGATTAAGTACGTTTACGCGAGAATATATACATTCAGACGTTAAAAGGAAACTCACTTGCAATTCAATACTAGCACATATCTTTGTACAGAATAACAAATCAATTCCCTGACTTTGTATAGCAAATAAACTGGTATTAACATCTTATATTAATGCTAAATAGAATGCAAATTGACAAGCACTAATCGTGATGTCGTTTATGTAACAAGAAACGACCTTGGATCTACGTTGACTGCGTTCAACCATTAATATTCAATTTGATCGCTAAAGTATTCAGAGAGAAGAATATTAAGAAAAACGTTAAAAGGCAGGCAATCCTTCATTTTGGCAAGAAAAGCATTTTTATATTACCTTTTGGGAATGACTAGTTATTACAAACTTATTAAGACGAACACAACAAAAATAAATTCGATATGATAAATTCGACCCGATACCTAGACCTTAGATCTACACGAATATCAATAATTAATTTGTACTTTGACATCATTCAGCGGGAATAAAATTAACCAATAGGTATTTAAGCTTCTAGGTAGGCTTTTTTAAAGTACATTAAGCAAGAGTATATTCCCATAATTACTAAGTGCACCTATTGAAGTTACCGTTATTCTGTTATTAATTAATGGTTTGACTCAACCCAATCAGAAAAGTAATTATAATTATTTGCGGTATTTTGTTCGTTAATTAGCAACGAATAGCTTAGGAATTTCTTACTTCACTCTGATCGGTTTGAGATTGGAAAAGTATAGTACTATTTACACCAAAAAGGAATAGACTCCGCCATCGCTATCTCCAAAAAGACCGTTCTAAGCGTTACAATTTCAAAAAAGTAACGCTTTTTAAATTTCCATGAAGATGATCTAAAAACTGAATTCGTCGTTCGTTATCTTTTTACTCCATATAGTTGATTTCACATTTGTAGCGATGGCGAACATGTTCAATCTATTCATTTTTCTCCTCAATAGCCCTGTTCTGATAGTTATAAGCACGGACGGTTTGCACGCCGTTAGCAACGCCCAACAAGAAGTTGCATAGCGACAGAGAATAGTTAATAGGCTTTATAACTAAGCAGTATCGCGTCCAGATGAGGCCAGTAGCGGACAGGGTGGCCGACTGAGTGGTCGACACCGTGTCCAGGGGACGAGTGTACGCGTCCAGAGAAGCTGCTACTAACGCCTGAAAACATTGCAGTAATGCTATTAATTTGTGTCAAATATTTGGTGGAATATCGCTCGTCTTACCAACATAACCAATATTCTTTTTTTTAACTACATTGCGAGCTATATTAATAAAAAACTACAATATGAAATTAATCGGTAAAATGTGACAAACCAAAAAACTATTTTAGTTAGGGTGTAATGCTTCTAACTATTTTTTTTACTAAAAGCGGACAACACAATGATATCAACGCCTGTATTATGTACTCTTAAAGGAGTTTTCTAGCCATTGGAGAAGCGAGACAACCCATAGTCATGCAACTACAGGTGTCTCTCTTAAACAACGGCAAATCCATTAAGAACTCATCGTCAAATTGTAGGCTGAATGCATAAAATAATCGAAAAAATGTAGACAGATACTAAAATCAGGGGAATTTCAGTAAAAAAGATAAATTCTTAAAACATTTAGGTAATTTTGTTTAAAACCTCATGCAAAAAACGCAACGTGCGGTGAATAAATTAGCATGCTAGCATGCATATTGTTTAAAAGCTAAATCGCATGCACTTAACATAACATCTTACTTGGAATTTTCATGTTTAAGTATTCTTTCTTCATCGGCTTCAGTTAGACGACTAAACCACTTACCTATTCTTAAAAAGTGTTCACAATTGTTTACTGGACTTGGCCATGAGGAATATAATAGGATTTAAATATATTTGACGATACTAAGGCATAAGTTCGTTTAAATTATGTGTTTTAAACAGAGTAATGTATAAGTGAACAAGAATGTAAATTAGTAAAAACTTCAACACAAGACAATTCACAAAGAACTTACAAAAAAAGATGATTCAAATGAATTAGTACAGATAAAAAGAAGACAGAAATAAAATACAAACAAGAGTTGGTATGAAATACAAAAATGTATATTTCCATTCAAAAAGGTATTACAAAAATAGACAACCTGTTTATTGACAAAATATCAGTTTAATAGAGCAATGTAACATACACGTTGTGATTTTTAACGGTTTATCTTAACACTTAACGTTAAGTATATCACAGTTGAGTAATTTTATATCCAAACCACCAAGCGATTCTACTTATTTAAAATTCTACTTAAACATTTTAATTTTATTTTGTCGCAATTATAAATCATGTGACTTTTTTATAAAAAAAATATATTAAATAGACAACTCGAGGCTTATTTGAGAGCACAGACTTCGGAGTGTCTATCAAATTCGAAATGAATTATCATTGCGATACAAAATGGAAGTTACTAACTTGTCGAATGTTTTATTTTCGCCTTGGTTGTTGAACTAACTTAGCGGAAAATACAATACAACCACAAAATATGACACAGTAATAACAACAGACTGAAGGGATGATAATTAAAAATACATAACAATTCTTTCTTGAAAGTCTTCCTTCACAATTTGTGACTGCATTGTTTCTCAATAGCGATATATTTTGTTATGGTAAAATCATCAAAATTTACGAGTATTTCTTTTCTGGCTCTTTACGTTTACAGAGTAAGAGCCCACGATGGCCAGACTTCCGTTATTTTATAAAAGCTGAAAGTTTCTCTGTTCATGCCCCCAACATAGGTAAGAACGACCAGCGACTATCAAGTTTAACTGCGACCATATACAGGTAGTAAAGGTGCATAAAACAGTACCTTAAACACTTTAAAGTATAAAGCTCACATTTTTATATTTTCTTCGGGATTTTTTGACATAGCACGTCGTCCATTGCCGAAAACTTATTACAGACAACCCTAAACTTTATTGGTTCAATGACGTCTTTAAACGTTTGATGAAAAGTTTAGGAAGGAAAAGAGTGCGTAGTATTATCCAGCTAGGAGCAATGTGTGTATTTAAAACTAGGTCTAATACGCGCCTTGTAAAAGCCGTTAAATCTGTCCGGCTATTGTGACATTTATTATAGATCCCCAAGTAACATTTATATGAAATTGAGCTTTATACTTGAATGTATTAAAGTTACTATTTTCGTAAATATCACCTGCCCAATTAACCACAACACAAACTCTCAGGTCGCTAGTCCTTCTTGGACCACCCTTAGAGGCAAGAATCGAATAAATTTCAGCTTTTTTAAAACAACCTAGGTTTGGCCATCGAGGGCTATCTAAGCTACAAACATAGAGCCAGAAAAATCGAAAATGCTCGTTAATTAAGAAAATTTTACCATAGGAAAAAATAACGCTATGTAAAAATAGTGCAGTTACAAAATATTCACCAACACTTTCGATAACAACTTTTGGTTGTTTAAAAAATGCTATGCATGACGGCTCTTTACGGAAAAGTAAGTCCTGGCAGGCATATTTTGTGATTGTCGCTGAACATTTATTTTTTCAGATGGTAACATCTTCAAATTTAACGATCTTTTTCATTTTTTTTTCTTACTTTTCAGGCATAGCATTGAAATGGTAGGGAAACGAAACATTTCCGTTTGAAATAGGTAATTCCATTTTGTATTATAATTACCATAATTTACCTATTTTAAAATTATTTTCTACCATCCCCAAAATATATTCATCCTACGTAATGTCTTCTAAATAAATTAAATAACAATAATTTAATACCCATGATAGTGTAAAATAACAAAAAATATATTCTACTTTGACAACGTTTAAAATATTGTCCTATCAGAGAGTTAGGGCAAGATCTATTTATTAGACTTCTAGAAGATTTCGTAACTACTTATGTAATTGTCAGGGATTTATTATTGATGGCTGCAGGTGATCTCGAGGCCCGGACTTTGAGTAACACTTGCAACCATCAACTGGAAGAACGGTATAACGGCAATAAACTTCAGGGCAGTTTAGGGGTCATTTTGGCCGCTAAGCTTCGCTCATATCTGTAACGTCTGCTTAATTGGTAAAGACTGGTTCCAGCGACGAACACATTGACAAGAAACAGACTGTAGTTTTTAGGTATGATAACGAGGGAGTATCGGGACCATATCATGCCGGTCGCCGCAAGGGACGCGGACTGGGTGTAAGACAACTTTTCGGCGGGTCGATTCAGGTCACCCAACCCAGCTATCACCAAACCCTGAAAGTAATGATGGGGTGAGTCAAGGCCATATATCGTGTTGTATCAAATAAAACTGACACTGATATCAACGCAGATGTTGCTAATTCCAAATTTGATAATTGTAATGAGACTTTTTTTTGTAATATGGCCACTTATTCCGCCGTTTGCAAATAGGTACTAAAAAATCTAGTAGTGTGTTGTTGAGAATGAAAACCAACAAAAGCACACCAAAGAAATATTGATATAATTATTGATCATATCATTTTGACAGTGATAAAAGATCTCTGAGTGTAGTGATTTCTAGAAGTAATTGGCTTAGGGAAGCTTATTTGATACCTACTAATTGGAAGCCAATCTTCTCAACGAAACAAAAGTTTTCAAAATTTTATTTCTATGGCAGTCAGTTTTATTTAACACATTCCATAACCCAGAATTGAGATGAAAGAAAACAAAACGGTATGACAAACATTCAGATTAGTTATAAAGAAAACATGACAGTTAAATTGCCTTTTGAGTTTTACATGCCATTGATGAATAAATATGTTTATGAGACAATTTAATGTTAAGAGGTCTAGTTGTCGTTTTTTGAGAAACGAATTGGAAAGTTCCTAGGAAAAAACCTATGTGCACAATTTTTATCTATCTTTTCTTATTCTTAATACTGGTTAGATTTTTTATGCTTGTTATGTGACTATTATTTGCTTTTAGTATGAAAATAGACCTTCAACCTGTTTTGGGGCATTAAAAGGCCAATAAATTGTAAGTATGAGAGATAATGTTTGAATCTGATCATGATTTTTCAACACAATTTTGTAAGTATTGTACACCATTCTTTTTTTATTATTTATGGCTCTTGTTTATGACCTGTCATAAACCAAAGACAATGATAATTGGTTTAATGACATTACATGAGCATGAAGTATTTGCATGTACCATAAATGAGATTGCACTCTGTATTTTAAAGTTGCCTTATCTTTTGTAAACATACTAAGCATGATATGTGTATTGTAATTTACACCTTTATAATCTTTAGATTGATTAAATGTATGACAGTGTTTATTTTATTTATCAACAAGTACACATTAATATGAAAGTATAGATGTGATGTTTCCTCTAGTCACTAGTCACTAGCCAATGTTTTATCTGACTTTGTATGGTAGTAGATACTCAGGTACTAAAAATGTAGAAGAGTTTTAGTATGTAAGTACTATTAGCTGATATGTTAATTTAAACAGTAGAAAACTGTCACTGTGTTAAGTATTCCCATAAATATGACCATACCTACTTGAACATAGTGCCATATAAAGTAAAATTATAGTAAGTCAAGGAAAATTATAGTTTTCTTGCCTTCAGATTTCAAAATAAATTTCAGCCCTAGTTTGTAGTCAACCTGTTATCCAATGTGACTTTTCCAATGTCATAGATCATCTAAGATTGAGATAAATCAATGCTATCTCTATGGCATACATTTTTTTTTAATTTCTGCTCAGACTAGCAGACTGTATCTAATATCAAATACTGAACATAAATTCACACAATATTCAGTATGGTAGCATTTGTATACTATATTGCAATGATATATTAGTTTTTTTTTTATATTGAAATGATAAAGACCTTCTGGTAGACAAGATAACAGAAAAATGTAGTTTATTATGACTAGTAATAATTAGGCACAGAGATTTTATAATCATGATAGTGAAAACTCGCTGTCACGTATCAGAGCAGTTCAAAGTTGTTCTATTTGCAATTGCATTTCTTTTTATGTTAAGTGAACGTCGTTAATGAAGCTTAGTATGGAATGAAACGAAATATTATCTTCCATGATCTAACCCGTGCTTAGCCCTAGAAACTGTTACTTATTAAACATGCAATACGTTTGCCCTTATGCAAGGTCTTTTTAATATAAATAGGTCGACCTTGAAACACGTCCGCATTACTTACCCATTTAAAAGCGGGCGCCCAGAAAAATATAGTTTTAGGACCTAAAACAAACAAAATAAACTTTACATTGCATGCCTATGATATAAACATGAAATTAAAAAAAATAACGATAGTTACCAGCTGGATGCTCCCACATAGGGCGCATAGACTTTGGTACAAATTTGTCCGCTATGCTTACGATGATCGTATAAACTTTCGATGCGATCCTCATTTTGTCGGTTTATCACTACGTTGGAACGGAAGGAATGGTGGTTACGGAGTTACTAAGTTTTATTTAATGACGTTTTTAATTTACATGATACCATCGGCCGAGGCGAGACCCTGAAAATTTGATAAGATAAGGCTGTCATGTTCAGTTGTTTTATCAAATCTGACGTTTGCGTTTCATTATTGCAACCAATTTCAACACATGAAATGAAGCCTCGTCTATATAAGATAAATAAATTGTACAAATTCTGTTGTACATATTTAATTCAATTTTTTATTATTTTTTTGTTTTATTTTACGTACGCAGGTAATTAATAACACTCACCTTTTCCTTTGCAAAATTTTATCGTTTTGTTCACAAAGCCCACTTTCATTCCTTATGAAATTAAATGCTGAAAGGTATTTGGTCGATTGCAACTACTCTATTATTATTAAAAGTAATATTTCTAAGATTTATCGTATAAAAACTACTTATGGAACCACGAATGCAAACACGAAACTTATTTTTAATCTGTTATTGTAAAGTTGCGTTCCATTTTAAAGGTGTATTTAAGATGAAACGTATTTGGTCATTTTATTTTCTTAAACCCGAACACAGCTAGTTTTTTTTTTACAAACAAACATGGGTGCGGATGTGCGTGTGATAAATGTGTCAACGCTCAAGAATTTATAATTTTCTTTGTTTATTTTACGTTTACCATTGACTATTTCAATAACTTGTGTGTTTGTTTGATTTCTCTTATGTTTTTTGTGTTCTGAACAAAGTTTTTACTATGGGTACGAGCACAATGGGGAGTGATTTGCATTCTGATAAGCAGGACAAGTTGCTCAAGCTACAAGCTCGGAAGAAAGAATTGGAGCAGATACTTGCAGCCAAAAACGAAGAGCTTTATAAACTATGCGTGCAAGAAGTGCAGTTAACTGGCATTATGCCACCCGAAGCGCCTCTGAGTCCCGAAGTGCCTCAAAGAGAAAGATTGGGAAGTATTAAAAGTGTCGACAGATCAACAGACGGCAATGACGTTCAAGATGGGTCCGACAACTCCTCCAGGCGTCTCAGAGCCGCTACTGGTGACCGAACTCAGGAGTCCGACGCAAACTTGCGCAAGAATCTTACACATAGACTGTCCACTCCATCCATATCTGGTGTGTCGACTAAAAGTTCCCACTCAAGACACGTTCGGCGTCCAGAGACTAGTTGTTCCAATTTCTTTCCATCTCCTCCACAAGAGCGGAACACTGATACATTTTCAATTCACACATCTCATACTTATCCTGCATTAGCTGGTCGTCATGATATCATGAACGAAAACCTACAGAATGACATGCAACAGGGCACAATTTATAGACACCATACTATGACAACAGATTATATGAATAAGATATACTGTAATAATACTCCAGAAGCTCATAATGTATCTAGATTACGAGAAACTCATTTCAGTTCTAGTCATCCAGATATTACAACACATTACACTCACGGTAGCATGGCGCCGCATCCTGTACAGAATGGGATGCGGACCACTCCATTATTGTATCAATATGCCACTCATCTTAAAGCTCAAAGCCAGCATTTAACTGGGCTTGCCCACCAGCATCAGATGCAGCAGTCTAAACGCCGCCCAGAGGGCGTAAGACGAAACACATTGCAAAGAACCCAAACATATCACTTGACTTCTCACAGTGATTACAACCAATTGCATTTAGAAAATTTGAAGCATGAGGCTCCTGCACATATATACCAACACCGGTCACAACCTGATATACAAGAACAACCCCATGGACCGATAGAACGAGTCATTCCTGTACCAAATACATTGCCTTTACGAGAACATAACATGATCAAGCATCCCATGCATATGCAGCTTCAAGTGTCTACTGATGATTACATCAGGGATGACAGAAGACACTACCCTGACCAATTGACACCAGTCAGCACAAAGTCAGTCTATAATTTTGACCCAATAAGTATGAATAAATTCTCACCATTATCCCAAGGGGATAAAAAAGAAAAGCAGTGGTATGAAACCTCATTAGACTCTCCGACAAAGGCTGAAACACCTTTATTGAAAAAGAGTTCCAGTTTAAAACGAACTTCGAGCATAGGAAACTCTCAAGCATATGAGATCATGATCTCTTCTGGTCGTCACTCAGCTATGCAGAGTCCAAATCAAGTACCACAAAGTCCACCTGTCTTGTCACCGGGTGCAGTTTCCTTAGAATCCCCGAAAAATTTGACTGTAATTGAACAGGGTAAATGTATACCTTATAGAGAAGAGACAAAACCTTTTGAAATGTCTGATTTTTATAAATATTCTACTAAGTTTAGACAAGCGGCAGCTCATAAAAGTCCCCCTAATAACCCAGGTCCTAGCCTGAATACAGGGTATAATAAGTTGCCTATGGAATTGCCACAGTATGCTCAAGAACACTGGCATGGACAAACAAATTAGATTTAAGTATTTAGTTTTAAAAATAATAAATTGTAAAATTATTTAGTTGTCTATTAACTTATTTTGACAAGAATTGGTATAGAAGACCTAATTTTAATAATAACTTATATTGCACTTATGTTGTTAACTTCTTAATAATTGTGGCTTAAAGTTTCAAATTGTTACTCCCAATTTTCGGGCCTAAAATGTGTGTAAAACAAATATAAATCAAGGTAGTTAATGTAAATGTTTTGTCTACAATATTATTGTGAGGAAAAACATGGAATTAGTATAAAACTGAAAGTCTAATGCTCAGCATTATATCAATGATACCAAGAAGAACTGTCAATCACTACATTGTGCATTGACATGATTGAAATATTGATAAGATTAGCTCTGTGATAACAACTATTAAGTTGTTTTATTATATGATGACAATAAACGAGTTTATACAACTGACAATTATCTACATTATTATATACTTCTAATAAATGTGGCTAAATCAGATTTTTAACCTACTTCATACAGGAGGAGTTTCTTATGTCAGTAGTAGCATTAAAGACAAGAATAATGACTTTTTCCTGATCTCTGTATGCCCTTTTTATTAATTTAGTTAAAGTACAAGTTTTTACAAGTTAGTTCCAATTTGCCTTTATTTTAGATTTCTTTATAAAATGCTTCGCCCACCGCTTTTTAGAAATGTAATGTTACTGAACAATATTTCTCCGTTGTTTCAACCTGGCCGCTTTTGTGATATATTTTTCTCAATTTTAGTAGATGTGAGTCGTTTTTTGTGTATTTTTATTTTCAAATCTTAGAATAGCAGAAGTGATTGTTTAAGGCTTGTAGCATAAATTATACACAGCAGTTTTTTTTTTAATGTAGCCAATCATTTTGTAGCTTTTTTGTTAGCATTAGCACTAATTGGAAATCAATGCAATGAAAAGAATTTTACATTAAGACTTGTTACTGTTTTCTATTAGATACACTTGAAAAGACTTATCTTACTTGCCAAGCAAATTAAAGCCTAAGTGCCATTTGCCTTAACAAATTATACAGTAGCTATGTATTTCTCAATTTTGTATATAGATTCTAGTATGTGTATTGTGTAGTGTAAGGTGTTTTAAAGTTATTTTTATAAAGCGTTTATGTAAGAATCTTGTGCGCTTGCACAAATTAATGTGGGTCTAATAAAGTTTTATAAATAAGGTATTGTTTTATTACCTAACTTATATGATGACGGACCCGTCGAAGTTCGAAATAAATTAGAAAGTGATCTATCACTTGCGATAAAAAGACATTGTGAGGAATCCGGCACAGCGGAGAATTTCGTCAGAGGCCTACGGGCAGTTCTAACTCTGATAGCAGGTTAAAAAATATGTTTGTCTTAGAAGATCCCAAGGGTTGATTTTCAAATTGGAGTTGGTAGGCATGCGTCGTAGTCAAGAACAAATTATTAGTGAAAGAAAAGAAAAGTGATGAAACTAGTTTTTATTTATATATCAATGTTACACATTGCACCTTTACAGTTTTAATATGAACTATGAAGGCCTTCACAACGTGAGTGCCGGAACAAGGAACCTGAGTTGCTACAATTAAACGTCGAATTTGTAGGTCACGTAATTAAAAGAACAATATTCTTAGATTCTTATTAAAATATTTGTTAATTTTAATAGGTAAGCGCAATTTATTCTTATTAGCATGCAGTTTGCTGCAAATAAAATGCCTTGTATTCCGGTAACTTTCAAAAGACTAAAAATTAAAAATGGTGTCGGTTTTGCTGTAGTTTTTGCATGAGGGAATGCAAAGACCTCTTACCAGGAGTGAAACCACCATTCAAGTAGTCGTCATCATTGCCTAGAAATAAGGAAAAAAGCATTATTAGCCGTGAAGATTAGATAATTATTTAATTATTAGGTAAACATTCCTACTAATTTTTTGCACGAATGGTATCAACAAACTGCTAGCTATTCCCAAATAAACGTGACAAACAATCTCATTCTAATTAATTAAATCCAATTACACATTAATTTGAAACGAGATACTGAATTTAGGTCACTTTTTCATACGTACAGATTATAACGCTTTAATAGTACGATTAGTTAACCGATTAGGTACCTAGGTAGGCCAGGTACAGTTAAATACCCCGTGGCTCCTAACCAACGTGGACAAAAAGTTTGCAACATGATCTTAATCCGACTACAACAGAAACGTTTTGGAAACTATTCTGTCATTTTGGGCGTCATAAGCTATTTGAGACTAATTATATTTAGTTAGGTATCTACCTACATACAAATTAAACGAATCAAGGTATCATGATCAAAGACATGAGACGAAAGTAAGTAACCAACCCATGATGCTAAATTTTCGCCAAAAGCAACGCTATTCTTATGACCTTCATTTAAATTTGAATTGTTCCGGTTTGTTAACTGTAAATACGGATAATCTTGGAATAATTGGAAGCCCATCTTATATAATATGTATTATCTACTCATTTGTAGCAAGATAGGTAGATACCTATTAAGTACTTAAACAAACATAGGTATCTGTTGGTAAGTAGCTATCTTGTTAGAGTAAGTACCTATAGGAAGAGCACACACACATAGGAAAAAGGAGAAGCAGAAGATTTCCTTACCGGCACCATTCAGTTGTCCATTGATACAGCCTTCATCCCACATGTTGACACAGCGCTTGCCAGGTGTGAAGCCTCCGTTTAAATAATTGTCATCGTTACCTGAAAAAATGGCTTACTCTTTCATGAAAGGCATACATGTAGGTACTACGGAAAGTAACTAAATTCTTTATTTCTCTCCTCCTAAATACCTATTAAATTTAAAGCAAAACAAAATACTATCTTCTTCTATTAAGTACTTACATAAAATTTTCGTGTCACGGTGTACCAAAATTAAACGCTTCGACGAATTCTCATGAAATTTTGTGTATATATTCGGTTGGTCTGAGAAGCGGACAACATCTATTTTTTGTATGTACCCCTAAGAGCATTTTTTTCACTCGTTTTTTCTGCCCTGCTCTATAAAGCTGGCACTATTTGATACAGTCCACTTAGATAAGGTATGTATCTAATTTTCTTCTATCCTTTTTCCTACATCCCACATTGCAATGTTATACTGATGAAAGTTATAAGTAAACATACCTGCACCATTCAGTTGCCCATTGATGCATCCTTCATCCCACATGTTCGCACATCGTTTGCCAGGTGTGAAGCCGCCGTTCAGATAGTTGTCGTCGTTACCTTAAAAATAAACAATCGAAATCTTCTTTGACCATACATAAATGTGTAGGTATGAAAAAAAACTGTTTTTATCCATCAGACAACAAAAATGTTTAAAAAATGCTGTCAAAGTCAGTTCATTCACTTCAAGTCAAGTCACTAACGTAAATAGTTCGTTCTAACTATACCATCGGCTGGTGATATCGTGAGCCAACATTTCGCTTTTATTTATTTTATTGTAGAGAAAATGCATGACTCATCATTATATAAATTAATATTGTTTTAAGCTATCAAGATAACGTCGTCAATTCCACACTGGAACTATCTCGGACACAATACTTATCTACATCTGTTATTAATTCTTTCGTGCCAGATTATAAAATATTATTTCATCGCTACTTTATCATTTTCACGAGCAATATGCCTATGTAACGTGACGCAGCGATTATGACACGTTGATACACTGGTCATTGGCGTTGGGACCTTTAGACCTCGGCTGCCTGTACAAGAATAGTTACTAAGGGGCAGGACTGGCAGAAATTGTGAAACAAGAGCTTATCCCTTCTGAATATTTATTTCAAATAATCACGCTTTATCACGTCTTTCGTTTTATTTTAGTCCAACTTCTAGGGTTTCTTATTAAAGTAAAGGCTGCATCTTACCTGCACCGCTAAGTTGTCCATTGACGCATCCTTCATCCCACATGTTGACACATCGCTTTCCGGGGGTGAAGCCGCCGTTCAGATAGTTGTCGTCGTTACCTTCAGAATAAAATATACTTTAGGCAAGCACGAATCAAAAAGTTATGGTACTTTGTTTGCTTCATCCTTCTTCCCATCCCGTCTTCAAGTATGTAGAATTAATTAGGTAGGTAATAAGTTTGTACGTCAGCTGACGTTTAATAAGAGAGACTTGAGACTTTGATTGTTGCCTTTATGGAGTGCTGGTCAGAATACACGATGTATAAACGACAAAAATATCTTGAACCATTAGAGCTTACCTGCCCCGTTCAACTGTCCATTAATGCAGCCTTCGTCCCACATGTTGACACATCTTTGTCCGGCTGTAAGAATTTTCAGATAAATGAAACAATAATACAAATTTGGACTTAGTCTGCAATATAACTTCGAAAAAGCCTAATCCAAGAAGACAATCAGTAACCGCATAGTTATCTCAATGGTATGCATTTTCTTTACATGGTTTGTGACTGGCAAGAAAGAGACAAAATTTTCTGTCTTAGATTAGGTACTTGTATTTAATTCTACATTTCTTGACGTATTTGGATGTCCCCATCCTATCTAGTGACAATTTAAAAATGTTACGTGATTAACAGACACTTTGTGTTATTCTATACATTTGAAATTCTTCTATCAACGTATCGTAAATAAATGGTTGGGCAAAGGGAAAGGCCAGAGTCCTCGTAATTCGTTCAGGGCAAGAGCAGTCAAAATAATTGTTTACAAAAAAATATTAACATTACTTACATTTGTGTACCCCCAAAGTTTTGCAATAAACTATGGAAATTACACAGCAGGCCGCAATAAATGCCTTCATTTCGACGGTCGGACTGTTTATCGAAAAATTTATTCGCGGTAATGGTTTACCGAATGACAAATGTCTTTTGGATTCCTGTGCAATTTTCCCGCTTTTATATTCGACAGGCACTCGAAAAATTTAATAAGCCGTAACGGTATCTCTCCACTCATGATATAAGCCTTATTATTTAATTAAATCATAGGGAAGCGAAAAGCTAATTATTCTTGGATAGATAGAGATCAGTTTCCCGATTATAATTAATTGGAAAGCTTAGTTCCATGGCTTCTGAATACCGCAGGGCGCAGTTACTGGTTCTGTGTATATAATATCCATTTACATATTGTGGATATGAATACGTTTGTAAATAGGAGGGTGGTTTTGTAATTAAGCGAAGTTTAGAGCATGTCTATATTTCTTACATTTTCTCTGTAATCTTGGATTTAAGTTATTTTTATTTTATTTTATTTAATAATTTATGTACACACACAAGAGCTCTTAAAAGTAACATAACATAAATATAAATAATGTACGAGGGTACTGCTTATTTCTTAAGAAATCTCTGCCAGCAGACCCGCGAAAGGAGAAGTCGTCAATATTGGCAGTCATGGTGTGTGGCTCAATTAAACTAATAAATCAATTAACACTAATATATACTACACATAACTAAAAATATATTTTAATATATAAATATATATATGCACAAATACTATATGTATATCCAAAATAAATCAGTCATGAGAGAGATAATGCTCTTTGACGCGTTTTTTAAAGATATGAAGAGATTTGGAATCACGGATGTTAGGCGAAAGCGAGTTCCAAAGTCTTACTTTTACTGGTAGCGGCAATTTATAAGTTGTAAATTTTCAATCGATCACCCTATTGTGCTCATACCAACTACCTAAGATTTTGTCAAACATGATCCAGCTGCGTCTTCAAGTCGCCAGTCCAACTGGTTTGTGGTAAATCGATCTAAAATGTATTTTTATAATATGTAAATGGTATTTTCTTAGTAACTACAAAAGGTATTAAGCAAAAACTCGTTGTTTTAATGGAGTGGATAAACTTATTTACCGGAGTTCAAACCACTGATTCCAAGACACAAAGACGTTTCATGCTTCCATTGCATAAATACAAATGAAAACTGTAAGCTGTTTCCCTAAACTCGAATAAGAACGTGCCAGCAAAAGTACAGATAAGGGCTACGATTAACATAATAAGACTTAATTATCATAAAGATGAAACAGAAGGCAATTATGAAGCTTATTTTTGTTTAGCAGATAACTTTCGTGAGGTGAATTCATAATTGTACGTTTAAGAGAATCTCTAGAAACAGAATAAGGCTGCGTTTCCACTAGAGATGTACCTACAAGCGAAATTGTTATAAATATTAAAAAAGTAATTTTATTTATATGAAATGAAAATATATGAGTGTCAATCGATTTCTGTTGCTAGGTGTTTTCAGGCAGCTTGCAGCAGTCTTGTAACTAAATATAATTAATTACAATAAATTACGTAACTAGCCATATCATCGGAAAACCCGCAATGATATTAAATGTGCAAAGTATTCATGAAGAACACACAATCTTCTTTCTTTATATATAAAAATGAATTGCTGTTTGTTAGTCTCGCTAAAACTTGAGAACGGCTGAATCGATTTGGTTAATTTTAGTCTTGAAATATTCGTACCAGTTCAGGGAAGGTTTAAACGGTGAGAAAATCTGGGGAAATTGCACCAAAGAAAAAGAACTTTGTGTTGCCAAGTCAATAGTCGTAGCTTAGTATTCCAGCCCGCAAGAATATATGTATGTATTCATGTCCATATGAAATGAACTGAAAATTTAAAAATGGGACATCATCAAATCACTCTTCCCGCTTTGGTTTGAACAGAACGAATTATCAGACTTTCCCTTCCGAAAACCCACCCGTGGTTATTTCTTTGCCCATTGTATACCGGAACCGCGGGAAGCCTTTCGGGCAATCCCACTGGCCTCCTATATTTTTATATACCAGTCTATAGACGGCATACTGGGCAAACTACCGGCCTTTTGTCATATAAGGATGGTTTTGTCATAGATCACACTCGCTCACCGTGGGTTGAAAATTTAAGATTTCAATATTTGGAATCGAGGTTTTCTCACAATGATTTCATCATCGTTAATCAGTGGCGTATAAGACCAATTAAGAAAATACATCATCATCATTCTAACCTTTTCTCAACAATATTGTGGTAGGCTTCCTGTCTGACTGATTGCAGCTATGCAGTAGTGTTTTACAAGGAGCGACTGCCTATTAGGAAAATACATGTAACTTTAAAAAAGAGCCTACCTCATGCGTACGAAATCTATACATAGAACCGCAACGCTACCAAGATAATCCTTTAAATATCTATAAAAATTTAAAAACAGATGAAATTTGCAGAATGCATGTAAAATGTTGCAATACATACGGTTGGCTAGGTCAGTACGATGATAAATGTTCTATCCACCGCTATTTGTCACGGCTGTCAATTCGTATAAAATATGGCTGCTTGTGGGAACCGTAAGTACGAATCCAGGTGTAGTTTAGCTGATACATCTGTTTTATTTGACTGTACTAAGATATTATTCTTCCACTATGAGTAATAAAGCTATAACTGGACTATTTGATCGATAACTCGTTAAGCTACGCTTGACACATGGGTGACCATCGACGACATAACGAGTTAGTTCTTGTTTCGGAAGGCACGTTGAGTTTTGGGCACCTTCTGTTTTTCATACATCTTTGACAGTCGTTACGGTCATCCAAAGGTAGAAAGTCTGACCATCAGTCCAACAAAGGGGTATCGTGTTGCCCAAGTAACTGGAAGTCGGGGGAACGGGAAGTCAGATAGGCAGTCGCTCCTTGTAAAACAATGGTACTAAACTGAATCCGGCTGGATTGGAAGCCGACCCGACTGGAAAAAAGCTATATAATAATGATAATGAGTAATAAAGTTCTATAGATTGAAACATCCACTATAAAGATACTGGTGCTGATTTTAGAATTTTATTATATTGGACTGTATTGGAATTTCTGAGGGTCTACCACCAACTCTTCGAGTAACATTATAATGGTTGCGAAAGCGTGACCGCACCCATGGTGTAGAGTACGATCTCTTTTCTCACCCGCCACAATATTACTTTGGAACAAATCAGCCAGTACCCAGTCAACCGTATCTATTCAAAAGACAAATCAAGACAGTCACTGCAAAATTAAAAAAAGCTGTTCTAACAATAACTGAGATGATAAGTTATCTTTTGTTAATCACTATCAAGGCTGTTATCAGTAGATTTGTTTACGAATAAAGACGAGTGAAGAGTATTATATTAGCTGTATAAGTGTGATAACAATATAATTTGATGTATTATTAAAGAGTGGACCTCTCAATCGTATTAAACGTGTTTAACGCACGTAAGTCCAAAGACGTTATACGTTTTTAAGGTGGATTAAAAATATAAACGTGAGTAAATCTGTAATTTGATAAATTGTTTGCTTTTAATTATAGAGCAGTACATACTGTGCTGCAATTATAATAAAATTGTTGGAATGACTTTGCTGTCAATTGTGGTAAACCACCTCTTAGTTGACTGGTTGAGGCCGCCATTGTACTTTTTTGTATAAGAAGTATCTATAAGTAAACAAAGTTTCATTAGGATTTGTTTTTGGAGTGGTACATTTGATACAAAAGTGAAATAACAGATTTTGGATATTTTTATCAGTTTATGAGTACGATGGTACCAAAAGTAAATGTTAACTGAAGTTCTTGAACTCAACTGCATCGCAAATTGACTTGTGAATAGACAGACATAATTTTAGTTACTATTTTTATACATGCGGTCTTGGCAACGTAATAAAGTATTATAAAATCACTGAAAATAAAGGTTTTTCTCGATTCCTAACCTAAAGACTGATTCAAATCTAAAATCTAAGAGTTATATCTGCTGTTCTGTATACTTTATGTAGTATGTGGATTTCGTTACCTTTCATTAAGCTTCCATTCTATATTTTTCCTTAAAATGAATAGGCTGAAAACGATTCACTCATTGCTGAGCTTTCTGAAACTGGAGGGTTGTGTGATCCACGAATGCCCTGAGCCTGGGTGTCATTGCGCATGTGTTTTGAATGTTTGGACAAGGAATAAATTATAAAGTGCGGGAGTCGTTTTTCTTTATAAAAAACATAAAACATTTTTGCAGCTTGAAAAGCAATTTCCCACTATTTAGGATCTAACTTTAAAACAAAATTTCGTTGCATTTAGTGGTTTCGACGAGCGATACGGTTTTTGAGGTTTCACGTGAAACGATCACGCATTCAAACGTATCAAACATTTTGAAACAAATCATTATAGTTAACAGTAATCTATCATTCCGAATTCAATTAACTGATATTAAATGGTTTTATACTGATAAATTGACACGATTATTGTCTAAACCTGTACAGTCATAATGCATAATATAGGTATATTGTACCACACATGTGCCTTATATCACTGTTTCTATCTAATATATAAAATTCTTGTGTCACGGTATACGTAATTGGACTCCACTGCAACGGCTTGAACGATTCTCATGAAATTTTGTTAGCATTTTGGTTAGTTTTAAGAATTGGACAAAATCTATTTGTCAGCCCCTTTTTTATTCCCTAAATCTGTATACGTCCCAAAATAATCACATAGCTTTTTTGTGAGGCTAATTTTTTGGCCTGTTTCACCACGACCTCAAGTTCCCCCTAAATCATTTGACAGATTTTGTCATACAAAGAATGGCAATATTTTCAATTTATCTGTCAGATTGCGACTACTCAGTGATTGTGTTGTGTATGTATCAAATTTTTCTAAGATTTCACACCGCAAATATTTTGTATTTATTTATTTATTAAGACATAAATATTTTAGGACGATCTCAAAGAATTTAAATACTAAGTATAATTTATTGTGCCGTAGTTATTTTTAGATGCTGTACGTATTTATAAAAATCTCAATTTAAAAGTAATAGCAATGAAGCGCGCACATGTATTGTTGCCAAGATTATAATACTTTGAGGTTGCTGGTTTGCTTCATTAGTTTTATTGAACTGAATTCTTTTTTATTTAATACGAAAGTAAGATTCAATTAAATCAAGTTTGGGATTTTTTGTGCAGAAAAAATCAAAATCAATAATTAATAATCAAATCGAGCAAAAAAAACAATCTGTATTCCCGGACCACACAATTACTTGTCTTGTTGTTGTGTGGTGACCATACCACAGTTCTATAAGTCTAGTCAATCTCTTATCATTGATTTGATAACTTCATGGGAAGAGTGCCGGACACAGGTCCAAGATGCAAAGAGCTTTTTAACATTTTTGTTTTGGTGTCGAATATTACCTAAACATGCAGTAAGTAGGTATTCTTTCTCTGCAAAGTAGTCGATGGTGGTAATTTCTAATGATTGCATAGTACTATGGCAAAAGATACTATTTTTGAAAGTCACTGTATGTAACAAACATTGTCTGACATCATCTGATAAACTGTGTCATAATTGAGATAAATATATAACTTCTAACTTATAATTGACTATTTATAGAAAACACAAAACACATTTTTTTGGAAATTAGATTATTTTATAGAAGTTGAATTTGAATTTTTATGGGTTATTATGGGTGTTATCGTTGTTGAATCGGTCCATGGTGGCTTAGAATAAAAAAAATTGCAATTGAAATGCCGTTGCCCTTTGGTACCTAATCATGGAAAATGTATTTTTTCTTTTTCTTATTCTTAAAACAGATCATTAAACTAAACCTCACCTATATACCTAAAAGTCAAATAATATGCTCCTCCGTGTATTTACGTTAAAAAGTGACAATGCTAATTAACTGTATAACTCTATCCTTTTCTGCTTGATTCGTATTCGTCATGTTTACTAAAATGCTTAACATGCTGAGACAAAACCTGTTTATAAGTATGATTAAGATGTTTTTATTAAGACTTTGTTTTAAATTCTAATGCCGTACACGTAACACGGGCTTCCGTTTATTATTGAAATACCTAAGGTAGGAATTTTATTGCATAACGAGCCAAATTATGATAACATGAGGTTGACCTTAAGCTAGCATAGGTCCACAAAATCCATAGAGTATAATTTTTATCCTATACTGTATGAAAACTCTTTTTATAAACCCTATTTTTTTTATTCTTGTTACAGGATATGAGGCTGTTGGTAACGTGTTTGTTGCTGTTGGGCATTGCGTTATCATGCGAGGCTTACAAGTTCCTGGTGGTGATCCCCATGCCGGCTCGGAGTCATGGAAACCTTGGACAAGGGGTTGTCAGACATTTGCTCAAAGCTGGACATGAGGTAAGGACAGACAAGAACTAGAACATATTACTCAAAATGGATGACAACAGAGTGGAATGGATAAGAATTTAAAAATTAAGATTTAGACAGTGTATTTTGGTAGGCCTTTGGACCTCCTGTCACTTTGCATTTCTCCATAATGTCAATTATAATACTTTGTGTGTGATGTTAGTCCTTTGATTAGGTAGAACCCTTTAGACTATTTATTACATGAACTCTCATAACGGCTTTTCTTTCATGCAGGTTACATACATATCTGCGATACCATACAAGAATCCTTCTCCAAAATACCGAAATATTGATGTCAGCGCCTCAGTACAATTGCCTGGTAAGTAATAGTTTATAAACTGCAATAACGCACAAAAAACCTTATTATACGTATTGGAAAGAGTAGCAAAACTAAGCATTGCAGGACCCTTTTGTAGAGGTGGATTTGTGGTTAACGGACACATTTCGAGTATTCCTGCTGTCCACGGGATCACAGACTGCTATCACTACTATGAAAACTTTAAAATTTTGCCGCCTTAGGCCCGGGCTAGCTCGGCTTGTAGGGAAATCCACCTTGAGCTTATTTTCTTCTGTAGAAAAAATGAATTAATCACTGCGCTATCCTGCTTGTGAAGACCAAAAGCATCGAAACTTGCCCTAACAATTTCGTATTACTTGCAGAGGAATTAATAAATATCAAATCAATCATGAACAAAGAAGCACCAGAAATGGATCCAACAATGTTAGTATTCATGATGTCAATGATCATAAAGATGTACGTCGAAAGTAAAGAAGTTCAGGCACTTTTCACTAACCCAAAAGAGCAATTTGATGCAGTGATCACTGAATGGATGTTTAGCGATATTCCTTCTGGGTAAGTATTAAACTTAAATATACACCCTGGGGGATTAAATATACACCATGAAGAGTTATTTTCGTATTTTGTGAACAGAGTTTTTTTAACTAGCTCCTGTGTATTATCACCTCTCGCTTTGTTCGAAAATAAATCTTGCAAGTTAGAGACCCCGGTTTTCGTTCAAGCTGAAATTTTCGATGTTTATGTACGAGAATATTGTGTGTCATTAGAATATTATGATGCTATGGAGCTAATTAGGTGGTGGAGCTGAAAAGGATAGAGGATAGAGGGTATAGAAGTTCCGCAATTGTTCGATACTAATCGAGTATCGTGGGGTTCTTATTGAAGAGAACTTTGGACATACGTTTGAAAAATTGGCTGAAAAATTTCGTTTCCAAAATGTTTTTTTTCTAATAATATTATTCTTCCCTTCTAGATTAGCAGCAGTATTTGACTGTCCAATGATTTACTTATCGACTGTGGAGCCACACTGGAGGATATTGAAAATAGTTGATTTGGCTACAAACCCCGCGTACGATGTCGACGCAACCTCCACATACTCTCCACCATTGAACTTTTACCAGCGCGTAAACGAATTGTGGATTAGAATAAAATCAACTTTCTTAGAAACATTGTGAGTGTTATGATCGATTGCTTATGTACCTATTTACACCCATTTCTTTTAGGCATTTCCACGAACGAGCTAAATGCGGGAGACACTTATTCAGGTTCAGGTTAAGTCAGTAAGAGTTTGTGATTTTCAAAATTCGCAACGACGATGTGGCATTACTAAAGAAACGTCGTTTATAAGACAAAGACATAGATGGATATTGGTGTTCAATTTATCAGAATTGTAGTATTTATATAGAGGGTAGAGCCAAAGGGAGTGTAAAAAAAGCTCGTAAATAACCAAAAAATGAAGATTTTTGTATCACGTTTGGATGCATTAGAAACTGACTTTTTAATTTCCAAATAAAAATACTGATTACATAACCCATTGGTGATAATCTGTTAAAACCCTACCAATAATTCCTTGATAAAAATAAAAACTGAACTAGTTGAGACAATTATGTCACCATTTGAGATTAGGCGATTAAGTTAAAAAAAAAGCTTTAAACTTTTACGATACTTACATATATTATTATTGACGTTTTTTAGTAAGACAAATAAACTACATTCACTCTAAAACACAATATTTTCTTTCGGATGAAATAGCAAATTTCAATTATTTTAATCATTTTCAATATTACAGCGTAACAGATGCCGTTGAAAAACAAACATACGATGACTTGTTCGTTCCGATTATACAGAAGAGAGGTAGGAAGGCTCCATCTTTCGAAGAGGTCAGGAATAACGTGTCCTTGGTGCTGGGCAACTCTCACTTATCCATGGGATTCCCCTCGAGTCAGCCTCAGATCTACAAGTCCATTGGAGGGTATCACATTGAGGACACTGTTGATCCTTTGCCTAAGGTATATGTTGCTATATATCAGTTTTTCCTTGGCCAGTGTATATTTAACGATATGTAAATGGAGGATCTCCTGGTGTCCTGAAATGCAAACTTAGAGCCTGCTGTTGTCACTAGTTTCCCACAATGTAATGTACTTTCATATCGGTGAATACATTGTAATTTGTGATATTGTGGTGTGTGAGAGAGAGATTTTTACTATTTATTAATATGTGATAGTGCTAGTTAGTGATTTTAGTATATTATGCTGGACAACGGTTGCCTTTTTTATACCTTTAGTAATTCAAGATGTACTTGTACACTAAATACTAAATTGGTAAAAATGGGTGGAGAGTTCGAGCGTCAAGGAGTAATATAACTATGAGGTTAATGAATATAATGATTTCTAGTCTTTCCGCTTTACAGGACCTTCAAAGCTTATTAGACAATGCAAAGCACGGCCTCATATACTTCAGCATGGGATCAAACCTTAAGAGTAAGGATTTGCCGAGAGAAGTGAAACAGAACCTTCTCAAGATGTTGGGGACTTTGAAGCAGACTGTTCTTTGGAAATTTGAGGAACCACTTCCTAACCTGCCCCCTAATGTACACATCGTGCAATGGGCACCACAGCGAAGCATTCTTGGTGAGTAACAGACTCGTAACTTTTTTTTAAAGTCTGGATAAAAAGGAGGTAGGACCACCGTAAAAGAGGTGAGGGTTCTTTACAACCACCCGTTTAGTCCTGTATGACAAAGGCTTGCCAGAATCGTACGGACTTTCTGGGAGAGATCCCGTGATTCCGTTGAAGGTGTCTGGAATATTTTTAGTTGGTGGGAATGTGATGCGATTTATCCCAACGCAAAAATTGGCATTTTTAACTGAATTTACCAACCCAGGGTCTAGAGTGCCCAGTGACTTCTTCATTGCTTGACCTTATGAAGTTGGACAGCCCAATAAATAAGTCATTTTTGTTTTCTAGCTCATAAAAACTGTGTCCTATTCGTTTCACACGGTGGACTTCTATCAACTACTGAAGCCATTCACTTTGGAGTCCCGGTTGTTGGTATACCAGTGTTTGCTGATCAATTTACCAACGTATTAAGATCTGAAGCCAAGGGATTCGCAAAAAAAGTTGACCTGTCTTACACGATGGATGGACCTTTGAAAGCCGCTATTGAAGAAGTCATTAGTAATCCTAGGTAAGAATAAAGTAACACTTATAAGAATTGCTATCGGTTGGCATCGGAATTCGGTTACCACAATTTGATTTTCAAAACAATTTTAGACAATAAAATTCAGTTAGTTTTTAATTTCCTAATAGGTAAGAAAACAAGGTTTACTCCTAGTACAGACCAAATGTCAAGAAAAATGAAGGATTGCGTTAATGATCGACCTTACGTAACAACTTTCCAGACAATATCAGTCTAGGTAAATGAGTGTCTCTAAATCCATGCAACACCTTTAGTTGTTGTCATTATGATAGTAGTAACGACAGTCTATCAATGCCTCAGATTATCAGTGTCATAAAATACAGATAGCTGATTTTACGATATTGGTTGACCTTCAAAACATATTTTAAGCGATTTTTCCCTATACGTTTAATAGCATGTGATAATTATTTATAGCATGTGATAAATTTTACAAATATGCACTTTGGACTGGACAGTCAAGCAGTCGTTCTACTAAGCTGTCGCAGCTATCGCATCGTCTAAAAGAGCTAGTAAAATGTATTAAAATGACCTAAGAGTGGAATAGAATGGAATACTCCTTATTTTACACCTTAGTACGAAAACAAAATAGGGCAATGCAAACAAATATGAAGAAAGGCGAAAATAAACGACAAAAGGCGGTCTTGTCGCTAAAAAGCAATCTCTTCCAGACAACCTTTGATGCACTTTATAATATTCTGATCTTTTCTAAAACCCGTTTTCTACCAATAGGTATGCTGAAAAGGCAAAGGAGTTGTCTTTCATTTACCACGATCGGCCAGTAAAGCCGGGTGATGAGCTAGTTCACTGGGTGCAGCACGTAGTGCGCACGCGCGGCGCCCCGCACCTGCGCGCTCTCGCATACCACGTACCGTTGTACCAGCGCCTGTATCTAGACCTAGTTGCCCTCCTTATACTCGCTTACATCATCATGAAGATTTTAGTTAAACGAGCATACAGTGCTGTGTTTTCGAAAAATAAATCTGATAAAAAGAAAACTAATTAGACTTAACTTCTTAGAGTTACTAGCCTGGTCATATCACAATGTCTTTAACGTGGATATCTGTCTACATAAACTGATATGATGTATAAATATATTGATTTAATATAAGTATAATGATTCACCTGGTTTTTTTATTTGCCCGATATTATATCATAAAATCCGCTCTATGAGTTCATTATTTAGAATCGATTAATAAAAATTGTGAAGATTATCGTTATCAAGCAGACTCATGGAGTTAAAAATGAAATAATCTTTTATAGATATCTAGCTGTTGCCCGCGACTTCGTCCGCGTGGTTAGAAGAAATTGCGACTATAACTTGAGATTTAAACTATCCTATCTCTCAAGTTGGATCGAACTGCACATGGTGTGCGAATTTTATTATAATCGGTTAAGTGGTTTAGGAGTCCATTGAGGACAAACATTGTGACACGAGAGTCATATATATATAACTCCAATTATCATATAATATAAGTACTTAACACATTAACACGTGATTTTAATATTTTTATGATCTCAATCTCTTCTAACTCTTTTGCAATTTGCTTAGTAAAGTTTCTTTCTTTGGTTTTTTTTCTACCATTAAGCAAGGCTAACAGCTGAGACAGTTTTTTCCAACAAAAAACTACTCTTTATCAGTTTTTGTTAAGGAGACCTATAAAAGAGCTAGTTCTTGGTTCCTATTTACTGACAGGCGCCTGATCGGTGCGTGATGAACTGCAATGAATTGGACAAAAGCTGAAAACGTTTCACAATTTTTAAAATTTAGCCGGCAATAAGAGTCTAATACTAACCGTTTTATGCCCCAAGGAGGTGGGTGTCCATAAAGAGAAGAATGTGACTAATAGTGGCGTAATGACTATGCATAGCGTAGTCTCCGCTAAGTGTAAACGACAAAGTGAATAGAATGAACATTGAAAAGATCTCATAAACAGTCGGCGTCTGGCCGTTCGTCTGGTACGACGGCTTCCAAATATTTATTCACCGTTATCTTTGAGGTTTTATTGATTCTCAATGAAGTAATGTATTACGTTATACGATAACATTATCTTGTGTCTATTTTAAAACATGAAGGAAAGTATTAAAGAACGACGACTCGTTTTAATTATTAGTTTTGGTCAGTGAATCAAAATTACATGGACGTCTTTTCAAACGGTCTTCTCGAAAATATAGTGACGTCACAGATTCCTTGCCAGAAGTGTAGTGTTAAACGCAACGCACCCAACTTGCCAATGTGAGTCCCAGTCAATAGTCACATTTTATTGTAATTTATCAACATCGTCCTAACCTTTTCTCAATCATGCTTGGGTCGGCTTTCAGTCAAACCAGTGTTGAAGATGTGTTTAGTAAATAATAGCCTTGACCCACACTTTAACAAGTGTTTCCGGATCACGCAGGAGAAAGAAATCAGTCGTTGTAACATAACGTGGACCGACCGAATGAAGTGTAGCTTAACCTCAAGAGGTTATCAAAGATTTATTAGCATGCAAGTGATTCTGACTCCATCAATGATTGGGATGGAACTTTAGCTTTTAGCATTTTTTGTCAGTTGCAATCCGGTAAAAAGTTAGTCATAAAATGTTTACCCTAAGAAAAGTAATGGTCCTTGGTTTAGGATTCTCTTGTGTTGGCCAACTATCGGACAAATTTGTAATATAGTATTTATATGGTAACGTTCATATATAAGGAGTAAAACCAATGTCAATTTGGGTATCGTATGGGTATAAAATGCTTCCGCTTTTAGGCACAGTTTCAAACATCACATAATATTTTAGCTAGTACCATTCCCTTACCAAGATTCAAATATTTTTTCCCTGGGGAAAACACCGCTGTAAATTGCACAATTTCCAAAATTTCGTGTTTTCACATCTAAAGCTTCAATCCTATTTTCTTTCGCATTTCAGAAAATGGCGTCAGCAATAAATTTGTTGCTGTGCTTCTTCATACTATCCACATGTGATGCGTTGAAGATCCTGGTCATCTACCCACTACCTTCAAAGAGTCACAGCATCCTTGGTGAGGGTGTTGTCAGACCACTTTTGAAAGCAGGACATGAGGTCAGTTAAGAAAGAAGCAAAGGTTTGAGCCTTCGTTCTGTTGGTTTACTTGGAGCTCACGAAGCAGGAATGTTGCTGATGTGGAAGTTAGATGCAGTTACTCACAATGTATCATGCCGTCTCCCTTCAACCTGTCCTATTTTAAGGGCTCATAACACTGGCACATTGTTTTGTGGTGCAAGTAACAATGGTGCTTTGCGGACTTTACACAATGCGATAACAGTTAATGATATGGCAAAAAAGACACAGATGTCATTTATATCTTGTCAATGATAAGTTATTCTATTTTTAGCTAGTATGTCATTAAAATATTGTATAACGGCGAGTATCGTGTAAATAATATATACACGAATACGCATTCCATTGCTGCAGCGCTTGACCGCTGCGCGTGCGCTTGTTAGACGGCTTTTTAAAGTAGAAAAATGGCGGGGGCATGTTATATAAGCTATATTTTGTAGCCTTTTTTTGAGCTGTTGTATTAAATGTTAATTGTTGATTTTTCATATTAAATGTCCATTATTTGGCTTAATTAAGAATGAAAATTAACAGTTAGTACTGTGTCTTCCGATTTCTACCACTAAATTGATGAACTTAATATTTCAGGTAACGTACATTACTGCGTTTAAGTATAAGGACCCGCCAGCTAACCTACGTGAAATCGATGTCAGCGAAACTTTTAATTTTTTACCATGTAAGTAATATTTTTAAAACCTTACAAAGCGCCTTACAAAATCTTACAAACCTTATAAAAGCTTCTAATTGTAATTATTCTAAGTCTTTTTTTCGTACGCTGTTAGTTAATATATAATTGCTGTTTCAACTATCAGGTTCAAAACTTTTTAGATGTATATTGTTGGCAGCACCAAAACCTTTCGTATTAACGTGAGTGTTTCAGGTTTATGCGTATTCATAATTTATTCATAAACATTAAATAATAAAACTTTTTGTCAAAATGTAGTTGAATCTCACATTTAAGGTATATTTATTGACAAACTCATGTTAGTCCTTTTGTCAAGGTTTCCTTAGTAAGTTTCTCACTATCTGTCAGTATATCACCAATTATTTAGAGACATGTAGTTTTGTTAATGTGACTTTTATTGCTTACAGCTGCCCAAATTAATTTGAAGAAAATTCTTGCTAGTGAAGTACCGTTGACGATGCCTGGCTTAATGATTCCCCTCATGAGAAGTCTCCAAGCGAAATCACTTGAATATGACCATGTCCAAAAGTTTTTAGGTGATCCAAATGAACATTTTGACGTGGTAGTTGCTGAGTGGATGACCGTTTACTTCCTAAATGGGTACGTCTGCGTATATCACTAAAATTTTAAAATGTTAATGATGATGTAAGCATTAAGTAATCAATCAGAAAAAAGGTAGGTATTATAATGTAGATTTTTCACATATTTGTTAAGTGGTTTGATTCCGAAGGCGACAAAGAAACTAAATCCAGTTAGCATTTTTAATAGACCCTGGATTTTTAACGTGGGGTTTTAGTGGCGCTGGGTTTGTATTCCCGAGATTTAGGTTCGATCCCAACGCAAGCAATGTACCAATGACTTTCAAAGTTAAACTTATGAGGAAACCTGGATACCAGATATTGGAGTCTGAAATCGTCAACCCACAGTGACCTCCACACTTGGTGGCTTGTTGGCCTGGGCTCATTGCCCGCATTGGGTCGTATACACGCTATTATTTAAACTACCTTACGTTGCGGTATGACAAATTAATATAAACTATACTACAATGATTGCAACTATTTGAAGCTAATGATCAAATTTGAATATTTCAGCTTGGGACCATTATTCAACGCTCCGTTCGTCTGGGCGACATCTATGGATGTGCATTCACATGCCATCAGTATGATCGACGCTGCCCCTAATCCTGCTTACACCACTGATCTATCAACTACTAGATTTTTCCCATTTTCATTCCTTGATCGTGTGGGAGAACTTATGCATAGGATCACAGATTTCGCGGAAGACTACATGTAAGTATCGTGTAAGCTAAAGTGGAAACTGGTGATTTCTTTAACATCTTGCATATATGCTATGTATCTATGAAATCAGTTCCCCATAGATGGGTACTAATGCATCTTAATCAAACAGATCGAAAGTGTGTTATATACCTCTATTACACAAATATACCTCTTCTTCCCAGCCGTCTTTAACCTATTTAGGTTTCCTAAAAACTTTACCATCAATGTACCTTTGTTACCTTTGCTATCCCTATCCCATTAGCTCCTGTTGTCTTCTTAATGTTATCCTTGTCGTCCTTATTTTTAGGTACCATGAGCCTGCGGAAGAGGAATTGTACAACAGACTCATTGCGCCGCTGATCGCTAAGAAAGGACGTAAACCTCCTCCATTCTCTGATGTGCGATTCAATGCATCCCTCGTTCTGGGCAACTCACACATTTCTCTCGGTTCGATTTACACTCTGCCACAAAACTATATACCCATTGGAGGTTACCATATTGATGAAAATATTGAACCACTATCAAAGGTAAATATTAAGCTTTCGTCAAATACAACTCAAGCATGACTGAAATTAGTTCTCAAATACAGTTTTTCTACTCCTCCTTCATCTGATTAATTATATTAGTGGTGAAAAACTTAAATTGTGACTTTGGGCTAAAAAATCATTTATGTTTCAGGAGTTAAAAACACTTATGGAAAGTAATAAGAATGGAGTTATATATTTTAGTATGGGATCAAATTTGAAAAGTAAAGATTGGCCGGAGGATATCAAGACAGGTCTCCTGAAGATGTTTGGGAACCTGAAGCAGACTGTAATCTGGAAGTTTGAAGAAGATCTCCCAAATGTGCCCAAAAATGTTCATATCTTGAAATGGGTGCCACAAACTAGCATTTTGTGTAAGTTTTGAATTTATGTTTTCACTGAGGAATGAGGATTATGATTTTGTGTATTCTGAAAACAGTAGCAAGGTGGGAGCAAAAAAAATGCTCCTTCCAATAAAAAGCTGTTGCTAGATACAACTTGCACTTATATGTTTTTCTGATTTCAGCCCATCCCAACTGCGTAGCATTCATCACTCATGGTGGTCTCCTATCAACAACAGAAACCGTCTTCTCCGGCGTACCTATTATCGGTGTTCCAGTTTTCGGTGACCAGCTTGTTAATATTCAAATGGCAGCTAACCGAGGCCTTGGCTTGGGAGTGAAGCTGTCTTACAAAGTAGTTGAAGACCTAAAGGTTGCCATCGAAGAAATGGTCAGCAACCCAAGGTTAGTTTCTTGTTTTTTTTAAACGTAATATAAACAAAATCCTTCGTTTAGGAATTTAATCCTTGTGTACACAAAGGCACCTAGACTCGGGGTATACATTGGTGGATCACACAAATACTCGGGAATCGGGAGTCCTGTACGGAAATCGGATCCGCTACACGATAGTAATAACGTCGACTTGTCCTTGATTAACTTTTACTAATTCATTTTGCATCACTACATTTACTATAATCATTGTTGTTTCTTTATATTCAGTTACAAGGAAAAGGCCAAGTTAATGTCTTCGTTATACCACGACCGTCCTATGAAGCCCGCGGACGAGCTGGTGTACTGGGTGGAGCACGTGGTGCGCACGCGCGGCGCCCCGCACCTGCGCTCGCCGGCGCTGCTGGTGCCGCTCTACCAGCGACTCTATCTAGATCTGGCTGCACTTGTAGTGCTCGCTGTAGTTGCACTTGTTATACTAGTCAGGTACCTCCGAGTGACTAAAAAGAACGTAGATAATAAGAAAAGAAATTGAATAAATAAACGCTTTGTATTATCTTAAATGTGTTTATTATTTTTTATCCGTTTACAAAGAAAGCAAAGGAAAAATGCCGAAGCTATCATGGTCCAAAAGATAGATCATAGAGCTTGGTGATGGACGGACAAGACAACCCTTGGAGCCTTAGGATTAGGATAGCATTCTGTTTTTACCTAATCCTAAAAAAAAAATTAGTTACAGAATACTTTTATGGTAAGTTCGTGTGCGTGTACTTGGTCATTTCTAATCTTGATGGATGAAATCTCTCCGCTATCTCCGCCCCGCGGTAATGTTAATCATGCTTTATCAGCTGTGGACGTCTAAGCCGAGATATGATATTTCTTTTTTCCGGAGTAAATTTTTCCTGTTTCACAGTTTCGGCTGTTTAGGTCTTATCTATCGATAATTATAAGACCGTGACAAGCAAATTTAATATTTAGGGTTTCGTACCCAAATGTAAAACTCAACCCTATTAGTAACGGTCCGTTTGTCTGTTTGTTTGTCACCAGCTTCTTATGCTGTACTACTATAACAAAAACAAAACAAGCAATGTTGGTAAAACTCTATTTTTATTGTTACGGTGATAACAGGAGTACAAAAAATGCTTGCCTTTCGTTGGGCTGTTTTCAGTTCGCACCCAAGCAATAATTGAATTGCAACTTATGGCACCTAAGTAACTGCTAAACCAAATTGTATTCAGGTCGCAACTCGCATTCTGGCGTTAACAACTAATGAAAACTGTTGCCCTCATGCAGATTCTGTCATGGGTTACACAAATATTTTGGAACCAGAGTTTGGGCATACGACTAATGAAAAACGATTCTTCCCATGTCCCTGTTAGCATGTTTTTCAAAAATCTTCAACATTGCGAATGCGCTCGCCAACGACCAACGCAAATGCGCCTTTAAAGCTAGAAAGTGATATTACAAATTTGGATTTCTTAAATTCGATTTATGCGATTAGATGCTATCATGGATTAAAAAGTAGGTAAGTAAACTAAAAGTGAGCCAACATATCTGATATAATAACACTTTATCATCTAGATTTTACATTTAAATGCTGCTGGTTCTAACAATGTTTACTCACACGACTACAGCATTCGTAACAAAACCGATACTTTTTTCTTGTGATCAGTATTTACGATAGCGTCTTGATTGGTAAATCTTTTCAATACTCAATCATTTATTGCATTCTATATATTGCAAAGATGGCACAAAAAAAATAACTCCATCTCTCTTTTTGATATTGTTCCCATAACTAATTTTAAGTACCATTTTTTTCGGCATTTTATTTTAATTATTAATGTAAACTTGGCTATAAATTCTCCGGTTTTGAAACAATCACATTCTAGGAGGTGATAGATTGCTGAGGAAGCACTAATCTCTGTCCTATAGAAGTTACTCATGGATATAATTATCAGGGTCACCTAATTCTTTCGGACCTAGCCGGAATTAGAGATAGTGAAAATATATAAATTGATTTTTGTTTTCGCACAGCTCAAACTTTACACATTTCTTTATTTCTATCGATTTCTTTATCGAACTACAGACCATGGCTTCAGTTCCAAATCTGTTATTGTGCTTCCTCATATTATCCACATGTGACGCACTGAAGATCCTAGTCATCTACCCATTACCATCAAAGAGTCACAGTCTTCTGGGGGAGGCCGTCGTAAGACCGTTTTTGAAAGCTGGTCATGAGGTCAGTTGAACAAAAAGATTTAAAATGCTTTGGCTATCAGCATAATTTATATGCTGAAGGCTGTAGTCCCACTTCAGTACCTAATCAGGAACAGAGGTGATGATGTCGTGAAAAGTTGTGACCCACGATTGATTGTTCTGAGTTTACGTGTCTTTGTGCATGTGAATCATATGTTTGTGAAACCGCGACAAAAGGATTAAATTCCTTAAGACGGAAGTCGTTTTTTTTAATCAGAGACCAGTCTATTTTGTTACCTACTAGTACAATAATAACTCAATTAATTCATAACCTCAATGTTTTCAGGTAACGTATATCACAGCTATTGAATACAAGAATCCACCAGCAAACCTCCGTCAAATCGATGTCAGCGAAAACATTAATTTATTTCCATGTAAGTTCCTGTTCTGAAATCCAGATATATTAATAGTATTATTGCACTGATTAAGCGACTATATTTCTTGTTTGTTTGACCATCGAAAATATTGTTGTATTTTATTGTAAAGCAAAAGTGCCCGGTTTTCTCGGGTAAATATTTTAAGATCTCTCTCAGTTTGTCTTATTCCTTGATATTTCCTTAATGTACTTATTTTGGTTGCAGCTGATCATATTAATCTGAAGAAAATATTTGAGGGAGAAATACCGCAAATAACGGCTAGACTTATGACTTTTTTCATGACCCACATGCAAACGAAAACTCTTGAATATGAAAATGTTCAGAAATTGTTAAATGATCCAACGGAAGAGTTCGATGTACTAGTTCTTGAGTGGATGCTAGTAAATCTTTTCTCAGGGTATGTAATGAATGTTTTATATGATGCTAATATTAAAAACAAAAAACAGGAAAAATGAAAATATTTTTTGTAAGACTTCCCGGTTGATCAAGATAAAAAAAAAATAACTGTCACCCTATCGGGTATTGGTATTTAATTCTAAATTGAGAGATTGGTATAGAGTAAAATGCTTGACTTTGCAACGATGTGTAACGTAAAATCGCATGTGAATTTTAGGAACTTTCCAACGTATAATTTCCAAATAGCAACTATGCTACGGGGTTTCGATATTGTTAATCGGCGAACTGACCGCTATTAAATGCTTCAGCTTGGGCTCATTATTCAATGCTCCAGTCGTCTGGGTGACATCTGCGGAAATATATTCATCTGTAGTGAGTCTCGTCGATGCTGCGCCCAACCCTGCTTACACCACTGACCTGTTGTCTGTGGGAAACGTCCCATTTTCATTTAAAGACCGAGTGGGTGAACTCAAGAATAGAATAATAGATTACGCATTTGACTATTTGTAAGTAAAGCTTTGTTTTACGAAAATACGGATCACTTTATTTTTACGATAATTTGAAATTTAATTGACTTATTAATATGATCAATCAAGTCCATCCAAAGTTTGTAACTATAAGACCACTTTTGGCAATAAAACCGCCCATCATGGCATCATGTCTTCATAACAACCATGTTTGCAATAAATATTTTTTATTCTCTTCTTTCCTCACATTGACAGTCCAACCCTTGTAAAATTGTGAAGAGATGTTAATAGCACTTTTTGATTGCCAGATACCATGAGCCTGCAGAAGCCGAAGTGTACAACAGACTAATCGCGCCTCTGATATTAAAGAGAGGACGTCAACCTCCACCATACTGTGATGTTCGATACAATGCCTCCCTCGTTCTCGGCAACTCACATGTATCTTTAGGAGCTGTATACACTTTGCCGCAGAACTATATTCCCATTGGAGGGTTCCATGCTAGTGAAAAGATTGAACAGCTGTCGGAGGTAAATTCACAAACCAAAGATATCGTTCGCAGTTATGCTCAAGAAAGTAAAATCTGTACTCAGATTTTCATTTAAATTGTAATATTTGAAAACTATCACAATCTTTCAAAAAATCATTCATTTCTGCTTCTGCTCTATTAGCGACTTCTATTATACCTGTTTTGTTTTTAGGAATTGAAAACAATCATGGAAAGTAATAAGAATGGAGTGATATACTTTAGTATGGGATCGAACTTGTACAGTAAGGATTGGCCGGAGGAGATCAAGACAGGTCTTCTGAAGATGTTTGGGAACCTGAAACAGACAGTAATCTGGAAGTTTGAAGAAGATTTCCCGGATGTGCCTAAAAATGTTCACATCCTAAAATGGGCGCCACAACCTAGCATTCTATGTAAGTTTCAAATTTATTGCAATCTTTGGCTTAATTACATGAGTTGTAGCAGAATTGGGTGGACATCGTTTTCTTTTTAAGGGATGGAAGTGGAGGGAAGTGGCGAGTGATAGAAGAATTTGACGTTAAAAGGCAGAGACCTTACCTGAGATGTTTGATTGTCTGAGATGTAGAATGTAAAATTTCATATAGATGGAAATCCAGAAGTAAACAAATCGGCCTACGTCCGGCCAAGGTCCTGCAGATGCTAATGCAAATGCTTTTTTTATTTCAGCTCATCCTAATTGTGTACTGTTCATCACTCATGGTGGTCTTCTATCGACAACAGAAACGGTCTCCGCCGGCGTCCCCATCATAGGTATACCAGTGTTTGGTGACCAGCATATTAACGTTAAAAGGACTGCTGCAAAAGGCATTGGTTTGGAAGTCAAGATGTCTTACTCGCTACCTGAGGATCTTAAAGTTGCCATTGGAGAGATAATCAGCAATCCACGGTAAGTTTATTGTCTTTAAAGGGTTCTGTAAACAACAAGAAGCAGCAGCGTTCAGTGGAAATTGCCCCACTAGTCCTTTCAATAAAAAATATTTCAACGTCATAACGAGAGATTTTCTAAAACCGGAACTTTATATTTAAATTACCTATGACAAGAAAAATTTTGAAAAACAACCTCAACTACTTGACCTTGATCACCGTTTCTTCCTTTTCAGGTACAAAGAAAAGGCGAAGCAACAATCGTTGATATACCACGACCGTCCCATGAAGCCCGCGGACGAGCTGGTGTACTGGGTGGAGCACGTGGTGCGCACGCGCGGCGCCCCGCACCTGCGCTCGCCGGCGCTGCTGGTGCCGCTCTACCAGCGACTCTATCTAGATCTGGCTGCACTTGTAGTACTTTCTCTGATTGCGCTTTTGTGCCTTTTAAGGTATTTAAGTAACGCAGTAAGCTCGAAATGTAAAGTAAATAGTGATAAGAAAAGAAATTAAATTAACGATTAGTACATACTGTGGCTTATTATTCTCTATCACTTCTTTAGTGATGTGACGCTATATACCTATACCTACATCCTGAATCTCAAGACATATCAAGTTGAGACTCACGACATTTCTGAAAAAGCTTGAAACTTGGCTTCATTTCTATCATTGCTATTACTTGTTTAAATGTAGACTATGATGGAGGATTCATCAGGAGAATAGTTGACTTAGAAAAAAAATGTTCCTAATACAGGTAAGGATTTTTTATGAACAGAAAACCTTTGATTCAAATAAATCCACGAAGAAAATAAAAATCTGTCAGTATTGATATCAAACAGGTGATTTTCCTTTATGCTTATCAACTTTCTCAAATTAGTGATGATCTAATCAACTTAGGTAATATTATTATGTATTTGTTTGCGTTATGACAAGCGAGAATAAAATCGAACTATCATCGTGACCAATTAAAGCCAAGTCTTGGTTACTTTAAGAAGTAACCGCCGTTTTCTTAAAATTCCTAATCACAGTTCAGACAAGTTTTTTAATTGGCTTAAATAACTTCTCCAAAATTTTATTTTAAAGTTTTACATAATTTAAAACTAAAATTCCTCGTTTTAAGCATCAATAGCCAACTTGAAACAGACTTTAAATTGTGCCATGTGTTTCTAAGTTCAGATCTCAACTAGGTCGGGTCCTGGACCTGTTACAGTCAAACTAAGAGTTTTACTTTAAGACGTGACGTCACGATCTTGTCGTTACACTTAACGACTCATTAGAACTTGTTGAACGTCCATTCTTATTTTAATTCATGACAGGTCAAGCGATATCTTTGATGACGACATGGCGGGACAATTTAGGACCATGAAATTTTAAATCGTCTTCAAATACTTATTTTTCAACACCCTAGCTACACAATATTTTTACTGATATTACATGTTGAACATAAAGACGTGCTGAGTTTGATGCGCCGTTTTTTCTCTCTAGTCGGCGAATCGAGTTAATGTCTTGTTGAATCAATGGCATGTGATTGAATTTGCTTAGAGAAGTCTTTTGAATGTGGAATCAGAATAGATATAGATATAGATATAGATTATACCACTGTTTCTTACCGACAGTATTTGACACTACAATTTTGACTTCTATCGCGTAAGCATGTAAATAAAGCGGTGACCAAATGGGTAATTAAGATTTTGATAAAAATACGCAAACTCACTATTAGTTGTTAGATGTTTACGTGGGCCACCAAGGATTGAGATAACAATTATACTGCTTAGTGCGTAAATACTTAATGACTATTATGAAACAATGAGACTTCAAAATTATGCATACGATATTTTTCGATCGTCAGCACAATAGCTTGCTTTGTGGACATATGAAATCAAGAAGTAAAACTATGTATGGACCTTTCTTATTGCGACTCTCTTTTCCCAAGCTATGTTTCGGTCAACTCCCAGTATAACTCGGCATAAACCATACATAGTTACGTTTGCAAATCATCTTGACGCTCGGCGCTATGTGAGAGTAACCCTGTAAATAGACAGTGTCACTTTCACAAAAACTAATACATCGAATCGAAAAATTCAATTCAAAAGCCGAGAATCAATATCACTGGCACTGGAGCACACAGATCAGCTGATTTGTCCACCGTACCACACCGACCAGTCTCAGACATTAGTATGACCTAAACTTAGATTACACCCAAAGTATACAGTGCTCGGTAACTCACACCGTGTATCACACGTTCTGCCTCAGAACTATAAGTCCGTAGGTGGATACCACATTCACGGCGATGTTAAGCCTTTGCCAAAGGTAATATTATAAGCTTTCATTTTTACAAGCTTTCATTTCTAAATTTCTCAGTTTCCGATTGATATATTCTTTCATGAATGTATTGCATGACGTTGATGAAATAAATCTGATCTGAAGTTGGAGCTGAAAGGAAAAACATTTTGACTCCATTAATTTGTTTCATTTAACAATGAGTTGTAAAATGCGCTTCTATTAGTTAGTAGGTAGAAATTTAACGTCTTCCTTTCTTCTCCTTAAATATATCACTTTCATTAATTAGGATTTGAAGAAGATTATGGACGAAAGTAAGTATGGAGTGATATACTTCAGCATGGGTTCAAACTTGCAAAGTGATTCCTGGCCAGAGAACGTCAAAAGTGATCTCCTGAAGATGTTTGGGAGCCTAAAGCAGATTGTCATTTGGAAGTTTGGCGTGGATCTGCCAAATTTGACTAAAAATGTACATGTCCTGAAATGGGCACCACAACCAAGTATTCTAGGTAAGTTGCGAATATTTTTTTCACATCTGAGCATGATCTTTATGTCTTTCATTGATATAATTTCTGTATAACCTACTCTACTAACCTAGATAACCTTTGTAATAGAACTTGATTTAACTTTATTTTCTGTGAGTGGTGCATTAGGTATTATTATCCATGACTGCTGAACTTTTCTGAGCGTAGCGGTTTGTAGATAATATTAGACAAATTCTATAACACTCAAATTCGTCCTTCCTGTTTCTAGAACCCCTGGATTGCTTACATATGTTCTGCGGTCCTCAAATGGATATTTTGACTATGTGCCTAACTTACAACCATATTTTTTCTTATCATTTATCTGATTACAGCTCATCCAAACTGCGTGTTATTCATCACTGGTGGTCTTCTATCGACAACAGAAACAATCTACTATTGTGTTCCTATTATTGGTATACCAGTATTCGGTGATCAACCGGTCAACATCAAAAGGGCTATAGTAAAAGGCATTGCGTTAAAAGTGAAACTATCGTACTCACTAGTCAAGGATCTCAAAGCAGCTATTCAAGAAATCATCAACAACCCCCGGTTTGTATATAAATCGTAAGCAATTTAAAATGAAATAAAAAAGTTAAAATATAGGTTTTAATCTCGTCACGCCAGAAATCGGGGTCCTTTCGAATTCTTTCGCGCATATCATAAAATTATCTCTAATGAACGGTGAAAGAAACCAGCACCCGGAAGTATGGGTGTATTAGTCCACGTCAAAACTCTACGTGCAGTTTGAAATACTTTTTTTATCCATAAGGAAATAAAGAGGATTAGACCTTTGATATCTATGATAAGCGAAAGAGCCTTAAGAAGGAAACTCACTTACGGGATGAGGTCATAAAAGGCATTATTATTGGACATTTCAGGTATACGGAAACAGTAAAGACGTTATCCGCCATACACCACGATCGTCCCATGAAGCCCGTGGACGAGATGGTGTACCGGGTGGAGCACGTGGAGAGCACGCGCGGCGCCCCGCACCTGCGCTCGCCGGCGCTGCTGGTGCCGCTCTACCAGCGACTCTATCTAGATCTGGCTGCACTAGTAGCACTCGCTGTTGTTGCACTTGTTATAGCAGCTAAGAAACTGCTTTTGAAAATGTTTTCCAAAAGTAACGAAGATGATAAGAAAAAAGATAACTGAATAAATGTCTTTAAATATCTTTCCGTCTTTAATTTGTATAATTATTTTTAGTTGCTCGAAGCAAAATGTTTCAAGCCAGAAAGGACGTTTTATTAGAGGTGTTTATAATTGAATTTCAAGCATCATTAACATAACTGCCTATTTTCGAAATTAAATTGCATAGCAACGCCAAATGAAATTTTACAGACTATGGCGGCTGTAAATTTCTGTTGGATACAAGAATAGAAGAATAACTAGAGAGAGAAAAAATTGAAATGATATTTGAAATGTTTTTAAAAGACTGGATTTACAATAAAATCTTAAAATAATAACAAACACGATAGAAGTGGACAAAGCATTATTGAAGGACCAAGATTTTAAAACTGATTTGGAGTGAGAATTCCTTGGATTTTAGAAAACTCGACTTGTTATCGATAATGTACACATTTTTTTTTCTGTGTTATTATGTGCTATTTATATGTGAGGCCTATAAGATTTTAGTTGTATATCCCATGCCAGCAATCAGTCACAAGATCCTTGGCGATGGAATAGTGAGACCACTATTGAAATCTGGACATGAGGTTAGTAGAATAACAGCAGACATTAAAAACTGAAGAGAAAACAATTTTTATTTTATTATTTTAACCGCCCGTGGCCAACCTGTGGGCCAACCTGCCACTTGAAATCAATTATCCCATTTGAAACCAAAACATCATTTGCGTTCATCCTGGTTATAAAGTATCTGTACCAAGCTTCCTCTAAATCATATGTGAGGTAAATAAATATATGATATGAAATTTTCAGGTGACGTACATAACCCCTTATGAATACAAGGATCCCCCATCGAAACTGCGCCAGATCGACGTCAGCTCTAATTCCAAATTGATACCACGTATGTATGTTTTCAGTCTTATGGTCACCTAGTAACCATTAACCTTAATTATTTATTCACAACATTGATTATTATTAATTTACAGCTGATATCACAATAAACCTTCATCAGATATTAAATGGGGAAATGACACCAGCTGATAGAATGGATTTGGTCGATATCATGAGAGCAATAGCCGTGGAGACATTGGAGAACAGAAATGTTCAAAATCTGTTGAAGGATCCAAAGGAACAATTTGATGTTGTCATCGTGGAGTGGATGCACGTCAGTCTTATGTCTGGGCAAGTATCCTGATCCTCTAATGTTCTAGTATAGGCCATTAAAAGAGGTGATGCAATAGGAATGAAAATTGAATTACAATAAATTTGACGTCACAAACATGCGATTTTATATTACTTATGAGCTGAATTTTACATGCCGAATTTGGACAAATAGTTAGACTCCCAGGGTAATCGTAATATGAGGCATCGAACCCTCGCCGGGGCAGCGTGAGACCTGGCGCAGACAAGCCCGCCTCGTCGCATTCCGAAATTGGGAACTAAGGCTCGCCAATCCGACGGCGGGACGGGCTACGGTGGAGGCAATCCGCCCACATCTCCAACAGTGGGTGGAGGGGCGGTACGGTGTTTTGACGTATCGCCTCACGCAGATGCTGACCGGACACGGTGCTTTCGGGCACTACCTGTTTCGGGTGGCCCGAAGGGAGGTCACCACAGTGTGTCATCAGTGCGGTGACGCGGATGACACCGCACTTCACACACTGGCCGCGTGTCCGGTCTTTGCGGAGCCTCGCGCCGAACTTGTGTCTGCGCTGGGTGGAGTGGACGTCGCCGAGTTGTCGGCTGTCATCGCTGCAGCGATCGGCAGCCGGGCGGCGTGGGATGCATTGGCCTCCTTCTGTGAAACAGTGATGTCACAGAAGGAGGCGGCGGAGCGCGTTCGGGTAACTGACCCCAGCGCGCCCGCCATACGCCGACGTCGAGTGGGGCGGCGCAGAGCCGCGCATGAGCGCGCTCTCCCGCCCTAACTAGGGTTCTGGGCGACGGCACGGGGGTGTCTGTCGTCCGAGTATATTACCCACGGCGGGGGGCCACATTCGGTGCTATGGATGCGGTCCCAATATGAGGCGAGGAGGCCCACGTCGGCCTCCACACAACACAAGAAAGTGACCTACCGGCCCACATTACTGGCCGGTGGAAGCCCGCGGTCGGTGTATGAAGCATTGCCATACACCGACACAAAAACGCGGATGACGTAGCACGGCGGTTCAGGTTTAGTCAGTAAAAGTCTGACACTACTCATTTCCTCCCCCGAGGGAGTGGGTGTCCATGAGGATTCCCCCGCCTAAAAAAAAAAAAGGGTAATCGTAATATTATATTTCAGTTTGGCAGCTTTATTTGGCTGTCCTCTTATCTGGATGTCTCCCGTGGAAACCCACTCAGGAATCATCAGTCTCATCGATGCAGCCCCCAACCCTGCTTACAGTACCGATTCTCTTTCAAAAACATTACCACCTTTTACATTCAATCAACGGGTGGCAGAATTATGGAGAAGAATAACAGAGCGATTCGAAGATTATGTGTAAGTTGTATATTTAGTGGTGACCTAATAGATTAGTATGATAAGGTGAAATAAGGTGCAGTCTCAATCTGACTTGATTTTACATTTAATCTACTGATTGTGTCATATTTTCACTACAGATTTACTTCAATATATTAATATAATTTACACACCTGAATGATTTCTAATGGTTTCAATAATATATTTTCCTGAGTGTACTCAAATCTTGCCAATTAAATTTGACCCACTTCTGTGTGACACTAGTATTATGTTGGCGTGAAACGGATATGATACTCTAGCTTGAAAATGGGCATAGATTGGTCATATTAATACCGTTGATTTTGGATTCATTCGATTTGTCGAGAAATCATGCTAAAACGCACCTCTCGTCACCCCGGCCTCTCTCACTGGTGTTGCCCCCGCTGCCTATTGTGGCGTTATAATGTCCTTTAAAAAGGACCGGGTTTCTCCCCATGAAGTTAATCCATGAATGAAAATAGATACAAATAATAATAACATGTTATCAGGTACTTTGATGATTTAGAAGAATTAGAATACTACAGACTGATAGTGCCACATATATTGACGAGGGGACGTCTGCCTTCAGCGTACGAGGATGTTCGGTACAACATATCCCTGGTACTGAGTATTTCAAGGGTACCCTTGGGATTGGGCAGTCTACCACAGAAATATAAACCTTTGGGAGGATACTTTATTAATGAGGAGGTAGCACCGTTATCAGAGGTACGAATCTTTGAGTATTTTATGTGTTTAAATGTAATACCAGACTCCTCAACATTTTGTCTTTCACCGATTGTCGTAGTATAATTAAATAATATTACTTTTATATGAATAAGTGAATTGGTACTGGACTTTGATTTGATCAAACCCGTACTTGTACATGAAATTCAAGTACAGAAACCACAGGATCACTTCAGCATTTTTTGAATAAATATTACTTACACAAATATTAAATTATTTAGTGTGGGAGTCGTTTAAAAAAAATAAAGAAGCTAATTGCTTTTATCAAAAATAATATCGTTTCTGTTTCTAGGAATTAAAATTAATAATGGATAGCAATAAAAATGGAGTCATATACTTCAGTATGGGCACCAATTTGGATACTAAAGATTTACCAGGAAACATCAAAATCGGTCTTCTTAAAGTATTTGGGGATCTAAAGCAGACTGTACTATGGAAGATGGAAGAAGATCTACCAAATTTGCCAGCCAATGTTCATATCATGAAATGGGCTCCTCAAATGAGCATCTTATGTATGTGTTGAACTAATTTAAATAATTTTGTGGTTTGTCTATTATGAAGTATTTAACTGTTAATAAAAAGCTGAAGAGTTTTCATTCTATATCTCAGGAACCGATCCGATTTGAAAATATGAAATTTTTGACAATTTATATTGGACAGCCAATTTCACCCACCCCTCACTGCTTTTGCTGCAAAAGAAGCAACAGAGGAACAACCTTCCCACAACGCTGTCTTTCTGTTTACAATATGGAATACAATATCAAATAAGTGTATTACAATAAGACAAGGCGACTTTATGCTGCGAACTTCTTTTATACCACTGTTCGAAACCTCTTTACTAATTTCTTTTTAATTATCATTCCAGCTCACCCAAACTGTATTTTATTCATAAGTCATGGTGGTCTACTATCGTTAATAGAAGCAATTCATACCACCATTCCTGTCATTGGTATTCCCGTCTATGGCGATCAGTTTGTGAACATCAAAAGGGCTGTGACTGAGGGCTATGCTTTAGAAGTAGATCTTTCTCATTCCCTTGCTGAAGACTTGAAAGTTGCTATACAAAAAATGTTACACGATATAAGGTTAGTTACATTTCATTTTTTACCTTAATTGATTGAACATTCTTGCGTTTTATTTTGTTCGGTGGCGTTATCTAGCTGTAAGATCTGACTTTGTCGTAGGCCGTAGGATGTTATAATTGCTTTTGTATTTTATAAGGGGCCAGTGTTTTGTTATTCAAGCAAGTAAAGGTTCTAAGTTCATGTTACTTCTATAGAATTATCTTGAGCGCAGAATTTTTCTGCAGTACTTGAACACACTAACAAAAATACAAACTATAAATAACCTCTGAGCTTTTTTTTAGAAAGGTAGGTATAGTTTTTGAGATTAACCATAAATAGTAAAAGGAGTACGTGTGTTCGTGTACCTTCTGAAGCACCAAATTTTTTTGGCTTTATTAATTTTGTGTCGTATAAAATATTTATAATGTTTAAGGTACATGAAAAGGATAAAAGAAATATCCTTAATTTTCCACGATCGTCCAATGAAGGCCGCGGACGAGCTGGTGTACTGGGTGGAGCACGTGGTGCGCACGCGCGGCGCTCCGCACCTGCGCTCGCCGGCGCTGCTGGTGCCGCTCTACCAGCGACTCTATCTAGATCTGGTTGCACTTGTAGCATTCGCAGTCGGGTTATTTGTTCGACTATTGAGACGGATATGCTTCAGAAAGAAAAAGGATGTGAAGAAGAAAAACCAATGAGTGGATTATCATTTCAATTAAAATTGTGGTGGCCTTGCAGTTTTTTGTACGAAATGCAGGTTCGATCCCAACGCAAGCAAGTGCTTAATGTGAATTTTTCGAAGTTATTTATACTTTCTTAATTTTTATAAATGCCTTAACCTTTTCTGAATGGGAAGAAGCAAAGCACTGGAACGTATACCTATATAGGCTGGTATTTCAAATCATATTTCTGTGTATTTTATTTTAAGAGTTTGTAAATAGGTGACTATTAAGGTTAAATATATCAAAAATCGTATTAATTAACGTAAAAAAGTATATTTTACTTTCATCAAATGCATTTTCACTAAAGAGAATAACTTTTACATTGTATCATAAGAAGGACAAAACAATCACACAATTAAAAACATAATCCTAACTACATTTTTTGCTAATTTGTCTTATATTTTCCGTTTGATTTACTTGTTAACGAGCACCAAAGCTTGGCTACAGCATAAATTATAGTTAATAAAGAAATAAGAATTATTGCTAATACATCTAAGAAGTATCGCTGGTAGTATGGTAAGCTTATCGCTACGGAGCGGAGGTGAGGGGCTCCTCTTGTTTGTACCACGTGGTCGATCCAAAAGTTAATCTCGTCTTTTGGTTTCGTTTGACGATGGTGGTACGCCTTCGATAGCTCCTTTGCTACGGAAGCGTAACTGTAAAAAGAAAACATCATTGGAGTTAGGGCTTATATCATTTTTTTATTTTAAAGTTGAGAATTTTATTTTTTCTTTTAGGGTACAGGCAAAAATATTTACGTTTATCTCTTAAGCCTTTCAGAAAGCCAGTGTAACCATTTTATTTTCAAAGCAACGAGTGAAACATTTTAGCTCAGATAATAAAACATTCAAAATTTCCCAGGTGTTAGTTTGCAGGGCATCACCTTATCCACAGACGGGTTTTAGAAAGATTGGTATCACATGCTTCAACCCAAGTTTTTGGGGATCGCACAAAATACTTGTTCGCAATTCTTGTTCCATGCGAGGATCGAGCCCGCGATACAGTAGTCATTGGTGGGTTACCGCATGGCCATCCCAGAAGTCGATCTCGTTGTTTTTATCCGCACAAAGTGGTTACTGGTTCCGTCATTCCACATTATCATGCAAAAATAGTTTCACATTTGGTGTATATACCTAGGATTTCCAAGTACGTCATCCATGGCCTTTTTCAAATCTTTGGGCAGGTTTGGTGTTAGTCGGACATTTCTTCCATAGCCTTGAATTTCAGCCCGCTTGGCGTTTTGGAACTGGTCTGCAAATACTGGTATGCTGACGACTGGCACTCCATGGTGGATGGTCTCAGTTATTGAGAGGAGGCCTCCGTGTGTTACGAATAGCACCAAGTTAGGATGGGCTGGATACAATAAAAAAATATGTTTATGGTACTAGGAATTACACAATTACAATAGGGTGTTTCACAAAAAAAATCTGAATGGACAGCTAGGTAGATTTTGAAAAACGACCGTATTTTTGTTAAATATTATTTTGAAAATGTGCATTTATCATACGTTTTTTATCGAAGTTGATTGAACTGCAATAACGTTAAGGTCACGTAGAAATAAACAAATGATTTTACATATATTACCTAAAATACTTTGCTGTGGTGCCCACTGCACGATGTGGACATTTTTGGGAGCATTTGCGAGAACTTCCTCAAATTTCCAAATAACTGTTTGCTTGAGACCTTTGAAGACATCCAAAATGCCTTCTTTGATCTCTACTGGCAAGTCTTTACTTTTTATGTTCGATCCCAAACTGAAGTATATGATCCCATTTTTGTTACTCTCCATAATCTTCTTTAAGTTCTGAAATTTTCGTAAAGTTCGTAACTTCGAAATGGTTTAAAAATTTAGGGCACTACGGCGAATTGTAATTATCTGAGGGCTGGACTCAGCAGGACTCCTTCTCGAGGAATGGATGTAAAACACACATCCCCTAACAGGTGCACAGGTGGTTGCCAAAGTCAAGCAGACGTGAGCAATCCCGTGATTCTGGTCTAGCAAGGGACCTGAGTCAGTGAGAGTCCAACTTCACGCCATGCCGTTGCCTCGGCGTGGATAGAAGTCCGTGTTAAAATGTGCGAAAACAAAAAAAACCTATTTATTTACCTCTGGCAAAGGTTTGACCTCATCATCAATGTGGTATCCTCCAATATGTTTGTAGTTGGGTGGTAAGGCTATTGCATCACTAATAGCAACTTGGCTGTTACCCAGAACAAGGGAGCCATTGTACCGAACCTCATTATACTCGGGAACAGGTATACCTTTCTCCTTTAGCATTGGAACTATGGACTTCTCATAGGCGCCTACCTCGTGGTAATAATACTTGCTGGAAAGGAATAAACGTTATCATAAGAATGTTGCGCGTGTTTTATTCGATTTCACAATCTGCATCAAATTACTCAAAATCAATCAACACCATTAAAATTCGTTTGATCATTTTTACTCCATGTAATTCTAATTTTTAATTTTAAAACCTTTTTAGTGCTGGCGATTCTTGGAGATTTGCCCACAAGCAGAACCTGTTTACTTACTGTGTCAATTTGTACTGTTCAACCACTTGATGCCATAGCTCCATAACTCTATCGTAGAACGTGAAGGGAGTCACGCGGTTGTGGGTGTAGTCAGCGTTGTATGCCGGATTCAGAGGACCGTCAATCAAGTTCATGATCATCCAATGAGGGTTAACGGTGGAAAACCAAACGAGAGGACATTGGAAGACTGTAGCAAATCTGAAAAAATGTTCGTAGTATGGAGACTTTTTTCTAAATAGTTCGGTGTTAAATCACAGTTTTCGTTATACATTGCAAGAAAGAAATGCTTTGAATAATAATGAATGAAACATCAGGTGTTTTTCCAAAAAAGCATGACAATCATTGCATCAGAATATGATGCAAGCATGCTGTAATAATACAATATTTTTGGCCTCCAGATAAAAATATTATGAAGGCAATTTATGCCTTAAATTATCTAAATCTGTTGTCTGGTACATCCATGAGGTGCCAAGATAAAATTACTCACGAGCTATATAGATCGACGAACATATACTCCGCCACGACAACATCGAATTTTTGGTTCCTCATCATTTCTTGGACATTTGGGTTCTCTAACGTCTTAGACGCTATCGTGAACATCATATCGAATACTAGGTCAGGGTCTTCCAAATTTATTATCCCAGCCATGACCAGTTTTATGTCCATCGTATTTTCTATAAAAATAACAAAAAATATTGTTAACATCAACACAATTGATTTGATCATGAGATAGGAAAAATTGCTGCGTAATGATGAGTTTGTAAGTCCAAAGTCCAAGATGTATATTTTGGTAGTAAATGTTACTTTATTAACGATATCGTATTTAGTTATTTATATTTTTTATACATGGTGAGGTAGAGCTTACCACTCGGCGAAGAGAAAATAATTATTTTCCCTTTTGTATGTTATTTGTATGAGCAGTTTCAAATTCGTTTTGAGGCTAGCGCCTGGTTTACCTTTGAAAGCCCAACAGTCAATCTGACAGATCTAGAAATAAAATGGACTAGCAGGTGGGTTAGGAAATACTTTCCGTAACCTAAAAATATTTCTACTACTTACCATTGATTACTTCTTTATTAGCAGACACGTCTATTTGTTTCAGGTTTGGGTGAGTTTTTGTTTCCTTGTAATAAGGCGTTATGTATGTTACCTGTTGAAATAAAGTGATTATGAGAAACTTGATAAATTTGCTTAATATTGTCGAACTGGGAATCATTTATTCTAAATGTGATCACTGCAATGTTTACTTTACTTCATTTTCATGTTATGTGATCGTATTTAACACTACTCGGAATAACTCCAGTCCTAAAAATACTATCTTTTACTTTTGAATTTAAAATTTGATGCAGGTCACCTCAGAATCAAAACCAAAAGTATTTATTTCAAATAGGCCGTTCAGGCTCTTTTAAAACGTTACAATAATGACTCTAGGTGCATCTAACGGAGAGTCGTGTTAATTTAAACAAATATTGTTTACAGAAACAAAGAGCTAGATAACATAAAACAATAACGTCCTGGTTATTTAATTTCCGGATACCATCATATTATCATAATACTTCTTAATATCATAAAGAATTCTGGATATGAAATAAATAATTTCGAACGATTGCTCATCGATTACATGATAGATACATCGCATGTTATCTTTATCTTGTCAACAAAACAAGCACGTAATCGAATGAATAAATTTAGAACAACATGAAGGTGGTACAGACCTTGAATATAATTTATTACTTAGACACCGCATAGTAAATTTAAGGTTTTCAATACCATTTGTTTGTCGGATTTTTTTGATACTATTTAATTTATTTTAGTTTTAGAATTTGGAATCCAGATGCCTTGTTAGCCTTGTCTTCTTACAGAACTAGAAGCCTATTGATTCCACTTTCCTACCTAGGACCTATTTAGATAGTCTTTTGTTTTTTAACCACTATAAAGATTAGCCGAGAAATTACTATCTAAAATGCTCGTTTTTAACCAAGCAACAGCGTTTGATTTGGCAAACGTTGACCAGGTCTATAAGCCATTGCATTTTTTGTTTGATTTGACAACCAACTGTTAAAGTGAATCTGTGACAGTTCTGAAAACGGTGACGGGTACTGCACGCGGTACTTAGGTGGTGGTACGACCTCTGCATCTTTTAACTTACCTCATGACCAGCATCCAAAAGGTGTTTGACCATATTGTCTCCAAGTATTCCATGACTCTTGCTTGGTAGAGGAAAGACAGCCAAAATCTTGTAAGCCTCAGTCCCATACAAACATAACAGGCAACTAAATATAATCCACTTTAGACTGTCCATTTTCTGAAAGAATAATCCTGTCTTTAGAGGTTCAGATAGTTTTTTTAAGAGCTTTTAGGGAGCATGTAAAAGTAAAATAACATGTAGTCGTTAAATGTATATAATTTAAAGCTTGAACTCGAAAATGAAAGAATTCTCAAAATTGGTACAGTTGGTCATGAGATTATAGACAACGTCACATATTCAAAAAAACTTTGGATAATATTAGTAAAGAAGAGGATGCAAAATGGGTGGACAGATTTAAATCAATATTGCCATGTTTCAACTCTAGTATTTTTTGCTTAGTCATGATGGTTCAAGTATTAGGTACGTATGTTAACTGCTATTATTGATTAGATTATGAAAGTAATAAAGCCTGTTTCGATCAGGTTTAGGGTCAAAATATTCAGAAAAAAACTATTATGTGGTGTAATTCAACAAATCATTACTCCCGCTTTGGGTTTAGCGTAAGGGAGTATCAGACTTTGCTGACTACAACCCATGTTCCTTCTTTTGTCTTTTGTACCGGGATATCGGAAATCCTTTCGGGCAATCCCGCTTGATGTTTAAAGCTTCTTATGTGGTCAATTGTCATTATGGCAAAGCGCATCAAGATGTATGTACGTAGGTTCTCATCTTAAGTACGTTTTCTTTACGTTTTAAAAAAGTCGAAGGTCCATAAAGGAAGCATTTCTTACTTACCAAGCTTTAATACTTGGTGTGCGTGTAAGTAAATAAAAACATACGCGGATAATTATTTTTCAAAGTCAAGATCATTTTTAAAATATTTGCGTATGATTAATATTTAAATGCCATGCAAATATTTGTCAATATTTCTGTTATCGCAATATGCAATTAAACAATCAGAGACAATAATAAGAATTTTCTATTTCGTATTAAAAATTTGTTACATATTTTAAAATAAATAATAAAAAATATCTTGTTCTACTTTAACACATTAAGGAATCAAATTTTTTGGAAATTGGAAATTAGTGTTTAGAATTTTGTATTATTGGGTAACTAATGCCTAAAACAGCAGTGTTTTTTGAAAGTGTGTGTTTTTATTCCATTGTTATCAAGTATAATTTCGGGCAAAACTCAATCTAATAATCACCAAAAAAGAAAGTACCTACATAGGCATCAAAACAATACACTAGATTATAAACCTTGGGTAGGTATTTTATTTTAGAACGTTTCGTTCAAATATGTTAACAATTTTGGCTTTCAAAGATTACTTACCAAGAATTGTACCTAACTTTTAAAATAATAACACGAAACTTACCATTGATTGTTGTTTACAATTTATAATGCATTTGATTTTCAAACAAGCACAGACACAACCGAGAATCGATATTTAAAAAACGCAGCGAATCAGCTGATTACCGCCAAAATAACGACTGCTTCAAAGCAGTTTCTGAATCAGATTAACCGTATGATCGAGTGCACATGGGGTATTTGTACTTAAAATTTGATACATAACAATGATACTACATTTAGGATTATCTTAATGACTTTGATAAAGCCAGTTTCCATAATAGATAAAAACATTTGATATGATGTAATTTTACCTTGGATGATATATTAGTGCGATACTTCTCGCGCGGTCTTTGGCACGTGAACTGTCTACCTGTGATCGTCGCGTGGGACAAATATTTGTGCGGTCAAACAATACTTGCAACAATATTTTTGTGTAAGTTTGTTTTTGATGCCTTCGTTATAACTCTGATATCATCTGTATGTACCATCAGTCCTACCTACCTATTTACTGATGGTACATCGTTTTATCTTTTATCATTTTACCACATGAAATGGAAGTGCCCACTGACCACCTAGTTCACAAGTTATGCTATTAAAAATCTTAACATATTTTTTAAGACCTCTCCACAGGTACAAGAGTTGGTGTGTATAAAGAAGTTAGTTCTAAGTAGGGGCGACCTCCAAATGTATTTTCTTCCCCTATTTATGGATCACCTTATAGTGATAAACATAATAAATCTACTTAACGAGTTCAATATCCAGTCCTTATAGTTTCGGAAAAAGGGGCTAGAGGCTTGTTGAAGCCTAAAAACATACTTATTTGAAAATAATGTGTTTGATCGTATTTAAACCAGATAAGATCATAGAATGTGAAACGAACAATTCAGTGCCTAGCTAGATTCAAGACAACGCCTGAGAGAAAAGAGGTTTACCAGAAATGAGAGGTTTGTTCTTATTTTTCCAGTATTTTATTTTCCTTATTTATTTACTCGATTTAGACACGTATTTTTTCCTTTTTCAGAAAAACTAGAATTGACAAAGATTAACTGCTTTAAAGTTTAAGAGACTGTGGGAGCTTGTGACGTAACGATATGGTAAAATTTATACTCTATCGTGTCGTCACGCGTAAGTTTCATTCATTGTAATTTGGTCAATTTATGTTTGCGGGACAAGTTAAAAAATACGTATCCATTATTATACAAAAAATTACAAGAAGGACACTGCAAAAAAAATGTCATCGACGGTAAAATGTTATTGCCCTCATATTTACCTTTTTACTGATTTTCCAGCCAAATAGCAAAGTGTTTAAATTTGTTTGTCAGTAAACAAATATGGCATTAATTACTCCCCGGTAAACTTGCGGGAAGATGATGCAGAGGATGCATTATCTTGTTTCTAGCGTGCACTTTCGTTTTAGCCTTAACGAAGTCTCAAACAGTAATGCAATAGTGTAAGTTTGGTATGACCGTCGAATCAATTGACCTTGACCTGTACGTCCAAAACTCAAATAAGTCTGCTAAAGTACAACTTTCAGGGTGCAACAAGAAGCGAAGCGCGTGGAAGCGAGGAGGAATACTAGACGGTATATGCTGCTTTTCTATTAATCCTCTCAATGAGTTAGGAAACCCCAAACATACAAATTTAAGATATCTCATACCTTGTAAGTCCAAGAGTACGTGTGTTCAGTCACAGTAATAGTATTATACGTATATTATAAGTAGGCAAATGTCATTAAAATGCTGAAGGCGGCGAGTTACAATACTGGTATGACACTATTACTGTGGTTCAGTCAACCATCTGGAGACCAGATTGTGTCCATTTATAGGAGCCCAATGAATTAAGGATTATTGAAATTATTATACTTGCGTAACACTGATGAGTAATATTTTGATATGAAATTCTCAATTCATTCTATGAACACCTTATCATAATAATGTAATTTCAAAATACCTACTTACATAATTTGTTTATTGAGTTTATCGAAGTCAGAATCTTGATTGTTTCAAGTCCAGTTAGTCGCGCCCCTAAATTTTTTGTTGCCTCATTTAGATTAAATCAATTACTCATTGATACAGGTTGAGCAACGCATGGCTTTGATTGCCATTTGGGGCTGGGAAATATATGGTTTTTGTGACTGACCGATATTCAGTTATTTGTCTTTTAATGTAGCACTGCTTACTTGTTTTGTTACTGTTAGTAATATTATCATCATCATCATCATCTCAGCCTATAGCGGTTGGATGGAGGTGGCAATGAACCGGTCGCGCTGGAGAACATATGGAGAGGCCTATGTCCAGTAATATTATACTAAACCCTAATTATTATTATGAGGATTGAGTGTGCGAAGTCAAATATAAACGAGCTCTCTTCAGTATTTGTATTTCCTTTAATGTTAATCGATGTTGGCATCGATATGAAGTTTCAGGTTTTCATTTCATTTACAAAATATTTAATCCATACACAATATGAATAACAAAAAGCAGATAAAAAATACAACACAGACACACAGATTCAATTCATAAATTAATTCTTCTTAACTTTGGTATTCGTTTTCTTTGTTAATGAGCATAAAATCCTTCTCACAATTAAAATGAGGGTTACAAGGCTTAGGAAGACTAATGCTAGAAGATCTAAGAAGTAGCGCTGGTACAGGGGGATGGGCAGCGCTATGGAGCGCAGATGAGGGGCTCCACGGGTCTTCACAACGTGGTCCACCCAGAAGTTAATGTCATCCTTTGGTTTTGTCTGACGATGATGGAATGCTTTCGATAAGTCCTTCGCTGCGGCTGCGTAACTGTGGAAAGTGAGCTTGAGTTATTAAGGGAGTAAGCCTAAAGCCGTCAGTAGTAAGTACGGCACTAAAATACTACAATAAACCCTACCATAGATACTAGATACAATAGATACATCCAAAAATCTGTACTGAACATTAAGGCTATAGTAAAAAGCGAATTTGCATCAATGAGAAATATGAATTACCTCCTTCCCTGAGTTTGTAAAAAAAATCATGAACTAGCACTTTTTAAAATAGCAATGCCGCTGTATTGCTAGGGGTCGTAATTTCTAATGAGGTGAACCACTTTTAAATTGAATGGCTAGCTAGAAAAATAATCTAAGGGAATTTTGTCTACTTGCTTTGCTATTAGCGTTTTACTAGCTTATACATACTGGCATTGCATTGTTATAGCAATAAATAACTGTGCCAAGAATTGGAGTCATCAAACTAAATTCAGTTAATTTGTCTTACCGAGGGTTTCCAAGAACTTCGTCAATAGCTGGTTTCAAATCTTTATGTAAGTTTTCTGTCAGGGTAATTTCTTTGCCGTAGCCCTTGGATTCAACTCTCTTGGCATTTTGGAACTGGTCTGCAAAAACTGGAATGGCGATGACAGGGACTCCAAAATGGACCGTCTCAGTCAGTGATAGAAGACCACCGTGCGTGATGAAGAGCACCAGGTTTGGATGAGCTGAAATCAGGACAAAGACATAGTTCATTACCTGAAGTTAATGATATTCGAAAATTGTGAAATATGTCACAATTGATGAATTGATATTACGATTTGATTAAGAATTCAAGGAACAATCAATGCTACCAAAATCCAATATATATAATTCTTATTTAATCCAATATAATTCTTGTGTCACGGTAAACTCTTCCGAAACGACTTAACCGATTCTCCTGTAATTTTGTGTGCATATCGAGTAGGTCTGACAATCAACCAACACTTCTTTGTCAATACAACGTTTGCTAGGACAGCTAGTATAATATTAAAATCTAGGGAACTGAATAAATATGAACGTTAGTTATTTATTCGGCATGCATTTCAATTTATGCCATTACAGTCATCATTCTAATACGTCGCTATTTCTTGAAACATTATACATTATTAGATAGGAACGACGATTTCAAGGTAAAAATCTTTAAAATTGACATTAAAATGCATTGCATTGCGTTTTTGAGTCGAACCTCTTTTGTAAGTATAATTGCATGGTAGAGATAGAACGTCAATTTATTCTGTTTGTCATCTCAAAGCACGTACACTATAATTTATGTCAACATGTAATAGTGAAATCAACTAATATTATACTGTCAACTATACTGTAAGACCTATATTTATTCTATTCATTGTCAAGAGGAACAAACATACAATTTGTCGTGCACGTAGATAGAATGGAAGTACTTGGACCTGATTGTATTACGGCGAAACAAATGAAGCTGATATTATACGTGCATTATTTGCTTTTGCCCATAACTGTTCAACGCCATCTAGTATTCGTTCATCTAAATCAGCCACTACTGAAAAAGTTCTATACAATTAAAACAATTTTCTTAATACATATTTATCAATTATAGCAGTTTTTTGGGGGATTTTATGACTTTAAAATACTTTATATTATAATCACAAAATCGCCAATCTAAAAATCAGTTTTTCCTGACTTCGGATTTAGTATAATGACTTTTACAAGGCATTTTCCATAATTTACCTAATATGCTAGGCTGTGGGGCCCACTGCACGATGTGGACATTTTTGGGAGTATTAGGCAGAACCTCCTCAAATTTCCAAAGTACGGTTTGCTTTAGTCCTCTGAATATTTCCAGAATTCCTTCTTTGGTTTCCGCTGGCAAATCTTTGCTTTTTATGTTCGATCCTAAGCTGAAGTATATGACACCATTTTTGGCACTGTCCATTATTTTTTGCAAGTTCTGAAAATATCAAAATCGAATAAAAATTTATCCAAGTCTTTAGTCGCTGTAACAGTTCAATAAAATGTGAGTAAGCTTTAAATTTTGTCAAATCCCGGAAAATAAAGATAGTGATCCTTCAACATCTTTAACTAATTTTTAATTCAACTTTGACCAAGAACTTTTTTGAATATTCAATTTGAATGTATTTTTTAGAAACGGACACGGCTTGTTTAAAAAAAACAATGAAAGGATTATTTACTTCTGGCAAAGGCTTGACATTCTTATCAATATGGTATCCACCAATATGTTTATAGTTCTGCGGCAACGGCACTTGATCACCGATAGCCGGGTTGCTGTTACCCAATACCAAGGAACCGTTGTATCGGACTTCATCGTAATCGGGAACTGGTATTCCTTTCTCCTTTAGTATCGGAACTACAGACTTCTCGTAGACTCCTTTTACTTTATCGTTATATGAACTGGAATAAAAATAAATAAATAACAGTGAAAAGCTTTCCAAAGATTTTTTAGTTAAATTAAATTGGATTAACAATGATCTACTGAACAACATTATTTTAGCTTTTTTCCTGACGAAGTTAGGGTCAGCTTTCAGTTCAGCCGAAGGTCCAACCAATGTTTTTACAAGGAAGGACTGCCTATCTGACCTCGTCAACCCAGTAACTTAGACTGGTTGTGAGACCTTCTAGCCAGGACCCATGTGCCTTCCGAAACACGGAGAAACTCATTATGACATGGATGGTCACTCATCCACGGACCAACCAACTTTTGTAAAATCACTGAATTATTATTTGTTTGAACATCCAATAAATTAGGTAGAGATCAGCAAAATACATACTGGCTGGTTTTGTAGAGTGCAACTACAAGATCCCAGAGTTCGGTTACTCTTTCATAGAAACTGAACGGAGCCACTCGGTGCCTAGTGTAGTCTGCACTGTGGGCTGGGTTCAGAGGACCATCAACCAAGTTCAGGATCATCCAATGAGGCTCAATGGTTGAGAACCAAATGAGAGGACATTGGAAAACTGGTCCAAATCTGGAAAGAAACGAAAATTAATCAATCATCCTTTCAAATTAAAGAATAAGCACAGACTTAATTTCGGTAATCGAATATTGACATTGTCAGTCAGTTTAAGTAAAAAAAGGGTTAAAAGATATTTGATAACGTCGACTAAGTATTCGTTCAATATATTAAGGGTGAGTTTGAAACAATTGATAAAGCAAAATCAGTTAGAAAATATAAAGGAATGTTTTAGAATACTACTTATCTGTCCTTGGTTCACAAGTCTCATAGTAATAAGCAACGAGAGATATAATTATTTGTATATAGTGAATTATCTTTAAGTCACGGAAGTACATGAACATTGATCTGGTGAATGAGACGGCAAAAAATGTTTAGTGACGTATCTGTTTAAAATGTATTTCAACATTGTGTAATAGGACAGAGTCGTTAGAGTCGTTATCACTTTAGGTATAAGTTTCGATACTGAATGAATGAGAATGCAAAAATTGTATAGTATGGTTCTATTGAAAGGTATATTATCAACATTAAAAATAATAGAGTCTTTATCACTTTAAGCATTAGTTTCGAAGCTAAGATAACTTGCGGTTAGACCGCAAGTCTGATAAGTCACAGGTCTTGAGACTGATCTCAAGGGACGTAGTGTTTCTTCTTATTTAAAAACCTACGTTTTAAAATGTCACTATCTGCCACTGTGTCTATTCAAAAATAATATCAAAATCTGTCCCGCCTTTTTTATAGTTGTAAATTGCATTGTCACCGGGTTTGAATCTACTATGAAAATTTCAGCCTGCTAGCTTATCGGAAAGTGTCTCAAAATTGATTTGCAAAAATTGAACCGGAACGACACAAGACAGACACAACAAGACAAGGGAGTTTATAAAACCGCGGAATATTAGAGTTTCTGCGCCTGATTTTTTCGGTCATGTCAAATTAAGGAAGAGTGCATCCATCGAAAGTGCCCCTTAGTACGATTCGACAATAGCCGCCGTAACCGAAATCAGTCAGAACATTAGTAATGTAATCACTTACGCACTGTACAGGTCGATGAACATGTACTCAGCGATGACGACATCAAACTTTCCTTTCCTCATTAATTCTAGGATATTTGGGTTAGTCATAGTAGCTTCAGTCATCCCGAACATCATTCCAAACAGCACATCCGGGTCTTCGAAGGATAAAGTTCCATTCATAAGCATCTTGATGTCCAATGTATTCTCTGTGGGGGCAAATAATAAAACAAATGCTGAAATGCTGCAAAATAAATGAACGTCCATACCGGTCCATGCAGACAAGGTTTATATATTATCTTCGAGCCCGAACGTTGATTAAATCGCTCCAATTGCAATGTATTGAACTGAGGTCGAAGACAAAATGACACTGTGTTGAAATAAAAACAATCAGAAAACTTCTAATCTATTAGAATGAGGTCTTCTCGGTAAGTTTTCAGTAAAATTCTCTGATATCTCAGAAGACGAATCTAAATGAATAACGAAAAGTCATTCAGGTAAATTTTCAGTAAAATTATATAATATCTCAGAGCAAACGAAATAGTTTAATTGAATGTGTTCAAAGTAAATATGATCCAAAATGAAACAAAAACGGTTTAAGTGAGAAACAATATCACAGTTCTGACTATGAACCGAATATTTTGGGATATTTGTATTGAACTTTAGATTGAGAAAGTTTATTTCTGATTCGATTCTAACGCGAGTCTAAAGATAGAATGTGAGCAAGGCCAAGAGTAATGGCTTAGTTGTTTTTCTAACTCACCGACATCTCTAAAATAGCTCGTTTAAAGCAGCAAGAATCAAGCAATGAGAAATTAATAATTTACACTTTTTATGAACCATCCGCGTATAATCTTTTTACCCATTTTATGCCTTATTTAAAAATGTAAAATGGCGGTTTTATTGTCGAAGGCATTCTTTAGAAGTCAACAACAAGGTGCACAATGAGACTGTATCCTTCAGTATAGATTCAAACACTAGTAATATAGTTTTGTAACGAAAACAGTTACTACCAACAATTAAAAGTGACAGGTCTTCACTTGTACGTGATTGAAAGGTATATTATTACTCATTTTCGATTTACTTTTTATGAATTTTTATTTTACGAAGCGGGGGTTCTCATAAATATTTAAGTCACATGGACAAAGACACCCAGATTCAGAGCATGCCTTCGTGGATCACACAAACGCTTGTCCTAAGCGGGATTGCATCCGCGACACGTGGCTCACAGTGGGTTTGGCGTGGGGTCTTCAACCACTCGGCTATCCGTGCAGTCAACTTGTTCTGTGTCTGGATGTAATTTATCTATAACATGCATGTTTTTAAAAGATAATAAGTGTGTTTATCAGTTGTCTAACACTCGTATTAAAAGCTTTGTTTTGAGACTAGATAGCGTTGTGTGAAGACCACTTAAATAGAAGTAAGAGCTTCCATTAAAGTGGCACGTGTGTAAAACATGTTGAACAGGCTACTTCCGAATGAATCTTGTTTATAATCTTATCTTTGTTGGTGCAAGGTAACTTCATATCTTTATATCTGTCTGCTGAATGAAATGTATTTGCGATTTACATGACTTATTCAAGTCTGTGCTTTGAATTATCGTTATCTATAAACTGTGTATACTCTACTAGCTGTTGACCGCGATTTCGTCCGCGTGGTTAGAAGATATAAGTTATGATTTATACGTGACCTGTTTTTTTCCACATTTTCCATTGTATCTTCGCTCCTATTAGTCGCAGCGTGATGGTATATAGCCTAAAACCTTCCTCGATGAATGGTCTATTCAATACAAAAACGATTTTTTCTATTCGAACGAGTACTTCCTGAGATTAGCGCGTTCAAACAAACAAACAAACAAATTCTTCAGCTTAATATATTAGTATAGATACCAAAATGTACGAAATTGGTGTCTAGATAGATGTTATACAACAAAACTTTACTAGAAAAGAAAATTTCGGATGTATGGGCTTTTAGACCTTTCAGTTCAATATATTGTAGGTATTCAATCAGCGTTGGATTTCAAGTAAATGTAACTTGTCAACAAGGGCAAGGCAAGATTAATTAAAAAAGGCGTTTTTCCTTCACTATTATGAATTTAATAACCTAATTTAGATTATCCTTATTTAATTGTAGAACATTTCTGAATAATTCTAAAACGTACCGTTCATGATTTTCCTGTTGTCTGTGACATCGACTTGGTGAAGATTTGGGTGAGGTTTTTCCTTTAAATATGGTGTAACATATGTCACCTGTAAAACATAATAATGATTATTCTGTGATTCGATGATGAAATTATTATGAAAAAATGTTTAGTTGTTTTTGACGTAATGACACTGATAGGACCGATATGTTGTGATGTCATGATAAAAGCGATTTGATTTGAGGAACGATGATTGCTTTTGTGTTTTAAAGAGAGAGTTGCTCTAAAATGGGCTTAGCCAAGAAAATTCTTTTTTCCTTGTCTAAGAAATAAAAATCAATAACTGGTTAAATGCCAGTTGGATTTGAAAATGAGTTTTCTAAACAAATAGGTTAACTAAAACCATATCGCTCGGGCATACAGATATACACCAATTGTTAGAATTTCTACTAACTAGCTACTGCTTCATGAGATGCACAGACAGCGGAGATCGGATAACGGGCGGACAATGCTATCATATTTTATGCTTCTAAGAATCACTTTTTTAGCATCAAAGTAGGTACAATGTATGTCACCCAGATTCAGCTAATAACATCGAACCCGGTTCTTCGAGATGTGTTGTGCGCTAAATACTCTTAATATTTTGCCTTAACTCTCTATTACATTTTAACAACCGATTGTAATGTTTTGACTAGTTTTATTGTTACTATTCTATCCGTCTCCAGCAATGTTAATGCGTAAGATTAATAATTCATCGATTTAGCTATTACGATTCATGAGACAGTCCCGGTGACAGACGGACGGATTGACAGCGGAACCTTGGGTTATAGGATCTACCTCTACGGTTCTACCATTTGGTACGGAATCCTAGGAAAGATCTAATCTTTGATGTTTTGAAATTGGTTCCATCACTTATAAAGTTCTTCTTCATCACTATTATTATACTAGCTGTTGCCCGCGACTTCGTCCCCGTGGGTAGAAGATATAAGTTATGATTTATACCTGCCCTGTTTTTTTTAACATTTTCCATTGTATCTTTGCTCCTATTAGTCGCAGCGTAATGGTTTATAGCCTAAAGCCTTCCTCGATGAATGGTCTATTCAACACAAAAAGAATTTTTCAATTTGGACCAGCAGTTTCTGAGATTAGCGCGTTCAAACAAACAAACTCTTCAGGTTTATATATTAGTATAGATATAGATTTAACCTACCATTATTTTTAACCTACTTCAAAAAAGGAGGTTATCGATTTGACCCGTAATTATGTATGTAATTTTTCTAAAATTGGCAAAAAAAATTGTATTTGTTATTCTATATCAGCGTCGCGTATGAACTAATTTGCAAAATTTCAAAAGTTAAAGAATGTATGTTTTTATGTTTGTGTTCACATATCTCCGGAACTACAAGTCCGGTTTAAGTAATTATTTTTGTTGTGTATTGTTAATACTACAAGCTTCATCAAAATTGGTTCAGTAGTTTTTGAGATGGAGAATTTTATTTGAAGTTGTTACGTTTAAATTCTTATTTACATATTATAGGCCTTGTTAGATAATGATATGATATTGCTTGTTATACATATCGTTACTTATATAATACCCTTTGCTCTGAAGTAAACTAAAGATAAAATCATTTAACGACATCGTCACTAAATGACGTCTTATTAGTACTCTAAATCTAGGTATTTGGTTTAATTCATCGGCTGATTAATAGATTTGAGGTCAATTGAAGATCAACCTTATTGCTTTTGTGGTAATAGTTAATTTAGTTTGGTCTTTCATTTGTCGTCTGGAAAAAAAATGTTTTATTTAGGTGGTCGCTAATGAGACGTGATTTGCCGCGGTAGTACATTAAGTATATTCAGCACTTGCAAAAAAAATTTAAGCCGGTCAATTGCCCTAGTATTATAAGTAAGTAGTCTGAAGAAAAGGACAGACTAACAAAAAAGAAAGTCTTCATGAAATATTGACGACCGTATAAACCGTAATGACAACAAAAATACATCATCTGTCTAAATTTCAACTGTAGCTATCACGTTTCATGAGATACATCGCCTAGTAACAGACAGATGGACAAACATCAGTAATCATCGGCATTCATACCAGATTTGAACCGTCTAGATGTGGAACTCTAAAAACAGTTCTATAGTAATTGTCTTTACACGATCATCATTCCGGCAAGTAATGTTCTTCTAGTAGGTAATATGACCAATTAGTTATAACCATCTAAATGGTGCAGTAGCATGAAAAATAACCAATCATTGTGATAATTCCTTTTGACCACAAATAAGATTATAATGGAAGTCATAATTTGGTAGGAAAATAATTTGTTTACTTCACACAAAAAGCTGACTTATTTTTTTCAACATAGAGATGATTTTTTGCTGTCATTAAAATCATCACAAAGAATCTTTGTTATGGAGATAAATTACGTGTTTTCGTTTGTTGACAGATACTTAGTTTTAAACGTACGATACTCGAAAGACTTAACAAGTATTAATCATTTTATGAGCACTTACCTTAAATAAGTTATTTGAATTTACTTTTGAACAATAAATTGTAAATTACCTTTGTAGATGGAACGAAGATATCATTTTTTATGTAGGTAGTTATTAAATAAATAAAATTCTTAAAATAAATATACGAAAATGATTGTTTGTAATTCATAATTAATTTTCCTATAACCGAGTAAGGTCATTCTTTGAACTACGCTGACCGCTTTTATGATACGTTTAGGTCAATGACCGACATAAAAATAATTCGACTATCAGTAATAAACAGTAAGTAACTAATTTGAAATACAAAACATGTATTTTCAAACAAATGAGCGATGTTCTAAATAAAACGGAAGCAAATTCTTCTATTAATAAATAATAATAAAAAATAAAATTAAATAAGTTAGAATTCTAAATAATAAAACTCACCTCATGACCAGCATCCAAAAGGTGTTTGATCATATTGTCTCCAAGTATCCCATGACTCCTGCTTGGTAGAGGAAACACAGCCAAAATCTTGTAAGCCTCAGTTCCATACAAACATAATAATACACTAAATAACATCCACTTCAGATTTTCCATTTTCTGAAATAAAATGTAGAATTTGTTTATGTTTTCTTAAAATTAATTTGTTCACGGAATATTATTAGATTTACTATTTCAAATTGCTTTTATAATCCAATTATTTGATAATCAGCATTAATATTTGAAATTAGAATCGATTGTTATACTTATTTATGTTTTTGAATCTAATTTATTTATTTAATTTTTTTTAAGAATTGAAACTCACTGTTTGTTTTAATTATAATTTCTATTTTTGTACATTTATTATTTGAATTTTAGATTATTTATTACGTAAATAATATTATTATTTTGCGGTTACAGTTATACGCGTCTGTTAGGATGTCACCGCGTCGAGTCAACTGTCCTTCTGTATGTGTTGAGATGGTTTTAAATTTAGATTCTCGGCCGGCGTTTGCCCGCGGACGTACGATTAACGATGGTCCTTTAAAAACATATGTCAGCATGACACTACAGTTAAGATAGATTAGAAGAATTGTTATTGTTATTTAATGTTAGTTTAAATATTGATATAGCTGTTGCTAGCTGTTGCCCGCGAATTCGTCCGCGTGGTTAGAAGATATAAGTTATAATTTATACCTGCCTTCTATCTATCTATCTGCCTCCTATCTATCTTGTAGGATTCAGTCAGCGTTTGCTATGTAAGCGCAAAAAATGTGATTTTTTACGACCTCACATTAGAAACCTCAAAAATTGTAGCCTATGTGCTATTCTGATGTATAAGCTATATTGTGGTAAAGTTTCATTCAAATCCATTCAGTAGTTTTTACGTGAAAGAGTAACAAACATCCATACATCCATACTTACAAACTTTCGCCTTTATAATAGTAGTAGGATGTACACAATTAAGATGATTTGTAGTTTTCAATAGCTGGGCCCTGCGCTTCATTGAAATTTTGAGATATTTTCGTCGTTTTGAGAGAGTAGGTAAATATTAATATTCTTTTAAAAAGTGCTATTTCACGGTAAAATGTCGTTCCATTATATATATTTTAAGGAGGTAAGTCACCCTGCTGATAAAAATCTAAGCGCATTAAAAATACCCGGTATTACGTATTTACATGAATATGACTTGACACTTTTATGTTTATGAATGTTTTTTGGGTAAATTAAGGCCTTTGCCCGAGAGACAAATAACTAGATTAAAATCGTTATTTAAATAATTTAATCTTCTTAACAAATGGAATTTACGTCGATTTTTGGTTGCAAGTGCACTAATACCGCTTTTTTAGTACGATGTCTAGTGCATAAAATAAATTCAAATTACTGCTATCTTGGTCTATGAAACTCGCACAGATTTCACTGATGAAGTTTAGTTATTTATCGTATTACCAAAAAAATATAAATTGTTAATAAATTTCAAATTCTTGGTGCGTAAATGATAGTTTGCCTCAGAAAACTGTTAATGACTGTGTGCTGATTGTACATGACATCAATATGTTTAACTATTGTAAATACTTGCATTCAGACCAAATAAGTACATAATATTCTATTCTATCCCATAGTTATATTTCGATACTAGCTGTTGCCCGCGACTTCGTCCGCGTGGTTAGAAGATAAGTTAGGAATTTTTGAACGGAAGCCCTAAAAGATGAATAATTTTCCCTGATTTTCCACATCTTTCTCCAGCTTTATATATTAGTATAGATGTCCCGATTTATATCTGTGACTTCCATACATTTCAATAAATCAATTGGTGTTAATTCAAGTACTACTAGGGACGTTCTTTTTTTAGTGTTTTCAATTGAAACAAGGAAAAAATTGTTTTTATCATCTACTGTATTCAACATTACAATAAATACAATTTTAACTTTGCAGTTATGAAAACGTTCTCCCACACTTTAATGCGCGAAATGTTCAGTACTTCAACAGCATATTTATATTAGTTTAACTAGTAGTTAAACTTACCATAAGCTTTTTTTTTTCTAAACCACAACGGTTTCGCACATTTTCCTCTACCTGTGACGTTATATCTTGCATCATAATATTTTACCGTATTCTGGGTGGTTGGGAAGTACCCATCATTGAGTCACTCTTAAAAGAAATAAATAAGACAGAAATATTACAATAATGTATTTGTAAACAGTCGGCATTATAATTTTTTTTAACCTTTTTTTTATTTTATGGACCTGTAGAGTTGATTGTTTGTTATTAATACTTTAGTACTATACCTAACAACACTTATTTTGGAAAAAGGTGTTATAAAAGAGAAATAAAATTTTGGGAACCTATGTTTCTTTTAAATGATAATAAAAATATGTTTATTTTTCAACATTCAAACCATTACAGTAATTCTTGCATAGATACCTCCTTTGAAGTAAGTAAATCTAATAAAAAAAAGTTTAAATGCCGGATTAGATAAATAATTAAATTGCATATATATTTCAACCGCTAATGAGATACAGCCTGGTGAATGGACAGATGTACATATAGACGGGTAGAGGGTGGAATTAAGGTTCCATGTTGTCTTTTGGGTACAATACCCATACGTAAAAAGGAAATCCTCATACGAATAAAATCTAAGATGTTAAGGTACCCCTAAATCGGCCATTCATACTTAAAATTCTCATGCAAGTTTTTATTGCGTGACAAAACACTATTATTTAATCGGTATTCTGTATTGATGATCGTGAAGTTTCAATTATATTATATGCTTGAGAAGGGAACTATTATTTATAAATAATAATCATATTTACACATTTAACACAGATGTTATTTGCGTAACCTTCACTTACACTTGACAGTTACTTGTAACTAATGAGTGTATACTTAAACAATTAATTGAGTATTTGTTCGGTTGTTTTATGAACATTAATACAAATTCAGGACTGTAGTTCATGGTATGATTAAAAGGTAAAATAAAGAAATCCTCAGAGGAATGTCAGCAAGCACTGTTTAGCACTGATTGATCAGCCCGAAGCAGCGGGATTGTCCGGTTGCCGTGGCCTCGGTACATAAGGGCTATGGGAGGAACATGGGTGGGTTTTAGTCAGTAGGAATCTGACACTCCCGATCAACCCAAAGCGGAATGAGTCATTTCATTCGAAAAAAGTTACAATAAACCAAAGTCACAAGCGCGGACGTATATTCCGGGGGGGGGGAGGGGGTCGGCAAAAATACCTTTTTACTTTTATGTTGTGTCTACTTTTGAAACTGTTCTAAGAAGTCGCTGAAGAATGGTGAACGAACACATCGTATGGAAATCTCGATTCTACACATTGAAATCTGAAATCTAACCATCAGTGAGCTAGCGTGGTGATCAAGGCTCATCCTTCTCCACACACGAAGATTCTTCGCCTGTGGAACATTTAAACTATTTAAAGTGCTGGTATTATTACACAAGTACTACATACATTCCCTTTAATAAACTCTGGATCGCCTATTACAGTAACCACGTGATGTATTGGTGACACGACTGCCACGAACACCACGAACATAGCAACAGTAATATGTGTCCATCTACGCACGCACTAACCTCGATAACAGGTGCTTAACCTTGACCGTTGAACGATTGTCTTGTGTTTACACTTTAGACAGTAACTTTTTGTAGATTTTAATCTAAATAGATAGTGCTATAATGACCTGTTTTTCGGCACGTAACTGATCGTGCGATAAATAACGATTATAGGGCAGCTGCAGCTTTAAATCCTGATAATACAAAACAGAATGTAATAGTCATCCTCTGTACTGATTTGCTTTTTAAGTAGCTGTATATTTGTTCCGTGATTTATTGGTTTTGTTTTTATGAAGCGACTCCTGCATTTATGAATTGAATTCCTATGTCGCGGTGGGTTTGAAAAAACATTTAAGGCATAAAAACAACCAGATAAATGCTTGTCTTCCAGGGGCTCGAACCCACAGCGTTTGTCGCAGTGGCTTTGACTTGGCGACCTTTACCACTCGGCTATCCGTGCAGTCTACGTTACAATTAGTTTATTATTTGCCGATGAGAAAAGCTAATCATTTCAAACCACGCCGAGGGGTTTGGGTGAAAGTTAGAACACAATCAGACATTCTCAGAGTAACCGGTTCGCTCATGCATGTTCTTCGCGATTCAAGTCTCATCTATACTACCTTTTTTCAGGTTGAAGCACTGATGACTTCAACCCACGCCGGGAGCATGACGTGGGGATATGTTCTACTCTTGCCGACTATAGGTACACCCTGAGCTCCTTAAACTGCCAGAGCCAGAGCCTACGCATCGCTCGCTCGCACGCTCTGCGCGAGAAAGGCCGGGCCGAATCCAACCTGCTCTTTCTATATTTTAAAGTGATTTACACGTTCCTTTCTCCGTTTTCCTGGTATCTTGACAAGGACTCTGTAAAGGACCCCTTACCTAAATAAGGACCACTTTACTAGAATATTCCAATCTTCTATAACATTAATATAAATTCTCATAATTAAGTAAACTGCTGAGTCACAAAAACAAATCAACAATGCTATCGATATCATTAGTAGCTGATAGCTACCAATATATTAGGGTTTATTATATAGCATATCTAGTTCTTCAATAACTTTATCATAGCTCTTTCTGAATATAATTTAGCCCAGCACTGACCCATGAATAGTACAAATTCCAAAACTTTCATGGAGCGCCATCTTGTTTTAACTGACTTCTAGACAAAATTTTCCTTTTCCGAAATGCATACCAGCAATGCTATGGCTATGGGTAAATTAAATGTTTTCACATAACAAATTGATCGTGCTCATCAATTTTTTTTTGTTCTAAGTGGGAATCGAACTCCCAGCTCTTTTAAAGCAGTCAAGACTTACTTATTGTCCAGCAGGTTAGCAATACTATGATCCTTAATAAGAATTATAATTTAGTATACAAGAAAAGGAACTCAAATTGATACTGGTGGTATCCATGTTAGTTATGCATATTATTATATTCAATTAATTGATAAGATTGCATTGTTTGTGTATCAATTACAAAAATAGTATAAGGACTGTAGTTATCAATTGGAAGGCCATCTCAAAATACTTGATAATACCTAAGGGTCGTTGATGGAGTTTCCTGCAGCATTTTAAATAGAGGAAGCCCACTATATGGCTGGCCTATTGGTCTAGTGGTTACCAACCCGTGTTGTTATACAAGAGGTCGTGGGTTCTATTCTCACTCAGGACAAATGTTTATGTGATGAGCACGATATTTAGTTCTGTGTCTAATATGTGTGTGTGTTTAGAAAAACATAAGTATGTTTATCAATTGTCTAGTACTCGTAATACAAGCTTTGCTTAGTTTAAGACTAATTTGGCTGTGGCTACGGCGGAGGTGTGAGTCAGTGCGGTGTCTTAGTGGAAAAACAGTTTTTTCAGTGTTTTCATATATACAGTATCGTATGTTACCTGTGAAGATTAAAAAATGGTGGAGTTACCCTAAATATAAGGAATAGCAACCAGCACCTGTAGTATGAGCGCTTGAAGCATAACTGTTGCTAGTAGACAAGAGAAGGCGCATTACTACATGGCGTCTCAACTAAATCGATTTCTGTATGTCTCTTAATTTGAGTCTGAAGGAAATACCCCAAAATTAACAGATAATCAACTGTCTAGGTGCTATTTCACTCTATGATACGAAGTCCAACTCAAGGTTAGCGTGCATGAATCAATATGCCCAATTATGCCACTAAAACTTCGGCCAGTTTCTCAATAATGGTCATAATAACCTTTATCACACCCACTTAAGGTTGGTTTTGCAATGCAGCATACTGATAAACGTATGAGACGCAGTGTATCTGTGCCGTTTTTGTTTGTTATGGTAATATCGCCCTGAATGAAGTCAAGGTCAAATCAATGATGGTAAACAGTGATTATTATCGACACGCACACTACGTTACTCTTAAAGAGGTCTTATGCCCACATGAGCAAAAAGGCAAGGGACGACTTTGGAATAAAAACTTAAACGCACGTATGTAAATAACACATTTTTTTTGACAAGAGACTTTGACTGGCCATTAACACGGTTCAATTGGGAATGTAACTTATCTACAGGACCCGCTTGTTTGACAATTCGCTTGCACCCAAGTGAATTGGCTTGAGTATAACTAGAAAAAGGGAGAGAAGCTTTTTTCATAGCCTAAAAAAAAACAAACTGGGGACCTCTGGACCTCTGACCTCTGGAAAGCATGCACTAACGTGTCCCGTGTCATTTTCGAATTAACTCCAAATGGATGGTATTCGTAGATTTTGTTCTATAAACTTACATAAATTTACATCTACAGCGATGTTGCCGAATCAGGGTAGTACCTACTGGTAACTTCATCTGTTGAATAAGCTTATGCTCCCTTATTTCGTTGGTCATTCTAATATTTCTACAAAATGCATTTACGCTAAATGCCTTTAATACAAGAAGCGATTACCCTATATGACGAAAGCCTTAATGCTAATATTAATGTAGTACAGGATAACAATTACAAGTTGATTGTAATAAAGATTTCCCATTATGTAAAATCTTTATAAAATAACAATTTATTTAAAAAGTAACATGAACACAATTACGCCTAAAGGAACATAAAATTAATTATTCACTGTTTTTAATTCTTCTTCTTCTTCTCAGTTTTTTTGGGAGTTTTCGTGGTCAGATTTTTGATAATCCTTCTTATAATGTATAGTATGACCAGGATGACTGCCAAGAGGTCCAGGAATAGGCGTTGGTAGAGGGGCACGTTCAGGGCTGGTGAGCGAAGGTGTAGGGCACCACGGGTCTTCACCACGTGTTCCACCCAGTGCACCAACTCCTTGCCTGGTGGGACCAGTCGGTCGTGGTAGATTATGGACAGCTCAGTCACTTTCTTCTTGTAGCTGGAAATGTAATAAAAATAACATTGATTTTAGGATTATCTAGAAAAATAAACATTATGATACCCAACAAGTACTGGCTAAGCTAAAACTAGGTAGTCACTCAATTTAGACTGGAAAAATAGAGTAAAAAAAAAGACTTGTAATTAAATTCAATGTTCAATGACTAAATGTAATAATATGATAAGCAAAATCACTTACATATCATCAGACAGCATAGATTTGATAGCTGGTCTTAAGGTCTCAGGTAAGTCGTAACTAAGTGGCACTCTGATGGCATATCCATTTTTCACCGCTTTTTCTGCATTCGTAAACTGATCGAAGTATACTGGGATTGTTATGACTGGTACACCAAAGTGGATAGCTTCAATTGATGATAGCAGACCACCGTGTGTTATGAAGAACTTGAGGTTTGGATGAGCTGAAAATTTATCAAAATACCAATTAGCATGTTGGTTAATGAATCAAAATTAAAATCTTAAAGTTCGAATGTCGTATAATTACTCAGAGCAAAGGTTAATGTTTGGAATAAGAAATATGATAGAAATAATTAATCAGCAGATTTATTTTTCTGATTCCCAAAATGACATTCCTTTAAAGGTTAACTCAGTTCCCACTTACCTAAAATGCTAGCTTGAGGTGCCCATTGTAAAATGTGTAAGTTGCTCGGTAGATCAGTCAAATCTTCCTCGAATTTCCATAAAACTGTCTCTTTGAGTTCCCCAAATGTCTTCACAAGGCCCCTGACTAAACTCTGTGGTAAGTGTTTGCTTTTGAAGAATGATCCCATACTGAAGTAAATGACGCCATGCTTAGCGTTGTCCATTAGGTCTTGCAATTTCTGTAAATATCAAAAGGATTTTTTTTAATGATTGTACGTTATTGAGCTTTTCTTAGATACGAATAACTGGTTAAATTTCAAGTGTTAAGAGCTTCCAGAATATAATTGTAATAGCTATCGAGGAGATATAGGCAAAAATATCCTTTAACCTATTTCGTTGTGCCAATATTTTCTTTCTGATAAATTAGTCTTACTGAATTAAAAAAATCTAGCTAAGATAACATTCTTTGCAGCGAGTCTTACCGAGTATAAAAAAATCAGTACAAGTACAGGAGCCATACCTTCGGCAATGGTGTCACAGGATCGGGTATATGTATTCCACCGACGTACTTGAAGTTCTGTGGAGTGCTTGGCCTATGTTTCACAGCATTGTGTTCGTTCCCAAAGACAAGGGATGCGTTGTAAATGACATTTTCGTAGTTTGGAAGAGTTCTGCCACGTTGAGCTAATAGTGGGGTAAATATTTCTTCGTATATTTTCTTTTCCTCTGGAAGAGTGATGAATCTGTAATTTTAATTGAAATGGTGTATCCTGGTGTGTCCTGGAGCCAATTGTAAATACATTCTCTTCTATGATTACTTTAGGGGTTACATCGAAAGAGAGTATAAAGCAGTATTCTTTCTGTAAAGCAGTTATACTGGCAAAGTGGATAAATAATCAACATGTAGAATATGTGTTAAGAATTTTAATCTTAAAAAGAGATTCTTTACGCATTCACGGGTTAACTCCGCGAGAAGAGACCTAGTCCTTTTTAAAGAAGTACAAGAAGAAACAGGGCCTAGGGCCAGGGGCTTTGATGACGACCTAAACTGTTGTGGATTATGTACCAGGGTCCATCCAGCCCTACTCTATAGGATATGGACAGCACAAAGTTGATCTTCAACATAAGCGATTAACGGGAATAAGAATTTTCGTAATAGATACGAAAAGATTACAATTGAAAAATGTTTCTTGATTATTAAAATGCGAGACAGTAAACATGTTTTCAGTTAATACATACGTTTTTAGTGCCTTGTACTTGATCCTGGCCCAAAGCTGTTCGACTCTTTGTAAGAATGAGAAAGGTGCTATCGTTGTAGTTAAATAGTCAGGGTCATAAGCAGGATTCTTTCCTTCATCAATCAGCCTTAAAACATGCCAATGGGCGCCCATAGAATAGTACCATACATATGGACAGTCGTAGACAACCGATAACCTGTTGAAAAAAAAAGTAATTAATTTTTAAAATTTAGAAAACAACCAAAATGGCTTAAAGTGGGAATCTTTACGAGCTCTCCACGTCAAAAAGAATGTAAGAAAGATTACTTAATTAACTATGTGTAAGAGATCAAAAATCCAACTTTCGAAAATCAATATTTTAGATTGAAAAATAAATTGGATGACACATTACATCTATTAGCATATTATTATCTAGGTACTGAATGAAGTATGGGGTCACGCACAACCACGAAAATAAGGCTTGCAATTGGCTTCAGCCAGTACCTAACCGATATGCCCATATCATTTTTCGTGTTTGTTATTCGTTTTTAAGTACTGCTTTTTTCTCACTGATCTTTTGATCTCTCACTTTAATATCTTTAGTGAAAATCTTTCGCGCACATTTAAGCGCCCTTAAAAATAAAATAAGGCGGTGACAGAATGGAGGCCAAGACAAGGCAAAAGAAGCGTCGGTCGTCCGGGAGCAAGATGGGTCGATGACATTATAAAGGTCTCGGGTCGAGTCTGGATGAGGCTAGCACAGGACCGTAGAAATTGGCACGAGAAAGGGGAGGCCTATGCCCAGCAGTGGGAAGATAAAGGCTGTGGATGATGATGATGATGATGAGGAAAAATAAAATTCGAGGAAGAATATTCTATATTGATATTTTAACTCACCCTGCAGACACTTCAGACTCCATCAAGTCAGCTAAGACGAGGTCGAAGCGTTGACTCGTATCTTGTAAGAATTTTGTAAAGTTTTCGTTTGTAAACGTCTGTCTGGAGTTTTCTTTGAAAAAGGTTTGAATATACAGGACGTCGGTGTCTTGAACATTATTTTCCAACATAAAAGATAACATAAGGCTTTCGTCCTCTGAAAAAGTTGAAATAAAATTATTATTCTCTGCTGTATATTTCCTAAATAGTTATTTTAGGAGAATTTAGAAATTCACGTCAATATGGTGTATAACTTGTTTAATTGATTTATTGTTATCTTCTTCCAATAGTACAGTTATGTGCAAATAGAGATTAGGTAAATAGTGTATTTGACGAAAAAAAAAATCCGTCAGACTGAATTTCAAAAAATGATGGATACGTATTTTTTATTTTGTATTTTCAAAAAGTTCATGGGATACAGTGATTTAAAGTCTCGTGTGATGTCATTTACCAGTACACTTTTTACTAGTGAGTGATGTTACCACTTTCATACATTTCATCTTAATTTTAAGTGCATTTTTCGTATTGCTGTCATAAAATATAAAATACTAATACAATATTTTTGGGAAATCTGTCTGATGGACTAAACTTAATTTTTTATGTATTTTTCTTCTGAATACTTACTCGCTACTAATTCTTTATTGCTGCTAATATCGACTTGTTTTAAGGAGGGTCGCACGTCTTTCATCGGATACACAGTAACGAATGTCACCTGTAATTAAAAAAGGACTTAGATGAGTTGCCTAAAACAAATAGAAAGGAAAGCGGAATAGCAGCCAGTGTCCGTATAATGTGTTTTAAGCAGAACTATTGCTAGTGGAAGCGAGAAGGCGCATTATAACAGGAGCTTTATTAGTTTGACATGTCTATCTGTGCGTCTGTGGCATCACAGTTCTCGAACGGGTTGAGCGATTTCATTTTTTTTTTCGTATTGAAGTTGTGTGAAATGTTTGATATGTTTGATACAATATAGTAAAAGTGGAGTCCTTTAAGAGTTGTAAGAGGTAAATGTATGTACTGTCTAAAGAGGCATCAGAATACACCTATATAATACATCATCCTCTGTGAAAAAATTAACCACGAAAAACACACCTTCATGCGATACAACTTGGTAACTCACGAACAGAAAACGGACTCTTAGTTATGGGGTCCCGTATAAATCTTTGAGTACGGCACTTTAAAATCTAAAAGACTCAACCACTTTGACAAACAAGAGTAACCAATGTCAAAGTAACAATTTTAGGCTAATTTAATGTAGGGAATAAGAATTGGTCTATTTATTCAACACTTGCATGACTGTCCAATTTTTCTAAATAGATTTGGGGTAACATGATAACGGCTTTTAGATAGTAAATGTCATATGATATAAAGGTTAACCAAATTTGAACTTTTTATATGAAGATATATCGGCTCCCCCAACGAGTACCTAATATCGCAATAAAAAAAACAACAGGAAAAATGAAAATAAAACAAGTTTATAATCACTTCCTTACCTGCAGATTAGATTGACCAAAAACGATGGTTGATAATTAAAAAGTAGGTATTTTGTTATACTATTGTCACGAAAAAAGAGACATTATACAAAACATTATACTAGAAACACACTAGATATACTAGAAATAACCTATTACGGATTTTTTACGAGGAAGCAGTAGTTAATCACATTCCCCTTGATATTTAAATAGAATACGTTGTTACGTTGTTACATATTTTAATCATAGCATTCAGTGATTAAGTTTTATCCTACCAATATTATAAATGCGAAAGTTGTATGCTACTGCGTGAAAGAGGAACAAACGTCATGAAACGTCCATTGTTTGTTCCGCTTTCACGCAAAAGCTACTGAATGGATTTAGACGTAACTTACTATAACCGGCATCAACACACTGGATATTTTTATCTAAATTTTATGGCCTATGGGATCATTTTCGAACTGTAGTGGAAGAGCCCATGGGCAGCTAGTAAAACATTAATTTTGTCTCAACAGAAAGGCGAGTGGAAGTTCTATTACAAATTAAGTTTGTGTGTTATTTTTAAATCTTTTGGCTTTTAATTGACTTTAAAAAGGAGTAGGTTCTCAATTCAGTCGGTATTTTATTTTAATGTATGTATACGGATAAATCCGATATTTATTAGTTTTTAAATTTAAATTATTTATCTGCCTTGCTAATTTTTGAATTGATGTTTTTCGATTTTATTCTCGTTTTCCATACGATTATTGCTCACAGAGTGTCTTAAATAATTTAGATACTACACATTAATTATTTTTTAATAACGAAAACGGTCCTCGCCGTGGTTCGAACCTGCTACCACGTGCATTAAAGGCCACCCATTGAACTTGACCACCGCAACATATGAGATGAAATTATGATTATTGGTTAAGGCGTTAGATAAGACAGAAACGACTTTGGAATCTTAAAATAACTATAAACACTACGGTAGACGACAGACAAACATGGACAATAAAAACAATAAGTTAGTAAAAAATTATAATAGTTACCTCATGTCCGGCGTCCAATAAATGTCTGACTATTCCTTGTCCTAGCATGCCAACACTCCGAACCGGCAAAGGGAAATATACTAAAATTTTCAACGACTCCACTCCACAAAGGAGTGTTAAACCAAAAAGTATTAATAACTTCATTTTGTTATTATTTTGTCACTGCTTGGTACGCGTCTGTCTAACGCTGTGTTACAAGGGCGACAGAGGCGCATATGTTGTTGACCGTTTTGTCTGTGTGAGTGTCGTGTACACAACTATATATATGATGTATGTATTACGTGATTTTGATTTAATCGACTTGTTGTCTGCATTTGGTGTTATCACTTGTATCTATTATGACTAGGCTTATTATGTAAAGTTTAGGGCATAGGCTAGACTGTTTGTCAATATTTTGTGTCTTTATTTTTTTTCCTTATATTGTAGTTTAATTCGGATTAATTGAAATGGTTATTTAGCGAAAATGATTAAAGCGGACATTTGTAAATGCAAATAGTTTATTATAGTATTTTGCATTTAAAATCTTTATTTTGGTGTTCCTTTTTTGGTAGCAGAATTTATTGAAGATTTACTTTATAAAATACTAAATTGAATTATATGAAAATAATTGATAAATTTTCGAGCTTCAAAGAGTAGATTTACGAGTGTAAATGAAATAGTTTTTTTTTACAATACGTCTCCCGCACTAAGGAATTTATTTCTTGTGTAGCGGGGGGTTTCGCAAAGACGCACAAAGACTCAGAACAAGCATTTGTGGATTACACAAATACTGGCGACACAATGCGCACAGTGGACACTTCGTGCAGTTGAAAAAACAGTGTAAGTATAGGAAACATTTAAATACCATCCAGGAATTAAACATATGATAACTTGGTTTTTGCACTAGAAGCATTTCGGTACATAAAAACTCCGGAAGTGTTTTTACTTACGAAAACAATATATTCAACAAAAACAGATTTCTAAATACGTTTATTAAATCAAAATGATGAGTGGAAGGTAATCTTGTCAGAATGTTTGTCGTATTGTGGGATTGCGTGATCAAACGACGTTTTTTTGTTTAATTTTTTCCTCATTACAAATGGCGCATAATTAACTTGTGTTTGTGTTTTTCTTAATTCATGTAAAACTGTTCTTACCCTTCTTAACACAAATAAAAATATTTATACAATGACTAATCAAATATACAATATCAAAACAAGATCACATGCTTTTTAAAACTTGTCAATTTTACCAAGATAACTCTTTAATTCTGCAATGTCATGATATTACAATTAGTTACTAACAGTTAATATTTCCGTTATCTTTAGGTATGATGTGTTAAAATATTGTTGCGGTTAATATTGTTGTGTTAGTGTGTAGGAGAAGTTCACTATTAAGGTATTTTGCATTTAAAATCTTTATTTTGGTGTTCCTTTTTTGGTAGCAGAATTTATTGAAGATTTACTTTATTAAATTGAATTATATGAAAATAATTGATAAATTTTCTAAGCTGTTAAATCGCAGTGTATTTTCTAAAAATTCAAACCAATGAATTAGTTTTCCGCTTAAGTTTAGCTTGGCTTTTCTGTCTCAGCTAAATATACAGCTGATAGTAAAATAGGTAGTGTTAGAGCTGGTGATCAAAGGTTGGTTCAATCCAAATAACTGTCCACGTGTCACGGAGTCCAACCAGCAGGTAATTTGTTCAGTGCCACTGGATAATCATGGTGTATCCTGGACAGTTCAACGTGACACGCACAGACCCTTCCCGAATCGGTAGCCACTTAGAACAAGCCTTTGCAGTAGGTGTCCAGGTCATATCGATTCCACTCCTTGTGCTGGCCTCAGCGAAAAGACTATTCAAAGTATTTAGTTATTTACCTCATGACCAGCTTCTAACAACACCAAGGCCAAGTATACTGTGTCTCTTGGATGTCGGACCAAAGTCAACTAGTAACCTCATCTTCATCACCTACTGGACTGTAGTTCACATTATGGGAAGGCCAACAGATTTTCAGACACGAGAATTCAAGTCACATGCGCAACGCCAACCAATGCTCCACAACAGTAAAATTATCATATGCTGTTATGAGTTAAAGTTTTATGGTTCAAGAATCCTTTTATCCTACTTCCCACTATTCCTTCTAATATTGTAAACGCGAAAGTTTGTATGTATGGATGTTTGTTCCTCTTTCATGCAAAAACCTCTAAACAGATTTCGACAAAACTCAGTACACAGATATTATATATCTATAACCAGGATTAACACATGAGATACTTTTATCCCAATTTTCCACTTTTATCAGACGGCATACTTTTTATCCCATTTTTTGTTTCTGTGTGTTCATTTTCGATTTTGTAGCAAGCGAGCCCGCGAGCTATAGCTAGTAAACATTTTACATTATCTAATTCTTATCCACAAACAATGGTACGAAATATCAAAATTATCAAGTAGCCAGATGGGGTATTTTTAATAAGTTATCATTTATTGTCTGTATTTTGTATAATTTCAGTACACCGGTGACTATTTATAATGTAATTTGATAAAATGATTAAATTTGATAAAAAAAAATCAACACATTTTCAAAATTAGACCTTATTCCTATATGAGTAGGTGATATTTATGTTAATTTACTGAGTGAGGTTAACTGTACTGTGTTTTTGTAGACGTAGGTGTCTGCTAAGCCAAGGCTGTCGATAGATAAGTTAGTAGGCATTACAAATAAATATTATTTTTCAAATATTAAATCTGATTGTGATTATCGTGTTGCTTGTTTGAAAATAAACGTTATGTCACACATTAAATCGAAGGAAATCATTTATTCATTCTATTTTTTGTAGTACATGTATATTATGTATAAACTGTAATTCTTTGTAAAATATAAACGCTTTCGAAAAGACTACGGCTGGGATTCGAATCGACGATCTCTGAGTTGACAGTCCAAAAGTAAATACCATATAATTAATAACACTTGTCACACACCAAACTCACCAGGAGGGTGACTTGTCCTTGTAATTGGGAGTGAAAAAAAAATCGTTTATTGCTAGATTTTTTTTACATTATTGGTTATGCCCTAGATCCCACACTAGGATTCCCTGTGTTGTAGGACCTAGGCTCCGCAATCCGTTTTAAAATAAAAATAAAAACTTAATTCTAGAACTTGAAACTTAAACAAACTGAGTGTGTGTGTAAAAACCGCTGGGCATATATTTATTTTTGTAAATAAACTCTATTAGCCAAATATGAAAGCCGAAGCCGTTGCCTTAGCCCCCCTTACAACCCTTTTCTATTTAAAAGTAGCTTAAGTCCTTTAGAATATCTGTTACTATATGTGTACAAAATTGTATTATAATCAGTTCATTACTTTTGGTGTGAAAACGTGACAGACAAAGATACGTTCGCATTTAGCTATTAAGTAATCTGTGGTATGATTGCGAATAAAAATTACGTTAGGAATTTGTGACAAGAACACCACAACAAAAGCAACAGTTACCCCGTAAACCGGTGCTTAACTGTGATCAATTTACGAGTATATTGTTTTAAATTTTTTTAACAATAATATTTCTACATATAAATCTAAATATCTTGTACTATTTCGCTAACCTGTTATTCGGTACTACAATGACACATGATTACAAAAAAATGCCGAGTCAGGAGATAAGAAAAATAAAACGAATGATAAACGTTATCTTACCCATTAGTCATAATACGTACATATTATGGAAAGTTATATAACATTTCCGGTGCTTTATTAGATAGTAAAAGAAATAACAGTGCGTGTTATAGTCAACACCTCAAGACGTAAGGCCGCGACGACTTCACTTGGCTATGGTGGGCATGCACACCCAATTAGGAACAAATGGATGATATGGATTGGCTGCTCTTTAGTTATTTTGGAAACAGTGAAAACCTCAATGGCATGCATTGTAATTTCAATGCTCTCTTGTACTGAGCGAATGTTGCATGTTGTGTAACTGTTGTTTTTCTTAACAGCACGATCTAAACAAGCTGCACCATGGTTTGGCGGTGCAGGATCGAGAAGCGTGTAGCTGAGGTCAGGACACTCATTGCCGTTTTTTTGCGTTAGGTTAGTATAACTCGAGTAAGCCCGATTTACAGAGCTTATTGACTTTGATGAGCAAAAGGTGTGGGCTTCGGCAAGCCGTATACGACTTTATAAGAATCGGAATTGGGTGGACTGATTCCAACTGTTTCAAGGGACCAAAGATACGTTGCAAATCTATTTTGTCATTATACATGTTTATTTATTTCTTTTTTAACAATTACCAGTAGGTTGTAAAATGTTTTTTCCATCTGCAATACATATTCAAGGCATATTTTTATGTATTATACTTGGCTTTCAAATGACATTTATGTTTTTGATAGGATAACATTTAGAGAGACAATGATTATTTTCATTAACTCTTGTACTTATTACTTTATTTAATAAAGGAGTTTAAAATTAATTATTCACTATTCTTAATTCTTTTTCTTCTTGTCAGTTTTCTTCGAAGTTTTTCTGGTCAGATTGTTGATAATTCTTTTTATTATGTATAGTATTATCAGGATGACTGCTAGGAGGTCCAGGAACAGGCGTTGGTAGAGGGGGACGTTCAGGGCTGGTGAGCGAAGGTGTAGGGCACCACGGGTCCGCACCACGTGTTCCACCCAATGTACCATCTCTTTGCCTGGCGGGACTAGTCGGTCGTGGTAGATAGTGGATAGCTCAGTGATTCTCTTTTTGTAGCTGAAAATGTATAAAATTATCATTCAGCTTAAGTTGTCTAAAACCCAATTGTGTGACTATTACTTAGAGGACAAGAGAAATAAATAACACACTTAAGCTATAGATATCGAACTATAACTATTACTAGTATTCTTTTCTTTTCATTTGGTACCATGAGTAATAATAAATTTTGATACAACTTTCAAGAAAGAATCGGAACGGGAATACGCTCAATGATAAGATAGCTTCTATTGAACAGCAAAGACTAGCGGCACATACTCGTTAGCCAGACATAAAACAAAGAAATACTAGGTATAAAGCAAAATCACTTACGTATTATCAGTCAGCATGGATTTGATAGCTGGTCTTAAGGTCTCAGGTAAGTCGTAACTAAGTGGCACTCTGATGGCATATCCATTTTCTACCGCTTTCCGTACATTCGTGAACTGGTCAAAGTATACTGGGATGGCTATTACTGGTACACCGAAGTGAATAGCTTCAATGGATGATAGCAGACCACCATGGGTTATGAAGAACTTGAGGTTTTTATGAGCTGAAATTTTACAAAGATTCCGATTAGCATGTATCCTTAAGTTTGGATCCTCTGTTATTACATAGAGTAAAGGTGGTGGTGTATAAAGATACGTTCAATATAAGGACTATGAGAGACAGTAGATTTTTTCCGCCGATTCTCAAAATAACATTCATTTTGGAAATCAGCGGAAGATTTACTTTGAAGTTTAACCCAGTTTCCACCTACCTAAAATACTCGATTGGGGTGCCCATTGTAAAATGTGTAAGTTGCTCGGTAGATCAGGCAAATCTTCCTCGAATTTCCATAAAACTGTCTCTTTGAGTTCCCCAAATGTCTTCACAAGGCCCCTTACTAAACTCTTTGGTAGGTGTTTGCTTTTGAAGAATGATCCCATACTGAAGTAAATGACGCCGTGCTTAGCGTTGTCCATTAGGTCTTGCAGTTTCTGTAAATATGAAAAGGGCCTTTTTAATGAATCATTTGCGATGAATAGAATGCCATAGTCATTTAGATCTAATTATTAAAAAAATCTTATAAAAATGGCCTGTCTAAATTAAAAACATCTAGTTAAGGTTAAATTAAACGGCAAGGTTAGCCGAGTGGTTGAGGTCACCACGCTAAAACCACTGCACGCATCGTGTTGTGGTTTCGATCCCCGCGTAGGACAAGTATTCGTGTGATCCACAAATGCTTGTTCTGAGTCTGGGTGTGATTGTGCATGAGAATTATATGTTTGTGAAACCCCCCGCGACACAAGGATTAAATTCCTTGGTGCGGGGGTAGTATTAAAAAAAATTGTTTACTACAAGTCCTTCTGTGAACCAAAAACACATTTTACCTTTTTCTTATGTACTGGAACTTTACCTTTGGCAATGGCGTCACAGGGTCAGGTATATGCATACCACCAATGTACTTGAAGTTCTGTGGAGTGCTTGGCCTAAGTTTCACAGCATTGTGTTCATTTCCAAAAATAATAGAAGCATTATAAATGACATCCTCGTAGTTTGGAAGGGTTCTGCCACGTTGAGCAACTAGTGGGGTGAAGATTTCTTCGTACATTTTCTTTTCGTCTGGTAGAGTAATGAATCTGTAATTTTAATTGAATTAAAATGTAAACTAAATATGTTCTTTATTAAAGAGTTATTTCGTTGCAAGAACCCCGTTCTTTTTAAGGATGACACGGGGATGTTGGAAATTTTCAGTTTGATCATATTCGACGCTACAAGAACCACAAATGTGTTTTGTCATAATCAACGTAGGGTCATGTTTTATTATTAAGAAGATAGAGACTAAGAACGAACATAAGATTTTGTTAGATATATTATTATGTTTATATGTTTATTCATATATGAACTGGTCTTATATTATCCCATCATTTTTAATAGCCTCTTAAAATCAACAACAACGATTACAGGAAAAATAATGTTACTAATAGGGCCCAAAAGACTACAGTTGTATAAAAAATATGAGCCAATAGAAATATCAGACCATACATACGTTTTTAGTGCCATGTACTTGATTCTGGCCCAAAGCTGTTCCACTCTTTCTAAGAATGAGAAAGGTACTACATTTGTGGTTAAATAATCAGGATCATAGGCAGGATTCCTTCCTTCGTCAATCAGCCTTAAAACATTCCAGTGGGCGCCCATAGAATAGAACCATACCAATGGACAATCGTATACGACCGATAACCTGTGAAAAAAGAAGTAGTCAGTATTAAAATCGGGAAAACCAGTATGAAATGCCATGAGGTTAGCTCATGAAGGTTCAGATAAAATTGGATTTACGGGTTCAGTGATCTTGATGCATGCCAAAATGGTCGTACGTATAAGAATTCTTTAAAATCATTGTGAACTTCTTTCAGTAAATAGCTGAATTTAGAACAAATAACAATACCTCTTATTGAAATCTATTTCGTCTAAAAACCATCAGCTTAGGCAAACGAAAACTATTTTATGTTTCCTAACTATTTAAGCTTACATTTATTCTGTTTTAATCTCCCACGTCACATCGTTAGTTAAATCTACTTTCGTAATTATACCTAAAGCACTTGATAATAAAATTCAAATTAGAAAATTTTATTTTGACATTTCAACTTACCCAGCACATACTTCAGACTCAAAAAGGTCTGAGAAAACGAGATCGAAGCGTTGACTAGTATCTTGTAAGAATTTCGTGAAGTTTTTGTTCGTGAACGTTTGTCTGGTATTTTCTTTCGCAAACTCTTGAATATGAAGTACGTCGTTGTCTTGAACGTTGTTTTCCAACATATGAGATATGGATAGACTGTCGTCCTCTAAAAAAGTTTCAATCAAACCATCAGTCTGGATTGTTAATTTAAGAAACATTGGCACAGTATCAATTTGACTGTTTATAGTTATATGCACTTTCTTATTGAACCAAGTACTATACATATACCACTGACAAACGGTGAAGGAAAACAGGTGTGTAAAATTTAATTACTTATAGATTTTATTTCCTTCTAGTAGTACATAAATATAGGGCGATAAAATTCAATTTATTTTATTGTCTCTTTTTATACTTACTCGCTAACATTTCTTCATTACCGCTTATATCGACTTGTTTTAAAGTCGGTGGCATATTTTTCAATGGATACACAGTAACGTATGTCACCTGTAATTAAAAACAAAACACAGATAAAGTAAAATCAATAAAAAAAATAGCAATCAGTGCGCGTTTGAAGCAGAACTGTTGCTAGAGCAAACGAGAAGGCGCTCTACAATTCGCGTTGCGGCGTTTCGCTTCCGCAATGGCGAAACTTCTGCCCAATGTTTCTCTCATCATCTTTCAAGTTGAATCTAAAAGAAAAACACCAGGATAATTCTAGTCAGCAGACTAACACTCTTAGACTCTATGATACGAAGTCACAGCGAGAATCGGGGTCAAACGCTTCGTAAACATCAATTTGTTTAACTATACAAGTGGCTTAACAATAGTCTCTATAACCTTTATTACAAGGACTAAAGGTTGATTTTAGCCTGCCAACTAACCTACGTGGCGACGCAAAATAGAGTTTGTTTGTTATGGTTATTTAGCCTTGAATTAAGTCAAGGTGAAGCGGGTTATAGGGACAGTCATTTACTACAGGCATACTAGGTTACTTCTAAAGACGTCTTATTGCTATAGTAGTGACAGTCCTGTGGGTTTAGATAAAGATACATTGCATTAGAATAGAAAATAGTAGCGGATTATGGGAATGACATTTCTCATCGACAAGCGACGTGATATTTATTACAATAAAAAGCAGAAGGTCATAGGTCAGTTACACTGATTCCGTCTTCTATCACCAGGTTGTGTCTCGCTAACTGTGATAGTTAGACAGTTGACATTTTGACAGGCAATGTAAGTTTATATTGCCACTACCGCAAAAATTTCTTAATAACAGAATCGAGTTAATATTTTATGAGGCATACAACAAACATTTAATCCCGTTTTCAAAACCCTCTGTTCATGTGCATCTCGCACAAGGTGGTTTTAAGTTATGTTACCAACTTATAAAATTACGTAAGTTTTTATACATATACAAATAGACTGTAATAACAACAATTTAAATAATCTCGTATACTGATGTCAGCTGCAGTACAATCAGGTATGCAAATACTTTGGGTATAAAACTTGTTATTTATGGAGTGTTGTCCTTATTTTGAGGACTGATAAAACGTACAGTATTGATCGATGAAAGAAAACACTCATTGTCCTCCAATTTTTTGCGGACGGGAAATATTTTTTGAGTCCTCCCAATTGAGTAGCCACTTTGGGTTGAGCAGACGGGAGTTTCAGACTTTTACTGACTAAAATCCAGCGTCGTTCTTTATTTTGACATTGAAGCACCACTTTCGCACAATCCCGCTAGGCCGGCAAGCATCAGCCTTTATGGGGATACGTTAGATTAGTCCCCTCAAAGAGAGGCCTCAACGACAATGTCGTTTCATATTATCACCTGGGATCAGTTTAGCCCATGTTGAGTTCGTAGGTGAAGAATTTTCTGTACCCTGGAAAAGCCAAACCGAATTCTAGGACATGCTTGTCAAAATTATACCCAGCTAGGGACACAAATAGACATTCTAAACCGACACTTATCATAGTCTTCTATCGTTCTTGTATAAGGATGAGAGTTTCATGCAAGCTAAACCAGGATAGACCTAAATTATTCCACATTTTTTTTCTTAAGTTTTTCTTAAGAGCACTAAACAACTGATCAACATGGATTAATATTCCTGAAATACAAACAGTTGTGACATGAATTCAACCATTATACAAAAAAAGATTGTGCTATACAAAAAAGTTTTGTGCTGTTTTCGAATTGAACTTACGACCACCGCTATAAAATAAAATATCAAAATATCTTATGTAGCCAAAACAATCGTAATTTAAACAATCAAAACCATACGCTCTGGCGTCTATTTTAATTTTATCAAGAATGGGTTATCTCGTTGTGCCATAACTAGTTTCTTCAAGTACATCATCATCATCATCATCTCAGCCTATCGCCGTCCACTGCTGAACTGCATATCTATATAGGTTAATATTAAAATGAATCCCTTTGTCCCTTGGTCACGCTTGGCATCGCGCTTGAAGGGCTGGATCGATTACGCTATTTTTTTTGTAGCTATTTATTTTTGTGAAAAGAAGGTTCTTAATTATGAAAGAAAAAAAATGGTAATAAATAGTCCTGAATTTTGTTACGTAAGTGATTTTTGGATCCATCTCCTCCCCCAATAATATAAAGGCACCGGGAACGGGAGCAACGTATTCACGCGGATGATACCGCGGGGCACAGCTAGTTATCAATATAAGTTACACAACCACAAACACAGGTTTATAGTAAACAAAACACTTTACGGAATGTTTATTTATAAATGCATAATGGTATCTTGTTTGGACATTAATTATATCAATTTGCATACTTCTCACGTATCTCTTGAGTAACTTGTAGTAAACTGCAAAAAAAAAACTGTGTATAATTGAGCGAATCAACCTTCATTAGGACATTTTACAAAAAAAAAGTAATTGGTTCATTAGGTAGATTTCAACAAAAGTGTTGGATTTCGGGGTATCCTACCACCGGAGCTACTACGACCTACGTTTACCGATTTTTCATCATTATCATCATCAGCCCCTATTCTTCCAATGCCGAACATAGTTATCCCAAATTGCTCATCATCGAGACCTATCTTCGGTTGCTCGTAATCAGCACCTGCCAGCCATCTTGCACAGATCCTCACTCCTCCGTGCCTAAGGACTACTAATTCTTAGTCCCCACTTAAAGACACGTCTGCTTCTTCAATTTTGATATTTTCGTGTTTTTGTTTTACGGTATTTTTACTGTCAGCCTATCTTGTTGCTGGGTAATCACTGTCTTCTTTAAAGAGTGTTGTAAATTCTCATGCACCGAAACAGTTTAAAACAAACATTTTGGTATCTAATTTTATCAGCTTTAGTCTTAGTTTAATACAACACTGTATATATGGCTCAGATGATGTTATTATCTCTAGATAATTATTAGTCTAAAAATAAAAGAGCAAGGTATCAAAACGCAGGTAAAAGATTCCGTACCACTATTTATAGTTACGGCTAACATTTTTTTTGATGTAGAGCCTTTTAAGTTTTTCTATTCTTCCATTTAGAATTTGTTGTTATAGCTTGTCTAAAAACACGAGATTCGTAACTTTGACTGACGAACAGACGGATGAAAAACGGGCTCTTAGTAATACGGTCCTGTTTAGAGATTTGAGCATAGAAATCTTAAAAACAAGACTCTAAAACCTCAACCACTTTGACATTGAAGAGTAGCAAACAACAAGTTTAGACCAATTTAGTGTTAGGGGGCCGAGAATTGGCCTATTTATCACTTGAGTGATCGTCCAATCACTAGCCCCTCTTTCAAAATGAATTTGGGTATCATGATAACAGCCTTAGGCAAAAAAGTCATAAAATATGTAGGTCAACAAAGGTGAAACTTTTTATCTAAAGAGATATAAGTGTGGATAAAGGTAATAAGTATTTGAATGAGATAATTTAATTTTTGGAGGTTAGTTTTTTTGTTATGTAAGGCAATTAAAACATTTTGGTGTATCGGTTGCATAGCAAGCTTTTACTTAGGCATAATTTTTATTGAACCCTTTGTGATCGCTTGGTATATCGGATTCAAAGTTAAATACGACTGAATTTAATAAAAATAAGCTAGACTTTCTTCTAACATTATCATTAATGCTGTGTAATAGGTATTAAAAACTTGTACCTAGTAATTCCCGTACGAAGGAATCGGCTTTAATCATCTAGCTGGCGCAGTTACGGATTGGCGTTTTTCGATGCTATTTCTTTTATCCGCGTTTTCCATGCGTGATAATTTCTTTATTAAACTACTCCCACACTAAGGAATTTAATACTTGTGTTGCGGTGAGTTTCACGAAGAAGAAGAACAAGAGCAATAAGAAAAAATCGTGGAACATACAAACGATTGTGATAAGCGGGGTTCGAACCCGCGACACGTAACGTACAGTGGCGTGTCTTTAATATTACAGAAACTACATTTTTTTTGGCAACTATAGCATCCCTTCGTTCCAGGGGCAGCACCAGCTACCATGTGCATAAAAAAACACAAATTAATTGTTTGATGCTAGAAAAAAATATGTTCAAAAAAACAAGTTGATACCAGCCAACCTGATTGAAACGTTAAAAACGAAGAAATAATCTCTGTATAAAACTTAGTCTGCAACCACAGTGTGTTTTTAAGTAGACAGTTACTGGTGATTTTTTACGACCTATATCCATAAATAATAATTTATTAATGTAATTTTATACAATTGGAAGTGTGAATCAGCGTTGTGCCGTGGTGTTGGTTATCATTTCTTCTCTACATAAAAAGTTTTAGGGAGCAGTGAAGGATGGGCAAATCAGGCTGACAATTAGATCTAGATATCAGTCAGAAGCATTTAAATTGGAATCTTTGAATAAGTATATAACTAGACTATACACCAGACAGACAGGACGAATAGTAATAATCATTAATAAAAATATTTACCTCATGCCCGGCGTCCAATAAATGCCTTACTACTCCATTTCCCAGCATGCTTACACTTCTTACCGGCAAAGGATAATATACAAGCACCTTCAACGACTCCACTCCACAAAGGAGTGTTAAACCAAAAAGTATTAATAACTTCATTTTGTTTCTCGTTACTGCATGGAGATGCAATACGCGTCTGTCCCCGACTGTGATATAAGGTCGACAGAGGCGCATACACTGAAGATACTAGTTTGTCTGTGTGGGTGTATACTATTAACTATAAATATGTATAACTAGCTGTTGCCCGCGACTTTGTCTGCGTGATTTTCAAGATGTGAAAAACTATGAAGTTTAATAATAACGATCATCGCAATAATGTAACGCAATATTGAAAAACATACATTACAAACGTATTTTAAGCTTGCTTTGTTTATTTGGTGGGTTATGATTTTCGAGCACGTCTGTACTTTGGCCCGCCCTACAAAAATTATTATTGTTCTATGACCAAAGAGGTAAACCGGAACCATATTACTGAGGACCCGGTGTCTGTTCGTCTGTCTATCACCTGGCTGTTTCTCAGGAACGGTGATACTATAGCCAGACAGTTGTAATTTTCACACACGATGTTTTCTGACGATATAAAGAAGATGTCAAATTATTTCGGTGGACGGAACTGGTGAAGTGAGTAAATGTGGATTTTTATATAGTGTTATAAGATATGAGCTTTGCGAAATTGCGCCCAGATATGGGTAACATATGGAATATGGATAAACGGTTGCCTGAAAGACGATCTTTGATTGTCCTCTTAATATTAAAACTGATCTTCCTAACAAACATTTGGAATATTACAAAAAAAAAAGTTAAATGTGTTATCTTGGCACCCTGGCGTTCTGATCATGATTTGCCTTTAAATAGCTGATAAGTAAATAGCGTGATAATCTATACTTCTATACTAATATATAAAGCTGAAGAGTTTGTTTGTTTGAACGCGCTAATCTCAGGAACTACTGGTTCAAATTGAAAAAATCTTTTTGTATTGAATAGACCATTGATCGAGGAAGGCTTTAGGCTATAAACCATCACGCTGCGTCTAATAGGAGCGAAGATACAATGGAAAATGTGAAAAAAACAGGGCAGGTATAAATCATAACTTATATCTTCTATCCACGTGGACGAAGTCGCGGGCAACAGCTAGTAAAAAATATAAAAAGCGCATTTTTTAAAATTGAGAGTGAAAGAATTCTAAAGTAAGGGTGTGGAATTTGTGATGTTAAGACTAAGGAAAATATGAACATAAAAGTGACTTCATGTATGAGTTCCATTTACTGTACCAATTTACGAAAAAACTTAGGTATTTTATTCGTTAACCTACGTTAGGGTCATTGTAGTAATTTTAGTACATCAATAAGAATAAAAATAATTTAAGTTCCTTTGTTTCAAGAATGTACCGATTACGAAGTAACAATTGCATCAAAAAATAATCATGAATGTATTGATGTTTATGTTTCTTTTATTTTAGGCTTATTTTAGACTTGAAAGAGAATAAAATGGATAATTTTGTGAAATTGATTTATTTTCGAAATATTATACTATTCCTCTGCCAAAAGTCTTAAGATAAATAGCGTGATGTTTTTCATGTAAATTGATGACCGTACTGCCCATTACTAAATAGGGTGAAAATACACCTCTTAATTATTTATTACACGATGTTATGGGTGGGCCCAAAAATTTAAAACGTTACTGCTCATGCCCACCGCATAGTAGCATTATGCTTTTTGTATATATTTTGTATCAAGCGATTGACAATGTTCATGCAAAATTTGAATGAAATATATTCAGCAGTTTAAGTTTATGAGATAATTTGATATTTGTTTATAGATATAAAAAGCTTCTGCTCACCCCCTGTAATGAATAGCGAGATAATAAGTAAAAAGTATGTTGACCGGACCTCTTGTTGATATTCTCTGAAAATTTGAATCAAATCTATCCAGTACTTTCCGAGATCTTTCCGGACATACATACAGACAAACAGACTAAAATTCTAAAAATCATATTTGCGGCTTCGGAATCGTTTGTAGACCACCCTACAATTAAAAAATCTTTAAAAAAAATATTCAGCGTACAGTTTTCACTTTTCTACAATTTTATTATATGTATAGATGTATGTATGTATTACGCGATTTTGATTAAATGAGCTTGTCTGAGTGTTTGCATCTGATATTATCACTTGTTCGTATCTCTAAAAATAGTTTTGAATTATTATATATATTCTTGGTGCAACCAGACTGTTTGCGAATAGTCTATTTCATGGTATATTTTTTCTTTACAGTGTTCTTGTAAGGTTAAGTAAATTAAATGATTCATGCGTGATGAATGCTTAAAGCGGATATTTAAATTTATAGTGGAAAAATGCACGACATGCATTTCAGTTCAAAAAATTCTCGTAACTATTTTTGGTTCAAACCGGTGACTGGCCATGACAGTTGCGCTCATGAGTACAATTATACGGTACGCAACACCAGATTTCTAAACATATTTACAAAACATCTTCTTTATTCCACACTTTATCAGAAAATAACGTGCGAGAATAACGTAAATCACGTGCTTTTGTAAAATAAAATTGATAAGTTTTCCAAAATTAATGTTTATATATCTGCAATGTTATTTTGTTATAATTAGTGTCGAGATAAATCTTATATAAATATTACAGTTTAATTACTATTTGCATTATCTTGAAAAGATAAAATGTCTTTAAATTTATCACTTACTATCAAAGTAATTTAGTTTTAAATATTTTTATTACTACATGTGTATGGATCCCATTTAAAGAAGAATTGTGGATATATTTTTCGTATATTGAACATAATAATGTGCAGATAATAAATCGAGTTATTTAAGAATTGTTCATTCAAATATACGTAGGTTGAGTTTAAATTCTCATTTCGTATGTACAATTTCACTTTTATGATAAATCGTATTAAGAGTTGAAGTTAATTCTAAATTGGAAATTGGTCAACACTGGTGCAAAAGTTAAAAATTGCAATACAATATCTTAAAACAAAAACAATTTTATTTAAAAAATAATATCAACTAAGCAATCAATTAGTTTTCCTCTTAGGTTGGGGTTTCGATCTCATTTTAAGAATATACTTGACTGCTTTTCTGAGCAGTACGAAGACTATAGCTAAGCAAGCAGCTAGGTCAAAATAAAAGCGTTTGTAGAAAGGGAGGTCTAGTGCTGGTGAGCGAAGATGCGGGGCTCCTCTGGTCGAGACCACGTGTTCCACCCAGTAGGCCAGCTCCACGCCTGGTACCATCGGACGGTCATGGTATATCCTGGATAATTCCTTCGCCTTGGTCCTGTACCTATAAAAAATATTAGAATTTTTAGAGTCCTTTGTTGGTGAAATGTTATTATAGTTTAGACAAGACAAAAGTTAATAGAGAGAAGCTGTCTTTACTGACCTAGTAACATTTCATCTATTTGTTTAAATGAAGAGAACAAAATACTAAACTTAGGTGCTTGCCTTTGGAAAGGTTACAGTTTAAAGAAAGGAGTGCTCAAGAGACAGGTTTAATCGCATTAACGGGAGCAAAACTTTGGTAAAACGAAATCACCGAAGATAAGTCACGGGCCTCTTCCCGTATAGGGAAGGTCATCAGAAGGACAAAGTATAATAAGCAACTTACGCCGGATCCAATAAAACTTTGTTGATGGCTTCCTCTAATTCAGGAGTCATATCTTCGGACAATGTAACAGCGATGCCGAAACCCTTGCTATCAATAGTCTTCATGTTAAGATGCTGATCTGCCATCACTGGTATACCGACGAGAGGAACTCCAAAATGTATGGACTCCGTGGTAGAGAGGAGGCCACCGTGCGTGATGAAGAGCTTCAGATTTGGGTGGTCTGTCAGAGGAAAAAAAACAAGTCGTTTTAAGGAGCAGTTGAATGAAGGTGAAAGGTCCAATTTTTGTCGATACACCTGCATGTTTTATGATCTGCATACCATTTATTCAACTTGACTTCAGAACAGCGCTAACAGATCCTCTTTTATAGAGATGGGGTAAACAGAGGAAGAAGTAGAATTAGAGAACTCCATCTCTATATAAGAAGATCAGTCAGTGTTGTTTGACATCAAATTTGAAGTCAGTTCAGTTTCAATAAATAAATGCGGACAACATCACATACATTGTTCTGAACCCAAAGTAAGTTGCTAAAGCACTTGTGTTATGGAATTCAGATACAACGAAGGTACCACAAACACCCAGACCCAAGACAATGTAGAAATGTGATTTTTTACATTGACCCGGCCGGGGATCGAACCGGGGACCTCAGAGCTAGCGACACCTTGAAACCAGTGCGTACGCCACTCGACCACGGTTTCGGTTTTTGATGAAAATTGTATTGCGAGTGTTTGGAATCAATACCGCAAACTGAAATCAAATTATATTTGATAATAGAAAAAGTAGCAGAAAAAAATAGTTGTTTAGTAAGAAATCATAAGCTAATCATTCCTTAGTTTGGGAATAGATGGCGTTGTTTGAAAGTTATGAATTGTAACAAAAAAAAAACTTACAAATAGTTGTCTTTCTGCAAATGCAGAACTGTGCCCTTAGAATCTAAATAAAGTATCTCTACAGAAATAATACTCACTCAAGATGCTGGGTTGAGGAGCCCATTTAACTAAATGCACATTGGCGGGAACATTCTGCAGATCACCTTCAAACTTCCAGATAACCTGTTGTTTGAAGGTGCTGAACATTTTGAGCAAGTCATTTTTCATTCCATCAGACATGTCCTGGCTTTTCAGGTTTGAGCCCATACTGAAGTATATGACGCCATGTTTTGCTTCGTCCATCAGTTTTTGGAGATCCTGCAATAATGGTTTGGCTCTTATTTTATTTCAGTTTTGAAAATATAAGTTCTTTAAGTAAATGGTGTGGAATTTTGAGAATACTCTGTAAATGATTTAACTAAATATTAAATCATAATTTTCGAAATGCGATGCTCGATTAATGTGTAGTGTTTTGTTACAATATTCAGACCATCTTCTTTTTCCTACAGTTACTCATTTCTTGCCTTTTAGAGAAAACGACTGCATCTAGATAAGAATCCGGAGGGATCTGGATGCTTTTAGCCTTTAATTCCCTATTGTTGTAATAAATCCCTTGAGAAAGAATGAGAGTTAATTCTGCCAGTATTGCTTTCAGCTTAGCTCGGGCGTTCACATTTTAGTTCTCCCTTGGGAACTATGACTAAGAGGCGAGGTGACTTCTAGTGTGTTAATTTATGTGGTGGTCTTAATAAAGGTGCTATTATGTGGTATGGATCATAGGTCATATTTAATTATCTAGTTCAATTTAGAAGCTCTATTTGAATTAGAAAAAAATATTCGGTTTGTAATTATTATTTTAAAAGACTAAATTCAATTGTTGAATTGAAATAGGAGTTTCATGGAAAAAACTTGAGACAAAACAAAAAAGTAATCATTTTAGCACATGATCTGGTAAAAACATATGGAAGAGACCTTTTTCTAATATATAATAAGTTAATATTTGTACACCGATTCGGTAGAATGTATGATACTCTACTAACCATAAAACACCTATTGTAACTACTACATTCTAACAAATAAATGTTTCTTTCTTTCTTCTTTCTTAAATATTTTTTAATAGACACGGTAATAATATAAGCAGCTGTATAAAAGGTTTACCTTTGGCAAGGGTTTGACATCAGTATCAATGTGGTAACCTCCGACGTTTTTGACATTTTGCGGCAATTTTATCGACCCTCCGATTGATGGATGTGAATTCACAAGCATAAGGGACGCGTTGTATACAGCTTCACTATACGGAGGTAGTGTGACGCCTCTTTTAGCTGCTATTTCGGGGTAAACACTGCTGTACATCCACATCTCATATGCAGTTACAATCGGACTGGAAGAAAAACAAGAATTTATTTGCTGGAAGAAGAAACTTATGTATGTAGGTGCACTTCAGGTACAAGTAAGTTCTACCAAAATTGTTAGTTTTCTTCACTAGCACAGTACACCACATACATACTTACTCAATAAGGACAAGCTTTTTCACAATTTTCCATATTCCGTCAGCTCTTTGCCAGAAGTCCAGGGGTGGTCGACTAGACGAGAACAGGTCAGCAGTATATGAGGGGTTGGGGATCTCATCCATTAGTCTTAATGCCTGCCAGTGGGACTCGGTCGAAGACACCCAGATTAGGGGGCATTCGAATAGAGGTGGAATTCTGAAAATTGGAGATGAAAATAGTTCACAACGGTTTTTAAACTAACAAACTTTTTATTAAAACCTAAAATCCATAACAAGATAAGAAAATTAAGAATTAAGAGGATTTCAAAATAAAAAATTCAATGCTGTCCATTATTTTACAGCTGTTCGGGAGATAACATACGAGATGCTAAGTTATCGCTCTCCAACGACGCGGATTGGTCATTAGGCTAACCGCTCCACATTCAACCTTAACACTGTACAGTGTACCAAACTAATCAGAGTCAAACCTGACTGGTTTTCCCATGTTATACACGAAAAAACGCTGACTATAGTCAGCCTTTACTCTTTCGGACAGTTGTACAGTTTTTCTTGAACGATTATCAACCAAACCACTTACCCAACAAGCATTTCAGAAAAGAACCATTCCACGATGACGGCATCAAACTTCTCGTTTGGATCGTTCAAGAGTTTCAGTATATTTGGGTGTTCCAAAAACTGTTTATGTATGTAGGTGGCGAAGTAAGCAAAGAATGGTGAATCTCCTAAATTGGGTTGACCAATTATATTTTTCAGTTTAAATTTGTCATCTGAAAATTGAAAGTTCTGAATTTATTCGACAAGAATACGTTTAATTCCTCCAATAAATAAATCCATGTTTATTAAGTAATGAGGTATTTGACAAAAATCTGTTAAGTTTAAATAAAAAATACGTGACCAAACTTTTTTGTGAACCTGGCTGACGGACTAAAAAGACGAATAATTCTATATTTTAAGATTCAGTCAAATAGCCTATAGGTATTTCTAAATTACCTACCTTGTTCTGACATAGTCTTGAAAAATTCGAATATTGAAGAAACGTCGATCTCCTTCAGTTTGGGCGGAGGATTTTTTCTTGGAAATGATGTTATGTGAACCACCTAAAAGAAAAGAAAATCTTAATACATCATAAATGTTACCCATTCTAATGTGTGTTATTTCTGGTCTTGAAGCGATTTAAGGCATGATTAAGGTAAGTACAAAGGTTTTTCCATAATAATAATATTATGTGTAAGAACCAGTTCCCAGTGAGAACTAACAGGAATCCTTTATATTCGGTTCTTTAATAGAAGATGTTTTCGAACCAAACCATGGTTTAGAATAACAAAATTTATTCCTAATTCTAACTCATGCCTCTGCTCGAATTACCGCCAGTTTCAGAATACCAAATCGATCTCAATTCAATTGAAACACTATTATATTTTTTGGGAGTAAGCCAGTTGGTTTTGTCAAGCCAAACCAGCTTCATTAGGGATAGGGATCAGCACCGAATGAGTTTTAAGTATGACGGAGTGGTATTGGAGTTTCCTCGTACACGGTGCATCAGGATTAAAGCACACATCTATGATAAACATAATATAACTGTCATAATAGAACTGTCTTTCACTTTCAATGGTGTAAACTTATAATCAAAGTTCTTTTCTCGTTTCTTCTTCAGGGGTAAAGATCGACTAGTACACTTAAAGCCTTTAGATTGCCGTTTCTATTATCATTTTCCAGTTTAAATCTCCACTAAAGTAAGAGTAAAAAGCAAAATAAATATTTTAGAATAATTAGCAGCCGAATATGGTATTCCACAACCGGAAACAGGCGTCTCTCAAATACACAATTAGTTATCCCGCGCTATTTCATCTCTAGCGGGGTGCTTTCAATTCATTTTTGCTGGGGAGTTTGTTGCGCCATTTCTTCTCTCACAGAAAAAGCGTTTAGGAAGCGGTGAAGGCTGCGCAAAACTGGGTGCGGTTCAAGAAAATATAACCTTCAAAAAGTACTCCTTAGTGGCTTAATTTAAATAAATTACTTTTCATTTTCATTCCACCTCGCCATCGCTTTTTTTCCCAACCTTGGCGGCGTCAAAGAATATCTTGGAAAGACTTCATTCAAAGTACTTTTAATATCATATTCGTTTCTTACCTCATGACCAGCTTCTAACAACCTATTAACTACACCATGGCCTAGTATACTGTGACTCTTGGATGGCGCTCCGAATGAAACTAGTAACCTCAGGGCTTCGTTTGATGAGACTATGCTTAGCAATAGCAATCCAACCACTGTTCTGTACTGCATCTGAAATGTTACAATGGTTCATCTATACTAATATATATAGCTGAAGAGTTTGTTTGTTTGTTTGTTTGAACGCGCTAATCTCAGGAAAAATGAAAAATTATTTTTGTGTTGAATAGACCATTCATCGAGGAAGGCTTTAGGCTATAAACCATCACGCTGCGACTAATAGGAGCGAAGATACAATGGAAAATGTGAAAAAAACAGGGCAGGTATAAATCATAACTTATATCTTCTACCCACAGGGACGAAGTCGCGGGCAACAGCTAGTTGAGTATAAAACGACAAAACTTACGAAATTATCAGCAGTAGTAGACGTAACGTGAATGATGTATTTTTCGATACGTTATCATTTATTGACTAGTTTTGTATGACTTATTTTAGGTACGTAGATGCTTGTAAACTGAATTCTGTTACGTCTATTAATAAGCTGATTTTGATAAGAGGATTAAATTTGATAAAACTTCGTGTGGTAATTGTTTCTTTTTCTGTACATAACATATTATAGTTAACTTTAATAATTAATTGATTTAAATAAATCACTCCATTATTATTATTTTTCAAAATCGGTCTACAAATTTTTACAGTTTTTTAGGGTATGAAGCTACTCTAACAATTTCGGCCTGCTAACTTATCGGGAATTGTCTGAAAATTGAGTTACAAAAATCCAACCGTAACGACAAACAAACAAACAGACCAACAAGATAGTGAGTGCATAAAAACGCGGGAAAAAAGATGACTACTACAAGTATCTACTTTTCAAAATTCAGAAGGTTCATGATGAACCACGCCCACGTCATTAAAGAGTACCTATAGTGCCTACCATAATTGAGAAAACATGTTTTTCTTAGAGTTTATTCATCAAAGTTCGTATTTTTTTTTTCTCTAGCCCACTGTGTCCCACTGCTGGGCAAAGGCCTCCCCCAAATCCTTCCACGACTCTCTATTCTGGGCCGCATGGAACCAGCCTGCGCGGTAAGCGTTAAGGTCGTCTCGCCACCGCTTATTTATTTTAATTATTTTAATGAACCATTATTAAAAAACTCATTTGTTTTATAAGTGCTGTTAATAAGTAACCTTTTAATCTCCACGGACTTGTACACTCGGCAGCACATAAATCGAGATATTATTGCAAAAACCGACCTTCTTTCTTTACGAAAAGGTGTTATCGATATCAAAGATGCAATATATGCGGTTGATTGTAGCCAAGGTTTTATGCAATCCTAAGTTAGTAGGTATTACAAATTACAATTCTAAGGAAAAATCTGATTGTATTTATCGTGTTACGTGGCTTATAGATACGTTATGTCATAAATTTACTAATAATATTATCTTTTAAAAAAATCGCAGGTAAAACATCACCACTTCACCGGTTTAGCAAATGATAATTAAAAATACGTTGGTGCGTATTCAGATACCAATCTTGGGATTGCAACTAAGGATTTCAATAATAATGCCACGTTATTCATAAGGGGAGGCTCTTCTTAGGGGGTTTAGGTGATGAAGTTACAAAAAACGGGTTGAAATTTTCGAAAGTAAAACTAATGTAGTTGTGGAAGAGAGACATCTCTTTACGCTGTGCAGTGCGTCAAGGCGTACTCTCAATACAAGTTTTTGCATCTTGTAAAGAATAATGATAAAATAAGTACTACAATATAATGATTATACTGAATATAATAAAAAAAAAACAATGCACAAGTGATGCACTTATCCTGTGTGTGCCCACTTGTTAAAAAAATAATAATATCACTAGTACCAATATTAAACAAATATCACATACCAGAAAGGTCAAAAAACTTAATAATTACTAGGTGACACATGACATGTTGTGCGGTAATTGTCAGGATCAGGGTTAATTAATAGTATTAAAATCTCAAAAGTGATGTGGTCTTCTATTAGTAAATGTATTTTCAAAATCGGTTCAGTAGTTCCTGAGATTATCCTTACAACTGCACTTACTCAAAACATTTACCTGTCTATCGTATTAGCACCTATAGATTTATAAAAAAGTAATAACTTAATTGTTTTAACCTGACTTCTTGCATTCAAACTTAAAATGCGAGATTGATAACATTATCATACATTGTACAACAATAGCCCTCACACACGGTCAAGGCCAAAAAACAATCAATTATAAATTTAAACAATCACGTTAAAAAACAAAACACTTACGATCGAATTATCTCTCAATCACATTAAACACAATTTAAATTATTAATTGTTAAAATTCAATTAAAATAAATAAAAAATAATTTTATAAAACTTATGTTCAATTAAATTAAATTAATCTACATTGCAAGATGTGTCACACATGGCGGCAACAAGCGAACTGAGGATTGAAGGACTGATGACCGTTAGTGCTATATAGTGTTGTGCTCGGACGCGTATAAGCGTTGAATACGTCATATAATATGTCGCTGACAACGCAGGACAGGTTTAGGGCAGGCAGGGGGGGGGTGAAGGGGGATTGATAATCAGAGAAAGCGCAAGTCTTTTTAGGGTTTTTTAGAGGAATAGTTAAAGAGAAGACTTTTTAAATTTTCATTCAATTTCTATTTTTTTTTAAATTTCCAGAGTTTTACTGTCGGTTTGTCTGACTGTTCGTTTATCTGTTGGTCTTTACGTGAAAGCCAGCCTTTATTTTGTAGTTCTTCAGCGCAGAGCAGTACTAGACTTAGACAAGTATAAGCACATTGTCAAATAAAAAATGTTTAGTTCGGAACCCAGCGCGAGTTCAACGCACGCCACTTTTTTTCGGATGCACAACATGCAAAAGCGGTCTACCGGACCCGTTATTGCTTGGCGAAAACCCGCGTTGGTGTATTCAGAGTGGCAACTTATTCGATTCCTTAACACCTTCTCGACATATTTTGATAATATGCCTCAGTAGATATAAATAGTAAAACAACGTTTTACTAATTATATTGCTTTCAAAATTATATTTCTTCTGTCGTCAACATCGATGCCGTTGGAATCCACACAAATAGTGAAACCGGTAACAAGTATTTTATAATTCAAACTTCCACCACCCAGATCCCACACAGGCATTCATTTCCAATGTATCTCATTTGACAATGTTATCTCAACGTGTTATCAAGATGCCGCCATACCAAAATAGTACAAAGAACAGTCTCGCTCTCTCAAATATTCTCAAGTAGCAAAGACAAGAAAAGGACTTGGTAAACACGTAAGATAGAAAGCAATAGACATGCTTTTCTGTGATCCACGAATGCTTGATTTAAGTCTCGGTGTCTGAATGTTTGTGAAATCACAAGGATTAAGTGCAGGAGTCGTATTTTTAGAGAAAAAATAAGGAAAAAAATTATAGATGGAAAAGTTCAGCTGGAGATTGAGCTAAGTGGCGTGCCATAGGAGCGACTTGTCCAGCAGTCACTAAGACGTTCTGACATTAGGTCAGGGAAAACATCATGATAATTTCAGTATTTTAAATATTGGGATTTGGAATCAACCCGAAGCTGAGGATCGAGCGTAGTGATCGATGCTCAAATCTTTTCTATTTGGGAGAGGCCTATAGCAGAGCAGTCTAGTCTAGTCAGTCTAGAAGAAAATCTGTAAATAATAATAACATCAAATTAGCAAGTCAGTTTTAACATAATTAATACCAATGTTGACCAAAGCTTAAAAGTTTATTTTTCATTAGTAACAAATTGAGACGCCCACGCCCACTTTTCTTTAGGCGATTACTATTTTCGTAACTTCGTAAGTTCTTAAATAAATTAGAGATCTACAGAAGAACAGGATAATTGAATTTGCTCGCTCCTGTACGTCAATATTAGGTTCATTCATCTTCATTGACATTACAACGATTTCGATAAAAATAACGATACGAAAGATACGTAGGAAGTCTATTTCCGTAAGGGATAAAAGTATTCATGGCAGAGCTAATATTTAAATATAATGCAACCGTGAGGTATGGAATAGCAGTTTCATATTGAAATGCCTTACTGTTGTATTGAAAATAGAGCTTTAGCGAAACTATTTATCGACAAAAGGCTGAAGTTTCGGATTTATTTTCTGTTGAAAAAAGACTATTAAACCCTTGACTAAGATGTAATTTTGAGCAATGACAACGCTGATGTGCTATCATTATGGTAATTCCTATTATTACGTGATGCAATAATCGTTATAGCATAAATTACAACGATAATCGCATTTTTAACTATGTTCCTCATTCAATGAATAAATTAACACATTCTTTAACGTCAACTTTGAATTGAACCTTATCATCTGAAAAGACTCTTCTTAAATGACTTAGGTTCAGCTTCAAGAATAACCGTATCTAAGTAGCAATGCATAATATGCATTATAACCTTCGGCGGCGAAACTCTAAAATTACACTTGATTCGTGTCGTTTTTACGTATTATGAACGTGAGTCTAGTAACAAAATAAGAGAAATTTGGAGAATGATGTCATCTAGCCAACAAAGTTCAGATAGATATTTATAGATATTATTATTTTGAATAATAAAACCTTAAAAAAAGTCATCGTGAGTTGCAAATTACAATTTATGTCATAAACAAAAATACATTTACTTATAGAAGTTATCAATTTGGATAACGTAATTAATACCCGAATGATGCTCTTTACACCAAGGTGTTTACGTAAAATATTATTCAGACAATTTAATCTTACCTGACTATAATTGTATTTCTGAATTTAATCAAAATAGCTTTAGGAGTCTTCGTTTCTATCAAAATAGTCTAAAGAGCTTAGTAGAGATAGTTCTATTTGCATGTACCATGGAAAGCAATTTGAAGCGCCTGGCACGCCGTTCATAGCAATCTGCGATCGGACGGCGCTGTTTCACGCTGCCTTACAGTTTGTTAAGGCGCTAAAATTATTCTGGATATACTTAGCATTAGTAAAATTTGTTATATTTTAACTTTAAAAACGGATTATTTCTTTTACACGGAGAAAAGGTCTTGAGGTCAAACTGTAGTATGTACTAATGAAAATATAATGCATATTTTTTTTGTATTATACGGACTCTCTATAAAATTTACAGCGCATAGTGTAACCAACCCTGTATTTTCTTCATAAGAAAGTTAGTATTTTTTTTTAACTTGCAATATTTAAAAAAAATACTTAGGTACTGAGGATATAGGTAGTTAGCACAGTTCATGTATTCACGATAATAACCGAACAGTCGATTAAATTAGATCGGAAATTCAAGAATTAACAGTGCTTTCAAATCACTGCCACGACCATTTTATAACCATTTTATGGAGCCTTGCCGCCACTCTATCGTACATTCCTGTGGTTTAGTACCAGAAGGTACCAAAGATCAAATACCAATAGTGCCAGTAGTTTTGTGACCCGTAAAGAGTTTTATTTGTGAAAATAAAAATAATATTGCACATTTATTTGTGATCGGGTGTGTATTACCTATTAAACTCCGAATTTATTGTTGTCCATAAATATTTATATCGGATTTATGAAACTGAAAAATTCTGCTGACATATTTTGTACATGTCATATTTTAATTATTCTTTACCGTGTCTGCGTTAAGTTGACTTTTTTGACAGATGTCATACTACTTAACAAATAAGTAAATTACGGATTTTGTAAAAAAAAACTTGACATTTAAAAAATCTGTCGAACAGCTCATTAAGTTCTGATAGGGTTAAGCTTTATGCCTGTGATGCAGACATATTAAGACATGAGTACATAAATTTAAACATAGATGTTAGTTACTTGGCGCTTCGGACAACAGATAAAAGATTGTTGAAGCGAGATCGAGCTATACATAAGCGTTGTGTGAGACAAAGATAACGACATTTCGTTGCTCTTTCCCGATGTGCCAAGTTATACAATAATTTCGTACCTACACAATACTATTCGACGATTCGTGTAGTTAAATTAAAATAATTCAATTAAGCGTGGGTTTGAATATTACTTCCAACAAACTTCATTTTCTAATTATAATGTTTGTGAATGTAAGCTATTTTCGCCCACAACAAGGAAGAATGAGTAGTTCAAAGTTTGTGATACTCTTGTAATATTAAAGTTGGGAAGTTAATTTAATGTTGGTGATACACTAAAGTATTTCCTGGTAAAACATAAAATGGACTTTAAATAAGAAACTACTGAGTCAAACTTCATGATATTTTTATGGAGCACAATGAAAGGTATTTCTCGTGATTGGAAAAAATACTCGACAAAATCGGTTCATCTTTGAAGTGCTGAGGAACAAAACGTGCGAATTAAGAACTTATTCTTTTTTTAAGGTAGTTGAAAATTACGTCCATGTGAATGCTGGGCCAAAGAATGGTAAAATACTACCAAAAAAATTTCATATGTGTAGAATTTCTTTATTTTCGTTTAAATTGGCGGGCCTGTTAGTCTAGTGGTTAGTGACCCTGACTGCTATACCGGAGGTCGTGGGTTCGATTCCCACCCAGGACTAATGTTGTGTGGTGAGCATGATTACTTGTTCTGGTGTCTGGGTGTAATTTATCTATAATATGTATGTATTTAGAAATATATAAGTAAGTTTATCAGTTGTCTGGTTACCATAACACAAGCTCTGCTTAGCTTGGGATCAGATAACCGTGTGTGAGTTGTCCCAGGATATAATAATAAAGGATATAAATATCGATCATCGCGCAACGCTTGAGCTGATGCAATAGTTTGACGATGAATGGTTCGGTTCAGCGAGCTCATTGTTTAGTTATAACAAAGTGCTCTAGTGTATCATCACCTTAACATCTGCTTTTACTTGTGTGTATACTAGCTTTGTAACTACCTTTACATTACCTACACATACTGTTTGTTTTGTTTACGGTTTGACAATAGGAATCGGAAATCGAAATCGGAATGACTTCAACCAACTGAACGGAAAGGAACGAAATGGATATATGTTACGGTTTTTGATGTAAAACCACTAAATACCAGCCAAATATATTATTTAACTTGTGAATGTAACATCGAAAAGGATATTTGCACATTCTTTTTTCACAGTTATACCATAGATGTGTTAATTTTGTAACTTAAATAAAAAAATAATCGCAAAATAAAAGTTTTTCGCCAGAACTATGGTATCGCTAGGGCGTATTCTGCGAGATTTTTCTTATGCTCGATGCTATCTATAAGAGGTAAAACAAATCTTTGGAAGACGATTTTCGTATCCATAGTCGTTTAACACTAATTTGTGAGCTTCGTGCAAGGACTACAATTTATTTTAACTCATGTCTGGAACGCCAGTCTGCATTCCAAGATAACTAATGGAAGTAGAAAAACTACCAGAATCAAAAGTGATGTGGCGGGTTACTTCAGCCTCATGGACATTGAGCGCTTGTGTAAAAGTCACCACACAATGAGAGCCAGCAGATGGACGACGTCGCCTTCCTCGGTCTAAGATGCGGTGGTATTACGATTTGAATGCATACTGGTTTCAAGAGTCGTTGGATAGAGAACTTTGGATAGATTTAGGGGAAACCTCTATGGCTGTTGTACTAAAGTTAAGGCTACCAGTGGGATTCAGTATAGGCTAGATAAAAATTAAAAATAAATAGTGTACTTCCAGCTTCTATATTAGATGTTCCTGTGCATCTATTTCAGCGTTAAATGTTTCTAAGAGCCCTGAACAGCTTGATAAGTGAATGCTTTGAGTTCTTATTCTGATCTCTCCAATCCAATAAATTTTGATACTTGAATTTTATTGAACAGTCGATAACATTTTATAGTGTTGAACAATCAAGTAATTTAGTTCAGCCAAAACAATGTTATACAATATATCTATATCTATCTATACTAATATATAAAGCTGAAGAGTTTGTTTGTTTGTTTGTTTGTTTGAACGCGCTTATCTCAGGAACTACTGGACCAAATTGAAAAAATCTTTTCATGTTGAATAGACCATTCATCGAGGAAGGCTTTAGGCTATAAAAACATCACGCTGCAACTAATAGGAGCGAAGATTCAATGGAAAATGTGAAAAAAAACAGGGCGGGTATAAATCATAACTTATATTTTCTACCCACGGGGACGAAGTCGCGGGCAACAGTTAGTATTTAAATATAAGTAAAAAAAATACACGTATGGCCGTATCAACGGATTACTATTACTGCTACGGATTTTTATTATTCGTTGTTCTAGCGGAAGCAGACATACGTCATCTTTGAAAGTTTAAACTGACTATCTGTTACGGTTATTAACACTCAGCCTGGTCACAAACGGATGGACAAACGGACAGACAGGGGAACCTTACTAATACTGTTCCAATCATACCTTTGGGTACGGAATCCCATAACTAGCTTTCGACAAAACATTTTATTCAAAACAGTTTAAACCGCATTTTAAAATGTAACATCTAAACTATTAATGCAAAACCAAATATCCGTCCAAACGTCCAAAGGCCAAGAAAGCTTGAATAGCCCTTTCACGGACGTCGGTTTCGCAGAAATAGCTTGGAAACAGTCTAGATTTCTAGACCGAAGCTGAAACTAGGCAAATACTACGGCTACGTAAGGCTACCCAAGTCACGGTGCTTTCAGCCTGAAAACGGCCGGCGGTTCATCGTCTTGTATTATTGAGTTAGTGTGTTGTACGGACTTGTAGATAGGCTAGCATTTTGAGATCTATGTACTTGTTTTTTATTACTAAGATATACTCGTAGTATGAAAATCATTAAACTACTGAATATTGTAATTAAGTATTACGATCGCAAAATACCATAAACGATTTCGACTTCAAAAGGAGGTAATTATTTTTGGGCCCATTATTTTACTTTAAAGAGTATCGATAACGTATAAATTGCAGAATAATATAATTACACACAATATAACAACTCTCATTTCACTCATTATAAGCTATTTTTTTTGTACACACAGACACAGAAAATCACTGGTTTAGAACAGTAAGGGCCACTACCCACTGGACCAACAGCCCAGTCAAAATTAATAATTAAATAATAATAAATAAATAAATGCGGACAATATCACATACATTGTTCTGAACCCAAAGTAAGTTGCTAAAGCACTTGTGTTATGGAATTCAGATACAACGAAGGTACCACAAACACCCAGACCCGAGACAGTGTAGAAATGTGAATTTTTACATTGACCAGAACGGGGATCGAACCCGGGACCTAAGAGCTAGCGACACCTTGAAACCGGTGCGCACGCCACTCGACCACGTTAATTGTTGCCTATCCTTAGCGTCCGTGTATCTCATAACTGTAACAGACATTTGTATTGATGAGTGAGCACGCCGCCGCGAAATCCAATGTTTTCATATCAGCCCATTGAATAACTCGACCTGAAGTAACACCAAACAACACTTTACGAGATAGTTTTCACTTCGTACATTTTGGTTTCGATTTACTTCGGAATGAAATAGGTAGCAGACAAATACTAAGGGTACTACTATTTTCTGTGTTATTTTTGTACAGTCTTTGTAGACAACTTCAAAATGAGATAAAAAATTGGTGGAGAGATTTCTTTGTTGGTATCAGTATTATCTAATTTTGGGAAAGAAAATTTTGTTCCTTAAATTTTGAAAAGGTTGAGTTTTTTTAAAACGTTTGTCAAATGCAAGTCGGTTCTCGAACAAAGAGTTTTCCTCCTAATCTTGATAATAAAATGCTGAAAAAATAATGCGTGTGCTGTATGGCAGCTCTTTTAAATATTTATATTATTCGTATTGATTGCATAGTGGCAATCAAAACATTTCGGCTGTTTCTATACTTAGTTTATGAGATATAGCCGGATAAATACTAAAGCGGAGTCTTAGTAATTGGGTTTCGTTTAACCATTTGAATTCGGAATTCTAAAAGCACGCCTACCTTTTTAATTATATTTATTCCGAAAATATATTCGTAGAAACATAGACCCTTAATTATATAACAAGGCCGTCTGATATTATATTCCCTCAGAAAGGCGAGGTTGAAGCTACAAACCAATTGGGATGGCCGCAAACGACCAATCTCTGGCAACGCCGTTTAAATTAAAATGGTGGCCGATTGAATCGGTGCCGACGTTTAGAGTGAGCTCACACTGGAGTTTATTGATATCATATTCTAAATATTACCGAAAAACGCTCGATTTGGCAAGAGGAGTTGAGGTGTCGATAGATATGGTTGAATGATTTCTTTTATTTTCTTGTCAGATTCATTATAAATATTTGAGTCTTTAGAAGCAACCCTGTTCTTTGTTAGTTGAATTTAATATTTTTCGGTAATTACATTTGTTCAGTATGATATAGTTGGTGACTCAATTCTTGGTTGAATATTTTCAGTACTATCATAGCCTTACTTATTACAAGTCAGTCATACTCTTTTTTACTTTATAAACAAAAAATTGTCACTCCCAGTATCCAAACTAAGGTTTAAAAAATTGTAAAAAACTTAAATTACAAACAAAACTTCTTATAAAGACTTAACACACTTTCAATAAAAAATAAAATAAATTTTAATATTAGCCACCCAGTGTGATCTTGCCCTAAGACCAGTACATGGCACCCTTTGCATTTCAAATAAGGAGACTGTGGCTAGTTGTTTTAGTATGGTCCCATTCAGGTTGTGGCAGACTCGCTCATTGTGTACCCTGACTACCCGGTATTGTTCGACAGAAATGTTTACAAGGTATCAGGAATAGACGGACGGGTCGTTTAATTTGTTTGTAGGAATATATTATAGTATTTTCAGTAATTTATTTATTCATCTTTCGTGTACACGTACAAAGTATGTACAATGGCGATGTTCGGAGAGCAAGAAATAGGTGCATCGTCAAGAAAAAAAATAAGACCTGCCCGCCACATATGTTCATTTTTAAAACTCCTTGCTTGCTGGACTGTTTATGTAGATTTTATGGCTAGAAAAGATGAAAAAATTATACGAAAAACTTTCTAATATTTTGCTTTAATTAACAGTGTTTTCCTTCACTTATGGACAATTAAAGAATGCACTACGATAGCTTACAAAATTCGCAAAAAAGTATTAGCTTCCAAAAGTTACGTTGCGACAATTGGATGGCGTATCGGCATCCAAACGATTCATCAAGTCAATGAGTCATTCAACCGTATGACCCCATGGGATCTCAACAATTGAACCACAAATGCATCAAAGTTTATTGAAGTGATAAATTTGTTGACAATACATCTAAACCTAGAACGCAACCACCTTGGGACCTGACGACATCTCTAAATAAACACTTAGTGATGTAGAAGTGAGACGGAGAATACACCGTGTTAAGCGCCGTCTTGCTTACACAAGAGTAAGAGTCTTGTTGTAAGAGGTTGTGGCCACATTGTCCACTTGCCGGATCTGCTACTTGGTGCGGTTACCTACAAGATGTTGTGTGTCTCGGCACTCAGTCACCTATCTAAGGACACCACTTTTTAATTTACTTATTTATGTACATGCAACGAGTTATACACATAAATATAAATACGATAGGTATTAAGGCATTTCTTAAGAAACTTCTAGAAAGGATTGCGGCAGGATATATATACATATATTTTATCTAGCCTACGGTGTCCCCCTGCTGGGCAAAGACCTCCCCCAAATCCTTCCACGATTCTCGGTTCTGGGCCGCATGGAAACAGTGCGCAACAGGAGATATTAAAAATAAAAATTCGTCAACTGCGGAAGATAACCAATTTTTTTTTCAATACTTAGATATATGTATAGATATTAGCCTGCTGTTCAGTATCTAAAATATACTTAAAAGATTAGATAGAAAACAAAAACATTTTTTGCTATCAAAGAAGATAGGTATTATATTTAAAATGTCACACTACATTGCCATTTCTAAGATTTTATGCAAAACCGTCATGAGTCTTCGTTTTTTGATTTAAAAAAATTATCAAAAATAACTAAATGTGTATTAAATGAGTTAATCTGACGACTATTTTTGTATATGAGGTAATAATGTAATAACGCGTCATCTAGTCTCAAACTTATCAAAGCTTGTATTATGAGTGCCTACTAGATAACTGATAAACATGCTTTACTACAGCGCCGGTGTAACCAGGTCGAAATTTCCTGCTAATCAAGATTAAAAAACTTCTAAATACATATATATTACCTACAGATCGTTTGCTCATCACAAAACCATTTGTCCTGGATATGAAAAACCCAGGACCAGCGGTATACCAGTCAGGGCCATTAAAGACTAGGCCAGCAGGCCGGTCAAATACTCCCGCAAATTTCGGACATAAACAATGACAAAAAGGCTTTGCTTGCTTGCGGTTTACTCAAGCGTATCGGGATTGCCCGATTAGTTTCGAACCCAACTGGTGTTTTTAATCATGAGCTGACACGGTGGCCCACTTCTTCACGTTACTTCTTGGGATCGTATGAAACAACCTTAACACAAACCATTTTGGTAACAAAGGTCTTAGTGAAGAGCCTTCATCTAAATTCCTCTTGAATTTAGAATGTATTCATTTTGAATTTAGACTCGGTTTAATTTTGTGTTGATTTCTTAATTGGATGAATATAAATTAAATTGAATTGGGAGCAAGGTTAATTGATTGATGTAAATGTATTCATTACTTTATTGACTGTTTGTTTTTGATGACGATCTAGACGTATTGTTTCTGTTAATACTCTGTTGAACGGTTAGATGGAAAGGGACTTACGCATTCAGTAAAACCACTATTTCAGAGACTAGTATAAGGATTACCTATAAATGGAAAATATCTTTCAGCAGCAAATATTATTCTATCAGTACCTAGTTGTGCAATCTAACAAGTTTTACTTTTTATTATGTAAAACGATCTAACGATGCTCTCATAATATACAATCGGATCATAATTACGAATTTGAAGATACTTTAAAGCAGAGAAACTGACTTTACTTCTTCAAATGTGCAATTTTTTTTAATAGAACTTTGTTATTTCTGGTGCGCTCCAGATCAACTCTACCTGTTTTTACCTCTACAGCGACAGATTCAATAGAATTAACCAAAACATAGTTAACCCAATTTCAGTCCACTCCTAACTAAAACTTCCTTCAACGAAACAATCCAACACTTTAAATTACTAACGCTAACTAGCGCAGTTGAAAAGTTAAAAAAATGTCGGCGAAATTGAAAAACATTGCGCGTTGTTAAGTAACTACGGTTCAAACTGTTCTGTGTCAAGAACGGATTAATTAAATCGCTCTTCGACTATGATTGCTGTTTGCGATAGTACGGTGTAGGCTAAGAGCTAAAGGACGTAAGATATTTTTCACGATGTGGAAGGTAGCTTCGACATTTTTTGCGTTTGAAATAACTTTTAGGCTTATGCATAATGTATAATGCTTGTATTAAATAAGGACCAGATGTCTCCAGTAGCGTGATACTTCAAATTAAATAACACAATGAGGGTTTCGTACAAATAGGCTATGGAAAAACAAATCCATTTTTACGTGTATACCTACCGGGAAAATTATATAATTATCCCAACAAATTTATGACCGTAACAAATGTTGTTTAACCTCGTTTTGTATTTTTAAGGTTGAGGTAACAGAATTTCATTGTCTGTGGAAATTGATACAATGCAATTTTTACGATACATAAAGGAATATTAGATGCAACGACATTACTACGACATACTAATCGTATCTTCCGTCGATAGCATCAAAAGCAAGGCTGATGCTTACAAAGCAGGTGTATCGGAAATATGGCAGTTAATACAGCTGTCGAGAGAAGACCTTTAAATGTAAGTAAGAAACTACATTAAAAACTTAATTGTACTCAGTTAAGGCTTAACATAATATTTAATCAAACTTATTAAATAAAAATCGCAACGAAAATAACAAGTACTACTACATTAAATAGTAAATTGTGTTGTACGATCATGTTGACAGTACCTAAACCTAAATATTTGGAACAAAAACTGCCAAGAGGATGACCAATCGTGAATAAATCGCGACAATCAAATTTAAAATTGATCAATACATTAAAAGTTAATTTATTCCTTTTGACCACATTTGAATCGCTATGAAAGCCTACAACTATATAAAAGTAGGCATTTGTAAACGTTAAATTAAGGCAAAGTTGGGAACAAACTAAAGTTACTGCCAAAGTTTTCCTAGATACACGTAACTATCCATGGTGCCCCTATATTTTCTCTGTTGAATGATTCTCGTAACATAAGTAAACGATATCAAAATGGCTAGTTATTAAGTTACCATCAACGTCTCGAACTCAGTGTCAAGACTGGACTAATTAAATAGCTTTGTGACTACGACAGCTGTCGGCGACAGTACTCTATAGACCGGGAGCTCGGTGTTATTAGTTCATGTTTATCTATTACTAGCTGCTGTTTGTAGATTTTGATGCCTGAATGTCGGTCATAGCTGTAAAAACATTACCTTCCCTTAAAGGCCTGTTTGGTAATCTAAGGTGTAAGCAACTCCTTTTAAAATCTCATCGAAATCGGTCAGTTACAAACATGTAAAAGTACACACATGAAACAAACTCGCGTTCGTAATATTAGTATATCTGTACTATACCTAATTATTTCACCCACGCCTGTTTAATGTCCGGAATGGAAGACTTTGACATAAACCAGAGTCAAGCCCATCGTGTACTATAACTTAACAGTTTTAATAGTTTTCTCACTTACCCACATTGTGGACTAATGTTAAGCGATAAGGTTTGTTATGGTATTGATGGTAGATGGTATTTTGAAATGGAATTAAAGAGATCGTTGTGAAGTCGGCCGAAGAGTATAATATAAATATGAATGTTTCAAATCTCAACATCTTTAACAGAAGATATTAAAATGGGATTAAAAATTTAGTATATATAATAAGCTTTAGCTAGTGAGTGTTAAAGGACTACTATGAAAAGCGCAAAATACATAAATTATAATAGTTTCATCCCTCATTTTATTACGAATGCAATTATTTTAGTTTCATTAAAGGAAAACCCATTAAAAGTCAATTGAAATGCAATTAAAATTGCTATTCACGGCATCAATTCAATTGATTATTCATTCGTCGATTGCAACGGGTTTATACGATTATGGGCCAATCGTTTACGGCTTACTGAAAAATACCGAACAATTTTTTTGATAATATAATGTGATAATAATTGAATTATCTGTGATTAACATTGTTTGAATACAGTTTATCTGACTTTAAATAACTGCGCATATCATTTGGAAACAAGCTATTCATTAATTATTTTTTTAATTATCGAATGTTAAGCCGAATATAATGCGCGAGACGGGTCGCCTATTTGATCTCCGAGTAGGACAAGCGATCCACGAAAGCGGGAGTCGTTTTTTTTAATACCTAATGGAAATGATATCATTCAAAAAACCTCACTCTTATTAACCTTATAAGGATTAGCTATTACCCGCGACTTCGTTCATGTGGTTAGAAGATCTTGAACCGTTTTCGCAGGTTACGCAACGGAAGCAATCAAAGATGAACTATTTTCCCCAGTTTTTTCCACATTTTCCATTGTATCTTCGCTCCTATTAGTCGCAGTGTGATGTTATATAGAAAAAAAACCAGTTCGAACCAGTAATTTCTGAGATTAGCGCGTTCAAACAAACAAACTCTTCAGCTTTATAATATTAGTAGGTATAGAAAAAAAATGACAAGAAAACGAAAACTGGAGAAACGCTTGTAAAACTACTGTTTTTAACTAGTATATTGATTTTTTTTATTTATTATGAATTCTTGTAATTACATTGGCATCGTGATCTAGGTTAGCTCTCGGACTATTCTTAAATGGCTATGACTAAGTTCCAGAGAAGGAAATGCGCTCCACAGAACACCTTTCATTACGTGACAACGACTTCTACTTTTTTCAACACCGGCTTCAAACAAACTTAGATTTTGTTAGCCAATGGTTTTGCTTCAAGAGAAGTTCTGAAGACGGGGTTTTTATGGTGAGTTTTTTCAACGAGACAACCTTGCCACACCTTTTCCTTATTGCAACGTGTGTAAACCAGGATCCACAATGATAACCAACTAGCACTTAACCTTGGCGTGACCCAGGGAAACGATTTCACTCTTGAAACTGAGATTAGATTGAATTCCAAAAAGTTTATATGCCTTCTTAAATCTAAGAAGAAAGTTAATATCTTATTACTACTTATTTAAAAATGTTTGTAAACCAACGATTTATACTAATTATAGAATCTAAAAGCGGTTAGCAAAAGAACAGCTTATTTTTTTTTAAATCTCTAAAATTTAGACATAGGCAGTTACTAAGTAAATTATAGGAAAGACTAATAACATTATGGAACCAGCAGAATGTTATGGATTTTAAAAATGTTGCATTCTATTTCATAATTATAAAGACCATTATTTACTTTGGACTTAGTCCTTCCAGTTGACTTCAATCGCTTGACGTAAGCAATTAGCTGTTGAATTACCTAAGCGTAAATATAGGTTTCCATGTTGAATGCAGTCTGTCATGTTAGGTAGATTTGGTTGCCTAGCAACCAGCTTTAGTGTTTAGCTAACGAGATTAGTGGTTATCTTGCAGTCTGACAATATTCAGAGCGTTGTCTGTTGGTCGCAATTGTTGTGGCAACAGGAAGGCAGAATGTTCCCCGCAGCAAATGTTTACGATTCAATTAATAGAAATCTGTTTTGAATGTAGGAATATCGCTTGGTTTTGACTGAAAATGATGGAACTGTCTGCATTAATTAATACGCAGAAAGCGCTGCATAGTCGATATTATTCGCTATACAATTCAAATTATACAATAATGGGGAATAAAACGTCCGCCATAAGACGTGTCACGATACAATGAAGAAAATTAAACTTTTGGTCAGCGACCTCTGTAGATAAGTTGATAAAGCAACTAGCACGTATATCCAGAAGTCGCTAGTTTGAGTCCTGTGTGGTGTATTAATTTTTCATTAATGTTTGGATGGACCGATCTAGAAGTGAAAGCTTAAGTTCAGGTTAATCGAAACGGTCTATTAATAAAATACTATTTACCAAAAAACAGTAATGTCACTCTTAGCACCTTAGTACACGTGGCAACGTAAATCTTGTATGTACCCGACTAATTCTGTCCATGCGACGAAGATCAGAGGCATTCTGATCAAGCTATTGAATTTGTATGACAGTTGCTACTAGCTTGCGCATAAAAAAAACGGCTACGGCGTTACTGATGTTGCATGGAATTGAAAAGCCTTATTTTTATAGCCACTAACTGAATCATTCATCATTCACCGAGAACTTTTGAAAGGCAAAATAGTAATAGCTTCTGAGAAAAAATCGAAAAAACTGTTTTATTTACTCTTGATTCCACTTTCCTCCAGAGTTAATAATATTTCTATCTGTTTATTTAAATGAGAGTTTCTAGACTTTCATATTTTATGTAGTACGAATTATTCCTGACAAATATAGGCTTTTGAGATGGATCTAGAATTCTAGGTTCATATTTGCTTAGGATGTTTTTTGACGTTATGACGATGTGCCTTGAATTAATGTTGTTTTAAGTGTTTGCTGAAGAGTTAAAAATATTAAATCTGCGTTGAAATGTCAAAGAGTCTTTATACCTGAATATAAATTGGCGGTATGGATAGTCCAATTGGCGGTATATGTTACTATGGTTCCACGAACATCGTTTGAAATTTGTAACTGAAATGCCCAATATACAAAATTCGATTGTTTTAAGACAGAGCTGGGCTAAGGAGTCTTCGAACTAGAAGACAAAGCTACCGACAACAAGTTTCCAATAAAAAAATAACAATTACTTTGTACTTTTAAATTACGTGTATCATCAGTAATAACGTTGGTAACACATTCAGGCAAAGGAAAGGTTGTATTTTGAAATATCAAAAAAAAAATGACACCGGCTTTGAAAATCAACGAAATTTCCTATTACCATAAAAAACCAGCCAATAAATCCACACATGTTTGTAGTTTCAAAGGAATCTCTAGCATCGGTGTACAAATATCTCCCGACGTTTTGTATTTCCCCGCAGAGCGTGGCATAATATTTGCGTAACTCGACTGTATAAAGTCGATATTTTAACCCCTAGGGGCAGGAAACAATCTCCTCAGACAATCTCAGGATGCTTCTTTAACTGTACAACATAATGGGAAAAAAATATGAATAAAACACTACCCGTTTCTGATAACAGTACCTGTACTATGAGATATCGAAGCAGGTTGGATGTCGTTGTCAGAACGAGACAGCGCTCTATAATCCGCGTAGCTGCATCTCGCTTCCACATTGGTGACAGTTCGTCGATAAGAACTCATACTTAGTACGCAGGTTATGGAAATACGTAATTATAAGGCAGGCTTGAAATACTGTTGAGGTTACCGCCTTTTCATACATAAATTACTTTCCCTGTTTTCTTACATACTAGGCGTTATTGTCTTGTATAGAATTTACACGGATTCATAATGGATGCGAAGATTTATAAAATCTGACAGTTCTTTTTATTTACTATGGTTTTATAACACCGAATAGGTTTCTATTAAAATTTGTTATACTTTACTCGTATCACGAATCTTAAAATGGTTTACCTATTCGGCTATTTGGTATAGGTATAGCATCAATTAACAATGTTTGTAACATCTTGCGGGTATGTTTGAAACCCGCATGTGACCAGCATTTGTGTTACACTCAAACACTTCAAAAATTGAGTTTTTTTTTAAATTCCTCACGATTTTATTGCATTGAGAAACGGACCAGTTCGTAGATTTTGTAAAATCTTCATTCATTCATTCATTCATTTTGTAGAATCTTAATCAATTCAGTAAAAGAAAATCAATAATCACATACAATTACCATCATTCTTCAAAATTGCACTATAAAAATCGACCTTCTCCCTGTCCCAGTAACCTTTAAACCTAAATCAGGTCACACACATCAAAGTTAGACCTTTGCCCTTCAAAACATCAAGATTGTGTATACCTAAGCCAGTCCGTTACTTGTCAATAAACCGAACAAAATTGATAAGGCTATAGCGAAGTAATGTCTTACAAAGTGGCCGAGGTTAACTTTAATTAATCTTGATTAAGCTGTTTAGTTTGCGCTAACTAATGTTAACAGACCATTAGTTTGGCTGACAGGCGTTTGACGTAGCGCATTAATTTGAATGTTGTTGGCTACAGATTATTGTTAAGCAATTGACAGCAGAATTGCAGAAAGCTAAATTGTTAGCCAATAAGTCATTTTAAGCAATCTGTTAAAAATAGCTCTTAATTTCCCTTTGTTAAGCATTTTTAGATTTTTCTAAAGATTTCTATTTTTTAAACTTTTGTCAAGAGACAAGGAAGCAGTTAGTTAGTAGAAATAAAAACACTTAGCAAACAACGAACGCACTAAAAATATACAAGTCACATGCGCAAAGACACCCTGACTTACAAAAACATTGGAAGGTTATTCTCACTCTTCATCTGCGCGGGAACGCACAAAGACATTCAAAATCATTACAGGCATTCCCAGGTCACTCTCACTCCTGTCTAACGATTGTTTCAGACCCGCGACACGTCGCTTACAGTTAGTTTTGCTGAGGTGACCACAACCATTTGCCTATCCGTGACGAGAGAATCCAATTTGTATTTGAATAGAAAAACAAGGCCAGTAAAAAAATCTCTTAAATCATACTTGGATACTATGATCTCAATTTCCAACCAGCTCTTTCCAAAACTTTGTTTGTTCTGACTGCCTGTAACCAAGTACACACCACAATTAGTGCCTCAAAGAGGACATCTCAGAGCCAATATCAATTAATAATGCATGTAAACGACAGTTGGTTGAGACGCGCCATGCCAGAATATTGGCAATTATACCGCAATTGAGCGCTGGTGCGAGCCTAATGCAGTTAAATTAACCTTTAGTGTTCAGCGCTAAATGATATGTAATAAATATACCTATGCATATAAATACTAACTGTTGCTAGCGGCTTTTAACAAAATAAAACAACATTCGCTTTTCACAAAATTCAATAAAAGTCTATTAGCCTATTAGCCTAAATAGCCTATTTCCATACCAAATTTCATTGAAGTCGGTCCAGCCGCTTGAAATGAACAGGTAAAAAATATACTCACATACAAATAAACACACTCACTTTCACACTTATCCTACTAACGGGTAAGTTCGTATGTATGGATATATGGATGTTTGTTCCTCTTTCACTCAAAAAACATAGAACGGAATTAGTAAATGAACGGATTTAGACAGAAATTGGTAACAGATAGTTAATACCCAGCATTAACACATAACCGACAGCGTCGGGTGTATTGTTAACTTATTAGTGGATATCTTTTTGAGGGTTTCAACTTAGTGTCCAAACCTTCAATACAGATCTCACGAAGGATTTTACTAAGAAAAAAATTGTTTCAAATTATTTTCTATAAAATATATCACGTTAAAAGTATAAAAGGAAAAGTCGGGAAGTGAGAAATAGCTTCCATTCAGCGTATTTCCTGTTCTTAATACATTAAGACTTAGTTAAGAAGCTTAGTTTTTCACATGCTTTCTCTCGATTCGTAGCCGAGTTATAAACAATATGAACTACAACAATATTCCTGTTCTCGAGAATTGAAAAGTTCTCGATTGTGACTGTTTCAAAACTTGTCACTTTGCATTTAAGTATAAATCAGAATTAAATAAGTTTATGCCTGAGGAGTATTTTTGCACTACTTCACTTAGTTTTTTTAATGTAGGTTATGATTATTACCGATTTTTTGGAACAAGGTATTATACTATAGACAAGGTTAGGTTAGGGTCAAGATGAATTGTATATTTGAAGTTGTCAAATGTCAAATGAATACCAAGGTACTCGTGCTTCATAAATTCTTCTGCCTAACCTTTCTCAAAGATTAATGGAAATATTGTTATGTTAGCTTTACAGGAAATTTAATGTTATATATATGTATTGCCGAGATTATTTGACCTCCACAACCCAGTTATTGTGTAACACAGTATCTCATTTCACCGATTGTTAAAAATGTAAAGACTACGTTAATCAAACATCGATTTACATAAACTTCACATATCCATAAAAAAAATAAGGTCAGTTATAAAACGGGTTCATTCGGTTATTTTGATTAAAACCGAAGTTTATTCATACCGTAACAGTATAGTGGGCAATATAAAAAGATATTCATTTTCATCGCGAGACCATCCCTGTAAGATTGGGGGCCTACCACTGGCTCTCGGAATAAGTCTTTTGCTGATATCGAAAGGCGTGCTACAGCGTAGCGTGGCGTAGAGCGGCGTAGAGCGTCGTAGACCGTCGTAGAGTAGGCGTAGGGCGTAGCTTTGCGTCTCTCTTTAACAATTGGTATTCAGTCGTTTTTTAAGATTTGGTGGTAGGCCTCCTCAGAATCGTAAAAAGTAAACTGAGCGTTTTATTAGGGTTTGTGGTTCGACCTTAATCGATCGTTATATTTATTTTTAACTGCTGATAGTTTGTAGACTCATGTTTTTATTTAAAATTTGTTTTACGTTTTCAAAGCTATTTTTAACTGGACAAGGTTTGTATGCATATTACTAAATGCACGTCCACGTGTATCAGGGAACGCAAGCGGTAGATTTATTTGTGTTAGTTTTGTTCTGGGGTTATTAATAAAGTTCTCAATTTGTTAAAAGCTTAATGAAAACACGTACTCAGTGCAGTACATGCTGGTGTATGTCCAGAATGTATGCCAGTTTAGGTATATATGCATATGCAAACTGTACCATATAAAGGCATAATATATAAAGAAACATCATTGTGCCACCAAAATTTGATACCACCACCACCACTTCTAAATAATAGTAGTTTAAACATGTGAACTTAAAAAAAAACAATGTAACTGGGATACAGGAATATGGCAAAAACATTTCGAGTGGCCTGTTGGTTAAGTGGTTAGTGACCCTGACTGCTATACCGGAGGTCGTGGGTTCGATTTAAACCCAGGACAAATGTTTGTGTGATGAGCACGATCATTAAATTACACCCAGACACAGAACAAATTTTGTTCTGTGTCTGGGTGTAATTTATCTATATTATGTATGTATTTAGAACTATAAAAGTATGTTTGTCAGTTGTCTAGTACTCATAAAACAAGCTCTGCTTAGTTTGAGACTAGATGGCTTTGTGTGAATGTTGTCCAATATTATATTATTATATTATTATATTATATATTTACTTGGTTTGACTAGCGAAGTAGTGCATCTATAATTCTTTATAACCTCTTGAAATCATTGGATTCTGTTTCTACATGTAACTGGTTGAAAATCCAGATATACGCATAAAATGGTTGCGTGAACATAAAGGGTGTTCACTGTTCAGTCTTATGTACGAGGGTGTAAATCCTAAGGGCGGTTAGCGTTAAGGCCAAATGCGATTGGGTTCAGATATAGGTTGGGGTTTATTGATTTCGACCTGAATTAGGTAGAACATAGAATACCTATCCAAGCAAAATGATATTATATAGATGCGTGCGATCTCTTTTAAAAGTGCATTTATCTGACTTTGCCAAGGAGCAAAATCAAAAGTAGACAAAAAATATGTTGAAATAAAAAGTCGGTAAAAATTCTTAACAAGCCACTGAATTGTTAAAGAAGCGAAAGTACCAATACAAACTTATTCAGCGTTTTCACAAACGATGATCTGACTTAACACAGTTTTTCTACGGACATATTGTATGCTGTAGGATAATATTCCTGTTGCGGTGTTTCCCCTGCATTATGATAATGTCCCTTTTCAAACGAGACTTCAAGATTGTACTCATATCACGATGGGCAGTGGTTTGGCTGTGCTTCAACTCTGGCACTACTCAAGTCCTCAAGAGCCGGTTTACGCTTGCCATCAGGTTTTTTGTTCACTCGTCTGCCACCAGGTAATGAAAATAATAAATTGTTTCTTACAACCAAAAAAGGGTACACGAAGCACAAAGTTCCCTCTAAAATTACGGAGCTAATGAGAAAAATAAAACATTTTCAACAACGACGTGCACTTTTCATTATAATTATTTAAGGTACAGTTGGCAAGGCTAATTTAGTAACACATTCACCCAGTATTTTAAACAGCGGAGGGCTGGTTTTCGGAACTGGATATAATCAGAAACATGTAGGCAACTGTACAAAAAAGAATGCACATTTTCAGGGGCTTGATGCTCTCCGAATGTCATTTGTTTTACTGAAAAAACAAGACCACGAGAATTTGGTTTGTTTATACCAAACTCGGAAACACACACCAGTTTTCAGCAAAATATTATTTTAGAAAAATGTATACCGTTTTTGTATTTTTATTTTTTGAATTATTCAGCTAGTTTGTATTTTTTGGTATATGCCTTGCTCTTTTGGAATATCCCTTCGTTTTTATGAAACAAAAACGAACATTCTCTTGTTCTGTTGATTTTAGGCTTTCTCCTTTTACTCCTTACGAGTAATTTTAGTGGTTTTCCATTGTATTTGCTCGCACAAACAATAGTTTTTGAAATAAAAAATATTTGCATGAGAATTTAAATCAATAGAGAGGCTGTTTAGAAAAAAAGACACAATAACAAATTGCGTAAATAACAATCACCACACAAAATAATTTACCTCAATTGAAAATCTAGTTTCACCATCCAATATTTCGATCAATCAACCCGAAAACAATGAACGCAATCTACAATACAAACTACAAGATTGTGTAATAAAGTTAGCTAACCCGTCGGATGCAATTAGTGGGGCCAGTAATTACTTTATTGGTGACCGGGAGACATGCTGGTCACGCATACCATGCGCTGCCGGCATAGAATCATTATGCTGATTGTCGGCTCAATATGGACTAAATGTTCATATGGGAAACTAAATTTAGGAGCGCTTTGATTTTATAGGCAGGTATTTGGTTGTAATGTTATTGAAATTAAAGAGAAGAAAGAGGGGTTGGGAAAAAGGGAGACCTTTGCTCATCCGTGGGATCTCATACAAAAGAAAGACATTGTTGGCAATTTGTTTTTGATTATGTTTTCGCTTGGAGGAATTATCAAAAGATCAGAAGAACTTTTTTGCTTCGTTCATCCAATGTACTATATTTCTGCCAATATCTTATATTAGTGTTGGCATTATGACATTTTTTTGTCCAAAACAAAAAACTCTGTTTCATTAAACCACCTCTTTTTGGGACCCTTTTGCGTCTTCACATATTTATTTATTTTATAGCTGTTAGCATCCTACTACAGCTCAAAAGCCTCCCTCCCTTATCTTCGTCTATATTTTTATCGGATCAGTTCAACCCAACACTACCAAAATCTCAGATCAAAAATTTAGTAAAAATGTACCGTATCCTCCTTGCTTCTTAAATCGATGAACATCGGAATTGCTGGCATGCCACCCCGTACCTACGCTTAATAAGGGACCAATGCGGCTTCATTTTACAGATATTCAATATCTTGTGGAAGTGTTGATGTCTCTATTGTCTATCACTGTATAGCTTGTCAGAACAATAGTGAATGGAGTTGCTCTTTTTTTGTCTCTGTTAATCTCTGATTTATAGATCCTTTTGCTGTTTGCTTGGATTTTACTGCAGGAAATAAAAGGAAAAAAGGTGTGTAAAAATGAGTATTTAAAGTCTAGTGCTAACATCCTAAGACATAACGGTGTAACCAGACCAAATTTGGTTATGCTCTTGCCAAAAAAAAGTACTAGGAGTGTTTTTTCTCAATGATCTAAGTGCTGTTTGTAGATGGATTAAAAGGTTCGAACTCCCGCAGTATCGCCACTCAATGTTTTGAAGGAGGAATTCAATGGACATACTCGTAACACACAATATGTTGGAAAAAAGTCAAATCGAAGTCAATTACATCTTTTTCGTAATATATGAATTTCTTTAAACACCAATAAAACCTTGGCATTATTAAATGATAGAACGGTTTACTCACGCGTATTTATCGGGGTAGCCCGACTAGTTTCGGACCCAACTGGAATCCTTAATCATGAGCAGAGTTAAGGACTCCGGTTAGGTCCGAAACTAGTCGGGCTACCCCGATAAATACGCGTGAGTAAACCGTTCCATCATTTAATAATGAATCAGTCTCACGATAGTTATTATAAAAAACCTTGACATTACATCCATTCAAACACTAAATACAGAATTTGACCACAAATACCAGATCGTAGAAAACGCAGTAACAATCCTCCGTTAAAATCCAGCTCCTTAAAAACACAAGGATTTTTCCGCAGCCGAACGTTAGTCGACAATTCTGTAATCTAGCACAAACAAGGTAAAACATTCGTTACGAGCTCTGACACGTTGTACGATTTATAACCACTTACTATCTCACCGTGTTGAAGGAGATTAGTTTTCTTTCTTCGTAATTACCTAAATGCACGCCTATTTAAGGCAATTAGTTACTTAGTTTAGTCAACATGTTAAGCATGGTCTACTGTTTTTGTTAATTTATTTTTATCAAGCACTTTTAATTCAATTGAAGACTGCAAAGACTGCAAGCAGATACATATTTTTAGGGCTTAATACCCAAAAGGTAAAATCGGAACCCATTTACTATTCTTCGTGTTTTGTCCGTCTGCCTAGTGAACAACAAACTTGTCTTCACAACTAATAATGAAATTAAAAAACCAAAGTTCAGCAACTGTTGGTACATTTATACATTTTTAAAACATTTTTTTAGTTATTTTGTACCAGTGTGGCCGTTCCGAGAATCCATTTTCCACCTGAAAATGTTTTTACCCGACTTGAAACCTTACGGAGAAGAAATTATGGCTTGGAAACTATTGATCCATTTCCTTATAGTGCCATATTAAACTGCTAAAGCTTTCTAAATATAGACAGAATGTGGAATGAAGAAGTTTCTAAGTAAAACTACTTAGCTAATTGTACAAGTAACAGGTTGATTAAACATTAACAGTAAGGATCCTTAATTTCATGTGCGACTGTTGAATATTAAAGGTATTTATTTTGGGCCTTACTGTTTCTTGATGAGAGTGGATACAGGCTTTATTTTGTATTCTTATCGTTACCTGTATTTGATGTTTTTGAATCGACTATAGGCCTTGAAAAATGTGCCGGTTCCTTCAGTAAGTTTTTCTTTACCGTTTCCATCAAGAGTAATTTTGGTGTTAGGCATATTTTGAAGCATCCATTTTTTTTAAATTGGTAAATGGATCGAAAGGTAACCTAAAGCTTTTGGTTACTGTTCTGAAATTCTCATGATCTGGTGCGGTAGGTATCATTATATAATACTAAGACTATTAATGATAAAACCATACATGAAATCAAGTAATAACAAAGTTTATACACAGTCATCAGAACAGTTTTCATCTAATAATTTAATATGTAACTTATATGATAGATAAGTAGGGATTTTCCTATACAAAACCGTCATATTAGACAAGTTTCCTCTTGGAGATTCATTATAACACTTCAATGGAGGAAAAGTACTAGAGGAAAGCAATTTAGGATTTTTCCCTTATTGCTTCAATGTAATGACATAGTCGGGACAAAAATAAGTGTGATTATTGAATATAGACTGTGTCGAGACTCTCAACGACACTTACCTAAGTGGCGTTCAAAATTTTTTCATTATCTCTACATTCCACTTGGCAAATACAAAGGCAGCATGATTTTTATCTTTGTCTTTCCTAAGATCAACAATTTAACATGCTCACTTGTTTTTTGCTATACTTTCTTACATTAATATAAACTTTTTTTTTTGGTTTTTCTGCTTAAAATAATGGCAGTAAAATCAAGGCTTGATTGTTCTTTTCTCCACTAAAATAACCAGTGAATATTCTATCTCTAATAGTTTAACAGAACCTATTTTCCCATATAATCCCGCATTTGAGGTAGAAATCACCGGTGCAGCAGGTGACGTTGGAATTTAATAGCTCTTGGTTTTAACGTCGCTTGGCCGAGCGATTTATGTAGATCTTACTAAAGTGCACCGCTAGAACAATGTTGTTGAGGTGCAGATGTTGGAATAATTTCAGAGATACGGACGTCTTTGTTTGAGGATAATCTATTTTATATATTGACTTCATGGTCTGAGCGAAAATATTCAAGTATATTATTCTCTTCAGCAGTGTTCGTTTTCGTGAATCGTTTTTCATGAATAACGATAGTTAGACAATGATGTACATACTTATATTTGTTGGTGTTTAACTTGATTGATGCACCACTAGATGTCAGAGTTTAAGCGACATGCAACATTTGATGTGGCAAAATTTTCCAGTCATAATTACTGAGTAATACGCGTCCCAGCATCCGATCAAGTAAACATTGACTTGGTATTCTCACAGTTACAAAAACTAAGGCAGGTGATAATTGAAGTAGAAATAGTTTATTGTAGAGGACAGAATAGCAAAAGAGAGGCCTTCATTCCTTATGAATAGCTAAACAATGTATATAAAGCACTAACAAATACGCCTTGGGCATTTCTACACATTTATTATCTCATTTCAGGTAAACATAGTGCGCAGCTTCTGGGTAAACACAAATCCACCCTGTAACACGACCTCTTCAATCAGAATCGACGCTACTATGAAAGCAAGACACCGCTACGCAGTTAGTTGTAACTATAATATGGTATCTCGCTCCAGCACATCGTACTATTTTAAGATTTTCTCTTATTGTAAACATGAAGTAGTCACTGGTATTCAGGTAACGAGGCAAACCACTCCTGCCTTAAAGACTATGTGCTTTCACCTTTATACTGGTCGAGCTAGTACTTATTACTTTAATGAGCCATACAGATTATAGTGTCGACTAATGGAACACAAATAGCTTTGAAAGTACTTTCTTGTATCACTCATATATGCTTTGCTTTTGATGTGTAAACGATACTTTGTGTTCATTTTTTGTTTGGAAAAGAATTTGGTATTAATATCCCTTATTTTTTTTAATAACCATTCCCTAAGAAGAAACTATCCTAACACCGGGTATCCAGTACTAAGAAATTTGATTCTTGTGTTGCCGGGGTTTAACAAACTTAACAAGACTTTAAGACGCAAAACAAGGTTTTGTGGATCATATAAATGCTTAACTTCACACGAATGAACACCGACTCAACTGTAAGTGCAGTTATTGATTGCGATATAAAGGCATTTTTTATTGTTTAACGACTACGGAACCGGACCGCCCTAAGAAATTTAATCCTTGTGTCGTGGTGGTGGGTTTTACGAGGTGACCTTTACGACTCGGCTATCTGTGTAATATTAGCGGTATGAGTATACTTTATGCTAATAATTATATTTATTTACTCATCTCATTTCTTGATAAATTAAATTACAATGCAAATAGATTATAATAATTAGGTTCCTTCAAAACAAACCTCTGGGGACGACCACATATTTTTTGTCAGACAGTTTTGTATAATTTTCAATAATCTGTTTGTTTTTAAGAAATATATTATCTTAGTAAATAGTTCAACATGATTTTCACATATCATACTAGCAACATTTTTAATTTTAGTGTGTTCCACTTAATTTTTAAGGATGTTACAGTCTAGCTTTAAGGCTTGTCTGGAATATTGGGGTTCAACAAAAATATACTTGACTTCTACACTGGTTGTTAGATACATTGAAAAAATAATTAAGGTCATAAATACGATTTTCTTCCTACTTAAGCCAGCAAAAGCTTTGAAAATTCTTCTAAAAAGGCCAACATAAAAAGATTTCTTTTTTATTGAGTTGTAAAATGGTGAACCATTAATTTAATAAAACGCTTTTAAAAGGCAAACGAACTTGTATTTCAACATTATAGCTGGATAAATGAGTTCAAAAGGAAACAGTTGGTTTTCAATTTGGTTAAATAATTAAATTTTTAAAACGCCAACTTTGGTTAATGAATCCAATCTTGGAGTTTGTGAAGGGTTTTAATTATATGATTTGTTAACTGAAGGTGGGTCAAGACAGACGTTTTGTTACTTAAAAAGTTTTGTATTTAACTTACATTTTGTGTTTATTGGAATAATGTAACTGGACCTACAAAAAAAATAACAAACCATAGTATCGAATAACGTTAATGTACTAAGATTTAATTGAAATCCATGTATTACATTGAAAAGTAAATTTTAGTTAAACTTATTAAGTAAATGTATGTTTTTTATTCTTAAATGGTTTTTCCAATAAGTAAGCGACTCTCATATTCAAAATAACATAAAATTCAGATAGAAATTGCTTTCTTGATCTCAAAAAAAACCTCTCCTCTAACCAACAAGGGCCCATTTTAATTTCCTTCATTTTTCAAGCCTTTCTCCCGACCAATGTATTAAATACATTCTATATAATTTCTTTCCCAAAACAAGAAAACGTTTTCATATTTATCCTGCAACGATTCCAACAAAATCTAAAGCCTATTCACTTGGAAACCACACAGCTATTAACCACATCGCCAAGTTATGCGCGAAATAAAAACTCATTTAAATTTATGCATTAGATAACGTTTGCACCATTATATTTTAAGCAAGCAAAAAATAAAGAGTTTTCTTTATGGGTGTTATAAGTGATCGTCTATTACACCGTAGTCTTTGATTATAATATTTGTTTGTTTGAAACCTTTTTCCACGTTTTTATAAACTCACTTTCTTGTTTGTTTGTGTGTCGTTCCGGTTGGATTTTTGCAACTCAATTTTGAGGCACTTTCCGATAAGCTGGCAGGCTGAAATTTTCAGGATAGCTTTAAACCCGATGTCAATGCAATTAACAACTATAAAATCTGACGAAATTTTATAAAATTTGACATTTAAAAACGTAGGCTTTTATTTTTTTTTTAATTTACAGTTTTAAAACCAGGTAAAAAATATTTGAAGTTTAAACTAAACAGCAGCAACATTGTACAGCCGGTTAGACTGGAAGCAGAGTCCAACATAGTTGGGCAGAGGCTAGGATGATGGTAAGGCATGAAATAAAATACTGAAAAGAAAAGACATAAAAAAGTGACAGTAGAGGAAAAATAATAATCACAAGAAAGATGTGAAATTATGGTAAATAGCATTTGTTTAGTAATGTATAAAAAGTATGTACATATGTTTAATTTCGCAAGGAAATATAATGTAATTAGGAAGTTACAAAACGGTGTAAATGTACCTAACAGTATAATCTCCCATGCACAGCTCATTTAACAAAGACCTTTAACATGAAAGAACTTTCGATTCCCTGATTTCTCACACCAATGGGCACAAAACAAATTCACATTTCTCATTTTTTCGCTGACATTTGAATCATACTCGTCAAGCATTTTATTATCCTTTTACTATGATGGATTTAACTTTTGAAGAATAAGCTCCAATTTTATTTATTTAAATAATAGTGCCTTGGAAAATCAATGGATGACAGTCAAAATGTAATGTTTTAAAGTGCCCCAGCACTTGATACATTACATTTTCTAAAAACGTATTTAAACATGTCATTTGTTATAACAATTCGAAGACCATAGTCAGTGGAGTTAAATGTTGAGTTTCAATTAGTTTCATAACTATTAATAGGAGCAGTTAAAGTATTATGTAGTAAAAACGTCAACTTATCCATTCGGATTACGTTTGGCGGCCTCAGTAAAAATTAGGTCACACGAAATTAATTAGGCTTACAAAAAATATCGTTTGTATGACGAATAAAAATAACACAGGCACTTGGCAAAAGATAATTTACGAAAATTAATACTGTTTACTTGAAGCACGGTTTATGAGATACGGCCTAGTGGCGTACAGACAAACAGACACCGAAGCTAAAGTAGTAGAGCTCCGTATTTCGCTTTGGGTACGAAACTAAAAAATACGACATTTCACACAACTCAAATAAAGTAACAATTTAATGAAATACCAAGGATAAAATACTCATCCCAAGTATTAAAAACGTCTCAGCTGTTACAAACAAAAATAATGTTCCTGTTTTATTATATTAATAAAAGACGTAACGAGTTTAATGTTGGCGACTCCAGCGGTTAAAATAAACTTAGCTAACAGTGTTGAAGAGTTTTCAGCAACTGTCACAGGGAGTAGATCGAATTAGCCACACCTCCCCTTCGTGGGGACGTAACAATTTAATTAGTGAAATTTTGACGAACTCGAGCACTTTTAGAAGCAAGAAATTGTGTGAAAGTTTCCCCTTTTTCCCCTTTCATTGAAAAATCTAGTTGTGACTTGGGTTGGCTTTCGTAATTGTTTGGCTTCTTGTTTGGTTTTACTACGTGTTGTCAGGGTGATATAATTATAAAGATTGTTTTGAGTTTGACTCTCTTAGGTTTAAGCGTCGTTATTATAGTAGATAAATTTCTATCTTAGATAATATATTAAATACTTTGATTTTACACTATGTTTAATGTTATTGAATTAAAATTGGCAGACTTGCTGAAGGATATAAGGAGCAAAAACTTATAAAATAAATCACGTAAACGGTAAATTGACGCGAACATTAACAATTTGACAGAGGTCAAGATCGGCCGCAGTCCCAAGCAGAGTATGGGCAAATATTTTAAATTAAAATTGATAATGCAATCGGATAATTTCTGCAGTCTTTAATTTTTCCGCCTCAACAATAGACGTTTTTCTAAACCGTAATACCAAGTCTTTGTTTGCCACACTAGATCTCAACTGAAACTGTCGGCTCTAAATCCAGACGGCTCGCTTTCGTTTATTTTTAGACCTTTTACATTGAGAAGTGTCTGCAACGTCCGTGTTACTCGGCTTTTATTATTTGGTAGGCTATTTTTATTCCTCTGATATAATATGGTTCGTGTACTTATCATTATTTCGTTTCGTTTAATTTCTGAAGGCAGATTTTGGTAAGATCCAAGCTGAATCAACGTACCCACCAACAGGATTTGAGCACGTCGCGTCGGCTGCCCCGAAGTCTATTCAGGTCAGCTAATGTCTGTGAATGTACCTGGCCTATCAGACGTGCTTTGGGTTAATAGTAACTCTTTTTGTGTTCGTATGGTAATTTGTTTGAAGACTCCTTTCATTAGATGCATTGTTCTACTAATCAATTGCTTAAAACTGTTAAGGCAGATGCCGTGAGGGAACCGGCACACAACTTTGATTAAGTGATAAAAGAAGCTTCATTATCAGTTAAGTAAGTATTAGTATTCATTAAAAAAAATGTTAAATCATTCTGGCGAATACTCGTTCATATTCATATATGAACGTGCAACAAATGTGACTTTTTCTTTTTTGTTTCTTTTGGAAAAGGGATGTTTACTTGAACTTTGATAAATCATTTTTACACATTGTTATACATTCACTTTCTTGTGATGTTCACTGATGTTTATTTGTGGTTCTGGTTGGATTGGTGTAATGTAATGAAGTGGCATTTAAAAACGTGGCTATTTCGATAAATCTATTAATTATTTTTAAACGTGTTATGAAGTTTGTTCTTGCTAACTTTGACCCTATTATTCCCTTTTGAGATTCAGGTCTTTTATTTTTATCTTTTACCTGGATTATCCAGATAGAATCTAGTTCAATAACTTATCGGTCTCAGCTGCATCTGCACTAGTCAGGACCATTAATGGCTTCTTTGAAAAGTTTTCTCCTGTTTTCTTTTAAACTTAGCGTGTATATGCGATAAACATTGAAAACACATATAGAAATACATTTCGTCCTTTAGAAATGAAACATTGTTTTTTTGTTTTTTCTTAGTTAATAGAGGATTTTAGGGTCTCCGATAATGTGCAACGACGCGTAGATATATATATATATTTTTTTTGTAAAGAGGTTGTTAATTTTTAGCTTCTTACCTTGAAATATTATTGGTTTAACTTAAAAATGTGTATGCGCTTATTAAATTGAGTTTTAATTAGAAATCAGTTCAAAACAGATGTCACAGTAGTCAAAAGTGGTAGTTCTGCAGGTGGAAGTGTTTTTTTTAAGGAAAAAAACATTACCGTTTTACACTTTTTTAATTCTTGTATTAATAGATACGTAAATGGCGAAGTTGTCTCGCTGACTGACATCTCAACGCAGGTCCAAAACTAAACGGGTTAGTTTGCAAACTTACACAACTCAGCTTTTTTCACGTTGGGGACTACTTACTCAACATGCACCGAAGGCGGGTAAATTGGAATTTTGGAAGTATAAAATTACAATCGAATAATTAACAACTTAGTATAAAGTTCAAAAAAGGGCGTTAGTATGCTAATTTTATAAAAATTACTATTAAAACTAGAATAGAACAAACAAACATAGTATAATTTGTTAAAATAAGTGAGAAAACACTTTTTATACAAACTAAATGATAAAATTATACCAAAAGCTACTTACCACGTAGATGGAGGAGCTGGGATTTGAACCCAGTACTTTCAGCATGCGAAGCAGACACTCTACCACTGAGTCACACCCCCGTTGCAGTTATACGTCAAAATTTTCTCTCATATTCCTCGAGGAGAGTAATAATGGCAATGAAAATAAGGCTAGTGTCTTGACTATTTTATTTAGTCTTGCTGTACTTGTCCAGTGTAAACGTCCAGTGTTTTCCACGTTTGCATTAGGTATTAAACTCACTTTTCTTGTTTGTTAGTCGTTCTGATTGGATTTTTGCAACTCAATGTTGAGGCACTACCAAATAAGCTAGCAGGCTGAAATTTACATTGGAGCTTCACCCGATAATAACGAAATTTATTTATTTTGAACCGATTTTGATTGAATTCGAAAGGGGTGACATTTAAAGACGTGGGTTTTTAGATTTATTAAATGTATTAATTTTACTTTGATATTAATATGTTATTTAACAACTCTTGACACGGTTGGTCCGCAGACGGGTGACCATCTTTATCATAACGAGTTCCTCCGTGTTTTGGAAGGCACGTTATAATGATGATTTAAATGATTTGTTTATACCAAATTTATATAAATATAACCTCCTTTTAAATACAAAGTGAGTACAAATCTTGAGATAGTTCACTATAGAAGCCTTATATTATAATTTGTCAGTCCGTTGTCACCTTAATATAATAAATAGACGTTGGTCCACAAGTTGTTTCATAAATCACTAGCGAATAGCTTGACGCCTGATTTTATTTGGGTTTCTGCGGTAAATATGACAAATGTATATCACGGATGTCGTAAATCATGAGATGTTGAATTTGTATAAATTATTACTTTTTTTTCTAGTTTTATTAATGGCGGAATATATTGCGTTTGTAGTGTCTGTCTGGTTTGAAGATGAGTTACTGTTTCCGTATTTTTTATTAAGGTTTCGTAGAGCAGAATGTTGACTTTTTTAATGTGTTTTCTTTATTTGTCGCTATCTGGTAACTACAGAGTGCAGTTTTCAAATGTGTTATTTAAATGGTAAAGGTTTGGAATCTTTTATAGATTTTTTATTTACAAAGAATGCTTTTGTCAGTCCAACAACATAAAAAAGGTGAGGATTTTTTCCAACATAGGAAAATCTCACTTTTCAGTTTTAGATAACAAAACAACCCAGAAAATACTAGTAGATAAAATTAAACACCAACTGTCGTTAAACCTCCAAATAATAAAAAAAATAACTCAGCAATCAGAAAGGATCCAGTATAAAAAAATATCCATATAACATGGTTATAACGTTACTTAACAGCTAATAACAGTCAGGACAAACTGTTTGAGCTCAATAAAAGTGTTAATGAGGCAATAAGTGTACGCTACAGGAACCTTCATGGCCTCATAAAGGATAATGAAATTCTTTATTAACGACGTTATATCAAAGGTATGTTTGACAAATGTGATGTTTCGGATTGTTTTATTACATTATGTTTTTGGTGTTGAAATAGACAAGAAAATGCTGTGCCCTACGGGGTCCATAATTGATCATTGTACCTAAAATTACCACCTGTAACTACATTATGGAAGCAATAAAGTATTGAGTATTGAGAAACGTCAGCATGTTCAGACAAATGATATTTCTAGAATAGAGAAATTCAATAGAAATAGACATGAAAAGTTTATCAAAAAATATCAATTAAATAGCTGTTGCCCGCGGGCCCGCCTGCGAATCGAAAATGATAGTACGGAAGACAAAAATTATTACTAGCCTGGAATGACCCATTGCTGGGAAAACTCCTCTCCACTCTTCTTCCTCTTGCCTCTCTCATGAGCCGCGAGTGACCAGTTCGGTAAGAACGAATCCAGGTCTCCCCGCCGTCTCCGTCTAGATATGCCTCGCTGACGGAAGAATAAAATCGGGATAAAAATGATATAATATGTTAATTCTGGTTATAACATATCTGTGTACCAAGTTTCGTCTAAAACCTTTCAGTGAAAGAGCAAAAAGCATCCATACATGCAAACTTTCGCCTTTATAACGTTTTAAGTTTAAAATTGTTTTAGTAATATAAAGCCTCCAAATATACAATCTAGATGGTTTTATAGCTCGACGCTAACATTGTCTACCAGAATTAATAAGGAAATGGAGAAGTATTTTCAATTAACACTTTCATTTGTATTCCAATGAAGTGTTCGCTTGAATGGGCGCGAGTTATTTCATAAGGTTTGCTGTAATTTCTGTTTTCAAGAATTCGTTAAGTTATTTCTGTTGTTATGTAAAATTAAATTGTAGATGTAGATAAATAAATGAAAAAAACAAAAATAATATTGTTATTTGTTTTTTTGTTAGTAGCCAAATTAGATATTATAGGACAGAAAGACGGTTTTATTTATTTCTGTAGTTTAAAACAGAAAAATTGAGAACCTTCTACTATTTAAAGGAGTTTGATAAAGTAATCGTTGTAATTTTTTAGCCTGACCTTTTCAGTACTGTTCTTTTAGGTATGTTATAAATGGCTTATCAACAAAAAACCTGATTAAAAGCAAAAGAAAAACAAATAAAAAGAAACGTTCTATCAGAACACCCACCTACTTACCATTATTACTTCGTTAAACCGTAACCATAAGTAGCCTTAGTAATTACTGGGCAGTGAGGTACAGTCAGCAACAAATTCGTTAGATAGAACTGACATGTCAAAGGTTGTGACGACAAGCAATGGGAAAATAATTTTCACTTGTCAAAAACGCAGATGAAAACATCGGGGGCAAACCATCACATTTTTGAGTCTTTCAAAGGTCAGGGGTCTATAGCAATCAAAAAAAGGTTGAAAACAGCTGAACACAACAAAATTCAATAAGTAGATGTTATGATTATTCTCTAAAAATAGTTGCACTACAAAACCCTTAAAAATGTAAATACTTCTGTTGCTGACTCTACTAAGCTTCTATGTATGCTAATTTAATTTAACGCAGTATCACTTAGCCTTGATTGTTTACATCTGTTTATTACCTTAAGGCCAGTCTTGACCTTACTATGTCACGATTATCGCCTCAATTAATTAGGGGGTAAGTGGATTGGGGTATGACCTTGTTAGGGATGGTGTACGATGTGATACATGGGATCAGGGAAGTTTGCAGTTCTCTTATGGTCGCCGTTAAAAATAAAAGCGAAGCACTTGAAGCATAAGTGGGAAAAGTATGGCATATCAATCCAGGACGCGGAGTGTTCCAGAGAGAGAAAAAGAAAAGCCCGCTGAGGAGAATGGTAGGTATGTACCTTTAGTGAAGGTCAAAAATGTGATAAAAAGATTCCTCAAAACTTTCCTACTTAAATTTCCTAAAATGCCAATTCTTTCTATTTTCCTTACATAAACAGAGTAGAAGACTGATTTCCTCATTAGATCGTAACCGAGTTTAAAACTACTCAAAATCCATAAAACGTTCTTTATTCGCAATTTAATTATTTTTACAACTGAACCACAATTGCGGTTAGCAGTATTTCCAACTAATGAAGGATTAATTTTATCAAATTACGAAACCCAAGCCAGCTGAGCCACTTGCAACAGCTTGCGAGTCTGTGTAAAGCTTATCTAGGTCACATGCTCTGTATTATGAGATGTGATCATAGCCTCTGTGGTCTTAGTAAAAGGACTCACTGTCAAGCAAAAAATAATTGATTTTATGACATTTGAAATCCTTTACTTAGTTTCACCTGTCTCGTTGTTTGCGAGTCTGCTTCCTATATCTTCGAGTTATAATTTAATTATATATGTAGATGTATGCAAAATAATAAAAATAAACACAACATCGCAAAATAAGATGCACAAAGGTTCAATGCACAAATTTCTACCAGCAGAACTGCGATACAAGAAGTGTTTAATATTGACTGTTAACTGTATGCGACTTAAAAAAATAAGTAATAAGAGAAAAAATGTATGCCTTCATTATAATACCTACAAATACACGTACACCCTATATATTATTATTTGTAACGCATTTCGGAATGGACCCCGGCGAAAGGGGCTGAAAAAGCTTTCCGGGACTAGGGGAAGTCCATGAAAATATCCCAGGAAAAAGGTATTATCTAGTCCATTAGTAAGATTGATCGCTATTAAGGTTATCTGCGTACTTTTTTGAAATTTATTTGCCTTCGCAGAATTGCATACATTGGGAAAATTAAGATATCTTGGGAAAATCCTAATAAAAACATCATGGAGTGGTCTGGGATAGAGGATAGCTGTTCTGCCAAACTACTGATGAGGAGGACTGCAACCAGATGACCATTAACCCTCACTAGTTGGAGAGCTAAGATTAAAGAAGGAGAAGGTAATTCCTGAAGATAATCTCCCTTCAAATTACCCTTACAATACATCAATCCAATAAAAACTTCTGGAATGAATTATAGATAATGAGGATAAAATCAAATTGAATCAGGGTAAAGGCAACATTCGATCACTCCTCATAATACCCCATTTCCCTTGCAACTTACAAAATCAACAAATAACCAACAAAATTTCTCAAAACCCAGCAAAACTTTCACGCACATCCATTGTTATTCAAAAAAGCCCACTTAGGTCCATAAAATATTTTATTACGATACAAGAATCGAGTGCAAAAGCGACATCTCGCGGTTACAAATGGGGTCGTCAAAAGGCAATAACATGACGGTCTTTTGTTCCCGAATGTTCCTGAATTAGTTGGCAGGCCTCGAAACAGCCGAGTTAGGGCCATTGAGGCCAATGGCAATGCAAATTAATAGTTTTTCGATATTTCACTGTTGAACTCTTGGCAGGATAATGTACTTGCGAAGTGTTCGAGTCGGTAAACTCTCGTTTATGAGATACTGTTTTTGAAATTGCGGATTGAGAAGCAAGGTTGTTTTTTTTTGTTTGGAACGTTTTTTCGGTTGAGTATTCTATACTAATATGTACTACCTTCGGTACCTTCTTACAAGTAAATGTTTCTTATTTTCTTTCTTTCATTAGCAGTTGGTACGAAGTGTGAAGACTAAAATAATAGTACTCAGTTATCTGTGATATTATTTTGTGTTTTGTTGTTGCCTTCACAATATTGGAAATGTGTTATTGAAATTTCTTTAGTAAGTTTATCATCCCATTTAACTTCGGAGAGTATGTATGTATGGTATTTTAGGACTTTTATATTTTAAATTACTAAGGCCTAAATTAATGTATTTAATATGTAACATTCACTCTCATCAGCCTATCTATATTATTATAATTGAAGTTTGACTCGCTCTGCGTAGGAGCTAAATTTTGGTTCTCAACCAATTTTCCATTTTGAATAAATTTTATCGCGGGTTCAAAGACAGTAAATTTAATTTTGTAGAACATGTTGAATGTTAGGTCATGAATTATGTGAATTTGTTATTAAATCATCTATTTTTTCGTTCCTGACAGTTAAGTGAAAAGAGAAATGTTAAGATGGTTTTTGCCTTATGGCAATCTGACTGATAAGAAATAAATGCCAAGTGTAATTTCGACAACCTTTAAAGTCAGAGGAAACGCTCAAATGGGTGACAGGTCCAAGTCACGTGACGTATCGAAATGAAATGTCATCTCTTTTGGCTGGAGTTGTTAATAGGAAACTTTAATTCCGTTTCGAATACTTAATTTGTTATCATCATCATCAGTGCCTTTAACATTAGATAGATGATAGAAACAGCAGCCGTGTTAGTTTTATTTTTATTTTGGCACTTGCACTAATAACCTAAAAGGCCTCTACGGGAGTGACAAAGCCAGTAGGCAATAAATCAGATCTAATTATCGGTATTTGTGTGCGGTCATAAATTTGATGGGTGACCAATATTTTCATTTTTTTAGCGTGTTGTACGTAACTCGCACATGACCGATTATTAATTTAAGGAAGGTGGAAATGGGAAGGCATTTCCACCTTCCGTTTTCACCTTCGTAATCACCAATTTCAAAATTAATAAAAAGTAAACAGCGTCAATGGCCATCGATGCGGAATTAATGACTTAACTCAGTGTTAATTTGATAATTTGGAACAAATGGGTGATTCCGACGGCTTTTTAATTGGTTAAGGTAACATGTGCTCGATTCGTGGTTAAATGATTTTATCAGAGGTGAAAGGAAATAATGATGTTTGTGCAATTAATGTTATTGCAGATAATCCAACAAGTGTAGATACAGATGGATAGAATATTATTTAATGTTAAATTAATGGGAACTAGCAGTAACGAAACTAATTTGCTATCGGTGGATGTGTTCGTTTCGTCGTTGAGTGTCCATCTATGTCATAATTTCTTCGTGTTTCGGCAGGAACGTCAAACTGTTTATAATTATAAAGGAGTACAATTTACAACGCATGGCCATGCATCGAAACAAAAACGCGGACGACGTAGCACAGTGTTTAGACTTAAAGCTGGCGAAGTCGAAGAGGATAAATCTACGATACTCAAATTAAATTATAGATTATCTATAATACTCAGTTTGGTATTGAAATGTATATGTATATATGACGTGTTTAATATATTTACAATTCCAATCAACTTATCATTTTGCAGCCTTGTTTGCCTACACTCCTGACTTGAAATGCCGGTACAAAAATCCGTATACAATTTCAAACAAATGAATATGAAACTGGAAGGCATAAAAGATAAACAAAACGATATTATGTCTCATAAAAGTAGTTTCATTTTAAGGCACTGCGATCTCAAGTGCCCGCGTTATTACATGTGGTAGTGTGTATAAATGGTTTGTTGTTTGTTTGGGCCGAGAAGATTTCTAGGTATTGTGTTAAATGTAACAAGGTCGAGACGACTGTCTTAGTGAGTAGCAGTCATGAGCAGAAGAAAACTTACAAATTACTGGAGATGAGACATGAAATCAGTTGAATGGCACCTCCCCGTTTCTCCAGACTAGTGTCTACCCAAATATTAAATTAATTAGAAATATTAAAAAAGCAACTAATTATAGTAGACAAGAATGCACGGATAATTTATAGTTAAGCGAAATTCAGCGGATATCAGTGTGAGTTATCCGCGCTTAAAAATCATTAAATTTAAGAGGGTTTTACTACCACATGAAATCGTAACATTCATTTCTAACAAGAAAATACTTTGGATAAATCCCTTATAAAGCGAAAAGACAAAATTAAGTCGACATTAAACGCTAATAAAGAGCTGGGACGTAACTTTTAATCTCATTCCACCACTGCACTGTTGGTAACATTGTATTATACGGCAAGCCTTCTTTCTTTCCATATAAAAATGCATTGCATATTCCCGGCTTTTATGTAAAACAGTTTCTAAAACTTAAGCCTTTTTACCGCGGTAAGGCAAAAAATGCTTCGCGAAGAAACCTCGTTTTTGCTCTGTGCCGGGATTTGTTCGTTTCCTTGATTTCGCCTGTTCAGTGCAATAGTCGTTTTGGCCGGAGAATACTTGGCGAGCGCGGTCGGAGCTACGTATAATAGCGCCAGTTGAATTTCAAACAGTTCCACGTTAGTTTCTTGGCTGTATGTTCCCCTGGCCTTGTGTGAGCGCTTTTCCGTTAAATGTAATGGCCAGAGAATTCGTCGCTGAACAAAATTGCATTGTATTTTTATTTCTTGTTATTATTTTGTTTTTCAATTTAATAACTATTTGAGTTTTGCTAGGAGAGTGTTACCGGATAACAAACTACACGTTCTCAGTCTGAATTAAGAATTAAAATAACAATCACATTCAGGTCAACGTAAAGTTTGCTTTATGTTGAAAATAACTAAAATACCTTCGAAAACACCAAAACGCAACCTAAAAAAACACATGACACGTTAAACAACAAAATAAAGTGTAACATTCTACGTATCCCCAAATATACATAGGTGCACAAGGGACACAGGCCCGGGAGCGGAGTTTAGTGCAGTATACTCTACTCGTATAGTGCAGCACTAATGATGTTTGTCTGCCGCTAATTAGCTTGGGACTGGACTGACCCGAACGAGTGCACGACAATCAGATGTTCGGCACAAACTAATTCTGCTGTTATGGGGTGTCTGTGATTTCTGAAAAATTGAACCATGTGTTGTGTAATAATGAGACTGATTCCAGTTGATTGAATGTTTCTATAATGTAACGTTTTGGGCTATTTAAAGAGAGATTTGATGGTTTTCTTGGTTTTTGTCTTCTTCATTTCTATGAAGTTTTATTTGACTGCAGGTTGAAGCATGGCGAACCATACAGTGGGACAGATTTTTGGATGAAATAATTATGAAATATTAATTATTCTTCTTTTTTTTCAGATGATGCTTTTATTTCTTAATTTGGATTTGTGAAAATAAAATATGACACCGATAGTTTTCCGACAAACATTTTTTTCAATTTAATTCAGTCCTATAACAAACACAATTTACTGTCACACTATTACAATAAGCTTCAGGTAATAGTTTTAGTTAGTTTTGCAAAACATCAAATAACTTTATCATTGTTAAAATAAAATACATTTTCACAACTGAGTTTCATAAATGAAATGTGAATCGCGCGCTGCAATTTTTTTTATTAATTTTATTGTGGCTTCTAATATTTATTAATGCAATGAACGTTGTTGGTTTGTTATGATTGAAACGATTTCTACAATATTTATGGCTTAAATATTAGTAAAGGATTAGTCACTTTTTGCCGCAATTCAGCGTTAATGAGGAGGATACGAGTCGGACTCGCGAAACGGATTGTTCGGTACATATAGGTTAGAGACACAAAAAAAAATACTACAAAACCTGGCTAGTCATTATTTTTTACGCGGTTTTTACCCCATCATTAGTTACGGTTACCTATTTCGGTTCATGAGATACACCCTATTGATAGACAGTCAGACAGCGGAGCCTTAGAAATAGGGTTTTGTTTCTGTCTTCTTAGTACGGAATCCTAAAACGAGAGTCCACAATACCACTAGGTAATTAAAATAAAACACTGTTGGTCACTTTAATAGTGTTAAATAAATAATTATTCCTCTTTCTTTATAAAATTGTATTCCTAATTAATACTCTGATTGGTAAAGTTTAACATCCAAAGTAAACTTCAGTGACATTTGTATAAAAGCCAGTATCGTTTTAAATGTCATGCAGAGTTGAGTAACTTTGACTCAATATTGAAATAAACTTTTAATGAAATAGATTCAATAAACCCAATAATCGAAGTATCTTCTACAAGCTTCCTCAACTAGCTAGGAATATAATTAATTGGCAAAATTATACTGTCTGAGAATATTTCGTTATTTTAACACGACATTCTATTTGGCCAAGATCCAAAATTCTGGTAGCTTTTATTCAAATTATCAATTTATTGATAGCAAGAGCAACTAAGTATGTCATCATCATCATCATCATCCACAGCCTTTATCTTCCCACTGCTGGGCATAGGCCTCCCCTTTTTCGTGCCAATTTCTACGGTCCTGTGCTAGCCTCATCCAGACTCGACCCGAGACCTTTATAATGTCATCGACCCATCTTGCTCCCGGACGACCGACGTCTCTTTTGCCTTGTCTTGGCCAGCATTCTGTCACCGCCTTAGTCCACCTGCCATCACTTCGTCTGGCCAAGTGGCCTGCCCAGGTCCACTTCAGCCTCGTTATTGTGTCACCGACGTCTCGATAAACGTTAAGTATGTAGATAAATTAATTAAAACCACAAGGTCATTTATATAAGTTTTAATGAGTTTCGAAAACTTTATAGGTTGAAAGATTCACAAGTTTGTCCTATGACAAAAATAATCCATTTTAAAATGAAAAGAAGTTCCCCATAGCAGCTGAATTTAATAAACAGAAATTCCATGTTTAACCAAGCGCAAAAAGTACAACTTGCGTACTCTCTATTCAAATTTAGTACCTGACTCTATTTCAATAGTGCTCAAATTGAAACGAAAATGCAATTATCAGAGTACTTTCAAACCATCTAACTAATCAAACCGAATTTAATTCCCGTAACTAGCCAGCGGCGATAGCTTATTGCAACAGATATCATATGCAAGATTACAGTACATTTGGTAACAAAGGGCCAATTTGAATATTCTACGAGGATATTGCATGTCAATATTCAGTATAGCGTCGTGTTAATGACGTTCGACCGCTACGAATTAATTAGTGAAAGCAACGTCCTAATAAATGTTGTGTATGTGTCTGTAACATTCAGCTTGTTACCCTAGGATTTGGGCAAAACGTCCAAGTATAACAGTATGTCTAAGCAAGGTTATGCAGACAAGTTTATTTTGTCATAAATTACGTCATGGTTGTAGGGGTTCAGTAGGGCTTGGCCCATGAAAGATTCTAATTTTTGATTATAATTTTTAACATCATCACACTCTTTACTAAGTGTAGAATTTGACAGCTCTACCGGACTATAAAAGTTTCTGTTTTACTTTCGGGAGTGCAATGCTTATCTTAACCAACCCATGACCTGCATAGCTGCTGGCTTTTTTGTAAAAACTAACCTTTTGTCCATATATAGTGAAACTGATCTCGCAATTTTGAGAAACCAACTCTGTAGTTAGTTCGGTCCAGTGGTCGTCACAGGCGACTAATGTGTTTAACCGAGTTTATTTTGTGGCGGCAACTTTCCGGGTAACTTCGATGATTTTGTTGTAGTACATTGACTGTTCGGATAACCGAGTGGCTGACGTCATCACACAAAACTACCGAGGGCGACGACTCGCGAGTTCGATCCCCGCGTAGGACAAGCATTCGTAAGATCCCTAAATGCTTCCCACGATACAAGGATTAAATTCTCTAAAGTGGGAGTATTAAAAAACATCTTTATTTTGGGTACCATTAGACATACTTGTAAAAATAAATGTCGATACCAAATGGTTGGATATATAGAAGTATTTCAATCAATTGTAGTTACCATAGAAACAGATCAAATTTCTTTTCGTTTCCGTTAAAATGAAATCAGAGAAGCTTGTATTGATATATTACATGCCATAATATATGTAGTAGGTATATTCACAAATGGCTTCAAGACACCAAAATCTTTCTTAGAGAAATCCTCATTCAATAAATTTGTTTTTCATTTTTGCTTGCATGAGAAAATAATAATGAATATAGCACCTTTTTTAAGTTCCTTCCTTGAAGTGGAATACCAATATTATAAAGGCGAGACTTTGAGAGTATAGCTGTTTGATACCTTCTCTCGCTCGGAGTTAGCTCATACCTGATATCCTTGATCAACTTACTTATTTCTACGCGACTGCATACGAGTTTCATATTATTTCTGCTATAAACTCCATTGATATGGGCTAAGTGGGGGAAAAAACCAGTAGTCTAACGAATAAACCGTCATAAGTTAGTTCAATTCTCATAAAATGGACGGAATTGAGAAAAGTCTAAAACATCGTTTAAAAAACATTACAAAAAATGTAGATAAAATAAATCAGCAAATATCGACTCGCAAATTACGTAGACCCGTCCATCAAGATAAATTATCTCCAAGACACGTAGTTGGTAGAAAGAGTAAGCGCTGACAATCTCAATTTGGAAGCCCCTACAATTCAAAGCGAAGTTACGCACAAAATAAAAGAAATAAAAGGATAGCTGTCCTTCCCTATCTCAAAACCAACAACCCTGTCTGAGCAATAACTCGTGCTGTCAATAGCCGTCGCCCAACATCCCTATAAAAAGTTCTTTAACCTTCCAAACAAGCTTTTTTACATGGAAGGGTCTTTCATCGGAAAGGTTTCGAGCAAAACTGTTATGGCCTCCAGACGGACACCTGTGACTCCTAAAAGAGCTTTCAATGTTATAATTCGGGGCTACTAAGGTCTCAACGATCCAAAAACTTGAAGGAAATTGTTGTGCTGTAGGAAGTTACATCGCGGTGTGAGGAAATTGTTGGCACCTGACCTGAATTTTTGGGGCATGTTGAAGTTGACGTTACAATTTAAAGTGACGCTTGAAATTTTCTGTTTTCGCATTTAGTTTCTTGGTCTTCTAAGTTCCTTCAAGTCCAGTTTACCGAGTTTGAGAAACGAAGGAAATTGTTTAGATAGCTTTTGTCGATTAGCGCAACACAGCGTATATTTTCTGTTAAGGCGTTCGTGCATCTGATATTGATGTATGATGTTTGTAGAACAACATGAAAATGCACGTAATTTAAATATAAATGGAAAATACATGCTCTTTTGAATTAATGCTTTGTAAAACCTGCTTTTCTGCTTCTAATTAACCTACTTTTTTCATATAGAATAGCAATACCACACTGAGAACATTAATTGCTTAGGCTTCGATTCTTCATATTTTATTTTCCATTTTAATTCCAATACCTCTACTCCTTTGCAAAAGCGAAAACTATTCTAATATTACCTTTCCTCACCACGGAAGTGGAACTGTTCTATAAAATAGAGTGACACACATAGAGCTAAACATATTATAGATGTATTTATTCATCAAGATTCCAAAGAGGGACAAAATCCATCAAACCGACATGAATCAGTCACTGCCGTCACTGAATTAGATCACGTGAACCCTTGAATTATTTAATAACGTCGGGTCAAGGATGTGGATGTTGCGGATGTTTACAACGATTGATTGATGGAGCTTTGGACTGAACTGACTGACTGAGCTTGAGTGCGGATGTTAATAGTACCTTTTTGGATCAAGAGGCTAGAGGATCAGGTATAAGGCTATTAGATTGCAGTTTGATCAAGCTTAGTTTTCATTGGGGTATTAGGATCGGTGATTTAGTAAAACGTAGTAAGTGAAACACGGCTTTTATTATGGAATATATTGACTTAATTGTTTCTGTTAGTTTTACTTTCTCGGCCTAGCTTATGAACACGAGTGTTTAAATTATTTTTTTGGCAATCGTATCATTTTCTTGAATAAACACAAGTACATATACACATACACTCGTTGCAATCTCTTGTAGTTAGTGTCATATCCTCCCAATATACTGTTAGGGTTGCATTCATATCTCATACATAGAGGTTGCACTATTTACCCCCTTTCAACAAATTCAAGCATCAAAAAAAGGAAGCATACATTTTAAGACAGTTCTTGTATTCTGACCTACATATCGTTGAAGGGATGTCCCTTCATAGATCACACTCACGGCTAACTTATTAATAATGCATACGAAGGTCAAGAGTGCCTCGAATAATTGATGATGTGTTTCAGGGTTAATATGGAAAGTTCCGGGGATGCCTCGTTAAACCCTAACATTCTGCGCATAAATCTATCGCAAAAATAATATCTCGTCTATTAGGACTTTGTCTTTATTCTATAGTGAGGAAAAATGATTGTACGCATAGCCAAGTGGAATATCACACTTGCTTAATGTGAATGCTTGTTCTGGGTCTGGCTTCTTGTGTATAAGACTTGCAAGTTTATGAACCCCTCGCGACACAAAGATTAAATTCAAGAGCGCCGGTTGGTCTTAAAAAAGTCGTATACAGATTTTGTGTCATATTACTTACTTATTTCATTGTACACTACATAATTTAACTAGCTACAAGTATAGGTACATTAAAATTAAAATCATACCTCATACCACTTTGAATAATTAAAAACGAATGCTACAGGTAATAGCTGCACATTTAAAAGCAAACACAACTTATAAGAATCATTTTTCTATTCCGAACTTCTAAGGAAACATATCTCAACGTACAATAACAAACATTCTCACAAGGACCCGGTCCTATACAGCATTACGTATAAAAAGACCAGAGACAAAGGACCGGTTCTTTGTGCGCAAAGGACGTACGTTACGTAGAAATAATGTAACTACTGACAAAGAATATTTTGCCTACAAATAGACTAGGCTTGGTATTGTTTTTAGAAATGTTGGTTTGCTAAAAATAAGTAACGTAAGTTTTTCTTACATTCTAGGTTTTTTTGTGTCTGAAACTTGCGTGTTGAATTCTTTAAATAGTTTTGGACAAAAAATAGTCGTTTCTTAGGTTTACGCGAATATTAGACATTGAAATGAAACTACTTTTACGGATTTTATCGCGGTTTAATTTTAGATTTTAGTTCCCGACGTTTCGAAACCTTTGCAGGTATCATGGTCACGGGCAGACTGAGATGGCGTTCGTCTTGACAGGAGATGTTGCTCGTTCTACCTTCATATTTTAATTAATTATCTAAAATTAAACCGCGATAAAATCCGTAAAAGTAGTTTCATTTCAACAAAAAATAGTCCTTTTTCATTATGTGTTGAGGTTGCCATTGTTAAATTCTATTTGATTAATTATAGAGATGTTATAGATATTATCAATTTTGCCCAAAGCAAAGACTACAAACGGTACGGTAACAAAATTATGGTAAAATTATACGGACGTTAAATTTTTTTGAGACATAAGTGGGTATCTAAGAGTCACTTCTGAATGTTTTGCGATTCTAATGTTAAATTATTTAAAATATGTCACAATGCTATGCCTAAGTATAATGTCACTTTTACTAAGGGTATAACTAAGATAATATGGGTAATAAAAAGAAACATAAGAATTTTAGATCCATAAAAAAATCTTTTTGAGTAATCCTTGTTGTCCAAAAACCATACCGTATTTCATAGTAGTGTTAATAGTTTATCTCGTGATGAATAGCCGTTACAAGAAATAAATGAAACTACAATGAAAACAAAACATTTCGCTCTAACTACAAATGGTGTTCGGGACACAAAAAGGCGATAGTTTTTCTAAGCTATTTAACAGTTCCCACCTACATTCGGCATTGAGGTCAACAATTCCTAAACAAACTAGGTAAGTTTGTCGGTGGACCTAACTTTGTCCCCGACGTCGGAAGCGGGACCCTTACTACGCGTTCAAACTCATAAGAACAGGAGCGAAAAGGTAAAAATATAATATAATAATAATATAATATTGGACAACATTCACACAACGCCATCTTGTCTCAAATTGAGCAGAGCTTGTGTTATGAGTACTAGACAACTGATAAACATACTTATATAGTTCTAAATACATACATATTATAGATAAATTACACCCAGACACAGAACAAATTAATGATCATGCTCATCACACAAACATTTGTCCTGGGTGGGAATCGAACCCTCAACCCTCGTTATAGCAGTCAGGGTCACTAACCACTAGACCAACAGGCCAGTCGAAAATACATGATACATTTCTTTTGCTCTTTGAAACCGCCTTATTTAAGAAGCATTGCATACTGAACTTCATTGTGTCGTTAATTAAATGAGTGAAAAGAATATCACTGTGGAGAGAGATGGAGAAAACTTCACCGACAAGTGCCCAGTTCTGAAATTTATGACGATTTTAATAATATTGACATGCGAAAAGTTAAAAACTCTTAGCACAAAAAAAAAATTAAATACAGCCCTTATCAAAAGATGTGGGGTACCACATATTCATCCAAAAATGACACTTTAATTAGAAACCGACTTTTGAAGTCGATCATTCCAGAACAGTCGGAACTTCGAGAGCCACTAGTAGGAGCATTCTGGACGTAAACGAACAAAAGTGCGCTCTTTGCCGTCAGGTACTCAGGCCAGCTATCTAATGGGCTTAACTTCACACGCGTCGGACCTCGGTCCTATAAAGTATTAACACCTAACAGCTTTGCCACGAGGCTAGTTGGTCCACACTTATGTTATTTCGTGGTTCTATAGTTTTATTGGGATTTGATTTTTTTATAGCGTTAGATTTTGTTTTAAAAATACTTTTTTTGGGAGCTGTTGCTTTTTGGGAGGTTTAAGATTTATAAATAGTTGAGACGTAGAATATTAAAGGCTTTTCAAGGAACTTCTTGCCTTCATTAGGTGTTATTTTTTTGGTAGTGGGAAATCCTACTGTCAATTGAGAGCATCAATAACTATTCAATCTAAGATCTAAAGATGTTGAATTTGTCATAAGTGATTGTAGGGGTATTGTAATAACTCTTCATTTTCTCATTTTGGCTTTAAGTAATGATATTTTATGTTTATTAATAATTACTAAGCCTGTTTTTAGTGGCAAGGTTTTCCTAGGTTATTAAATAGGTCTGCTGGATAATATGTAACCGATATCCTTTCACCAAAGAGATATACCGCAAACAGTTTTATTTATTCTCAAGGTTAATCAAATATCTTCGAATAGATTTGGAAAACAATATCACATCCATCCGATGTGATATTGTTTTATTCCTACCTATTTTGTTCCTACATTCTGAGATTAATAAATCACTCCGTCAATTGTGTATACTTGCCTAATCAATTCGTTGCCATAATGTCATCTGTACTGCAGAATTGAACGCTTCATTTGATCACCTAACATCACCAGGGTTAATGCAATCATCCTGAATACTGTCTAAGCAGACTATAATCATAACATAAGCAATAATAATAACTTTAAGTGGTACATTATATGGCAGAGATAATTAAACTGGGTCATCTCTGATTAGCGTCAGATAGATGACGATGGTCATTAGGAGCTAGTGGTTGTCTAGAAGCAGTAATTAGACATCTAAACCCACATACGTGGTCTACGTATATCAATTATGACTTAAGGTTTAGAGCGCACTATGAGGTGAGCAGCATGCTGCTACGCGCAGAGAAATGGAATATTGAGATTATTCAGGGACTCCACATGGACACTATTTGGTTAGCTAACTGCTAAAGAACTGTATCTTGATCGATTTTTTGCACAAACACGATTGAAACAAATAAACTCTGGTAAATAAAATAAGAAAGGGATCGTAATTGTTATTTTGGTTGACATTTGGGTTTTATTTTTTAACTTGATTTACATTCAAAAATATTAGAAACGTCAAGCTTGTTCACATTTAGTTATGAATGTAACCGAATGGCCTAAGGCTCCGCTGTCTGAAGGTCTGTCCGTTTAACTGAGGATGTATCTTGTGAACCTTAATGTTAAGGTTAATCAACAGTTGGCATAGTCATAAGTTTGCTAAGTGACCATTTTTTTAAACCTCCATACCTCAGTATAGGAATTCAATACCGAATTCTCAGTTTTTCTTAGTAAGACCTGTACTCGACGGGTTTTTAATATGTATGCAGGGCGAAATAGTAAGTTTTTGTAAGTAATTACAAAAACTTCTCACAATCTTACCGCTTCAGAAAAACAATAAAACCCAACCAACAGAAACCTGATAAAAATCCATCTACCCTAACTGACAAAAAGCTTTACGCAAAAAGGAGCCAGTCATGTAAAAATACGTGCAATAATCGTAAGTTTAATAAAGGCACGTCCTGCCGTGGACGATGTTATGCGGTAATGCTACAGCAATGCAGGCTGGACACGTGGGCTCGTAACGACCGGACCGCTACGTGTGTATGTCCTACGTGCGTTGGGGACGGGTTTATGCGAAGTTTTTTGTTTTTTCTTTTCGACGTTTGGATGCTTGATGGTTTGGGCTGTTGATATGCGGTTTAGTCGTAAGGATGTTGGTGGGGTTGTCGTTTAAAGATGGATATTGTGTTATATATTTCATAATTTACATACGATATCTAGTCTTAAACTAAGAAAAGTTTGTATTATGAGTCCTAATAACTGATTTTAAGATACACTAATAATGCATAAATTGTTAATAAATTACTAGTCTACTTATTATTTTTGGGGATCAAAAGTTAAACCAATAGAAAGTCACAGAAAATGCTCAACGTTTCACACAAGAAAAACCGATCAGGACACCTTTTTGATGATAGAAACAAAGCCCAAACTAAATTCCTCCAAAAAATAAAACATTTCGATTCCCAAATTGATCAAGATAGCTTAACTTGCCATGTCAATAATAATCTCAAACTGAATCACCCAAAGTCCATTGATCATAATAATATTTTCAAATGAACGTCTTCTGTTTCTCCATTTTCAATTCACCAATAAACCAATTTGTGAGAATAAGATTAATCAAGAAGTTCTTTACATAAGCCCCTTTAATCCATAGCCGCCTTTTAAATTTCCGAGCACACGTTAATTTGCCGACCTTTGACTAAATTCTGACACACCGGCAACAAGAGTGATCACCATTTAATTTCAACTGTTTTATCCTGCAATGCATTGATTGTTCTTGTTAATTTATTATCATTTATAGTTTTGTTGTTATATGTCAATATTCAGACTAATATTCTTAATTATATTACTCTATATGTGCTTAATGCGACGACGCCAGAATACGATCGCCAGACTAGTTTCGGTCTCAACCGGAGGGCGTCCGCCGTGTCGCGGGCAAACCCAAATCCCGAAACCAGTCGGGCGATCCCGATAAATACGCGTTCGTATAACTTCGTTACATACATTACTCTTACGGCAAATATACTTCTTTAACTATAAATATTTATTTTTAAAATTGATTGGTTTAACTATTCCGGCAGTATGTCCCATAATAAACGAGGTAGATACCAACGTAAGCTTAGAGCATCGATTTACCACCCGATTGAACCTGGTCTCACTACTGAAATAACTATTCCCCGTGTCAGATGGAAATAGCTGGAACTATTTTCGAATAGTCTCCGAAGAACCAACTTGAAATTGTCAATAACGACATCGTTTTAAGGGAATCGTGATAGCTGGATAGTTTGAATTTTGTAAAGAAACTTCAATCTGTGTAAATTTAGGTTATGACTAGTAACTAGTCAAGTAACGGTTGTTACGGTCATAAATGTGCTTATTAGCTCATTTAAACGGATCCCTCAGTTTCACGACCCTGACTTGCAATTTATCAGTTTTTTAATTGATTTGTGGTTTCAAATGAATGTCCCACGCCATATGGTTCCTCGCGAACCGTTACCTATAAATGAACGTTAATGTCTAGTTCAAAGACTAAAGAACATTTAGTTAGTAAACATTTAGATGCGGTTTCAACATTTTTAATACAATGCATTTCATGAATCGGTGTTATTGACAAAAGCGTTTCAAAAATGGAAAAAAGCCTTACATTAAAAATAATAGGTTTGTGCCGTGAAGGAATAAAATTATATTAAATACAATCTCTTACAAAAGTTTCTTGAACATAATCTACAGACGTACGGAAATAGAAAGTCGGTTAAAGATTGGATTGAAAAAGTTGCTGTCACAGATCCAAACTCTTTTTATCTGGGAATCGCCTGCTCGACCGTTTCTCAAGGGAATTGAGTGCAAATTAAACTTTCCTTTACAAAACATTGTCGTGTTTATCAACACGGAATTCTCTAAGGGCTTCGGTATTGAACTTTCGTTAACCGAAGGATTTCCGGTCGTAAAGTTAAGTTGGTAAATGAAAAAGTTTACGATTAATATTGTTTACACAGTATTAAACTACGTTGCAAAGAAAATAAACAGACGGATATTCTGTATGTTTATATTATCAAATATAAAAGAACAGAAAAACATAATCTAAAATTTCCAATTAGACAATAGGGAACAAGAACAATTTTTTGTTTGCAGTGTCCGTCTTGTAGTTTTTTGTATTAAAGGGTTACGTATTTATTAATTTGTCCCACAAACATAAATTGACCAAATAACAGTGAATGAAACTTACGCGTGATGTCACGATTGTATATAAATTTTACCATATCGTTACGTCACAAGCCCCTTCTCCTAAACTTTAAAACAGTTAATCTTTGTCAATTCATGTTTTTCTGACAAAGGAAAAAATACGTGTCTAATACTTTTCAATTATCTAACTGAGGGACTAATGAGATTTTTCTTTTTATACCGTCGTCATCCCTATTGTAAATTTTAGATAGCTAGGCTGCTATCGTAGTTCCTATTATACGTCCCAGTGAAAAATAACTGATTGGAGAACGAAGATGGTGAAGTAATGGATTCGTATGGATACGGTGTGCTACATCACAAAATGGACTAAACTCTAGTAATCATATTTTAAGTACCTACAAACACATCTATCATCAAGATTAGTTTCTAATATAAATTCATAGTTAATCAAAATCACACACTATTTCATTCAAAATTTGTAACAAACAGTACTATGAATTCATATTCTGATTTGCACATTTCCATTAACTCAATTTTCCTTCTACATAATAATGAATAATTCTTGTTTGTGACCCACTTTCATTACTATGTTCTGTCCCGACGAGATTAAGTTACCTGTCGAATATAAGCCGCGTGTTACTCGTATGCCCTAATTGATACAGACTAAGACAGGACTTAGGGTTGTGTTACTAAATTGGAACGTTATGAAGAAGAGTAAAGAAGGTCTATAATAAATTACAATACTATCATCCCTTACTATCATCTGATGGTCAGTATAAAAATAATAACCAGTACAGTAAAAATGTTCACCCCCATAACATGTTAATTTTCAAAAAATATTTGTTTAAATCATCGGGGTGACATTTTCTATATAGAAAAAACCCCGTAAGTAAAACAAGATAAAAAACATTAAACTGGTTCAACTGATTTCTTTCAAATTGTCTAAGAAAGAACAATCGCACATAATCTACCGAAATAATCTAAATTTAAATCGCTCATTCCGTTTAGCAGCTATGATGATACAGACAGAGACAGTACAATTTTATTTTTTATTCCTACTTGAACGACGAATTTACTACGGTTTAGTTTTATCCATCAGGCTGGAAACGTGAATTTGTTAAATGGTTTGATGCAGATGCTAATTTCCGTACTGTATTATTATCGGAAACCAAGTTAAACTTTATGACGAGTTGATGTAAAGCATACTATTATTTTTTATATCATAATGGGCCTTCTGTATCCTCCGCTCTATGACGCAACATTGTAATGCATTTAGGTTTAGTGGTCGCTTACTCCATAATGATTGGTTACCGGTCCATGCTGGAGACATGACGACGTCTTGCTGATTACAGGACCTTACCCACACGCCTTTGTAATGAAGACACGGTAATCTATATGAATAATGATGACTAGTTTCTGTTACATACAAGGTGTATGTTGCCTTTGTATGGCGACGCTGAGGGTTTACTAATACGTGTTAGTGATATTATTATTGTTGTGAAAAAGTGATAGCGCAGTACATGGCGTAGTGGTATGCCCAATGGTATCTGATTCACGATGACTTCTGTCTTCAACGGTACTTCATTTATGAATTAGAATGGTGATGATCGCCTCTTGTACGATCAGACTGCGTTAGGTTTTATAAACAAAATAATATTTTCAACAGTGGTTTAACTAGATCAAAATTTTTGCCAATTCCTCTAGTGTTTAGTACAATAAAGTTGTCAGACGTGCAACTATGAATTAATATTTTGATTTCTTACTCGCGAGCAACATTCATCAGATCATGACTTCTCTTTCACACGCTTTGTCTGTCTTTAGCCTAGCATAAATACTGCAGCTGTCATTCTACTAGTGAACTTGGCAACTTTATTTCAGCGTACGCTAACGGCAAATACCTCTTCTTTACATTTCTCCAAACTCTTGCACATTTTTCACCTGATATCTGTGAAATTTATTAAGTCATAAATTTTCCAGATTCCTTTGAGAACCAAGTTTTGAATGACGTCTTACAATCAATACCACTTTTATTGTATACCTCAAAACTTGGCCTTCCCTTTTACAAAACTTGTCAACAATTTCAAAGGAATTGTGAATTCTTTACGGCCTGCAAGTTTAAGAGTACGAGAACCTTCCCGTGGGAGTTAGAAGCCGGAAAATCGTAAAAGTGGTTTTAAATTTTTAGTATGATGGATATTTTCCATATAGGTAAAAATAGTTTATTCATTCGCCTTGAGAAGCTTAAAATTGTTTAAGCTTAAATCAGTTTAGGTTAAGATTAGATGATACGGGCCGAATACCGGATTATTGGCCATTAGAAAAAAAAGCAAAACGAAAATATCACGAATCCCGGCGCACCAGCACAAGTTGGAGAACTTAGGTCATGTCATTAATTAGTCGGCTGATCTCTATAAATACGCGTGAGTAAGCCGTTGCATCATTTTATAAGGAATCATTCTCACGATAGTTACTATCTAAATCTTGATATTTGTCATGGGAAAACATCTCAAAGCACCATCAGGGCGCTGTGAACTTAGCGTTTACCCTTTATACCGCAAGTTTACTCGATGAAACACTCATAATCACTGAAAAGGTTCCGCATAAACATTTAAATTTTAATCACGTTTGTTTAGGACGATTCTTATTCAGAATAACGTAAATGGGGATTGTGGTCGCTGAAACACTACGTCATTAATTGAAAGATAAGCTTTATTATACGCATTACGTTTTAATACATTGTACGTTCGGTTTTTTGCCTTAAATGTTCGGGTTTACTTGACCCGATTTTAATTATGCCATTGAAAGGTAAAGGGCTTTTGAAATTGGTTATATTTTCAATCTATGGTTTTGAAATTTATGAACACACTTTAGCCCGTAGGCAGACCTTTTTTTTCGTCTAGCAATCAAAGTCTGATCGGTCATCCCAAAAAATTAGAGGAGCTCGTGGCTAAGCTATAACCGCATAAGTGATTCTTTTTTTTTTTTTAATCATTTATTCATATATAACTTTACATTGCATTTACAAGATTGCTCGCCAAGCTATGTCGCTTGTTGGCGATTCGATCACAGGTTAAGCTATGCTTTACGCGGTTGGTCCGTAGATGGGTGACCATCTTTGTCATAACGAGTTCCTCCGTGTTTCGGAAGGCACGTTAAATTGTGGGTCCCGGCTGTTATTGCTACATCTTTGACAGTCGTTACAGGTAGTCAGAAGCTTGAAAAAGTCTGACATCCAGTCTAACCAAGGGGTATCGTATTGCCCAGGTAACTGGGTTAAGGAGGTCAGATAGGCAGTCGCTCCTTGTAAAACACTGGTACTTAGCAGAAACCGATTGGACTGGTAGCCGACCCCAACATAGTTGGGAAAAGGCTAGGCCAATGAAAGGAAAACTTTTAAACTAACTTTCAAATAATTTGCTTAAAAAACCAATGCCTTTATTTAATTAAACGGAAGAACAGTTATAAACCAATCTTAAAATTCAATTCGTCGAAATGACAAATTCACTATTATTTCTCCAACAATAGGCTTCACAATATGGCGACTGTACTCGTATCTATAAGCAAACAAATACAGTCGCTCAGCACATGAATACAACGGCACCGTGGCTTTAATTAAGGCTCTGCGTAACCGCAAATTTAGTGACCGAAAAGCCGATGCTTGCCGCGAACCATTAACGCTTAATACCGTACTATCACATATGTAAAAGCGAGACAGTACTATGAACTACAAATAGTGGTGTCTCACTTTCACCTTATAATGAGTTCTTCTTTAAAATATCTTGGTACAGGTACAGAACGACACACGACCAACTGAAGAACAATTATAGCACATAATAATGAGGATTTTAATTGGTGAATCTTTTGCATTTAATTAATTGGAAAGGGATGCAGCGAGTGGTTTTGAATAGCTGTGACATTGTGAATTAAATTTCACTTAATTGTTCAAAAGATGGATAAAACTTAATAAGAAACAATTAATTGAAACAGAAATTGAAGAAAAATTGTGTTCTTTGATTTTCGATGCTGAAAATAAAATCTGCATTTTTTTGTAAGGTTAACGTAATGATTTAGGTAATTTAAATTATCTAGTATTTGAACAATGTTAACTAATTTAAACTTGTTGCGGTGTCAATTTGAGGTACTTAGTATATTAATAAATATTTTTTAAGTTTTTTAATTCAATCAATCGCTCCTCTTTTCACCTACATTTAACAAATAAAGTATGATTTAAATTGATGAGTTTGTTTGTGAAAGAGGACTCTAGTTTTAGATTACTTCTTGGCCTCTGTAGTCTAAATATGATTGTCATGGACCAGTTAATTTATTTGCATATGAATAAGCTTAAGCTTTCAGACAGTAGAACAAAAAAGAGATACTTCGAATTCTAATGAAGAAATTCTCATTTCTCGCGTTTGTATGTCGTGAAAAGCCATTTTCCTCAACTACTAAGCAAAGCAGGTCTACAAAATAGGTCATCGACTGTCGTTACTATAAATCTGTGAACTTGTAGACTCATTCTCTTTACGTATGACCACAGACTTTTGCGATTGTTGACACGTACTAGCGATTCACGGAGTTTAACGAGCGTTTAGAATGTTTGACGGTGTCTGTTCTACGTGGCAAGGCATTTTCGACCTTATTTGCATAGACTGTTTTGTTTTGCCAGACGTTTGTTGTGTGTGTCTATGTGTATAGCAGCGCAACTTTTTTTATCGTTGTTGCACAATCTCTGTAAAATAACCCAAAGGGCACAGAAACAAGAGCAGAATGGATGAATGTTAAGAAAATGCTTCAGGTTTAAGAGTTAAGATGCATTAAAATGGCCTATTGCCTGTTTAATGGAATTCTAGTATTAAGGTACCGATTTTACCGATTCTTAGACTTCCCCAATATGTACTCATACATATTGGGGAAGTCTAAGAATCAGGCAACGTCTATTTTTCATACATCCATTTCTTTGTCCCTTAGCACTCATTTGTTTAACAAAACAAGTTTAGCTGGGACAGCCAGTATTAATTATACCAACAAGACGCACTGTTCATAAGAAGTGTGAGATCAAAGATTTTAATCTGACACGTATGGTACTTGGTAGTCTTTATCAGTCACACGATACGGCCACACACAACTCATGCGACTTACCTAATCGAACGATAGCTGAGCATTTAATCTATTAGATGGTACAATTTATTGTGAAGGTGTATCAATATGATATGATACGGCTTCCGTATAGTTCTTTTCAAAGTAATTTGAACTGTTCATTAAAAATTGTATTTTTTTCTCATTTTAATCAAAGAAAGAACAGGATTTGACATATAAGGGTAAAACTGGTTTATTAGAATTGTGGTAGTAACAAAATATAAGATTTTTAAGATATTTGGATTAATCAAATTTGAAAATAACGCCTTTGCGTAAGAATATTTTTTGAATTATAAATATTTCATAGTCCACCTGTCGTTAAATATATAGAGACATGATATTTACCTTAATTTCAAACCTCAGTTTTTAGTCCATAAAATTACTTAAACCAGCCAACTCTACAACACCAGCTACATTAAAGCTGTGATGATGATGACAAAAATTAAACGAGTCATGCCTAAACAAGTCTACATATTAAACAAAAACCATAAACTTGCTGGAAGAGGTAACTTCCGACTATCATATCTGGCAAAGTGCAGGGAATCTCGAAAGTCGGAAGCCTGGCGGAAAGCCAAGTGGTCCACTTCAAGATACGGGCGCTTCGAGTGGCTAATCCCAGCTTATAGCTGATATAGACCAACTCATGCGTTATTTCAGGATAAAACCACCGGGTAATTAGAAACGATGGTTTTAATTTGGATAGTGTAAAATGTTGGGGAGCTGGTTAAAATTTACGAATATGCATGTGTGAAGGTCTGTAGAGAAAAATTTACGCTCAGAAAACTGTGGAGCTGTATACAGGATTAACTGTTTGTTTTTCCTTATTTATCCGTACACCCGGAAAGAGTTATGTACCTAAAATAACAGAAATCAAAACAGTCAATTTCAAGGGATATTAGACGAAAGTACGTTGGAATATCGAAATCAATAAAGGCTATAATTGCATGACTTTCTTTATTCTGTTAGTACTGGGCTCCACAAAAATAACACAACATAAAGTGAGACAATTGTATTGTTGAAGTGAGATAGCGCACAGAAGCGGCATCTGTCCCACGAAGGCAAAATTCTTACTTTAAGAAGAGGAGATCGAGATAGAGGAGTCTTCTGGGCAGGAGTTACTGGTTCTGTAACCTAATGAAGACTAGAATTCCATTGTAGGCCTAAATAAATCATATATTATTGATTTGATTGATTCAATTCGACCTTTATCGTCAAAGTCACAAATGACAAAAAAATACATCGACTGCTACCGAAAATGAATGTTGTTATCTGTATGATGTGGTAAATAGGTTATTTGTTGTGCAATTTGCATAATTATCTTGAAAGACATTAAAATTCATTCATAACAATTCAGGTTTTAACTCCAAAAACCACACATACTTGACACATACTTTCGTGTTAGCAGTCAAAGGCTTGCAACACATACAAGTATTTCTAAATACATTGAACTACGAGTGTTTCCGATGCGCTATCTTAATACCATTTGGTATAAATTACATTAATTGGCCCTCTTATCATTTTATCTTATCGACAAGCATCATATACTATTAAGAACATTTTATATATTAGTGTTTGGACTTGTGTTAACAGCAGATGTGTTTTCTGCTTCAACCATGTTGTTGATTTTTTTGTTTTCGTGTGCAGCTATTGTTAATGGACAGAGTTCGGGACGTTTTCCGCTGAATATACTTCATTATAATGATTTCCATGCGAGGTAAGAGAATTTTGGTGTCTTTTTGTTTTGAAGATTTTCGTTTGTTTTGATTGAGGTTTAAAGTAGGACGAGCGGGATTATCTGAAAGGGTTCATGATCCCCGTACTTAAAAGCCAAATAATGGGTGGGTTTTAGTCAGTAGAAGTATAACTGATCTGCTAAACTGAAAACTGGAGGAGTCATAATATATAATATTGCGATTTCTCAATATTGCAATTTTCCATTTGAAAGACTAATTTACTTTTAACTAATTTACTGTCTGTTGTTTGAGAGCTTACCACATAAAACTGAACATAAATATTATAAAAATTAGTGATTTAATATTTGTTAGTAGTCATCAATATTGTGCAATTTAGTAACGATAATTTATAAACAATCAATTCAATAATCTCTACGTAATACATTTGGAATGCAAATTTTAATTTTTAAAATGATCTTTAATTTTGCATAATTTAATAAAGTAAGATCCAATAATCTTTGCTATCGCTGATCATATAATGATTAATAAGATAGCCTGTATTCGTCCTTGTCAAATCTGAACGATTGCATGCAAATCACCTATCAGAGAGCATAAAAACATGCCTGTAAATAGATAAAAGCAATATTTTGTGTTGTTCATTAAGAAAGTGTAGGTAATTGTTTAATCGTTATCTTCAACTAGTAAAGTTAATAAGTACTCAGATCTTTTCATTACTGTTTTTGTTTGAACCAATCAATACTCAATACTCAATACTCAATTATTTATTGCGTTCCATAATGTACATTAAGGTCTTAAAATCTAATAATACAGAACCATTATCATTTTATTTGGAACTAAATCATAACGGAAAATCGCATTAGGATGTTGCACATAGAGCCTAATCTTAACTTCAAATTGTTTTCTTCTACTTGAACTAAAGTAAAAACCTCAAGAATGTTTTCATTTTACGAGTATTATCCAACTTACTAAAATTTTCATTTAATCCTTATCTGATCTACCTTATTCTGAGATAATTTTAATTCCTAAAACAATTCCCTTATCGTCCCTTTTAAAAACTGACGATCTTTGGTCCAAAAAATTCGGCCTTGCTTTTGACAGTTGACTTGCAAAAACTTTGAAGTCCTATTTGACGCTTATTTAAACTTCTACATTATTTAAATCTTCGCTTTTAAGAATTTGGATTTAATAAAAATAACCAAATAATGGTAGGTAAACAATAGCTAGTCCACAAACAAATTTCCACTGAATTATCGAACAAATGACGAATTTAATAATTATGCAGTAAACTATTTTATTATTGTTGGGGCAATGAAGCAAGATGACCCATTTTAAAGTTTTAAAATTTTATTGGCAAGTTTGCTGAAAACGATAATTGAAAATGTCATACTAAATTTGAAAAACCAAGCCAAGATATGCTGAATCTTTACAATATGGATCTAAGTTGAACAATCATTAGCTGATTTTCTTCGCAATTGATCAACATTATTTAGAAGGAAAAGCGTACCAGAATAGTGAATTGGCAATTTCTTTACCTATTTACTTGCAGATTTGTCGAGACTAACCCATGGAGCTCAGTCTGTAACCCAGCGTCTGGAGTACCCTGTATTGGAGGCTTCGCCCGCCTAGCAACCATGGTCCGAGAGAGGATGAAGGCAGAACCAAAATCTCTTCTGTTGAATGGTGGTGACAGCTTTCAGGGCACCATTTGGTATAATCTGCTGAGATGGAATGTCACCCAAGATTTCATGAATATGTTGCCACATGACGCTCATGTAAGACATTACCACCTACTATTTTATTAGATTGTTTTTATTTATAATTTATGCCACATCAGACGGCAGCCCATATTTGTCCACTGCTGGACGTAGGCTTCCCGAATTGCACGCCATCGAGATCTCTCTGTCTATCGATCTATCTTCACCAAACAGTATGTTCTTATTAAATTATTTTAGCGTCTCTATGATTGATCCATCAAAGTCCAAGTATTAAAACAAAAGAAGACAGTTGTCCATACTTCTATATTTGTGTTATTTATATCAAATTATTGTTGTTTAGGTCCTAGGAAACCATGAGTTCGACAACGGCATCGCTGGAGTTGTTCCATACTTGGAGCATTTAGATTCAACAGTAGTTACTGCCAACATCATCGATGATCTGGAGCCAACTATACAAGGGCTTTACAAGAAGAGCACCATTGTCGAAAGAGATGGAAGAAGAATAGGAATCATTGGTGTCATTATATCTAGCACTAATGTAGGTATTTTTCTTTTTGCCATAAATGCTTATGATTCTTCACACCTAGAGTATTAAAAAAGCAAGGTAGGGTGGGTGATGCGGATTTCTACTGAAAAAATAATTTAGTAATGTACCTTGAGTAAGTGAATTTAGAGTGATGGGACGTTAAATTTTTGTCATTGCGGAAACGAAATGGCGAACATTTTTACAACAACAGTTTTGCTCTAATAGCTCATTTTAAACAGACAGGATTATTCTATTCGGTTTTTTAACATCTCTCAGTTATTTTAGCTTAAAAGCAAACTCATGTTTTAAATTAGTTTACAACCAGCTCTATATATTCATGATGCAGTTTACATATTTTTAATATTCTGCGGAGCTACCGCCAAAAGTTTTTTAATAGACCTCGTAATAGCTTTAGAAATGTTCTAGGTTTTAGCATCTACCGGGCAATTGAAATTCACAGATGAAGTTGAGACTGTTAGAGAGGAGGCTGAAAAATTAAATGCACAAGGCGTTAATATAATAATAGTTCTGTCTCATTGTGGAATCGACATTGACAGGTACTATTTCATAATTCTTATTTGTTCAAGCCTTTGAGTGAGATCATGACTGAAATGGCTATAATATTTTGACAAACCTTGTTCTACTTTCGAATTGAAATATTGTCCTGCTGGGGCATTGAGATTATACGAAAGGGTTACCGTGGCAGCGGCTCACGAAGGGCAAAGGAAGGAACATGGATGTTCGTTAGTCAGTAGAAGTCTGACACTCCCCTAAGCTCAACCCAAAGCGTAAAGAGTCATTTAATCATTTTCTATACGAAAAAAAGAAAAGCAGCATGTTTATTATGTTCTAAAAATAAATTCTAGGCATTTCAATCACTGCAATTTACCCTCATTTTGCGATAAAATAAATTCTAGGCATTTCAATCACTGCAATTTACCCTCATTTTGCGATAAAATAATTACTATGATAGATCAGCTATCATAATAATTCATCGCAAAATGAGGGTAAATTGCAGTGATTGAAATGCCTAGAATTTATTTTTAGAACATAATAAACATGTTGCTTTTCTTTTTTTCGTATAGAAAATGATTAAATGACTCTTTACGCTTTGGGTTGAGCTTAGGGGAGTGTCAGACTTCTACTGACTAACGAACATCCATGTTCCTTCCTTTGCCCTTCGTGAGCCGCTGCCACGGTAACCCTTTCGTATAATCTCAATGCCCCAGCAGGACAATATTTCAATTCGAAAGTAGAACAAGGTTTGTCAAAATATTATAGACATTTTGCGATGAATTATTATGATAGCTGATCTATCATAGTAATTATTTTATCGCAAAATGAGGGTAAATTGCAGTGATTGAAATGCCTAGAATTTATTTTATCGCAAAATGAGGGTAAATTGCAGTGATTGAAATGCCTAGAATTTATTTTTAGAACATAATAAACATGTTGCTTTTCTTTTTTATGTGAGAGATCAGCAGTAGATCGTTTCAAGATAATATGTTATCTTGAAACGATCTACTGCTGACTATGGCCTCTTTTTTGCATCTTGGTTATCTATTATCTTATTGTCAATAATAATAAGGATATGAATGACGTTGTTATTAAAACTTTTATCCACAGAGAAATAGCTGAACATGGTGGTCCATACATCGATATCATAGTTGGTGGACACAGTCACACGCTACTATTCAATGGAGATGTGCCTCCGAACACTCAGTTCGTTCCCTTGGGACCCTACCCGGTAGTAGTAGAGCAACCTACAAGAAAGGTAAGTTTCAGAAAAGTGCATTAAAGTCAGGTAAAAACTTTAGACTTTAAATATTCAGGAAGATATAAAGAAAACGAGAAGGATGTTGAAGTAAGCAACGAAATTGGTGGTACTTGTATTATTGTGAGGAATTTCTTTTTTTAATTTACCATGGATGTGTTTGTACTTCCTTCGGACAATAGAGTACATGTTTGCCTTAAAAGTATAATATTTCGTTGTGGAAAACGCGATGCGAATAGTTAGTTCAGTTTGACTTTTTGGAAATCGTTCTCTTTCTGAATATTTTAAAAGGCTTAAAAGTCTTTTAAGCATTGATTTTTTGTTATAGGTTTTAATTGTACAAGCTGCGGCTCACACACAATATTTGGGTGAGATAAAACTATTCTTTGACGACCAAGGAAATCTTTTGGATTGGGAAGGTAATCCTCATTACCTTGGCAATGAAGTCGCGCAAGGTGAGTTTTCGAAGTGTTGGTACAATATACATTTATTTCCGGGATAAAAACGATAAGGATAAATTTATAGGAATATATCCGTTTATTGTTGTGCTCATTTATTTAGTTCTATTACTTATTTTCAGCACCCGATGTTTTGGAAAAGATAAACTATTATTTACCATTAATTGAAGAACAGGCAAATCAAGAAATCGGTTACTCAATGGTCTATTTGTCTTCATCGTGTGCCTGTCAAGAATGCAATCTTGGTAACTTGATTTGTGATTCGTACTTACATGCGGTAAGACGTACTTTCATTTTTAATTTTAGTTAACATTATTTCTCCTCGCATAAAAAGGGCGAAAATTATTGCAATATTGGCAAGTATAACAAGATTTCCAGTGGTCCTACCTTAAATCTTACAGCCACCGGAGACGTGAAAGCCATGCCGACTGCTTGCTTCCTTGAAGTATGCTTGATGAATGGAGGCATGGTTCATGCATGGTCCAAGCATGATGCATTGTTGAGCATGGGTGTTGTATATTTAAAAGGGTATACTCTAACTGACAGAAGATTGATGAAACGACTTTTCTGTTATTTTGTCAATCCCAAATGACAATTCTAGAAGTCGAGAAAAAACCATTTCAATTTTTGACTCAGATTATGATGGTGTTGATGATAATATTCGTGAGTGTTATACAGACAATAATGATCATGATGAAATATTTAATTACAGGCGCTTAAAAAGGCTGAAAACAATCAATGGAATGGCGCACACTTCTGTGTTATTAACCAAGGTGGTATAAGAACGGACATTGACAAGGGATGTAAGTAAATCTCTTATTAACAATTTATAATTGACAATGTATATGTGGTGTTTTATCAGTTATTTATGTTTCGGAAGGCACGATAAAATATGGTGTCAATAATGGGGAGAATACATATTTTATTATCGTTACGGGCAGTTAGAAGCCCTGAAATATAATAATAGGCATAAAAGTACAAGAAAATCTGACCAAAAATCTTTCTAAGGTTTATCGTGTTGCCCAGGAAACTAGTTCGAGGAGGTCAGATGGACATCCGGTTAGACTGGAAGCCGAACCCAACATAGTTGGGAAAAGGCTAGGATAATGATGAATTGACGATGAACAGTCAGCAACAAAATCCGATTTAACCAGTATCAGCATTTTTCAATGATATGTAGAGATTGTTTAATATATTTTCAATTACAGAAAGTAATTGAATTTACTCCTGCACAATTATTTGTATTCAACCACACTCAAAGTTCGAACGATAATTCTAAATTTAAAGCTGATCATTTCAAAATTTATAAAGCAGTTTTCCGAAAGGTTGAAAGAAAATATCGAACACTATTAATGCTAGTGCATCGTTTATTATAATACGTCACTTCCATACACTTCGCAAGTGCTTCCCTCTACGCTATCAAACTCAATCTTATGCAACACGCTTAACTTACCAAAGTGCATACATTAGCTTAATAATAAATTTGCTCTCTACGTTATTAGTATTAGTTTTAACTTTGCAACATTTTATTCTCTTTTACAGTGTTAACCTATGAGTCGGTGTTAGCAACTACTCCTTTTGAAAACAATATTGAAGCTTTTGACCTTAAAGGTGTACATGTAAAGGAAATGTTGGAGTTTGGCGTGGCTAATGACCCGTTCCCTGGTGCCAGGATGTTGCAAACTTCAGGTAAATGTATTATGTTTATATACTATTTCTCAATAAGGAACAATCAGATTCTTAATTGGATTTCTCGAGATTTCTGGTTTGATTTAAGTGGTTAATTTTTGTATTACCTTTATGTTATTACTATTTTGTCCAGTTGGATATATCCTAGAGTATTTAATAATAGGGATTATGACAATTTTTTTTGCAGTGTCCTTCTTGTAGTTTTTTGTATAATAATGGATATGTACTTTTTAATTTGTCCCGCAAACATAAATTGACCAAATTACAGTGAATGAAACTTACGCGTGACGTCACGACTGAGTCTAAATTTTACCATATCGTTACGTCACAAGCCCCCTCTCCTAAACTTTAAAGCAGTAAATCTTTGTCAATTCTAGTTATTTCTGAAAAAGGAAAAAATACGTGTCTCGTACTTTTCAATAATCTAAATGAGGGACTAATGAGGTTTTTTTCTTTTTGTACCCAGTCATCATCCCCATTGTTTAGTTTTAACAATTAGCTCATTTTTTTTATCTATTGAAAGCATGGAAGTCCTTGACCTAGAAAATATGGACACAAAGCAAAAAAAAGAAAATGCTTCTATTTATGTTTTACTTATGCAAATTTGTTTTATGGGCTACCTACCTCTCAAAATAAAAACTATTCGGTTTAAATTATTATTTCCACCAAATAGCTTAGTAAGAAAACAAAATTACGAAGGTTCATGAAAATTCAGAGTTTTTGCAAATTTTGTCTGTAGATACGTGATCTTTGACCTTTCACAAAAATATAATTAATACAGCTACCCTAAAACAAACGGTTATTGTTGAACGAACCCTCAACGGTGAACTCAACCGAAAATTTTGATTTACACTCTTGTAATTACAAATATTTATGATACAAAGTAATTTGAAATCGCTCTACTAGGTTTACGGTAACGTGATAAAACAAATACCCGTGTAAAACAATACAAAATAACGCGGTGTGAATGATTACCTGTTTTGTAAAACCTTTGTTTCAATATTCCATTGAATTTTCGCTTGATGACTTATTCATGATTTTCTGAATATCCCTAAAATAAAGCTCTTACGATCGACAGACCTTTATAAATATAAATGCTACGAGCTATTTAGCGTGTTCCCAAAGTGTCTGAAGTTAAGTCTGATATAAATCCTTTTTATTTAATTTTAGGTTCAGTTCATTTTTCAATTTACGTGAAAATTAAATGAATACCTACCATCCTATTGATATAATAAACGCGAAATTGTATGTATGGATGTTTGTTACATTTTCTCACAAAAACCACTAAAAGGATTTAGACGAAACTTGTTACACAGATAATTTATTACCGAGGTTAACCTATAGGATAGTTTGAATCCCGATTTTATGTTCCTTACACGTGGGTACAGCTAGTTGTTAATAAACGTGCAATATTTTTTTTATTAACATTGTTTTTTACTTCAGTATTTATTCTAGGTATGATTAATTCAAGTTTCATAAAAATATCTTCATGTCTTTGACCAACAGGATATTAAATTTCATCTAACATATGGGACATGCCAGAATCCATAAATTAAAACTAGGTTTCTTCGAAAGCCCTGACTTAAGTAGGTACTTCGTGGAAATAATTTATGATAGAAGATTTTTATTTGATAGCGCCAAATGATTTATATAAATGTAGGTGATGTCAAAGACTTGTTACTTTCCTTTTTTCGTTTAAATTATTAATGAATTATCTCTTAAGATTTCCGAACATAAAACGAGCAAATAATGACGGAGCTGATCACTACCTCTTAAAGTAGTATGTATTATTGCAGTTGTTGTTAAGAAACGCCACGTTACTGTATAATGCGTAACAATTGCGTGTTAAAATTCTACTAATATAATAATTTGCAATTAAATGCAAATAATACGAAAGAAAAATAATTTTTAGACAGGACTCAAACCTGCGACTTTTAGCTGTAGGCACATAGTCTGCAACCCGAGCTACTGTATTAATGTATCGAAGAGATAAAAAAGCCTATGTTTAAAACGGGCTGCTTTTAGGTAATTTTAACGTACCTAAAATCGTTTTATAAAATGAATTTAATCAATCCAGGAATACACGCAGTCTATGACGGCTCAAAGCCTTTGAACGAAAGGGTCCTGAACGTTACTATCAGATGTATTGAGTGCGATGTCCCTAGATATGAGCCTCTGGACCTAGACAAATACTATAGGGTGGTCGCACCCAACTTTATTGGAGAAGGAGGCGATGGATTTAACGTGAGTGACAACCCTAAGTTACAAATAAAGAGAAGAGAGAAATCTAAGGGGCTGACGTCCGCTCTTAATGTAACATTATTTTCATTTGTGGGATAGAATCGTCGCTCTATTCATGTAGTGCGCTGTCCTGCTTCCACAATTGACAAAATGTTACTTTAAGTTTACTAAAAATTCTAATCATTTTCAAGGTTATTTCTCTCCATTTTTGTTAAGTGAACATTACTTATGCGTTTAATAAGCTGACAATTTAATGAAACCTCAAATTCAATGATGCAAGTCATAAAGGTTGAGTGAAAGCTAAAATGTTAATATTTGTTGAAAAAAAAAACCGGTTAAGTGCGAGTGGGACTCGCGACACATAGGGCTCCTTACATAAAGAACCCAAAAAAATATTTCTAATCCAACCAATTTATGACCGGAACATTCGCTGCTTGACCACGATCTTTATTCGTATTTGTAATAGCAGGAATAGAAATAAATCATCCGTGAAAATTGAAACTCTCTGGCTATCAGGGTTCATGAGACACAGCCTGGTGACAGATGTACGCACGAACAAACACACTGACGGAAAGGAGAGCCTCAGTAATATTATTTAAGATTAGCCCATAACCATAAACTGAGCCCGAAAAAACTAGAAAGGGCACAAAATAACGATACTTCTTCCAAAAAAGCATGAAAAAATCATCGTAATATCACATCGCATTTATCAACTAGTGAAAACGCCGCGTTAATAGCAACCCACACAGCATTTGTAAAGAGGTTAGAAAATGTGGAAAATACGTGACTTAAATAAATTACTATTCTGAACGTGAATACTATTTTAATTTCCAAATGTATTCATGCTCACAATATTGGAATTGCAGATGTCTTTCGAGTGATATTATGAAATGAAATGTTAGTTAACTTCAGAATTTAATGTAAATCGTTTCATATTCAAAACAATACCGAATTATATTTGAACTCCATTAATGTTATATCTGTAATGAATTCCATTTACAAAAAAACATACTATTGAAATTAAAGGAACAGCAATGACATGATAAATCGTAAACATAAAATGTTTTCCAAATAATTCTAAGGCATGATTTGGTTGGAAATGTTAAAAAAATTGTTTCGGAAGGCACGTTAATTTGTGGGTCCCGGCTGTTATTCCTACATCTTTGACAGTCGTTACAGGTAGTCAGAAGCTTGACAGCCAGTCTAACCAAGGGGTATCGTGTTGCCCAGGTAACTGGGTTGAGGAGGTCAGATAGGCAGTCGCTCCTTGTAAAACACTGGTACTTAGCTGAAACCGCTTGGACTGGTAGCCGACCCCAACATAGTTGGGAAAAAGGCTAGGCAGATGATGATGATTTGGTTGGAAATAAAATTATGCGTAACTTTTTTTGGCATGGTAGTACCTATTGCCACATAATAATGCTTATCATACCTAATCTATTCTTTTTAAGACATTATACTCCTGGCAGTTGAAGAAAAAAAAACATCCTCAAATACCGTTTATAAGTTTTCATAGTCTTCTTATAAAACAAATTTCGGACAAATATCCTAGATTCTCTATTAGTGTAATGTAACAATATCTATTGGTAGCAGCCATCATGTATAAGCAGCTGTACAAGTCACATCTACAAGATTATATCAGCATAATATTGTATACATAATGTAAATCCAAATTTAATCTATCGGGGTACGAGGGATATTTCATCGTTGGCTTTATCTTAGTAAGCCTACCACCACATCTTAATACAAAACTTGCAGTTATTAAAAAGAGATAGCGCTCTACATTGTATAGAGCGCTGTCTCACTTATTCAGCTGCAAATTCTATAAGAGATCGTTAGGGGTCCTTTAGTGCATGTAGGTGTTATTAGGTTTTCAAGAAAAATCTAGGCTAAGGTATTAAGAAAGTACTGGCTTAATTCGCTGTGAGACCAAAATTAGAAAGAATAAGGTTTTATTACAAGTAAGCATCTATCAGTTAGTTTTAGACGTTGAATACATTTCTCTAGTACCTAACCGTTCTTAATTTTGAATTTGGAAGATGTGAAATGAAAATGACATCAGACAAAAAACAAGAGAAACGTGACTCGAAAAAAAATGTCGCCATATTTTTAAACGATTTTCAATATGATTTGTGCTTATTAAGTGTCATATGTCAGAGAATGCTTGGATGCGTAATATTTTTTTTTATGTATTAGATATTTGATGATCGTTTTAAGTAGGCACTTGCTGTCAGCAAATACTTACAGAAAAGGTTTTACGAAACTGACGTAAAATCCAAAGGGAATCTGTTGCTGACATGCAAAGTGGAGTCAAATCAGCAAGCCAATTTGAATAAAAATTCTGAAAATATATAAAAATATTGAAAGCTAACGCTAAAAACTTCGATCGACCAGACAATTGAGCTCAAAATAACTCTGCAGCCTAATTTATTTATCAAAGAGCCTGTTGAGTTGTTTGAAGAAATCTTATTTAATATTTAAAAGCACTTAAAACTTTCGAAAATCTGCGTTTTAAGAATTTGATTTTTGGTCCGAAAAGATTTTAATGTTCTTTACCGAGATGATCAAACATTTTTGACTCAAAAGTTTCGTCTTGATGGAATCCTTTTGAAGGCAGTTTAAATGGCCTTGAAACTAAACTGAACAAACCAGTACGAGCAGAGCCACCTCAAAAATATAAAATTGTATCATGTCAACTTGATTGAGTAACATTTGACGATGTTTGAGTCAAACTTTATTTTCTTCCTTAAAAAAATGTGATCCCGCAGTAAGGAATTTAATCTTTCGATTGCGGGGGTTTTCCCATACACAAATCACGTGTATAAGGACAGCCAGACACAAATGCTTGTCTTCCGCACGGCAAGTCGCGCACTGGGGGTTTGGCGTGGTGACCTCAACCACTCGGCTATCCGTGCCGCCACTTATTCGATCACCTCCCTTTACAAATGCTTTGATTATTGCAGGACTGCGCGTAGTTTATGACGGAGCTAAGCCTTTAGGCAACCGAGTCCTAAACGTTACTATACGTTGTATCGAATGCGATGTCCCTCGATATGACCCGTTAGATACCGAAAAATATTATAGAGTCGTTACAACTGACTTTATAGGGAACGGAGGAGGTGATTACACCGTAAGTTCGAATAAAATGATCAAACAAATTGCAAGGGTATCGGGGTGGCTATCATCATACCTTATAAGTAAGAATGTTGTTATTGTGGAAGCAAGAGAGCGCACTATAAATAATATTGCGACGTCTCTTTTTCACGATTGCATTGAAGTTTCTATAAGCATTGGTGACACACTGGTTAAAAGTTCTTGATACTTCAAAGTTATTGGTGTAATCTTAATATTTGGGACGAATATTTTCAAATGGTTTCCATTCAACAAGAGTATTGAATACTGTTACTCTTTGAATCTCTCTTTTAACGATTGCTTCATTTCGATAGTTGGTTTCATTAAATTGTCAGCTTGTTTAAACGTGTTCACGTTCGTAATTTATTTATTTTTTAAGAAAAACATGAATTTCTTTTAACATATAGAAAATGTTTAAAATCTTTAAACAGTCTTATACAAATTTCTCATTACAAAATCATTCTTATATTTTTTTTCATTATATTTCAGATGTTAAGTGAAAATCGTAAGAATATTGAAGGCCTTGGAGCTGACTACGCTATTTTCATGGACTACATAAATCAGATGTCGCCAGTTTTCGTTGAGATCGATGGGCGTGTTACTATATCCAACGCATGCACATAAGCAGAACATGTAGGAGGGTCATTGTTTTTGGCCTGAATTGCATTTATTTTATACCAGCAGATTTTCTATAAAATTCTAAATGTAGATGCAAAAAAAGTAAAGTTTTTGTACAAAATATAACAAACATTTATTTTAAGCATGAACAGTATTTGTAGTTTTATTTCCAATCGCTGATCAAACATTGTGTCATGTTTGTTGCTATTGTGGATGTGAGAAGATGCAATTCACGGCGCTTTTAACGGTCTCAGATTTCATCTTAAAGATGGTGGTTAATATTTCCATCTTAAAAAAAATATTGCCAAAAAACTTAACAAACATATTTTTAAACGTCTCTAACTTTAAGGAATTATGTCCACCAGTTTTTTTAACACACATACACCAGACTCAGAACAAGCATTCGTGGATCACACATGCATTTCCTACGCTAGGATCTGACTCGGGCACACAGTGGGTTTTTCGTGGTGACCTTTACTCCTCGGCTATCCGTGCGTATTTATTTGAAGGTTATTCATTGTACACACCATCCACATCTGCAGTTAAAAGACTTCAACATTTAAAAAAGCTCATTCGAAGATTAATGTAGTAAAAGAACGGCTAGTCAGAGAAATGAAAACTAGCAAAAATTAATTGCCATAATTAATTATGCAGAAAGATGATCTCTGGCTGGAATTGTGCAGAAAAACCTAGTTAGTCACGGACTAAGAATCGGTATTCATCTTATTGATAAAAGTTTTAAATGAACTCGAATGAGTATCATTTTAGTCGGATACATTGGATTGAGAGAATCGATTAGGTCACTGAATTAAGAGGTTATGCTTATTATTAACCGTCTTGTTAATCGACTTCAAAAAGGAAGGAGGTTCTCAATTCATCTGTATCTTGTTTGTTGCCACAGAACCTCGAAATGGATGGACCGATTATGATGATTTCCATTTTATTGAACCTGGAATAATTTCATGCATATTATTTATGTATACACTTAATATATTTACATAAATAACAATTTATATATTAAAATAGCAAAATACAGTTTAATTTCGACTGATTACAAAATTTTTAACTTCATACTAAAAGTATTTTAGACTTGCTTTCACAAAATTAAACGAAAACATGCACCCTATTAAATTTAAAATACACCAAGAAATTACTGAAAACAATTTTCACTATGTAAAGAGGAAAATTAACAGTCCATAACATTACTCATGCATTTTTGAAAGTAATTATATACTAGATGCAATCTTAATGAAAAATATTTGAAGAACCAAGTTTGAAAGCAAGGCGAACAATTAAAAACAGTTTTCTTAACAAGTCTGGAAGTGTATTTTATTCTTTATTTCAACTTCAGCAGTGAGAATAAAGAAACTGTTGCTGTAAAGTAAATATTTTATTTTAATTATTTAAGTTTCTCTTAAGATGTTTTTAATTGGGCTTAAAGTTAGACGTACTGATTCTCGCCTGTTACTGTCCTGCAAGAGTTTGCAGTGAATAAAAATGGTACAAGCAATCATAATATACAATACTTATTGGTTTTCGTATGAAAACAGATTTGAATTTAAAAAGACAATGATAACAGTGCCTTCAGAATATGTACAAATGGCTATGTACCTAATGTGTAAGGAACGGTTATCATGTATTTTTTTCTTTTCAAGGAATTTCTGATGATGTCTGATCAAAGTTCAGACAATTTACAACTTTAAATGAGATCTGCAAAGACCATAAATTGCAAGTTAACACTAATGGCAAATATCTTAATGAATTTTATTAGACATAGAATACCACACAACACGATCCCTATAAGTCCATACAAGTATAAAGCTACGCTCACCAGTAACCGAAACGCAGTGCACCATGAAATTGCACTGCACACACTTTGAAAACTTTCTCCATTATATCGCCCTTATGTACACAGCCTTACTTTTAATTAAGTAGGAAAATGAGACTTAGAATTAAGTACAGACAATTTGTGTGGCATTCCACTGTCCTTGCACTTGTCCTTGCTAATTAACTCATTTTTCTTTTCTTTTAATAGGTATAACTTTTTTTGTTATGAAACTTAAAGTAAGATTTAAAGTCCTCAAAATCAAAAATATTCATAACACGCGGTAGCCCGCGGCTCCGCCCGCGTGGTATGTCGCTGTAAAGTTATTTCTTATTTTTTAAGATAATTAAAACACCCTATGTAAATTCTAATCCACCCAAGAAGTGTGCAAATTTAATGACGATCGGTTGAGTATTTTTCGCGTCTAAACGTAACAAACATACTTACATTCACATTAATATTAGTAGGAATTGCATTTGGTAGGTAAAATTTGTGAATAAGTTTAATAGCTCTTTTAATTCTTAGGCACATGTACATATGTGCTCCACTGCCTGGGAAAGAGCCAACCTGCGGGCATCGTGAGTTTGCTTGCATCGAGAAGCTTGTTTTGTCCTCAATTAAAGAAAAATACCAATATAGTGGTAGTTTTAACTAGGTAGTCACGGTATTAATACGGCTGGAGTTACTCCAGTAGAACCAGTTAGTCCTTTAAGATTTTTCCGGCAAAAAAAATTATGTTTCACCCAGTTATCAAGTTCACACGTATACCCAGCAGGATACGATTACCTATCTAAACACATTTTACTCAGATGATCAGGTTCCACTTCCCAGGCACACTTTCCACTTACATTTTCGCCTTCACATCCATCTTTTCATGTCATTACCTGAACATGTTGGCACATTTTCTTTATACTCGAACGTGCGTCCTTGTACGTTTATAAGGCACTTAACGTACAGATCATGTTTTCTATACGAGAAGAAAGTAAGTCCACATCAATATCGAATGCTTGGTTTGATGTGAATATGTTACATTTATTCCCAAAGCAGGTTTTTAGAGTTCTCTGGCTTGTGTTTTATATATTTTTTGGCAAAAATAAAAACCAGTATTACTCATATTTATACCTACTTTCTTGCCGAATTTGAAATTCTTATAATTTAGAACATATTTTACGACTTGTACTTTCGAAATTTCCTGCCTAGTTTCCAACTATTGAGATGGAAACTGGTCAGGCAAAAGCGACTTTGTACAAGAATATGTCAAGTCATTAGTAATGCATTCGCTTTATGAATGTTATCAAATGAGAAGAACATATTTTATCTCTTACTTAACAAAAACACATGAAACCCAAACAGAGATCAAAAAAATTATAAATTCAAAGCTTATTTGAGTGGAAAACTATGCTATAAACTGTTCGTGTTGCTAAACTTTCCTACATATCTACGAGCAGACGTAATTCATCACGGATAGTTCGTAATCCCGGGAAAGTTGGTTAGATCCACATTCCAACCCTTCGTTCGCATATTTAACGTTTGCGAAACTTCCACTGCTATCTATTTTGTATAAGTTTTGTAAAACCTTACCAAAGTTAAAGTTATCTTTGTGTTTTTAAATTCAAAGGATGAAGTAAAAGGTTGTTCAAGTTTTTCACTCAATTTTTTTACTGTTTTTAATTAAGATTTTCTTTTGATTTGAATTTTGTTCTTCAGTTGATGGACAATTTTTTTTCCGTAAAGGAATTAAATAGGATTAGTATTAGTTCAGTAACTATTTGTGAAATGGAACTGGATCTCTTTATTAAATTGTTAAGAGTGTAAAAATAAATCATTTAATAAAACACAGATCACAATACATTTTTCTCTTCTAAACCCATTTCCAATTATAGAATAGGTATTACTTCAAGCTGATACAGACTTTTTTCTCGTTGAAATCATAAATTCCTTTTGCTGAAAAATAAAACCAAATGCTTACTAACTTACAATTATGTCAAAAGATTTCAACAACAAATGCTTGATTTCTTACTTCACATGGCGTTTAATGCTAGTTCGATATAAGACATATGGGCTAAGGACATAACGCCCACAACTTTTACGATCCCTCGTAAAGTGTGTTAAGAGGATGGCGTTATTAGGAAAATGTGTTTAGAAACATTTTTGCTGAAGACATTTTGGAATTAAGGAGCCGAACACATGTGTCACGATCTTTATGGTGATAAGAAAGCCTTTATATTGCCAACCTTTGACAAAGAAAAGAATGAAATTCAATACTGAAGTCAAGTAGTTCGGAGATACAAATTCTCGAACAATAGTATGAAATTGAATTTTGGAGATCTATAGGAGATATAGCTAAATATTTGGTAACTAACAAAATCAAAACACGTCAAAGCTTATGCTTAAATTTTTGACATAGAATTTTTTTTTCAACAAAAACGCAAAAGTTTCTGGTGAAGACGAAAGTTCTATTATATCTCTAAAGAGTTTTATACCCATTTGAACTCTTCGACCATAATCGTTTCGATCAACGTCTGACAGATGTCCAACGAACTTTAAATCGATTTCATTCACCTGAAGTCTAATACCAGATGACAATAGCCTCGCTTCAAAAGCGGTCATTACATCAGTCTATTCCCTCCAAGATTTATTATCAAGATCCTCAGGATAAAGGGGATCTGTCTTGACCTTAAACGAACAATAATAAGGATTTGTGGTCAATATGAGTAGGGTCGTAAATCCCGTACCTTTGACAAAATATAGCTCGTCATACATAAAATGTTATATCGGGAAATGTTAGCACCCTTGTTAGATGATACCCTGTTAGTTTCAGTTCAGGCACCTGGAACTCGAACGATGCAAGGATGGCAATTTTATATACAAGAATTTTATTTGCAAGAAAGCAAAAAAAAGACAATGTTGTTCTTATTTTGGAACGATTTGCGAGAGGATGAAGGTTTTAAGACATTCCAGTTTCTAAGTCATTTTAACTTTGGTGAATAATTAAGTGAAAGTGTTCCGTGATTCTGCGTATTTAAAACTTATAAAATAGTATTTGTATTTCATATAGTTCATTGTTATATCACAGTTTTTAAATAATCAGCAAAATATAATTTGGATTGGATGACCACAAGATTACCAACCAATCAAAATGAGATTTGGCAGATGATTAAATAAGTTTTGTACGTTACGTCACGTGATTGAAAACAGCGATAATGTATACTAAAGGAAAAAAAATGGATTGCATTTCATTTAATACTGTTTATATTTTCGCAATGTATCGTCGAAAAACAAATGAACAACAATGTTTTCTTTATTCCTAACTTTTTCTATTTCAATGCAAATTTGGAAAAGAAAAACCCCTAAAGCTTTGTCACCTAAAAAGATAATTGTGATACAATATCTTTAAACTTGTATATTTGATTTCAAAGATACGAGTACCTTTGTCAGTGTGCAATCAATTTCTTTTACAAAAGTTTTGTTTGAAAAAGAAAACACTGGCAATGTTTAATACGCTTTTTTCTTTGAAAATAATGAAAATATCAATAACAGATTTACTTAATACGACCTAGTAGAAGGAGAAAAGAATCACTCGCATTATTTGTCAGGCTTAACTGCACCTCTAATAACCAATCATAAATGTTTAATTATTTGTTTTTTTTTCACCGACTTCTAAAAGGAGGAGGTTTTCTATTCATCTGTCTTTTTTATTTTTATTACCACAGAACTTCGGACACGATGACCGATTGTGTTCATTTTAAGTGAAATACATAGCTGTCATTTGGTCCTATAAAAATCATCAAGTTTGTATGGTTGTATGGTTTTGTCGTCAACACTACTGTTAGCGGTATTGAAATATGTATAAAAGTTTAATGATGATCAAAGCGTAATGAACAAACTAATATAAACCACACATGATATAAGATTGATATCTATACTCTATACTAATATATAAAGCTGAAGAGTTTGTTTGTTGGTTTGAACGCGTTAATCTCAGGAACTACTGGTCAAAATTGAAAAATTCTTTTTGTGTTGAATAGACCATTCATCGAGGAAGGCTTTAGGCTATAAACCATCACGCTGCGACTAATAAGAGCTAAGATACAATGGAAAATACGAAAAAACCGGGCAGGTATACCTAAATTATAACTTATATCTTCTAACTACGGGGACGAAGTCGCGGGCAACAGCTAGTAACTACCTAAAACAAAACACGACCTACAATAGAAAATAGGCCAAGAGCTCCAATTATATTTTTGTACACCACCCTTCCGTATAAGCGATGTTTGCCAGATATGACAAGTCACACAGAGCTAACGAGGGCGTCACTAACTCAAATATAATTTGGTTATACCACCTCCATGTATTAGTTTGGTTTCAAACATTAAACACTTTGCTCCTGGGGAAATCTGAAATGAAAACTTTGAAGATCGAGCGTTTATGCTTTAGATAAGTAGTTAGTTGTAAATGAGTTTGAAAATAAAAATATTTTAAAATGAATTAATTTCGATTTTATTGAATGACATTTGCAAATAACGAAAATTAGTCCTTGAAGCCATTGCTGTCAGTAATCTTTACAACAAATTACAAAAAAAAAAAAAAATTATTCAGAGAAAAAGAAAAAAATTGCTAGGTTTTAAAATTTCAACAATTACATACGAGTACATATTATAAGTAATTACGAAACTTAGTAATTTGTGCGGATTGGTTTCACAAAGATGTAAGTCATATGCACAATGACACCGAGACTCAGGGCAAGCTTTCGTGGATCACAGAATGTCTGCCGGGGGATCGAATATGCTACCTGTCGCATATATGTAGTTTGTTTGGTGTGGGGGCCTCAACAACTCAACTACCCGTGCATTAAACAAAGGCAATTATCTAAAAACTATAAATTATTATGTGTTCAAACTATCACACCGTCATGTTTAAACAGTCTTCCAATGTACGTGAGGATCGAACTGTCTGACAGATTAAGAGCTTCCCAGCTTCACCAATTATTTGTTTCAATCAGTGCGGTAAGCGTGACTCGGTGCCGATTCAATTGAACGGCTTTACGAACAATGAACGTATTAAGTCTGGACATTAATTATTCAGGTCTTGTAAATTAAACAATCAATTTCGTGAATGTTTTTGAATTATCAAGCTGTGGTGCTAATGGTTTTTACAACCTTTTATTTAGTTTCAATTGTCCCGTTGTCTATCTGTCGGTTTGTAATCAAATCTTGCAAGTTGAATTTGATCCTCTTCCCAGTTTCGGATTCAGCTGAAATTTTGATAACATAAAGTGGGTGGCAATGCAATATTATGACAGGATATAGAGCTGTTTGATGCTGGAGCTGCAAAATACATCATCGTGTTTAGATTCGTTTGAATCGTCTTTTAGTACTTTGAGTCTAAAGCAAAAAAACTCCAGGTTATTATCGATACTAGACATAAAAAAGATTAGCATCATCATCATCCACAGCCTTTATCCTCCCACTGTTGGGCATAGGCCTCCCCTTTCTCGTGCCAATTTCTACGGTCCTGTGCTAGCCTCTTCCAGACTCGACCCGAAAAAGATTACCAAATCATGAAATTTCTTAGAACATTGAAATCTCTACCCTAACTTTAAAACACCAATCACCACGAGAAACAGTCGTTAAAAATAAAACCAACAGACAAAATGAAATTATATTCTTATTAATATTATTTCTTTGTTCTCTCGCATACGCAGACAAAATACCGGAGCATCGCCATCAAAATGCAATGAAGCATGATTACATTCAGTTAGTGTTCAGAACTAGACTAGATGCATAATTCATAGTCCAACGGCGTTCAATAATTCAAGCCGATGGCCGACTCCAAAGCCGAAAGCCGAAAGCCGGGCACTCCATGGATTCAGATGTTTTATTTTAGTTATCACTTATTCAGTTGTTCGCGACTTGAATGGTGATAAAGTGGTTCGTATGAAGTTATGAAGGGTGCGGGTTTGTTTCGATTTATGAAGGTGGGTTTGGACCCTAAAGGAAATCGCATAGTAACCGATCGACGTAGATTTATGTAGTTAATAGGATTTTGAAAAATGAAGTATTGTTTTACATTTTAGTGACATCCGAAAGTGACGAAATGAACTCCCTTTCGATAACTGTGAGCTATGTTTCCTATTTAATTTTAACTCTATTTCGATATATACCTCTAATTAAATACCTGTCAAAACGGTAACGATGTTCTGTCTTCAATAAAAAGAGACATAGAACAAAAAAAAAACAAAGAAGGCGGTTCAGAAAGTGGTCATCTTTCTGATTTGTTCGTCTTTAACCTCTTTACACGGAAACTTCTGAATTGTGGGTTTTAATATACTTCGAGTCTTAAAAGCAGAATTGGTACAGGTTTTTTTTTTCATACTTGCTCTTGTAAATAGCTTAAACGCCAACGAAACTAAGGTACAATGTGATACGTGGTCCATAGTTACAAGGAGACTTTGAAAGAATTCATCTACCTACACCTCTAAGTATTTCGAGCATAATATTAGTAAGTAGTTACGGAAAAATATCACAAATAAAATCGACAGTTCCAATAAAATACTGCATCAGATTTTCTTTACGGAAAAGGAAATAAGGCAGAACCATTTACATCTTAATTTTCTTTCAGCAAACGTTTAATATTTCGTTCCAGAATGGACTTTTAATGTTTTCATTTCGATGCCACATCGCATTCAGTATTGTTTAATAGGAATGCTTTATTTTAATCTTGATACGAATAGCTTGTATTTATTTCTGCTATTGTTTTTTTTCCTTATCATTTTAGATGTGATTGTGCCTTTGTATTGTAACCTCTTTTGTTTTTTTGGCTGTCACCACTGCTATGTCAAGTACTTTTGTTTTAACACTCAGATTTATTGAAACAAAACACTGTAACAGATTTTTGAACAAAGAATTAATATCGTCTAGAAAAACAAAAGAATTTCGCAAATTAATTTCATTTCTAGCCACAATAGTGCTTTGACGTTTATTGAATTTGGAGTTCAAATAAATAAGATTTAGTTTTTAATTAAATATTTTAAGACGTGTTCAACGCATCTGTCGCGCTATTTGCGCGAGCGATTTTTCATTATTGAAACTTGAATTACTATTGAACGTCACTGCATATTCACAAGGGCTACAAGAGATGAACTAACTATCCAAACTAAATACGACGATAAAAAGAAAAAGCAGAACACTTAAAGGTTTATCATACCAGTTACGTATAAAGTTCGGTACAAAAGTGGAAATAGGAGTGAAAACTAAAAGCCACCTGCAGCGGGCGCTATCATAAATCTTACGTACACGTTTTATACCAGACAGTGTTTGATATACGAAGCCAGGGACTGCGGTTTGGTTATTCACAAATTCATTGGATAAAAGTAAATGTCACGATACGGAATAAGGTGGGGGGTTAGATCATTTACTTAGTAAGACCTTTTGCTTTTGACGATATGATGGCGATGAACCGACTATAGCTTTGGAAGAACGAGGACCAAGTATTGTAGTGTAACCTGGAAGAAGTTCAAGGTAAGTAAATTGCTACAGACTAGATTGAAGCCAAAATAAAATAAAGAAATGAATTTTCACTTAGACGAAAATGAATAGTAGTTTGATCGGTATTATGAGCTGAACAAAAAAAATATCTTTGTTTCCTCTAATTGTCAGCATTATTACCTTAGACTAACAATATAATGTACAGCCAACATATTTTATGACACTACCAATTTTGTTGCACGGAACAAGTGCTGAAAGTCCAATAAGGAGAATGGATTACACTGCTTAAGTGGTTTATTGTCGGGCACAGATCCCGGCTTACACGTGAATCGTCATATTTATCTTGTGGACTTGTTTTTCTTATGGAAACAAGATTATGAGCCGTTTTTGTAGTAAACAATAATACTTGCTTGGTATACTTCTTTTGGGTACAACTTTAATTGCTGGTTCTTGTGGTACGAGACACGACATACTGTGTTTACTTGTTTTTTTTTGCTTTTAGGTCGTCTTGTGTTATGCTCGATGCACGACTATCATACTAAATAAAGATTCCTTTAATTTCTTTAGCTCCTTATCTCCACAAATATTTGTTATTTAAAACAGAGACAATCTACGTCATGGCCTGCGTTGACGCGCTTCTACAACGGGTAAATTACTTCTGTGATACAAACTGGATTTCCTGGTTGGAGCATAAAACAGGATTTTTCCTGAACAGTTTAATACTACCTTTATTAATACTAACTTTTTTTATTAAACTGTTTTCCATATTTATACATTGTGGGACAATACCGTCTTTTTTTAATAAAGACTTACTTAAATACATCGTGTTTCTAAACTATCCACTCGGTAACACTACCCCACTTCTAAAACAGTCACGACCAGGTTCCCAAAAATAAACTTAGTACATTACACGACGACCATCATCATAATAATTCCTCTTTAAAACTCGCCCGTCTCGAAAATCGATCATACTTTATCCCAAAAATTGTGCAACGGGCAGATACTTATTCAAATTTTGCCCAATATAATGCATGTTGTGGCAAACTTCTCTTGAAAATACGCTAGGCTTACATTGGCTGCCTTCCAAGGGACACGTATCGCACAGTCCAGATTAATTGTTACTTCTTTTGCCAAATGCACTCTAAAGCCTAGATTTACGACTGGTATTTACTAGGTTTTTGCAAATATTGTTCGTCATTTGTTTCGGAATAGGGTTGGTGAATTTGAATTTGAATTTTTCTGAATTTTAAGCGATGAAAAGTCGCTCAAATGTTTCGAACTTGGCACTAGCTGTAAATGTGCTATGCTGGAGTTTTTTGAGCAAATTTCGAGATCAAATTCTTACGGATTATTTTTTTAGTAAGATCTTCATAGCTTACTCCAATAAATACTAAAATTGTCACCCGTAAAATTAGTTTCAACGTTTTTAAGACACAAATTGTAAAACCATTGAGGACAGAAAAAAATACAAAATATTTTCATCCAAACGTAAATGCAGTCTTTGTTCCGTGTTGGGTAAAAAGTGGCGCTTTTCTCATTTATTCAAGCCCCATTGGACTCACAATTGCAGCCATAATTTTTATTTAATGCACTTACAGTACGGTGTCGGTCAGAGTAAAAATCTTTTAAGTTAATTTGTCGTTGTGATACTCTTTTCTGTATTCATTTAGTGAGGAGAGGACAGATTTAGGAGGACACAGTTGTTTATTTAATTTGTTTAGGTCACAATATACTGTTAAAACATTTAAAAAGAAGCGGTCATAAGAAGAAGGGATAAAGCCACGTACAAGAGACAACAATGGCAAAAGCTTTTAACTTAACTTAACTTAATAATGTTTAAATGAAGTTTTTTTGAAATAAACTATTAAAGGTAAATTATGATTTGACCTTCAAATCACCAAAACAATATTATGAAATAAATAACTAAAATAAGCACATTACTTCACTTAAGGCAAATACACATGGCTGATATTGGACCAACATACATGTAGGTCAGACAACATTTAAGCCATAATTAAGTCTACGCTTCGAACTCCAGGCCAGACTTCAAAATTGGACCCAATATTTGAAGTCCTAATCCGTGGTCAGTCCAATCGGCCTATTTATTAAACTATCAATTCCTCAAAGTAAGTAAAACGAAGTCCTATTTAAATAATGATTCTCAAGTTGTTAAACCCTAAGTATTGGACAGGCGTACAATTTATTCAAGAAGTTCGCTTGTTCAACAATATTGGATTAGTTAGTAGCACAAAATGTTTCGGTACAAGCCATTTAAATTACGCCTAGACGTAGTACGAGCTATGATGTTAAAAACTATTTAAAGGAACTTGGAAAATGGTAAGTATTTTAGTTTTTAACATAGCTGTTGAAGTGTAAAGTAAAGAATATTTAACTTAAAGAAAGTCGTGGTCATTGATTGCTAGATCATCACTATATATTTCACATTAAAATAACAGAGATATACCAACACTCATCTATAACAATCGTTGTTGTTGTTATAACAGCAAACAGAAATGCATCACCTGTGACAATCTTTACTGTCTCATCACGGTGCATGAAATAGTGACGGATAGACAGGCGGGTAGACAGCGAACTCTTAATAATAGATCTGGTTTTACACTTTGGATACAGGACCCTTAATTAAGAACCCTTAATAAATACCTATACCATATTGTATACCTTTGTTGGAACATAACACTGAATATGAAACGTTATAAAAACTAGCAAACTACTTTTACACACTAATTTTTAATTTTGTCGCTTTGCCGTAAATACAAAAGTTTTTGGGAGGCTTTTACAAGTGTTCATTTTGGCTACGAAATTATGATTCCTTTTAGTAGTATAGTGTACAAGGACTTACTGTATTTTGTCTAAAAGCGGTAGAGTTATGCCTGTCATTTGAAAATATTTTATAGACATGCAATGTAGACCTATTGTAGTAAGTTATTCGGCAGGGAAGCAAGTGATGCTACGAATTCTCGTAGCAGGTTAAAATACTGACGTTAAAATTGGATTGGAAATTTTATCGGGTGTTAATGGCGTGGTGTGTGACTTATCTTTGTTATATTAAAAGAAGAACATATTTTATTTCTATATCTCGGTTGAGAAACTTTTCAGAATTAAAAGTGGAGCTAGGGCGAACAAAAAAACAATGTTGACCTAATAATTTTTGATTGAGTGACCCAATTACCATTTTCACCCAAAGATGACTTTTAATATAAGAGCTACAAACGAGTTGATGTATAATTGATTAATAACGCAATTGTCACGCGACCAAATAAGCCAGTCATACCCTCATACCTTAAAAAATGAAACGAACAATATCCCCAAAGGAAATTACGTAAAGGGCCATTCTTTTAAGCCATTGTCTGATAAAATTACACGACAATTTAATAAACAAATATGAAACGCAATGTAGCAAACGTTTCGTGAAAAAATAAGTTTTGGATTTTGCAAATACTGTTATGTAAAGGGCAGTTTCGTGAGCTGTTCTTGCAATATGAAAGATATTGAAATATGAAAATTTTTGCTGAACTCCTTTTTTATTATCTTGCTGATAGAAGTTTCTCACTTTCTTTTGTTGATGTAAAGTTTACTGGTTTTATAAATTATGAATTTTTGGGCACAAATTGTACCCAAATTTTCGGATATTTTTCCTTACTAAAGTTAACTTCTCCACGTACGTAACTTTATAATTTGTGATTCTTTAGCTCATAGAGTAGGATTTTAAATCCTGATTACATTCAACGTACATAATTATTATTATTAGTAAAATTTTATCTCCCTTTCAAAATTCATCAAATTTTAATATAAGCCAAACCACATCACCAAGAAACTTGAAACAACCGTTTTAGCATCTAATAAAACACATTTTCAAATTCACAAGAATTCTAATAAAACGGAGACATCTTCAAGACTTTTTCATTCATAAAGTAAATTATGTTTCCAACGCAAAGTGTCACAAACTATGAAATATTAACTCTGCAGTCAACAAAATGCAGAGTCTTAATAATTGAATAAAAATCTTGCAAGTGAGTAAATTACGGGGTAAAGTTGTTGCTTGGAGTCTAGGGAGGGACTTGCAATTCAGGTGCATGAATTGTTCACGAGTGATGGAATGGTTCTGTTGTGTTTCTTGTAGTATGGTTTTTAAACGTCAAGCATTTTATACATACTTAATGGAAGCTTTTGTTTACTTGAATGTATTTTAAAAGTACTTTCTTGATAACTGTGAGCGTTTTTCACAGTGTTTTGTGATCTTAAAGAATATTTAGGCAGGATAATTTTGCCGATCACGTAGGTAAGTGTTCGCACACATAAGGTGTGGTTTAGGAGATAACTAATACGTAATTAAAATATGTACGAAATAACTGCAACGTTGAAAGTCGAATATAATTATATTTCATTCAAATTTAGATTCTGAAATATCTTTTCAGGCTAAGAATTTGTATAGAATTTAATATCCATCTAGAGTTTTATTTCTTAAAACAAACTATATTTTTCCTCTTACTGAAATTAGATCGTTTGCAAGTTGCTTCCACCGGTTTCTTACTTTGCGAGATATTTTAGGAGTCAAACAAGTTCCCCGTCTGTATAAAGTTCTAGTAATATTACCCACCGGGGTTCAAACTCATGACCTCATTTCCCTCAGTTTAATGTATATGAGTCAGGGCAGACTAAACAATGTTAGAGCATAAAATCTGGAGTTAGTGAATTTTTTTGGTAAAAATTGAAGATTTCTGTATCAAATAATATTGTTATTGTCTCTTTGTAAAATATTTTAATAAGCTATAACAAATTCCATCTTCTTTTTCTTCGAAAGCCAGCTCTTTAGAGAAATTTGGTAGAGTGTAGAGTTTTCTATTAACATTAGCTGCAAATGTAAATAGGCTAAAAAAGTCAATGTAGTTCTTTTACTAAAATAAAAATAAATTAATCTAAAAAACTAGTCTTTTAATTTAAATCGGTAGTTTCCAAAACCAATTACGATTATAAATAACGATGGTCGCTTCTGAACTATCCACCAGCACCAGTTAAGTAAATAAGTACTTTATTTAGTTCAAAATTATTTTAACGGGTTCTGACCCGCAGTCCCTTTCAGCTGAACGGCTACACAAGAGGTATTTGGAGAGCTCATTGGTTTTGTAGCAATTCTATTGAACATCAATTCATGTAAATTACTTGGCTTTCAAAATCTCGACATTGAATGCTCGTATTCGAACATAGTACGACATGCTAAGTACTAAAATGAAGAGAAGAATATTTTCATTCATGGAATAACTATAAAAGGAGATTCGCTTTTTTTTTTAAAGATCACAAAGGGATAAGGCCATACCAGGCCTTTTGATGACCATTTATGAAAATTATGATGGGTTGTCGAAGAAACTATGAGAGATGGAAGTGATCTGTAAAAAAATAGACTTAAACGAACCAATGTATATTGCAGAAATCTGTGTATTAATTTAAATACTAAGCGTGTTGCTTCGATTGAGTTGAGTAGGCAAGTCGATCAATAAGACTTAGTTTATTCTAATTATATTGGAGTTTGAAGATTATGCTCAATTTTTATTACATCTAATATCTTATATAGTATTTTTGTTATAAACTTATTCGCAGAAATTGCCAGTTGTTTTACAACTTACTATTGCTGAAGGAAAGTTTAGTAAAACACATCATTATTTGTACAGCCCAATTCAGAAAACGAGCAGAAACCTTTGCATTTAAGCGTATTATTATAGTAAAAGAAAACGAAATAATATAATATGAACAAACAATTTCAATACATTGCGCCTTTTCAACCGTTATTGCATCTACCCCTTATGACGTTTTCGTAGTTAGCCAGAAATGTGCTTCAAAATAGATTTAAGTTCCACCATGTTTGTTTTGCTGATCCCAAGCTGGTAGTTAAGGCTCGATTGACGTCGTAACATGGTTTTATACTATCTATCAATTCGACATATAAAATTTACGAGGGAAACGTCGTTTGGCCGCTAGTAAATTATCATTGTAGGTACTAGAGTCTTGAAATGTATGTGACCGTACTGAAGTTAATGATTTGACCTCAAATGTGGGCTGAGAATTTTGTAGGACGTAGATAGAGCCTATCCGTCTATGTTTTAGTGCCTCTCGTAACAGGACTGGTTTCACGGGATAAGTGTTACACCCACGCTATATATTAGGGTCAAAGAGTGGTTAGCTGAGGAAGTGAGATGCCTTTATACGCAGTGAAGTATGCCGTCTCGCTTTTATATCTACAATTCCATCTTTAGGAGAGCTTAAAACAGAATTGTAAAAAATAACTGATTTTTGGGTATATAAATTACCTACATTCCGGTTTTTTGACCAGAGCTTTACATAGTGTTGATTAATCGTTCTTAAAATATTCACAACACTCAGTAATTTAAAAATATTTGATTTAGTAAATACAACCCTCGCAATGCGACACTGAGACCAAATAAAAACAAAAACACAACCTTTACTGGCAGCATTTTCTCTCAAATCAAGTCAACCAGGCGAAGCGCGTCGGATCTAATGAAATCGTCATGGAAACTCTCTCAAGAATCCTCGATTCAGTTCCATGGAGTACATTAATCGTCTGCCGAAACCTGATACAATCAGGACTACACACACTAAATAAAACTGATTACGAAACCTGTCTTCCAAATTCGCCGGAATTTGCAGTTGAAGCGAAACCGCCTGATAAGCTCACAGCAATAACTAAAGAGGGTACATTAGCTGTAAATTTCGTGCCGGAGACGACATCTCGTGGTAACAAAGCCGTGAAAATCCCGCCATATTTCCGAGTTGTTTAACTGGAATAATACAGTCTAAACTGTCTGGTATAAAAGTAAGTTTCGCGTTTAACTATTTTTGGGACGTTAAAGTTTTTTCGGTTACATTTTTGTAGTAATATATTACTGGTTTCTGAGATTTTCTTTAACCGATTTCCAGCTGTTATATAAGGTTAACAGTATATTGAATAAGGTTAAAACTAAGGTTAACACATTGATTATCTAGCTCTAATTGATAGTTTTTTTTCCGTGATTTTGAGCCTTATCAAAATGCTTGAACTTTTTGGTTGCGATTTTCGGTCTAAAGTTTGATCGATTATGAGGATTAACATCCAGTGTTATCAAATTTATATCAAGTTGGTAATCAATCTTACTTTGAACAAAAACACAAGTCAGCTCATGATGAAGGACTCCAGGTGGATCCATAACTAGTCGAAGGATCCTGATAAATGCGCATAAATAGATAAGAATAAAAAATTAAATTAAGTTTTATTTAAATATATAAATTTCAGTACTAATGCTTAAGCATTTTTAATCTGGGCTTTTTTATTCTAACTAAGGAACACAGAGCCACGTGCATAATACTAAACCTACGGGCTTTAATCCGCAGTTGGCTTCTAGACCCGAGGGAACATTATTTTTCATTTGAACAGTGAGGCAGACATCTTATTTTTATGGCTTTCTGTAGCCGTGACTACTATATGTGGAAAGTAAGTACCCGTGTTTCTACGAGTGAATTAATTACATTTTTAGATGAAGTTAGAGATGCGAGACATTGATTTGTCGATTGATGAAGACAGATATGAACCTTAATTTGATATCAACCTTAAATTTTTAAAAATGATGATATTGAAATTCAAGAAATTAAACTAGACCCTACAAAATTAAGGAGAAGTACGCGTGAGGAAACTCTTCTTTTTTCATCGTTTATAGTATTAATATTATTGTACATAATATGTAATTTATTACATTATTCAGATAAATAATAAGTAAAATTTACTCAGTAAAAAGTGTGTAAGTCACACAAACAAAGACACCCATACTCAAGACACACACAGACTTGTCCTGTGCGGGGATCGAACCCACGACACGTCGGGTTTGTTTCATTTACTTTCGACAAAATGACGATCACGGCCTAAAAATACTATTGTCATATTATTTGGTATTGAAATATCGTTTTAATAAAGTCAGGCATACAAAACTTTCCTAATATTTCAATCATCAGTGTACAACGGACCCAATTTACCAAAATGTTGGCTCTGATCTAAAACCACGAAGTTGTAGCAACAATATTATTCCAAAACTTCTCGGCGAAGGTATACTCCATACGGCCAAGTTAATAAAGAGGCCAATCAAAGCCGAACTGATCGGTGTAACGTGTTGGCAACAAGTTCATACTAACACTGATGTTTTTGTTATTTTTGCATAGATTAGTGGAAAGCGAGAAGCGGTTATACACATTTGTAGAAGGGTTTTTAGGCAACATGTAATGTTTTGGGAAAAATAGATTATTGGATAGATAGAGACTCTGTTTTCTTAGGCTTTTTTTGAGTGGACCCCTTTGTGTCGCACAGCTCCCATTTGCGATTTATGGTAGAATTATTTTCTTTACAAAAAGCCAATATTTTAATTTTGACCAGGGGATTGCAACGCATTGCCATACACCGACACAAAAAGGATGACGTAGCAGCCGTTCTACGTGTGGGTTTAATCAGTAAGAGTCTGACACTACCCATTTCCTCCCCCGAGAGAGTCGGTGGCCATAAGGAATTCGTCGCCTAACCAAAAATAAAATATATTTTATACTAAGACTATGCAAACTAGTACTTCACCTTTCAACTTTGGTAATTCAAATGATGCGAGGTAGAGCCAAAGTAATATACATGTTATGGCTTAATAAAAGGGTTGGTTTGGCAATCAAATTGACCCATTTACTAAGTGATTAGAAACTGCGGTGGAGGTTAAATACCGCATTGCTGTGGATCCGGGTTTCGTCACGATTGACATGTTTTGTACTGTGAAGAATAGATTCTGTTTTCTTGAGTATTCTTCAGCATTAGGAAAATATTTTCAATTATTGCCATCAATTTTTTTCATACAACCAGCTCATAATTAGGGTCTCCAATTGGGTTCAAAGCTAGTTGGGAAATCCCAATAAATAGATTGTTCTGTTTCTGTTATATTGCTGAATAAATATTTTTTTTACATTATATTCGCCTCACACAAAAATATTACAATCAAACCAAAGCCTTCTTTTTTCAACTACGACATTTCAATATCTAAATGTCTCAACACAACTAAAAGATGATAGAAAAGTAGCATTGACTAAAACCAAACTCTTACCCAAATCATAATGGGAATAGTTAACGTCAAGCCATAATACTGAACATTTAATTAAAGCCCAAGCAGGAGCATAATCTGATAATAGTAAAACGCACGAGACATGTCCAAGAGACCCAGCCATTGTAACATTAACCTTTACCAGGTAGCTTTATTAATACCTTACTCACCTCCAATATATTAGTCGTGTTTGTCAGTCAGTATTTGAAACAGTATAATAAAAGTGAAGTGAATAATCCATTACATTTGCGTTTTAGCTCATTTTGTTTTCTTTTATCCTTGCTCAAGAAGTTATCGATAATTTTCGATTCCCCAGTTGGTAGCTAGTCACACAATACATGCTTTGTGATAATAAATACAGCGTCCATTATAGTTGCATTTTTGCTTATTTTGTAATTTTTCTCTTGAATTACCTAAAAAATAATCCATATTTTTCGTTTCATTTTATTAGCTTCCTATCCACCTGATGGTCTACTGCTGCACTACTGATGGACTACACTGCATGCTTTGTGCTACTGCAGTACGATCAGCTGTCACTAGGGTGTTAGTTAAACGCCAAAAACATGTAGAACAACTAAATATGAGGTAAAGTTTGATTCACTCAACAACCAAATAAAAATCGACATCGAATAAAAAAAAAACTATATCTCCACATCAATAAAAAATCAAAACTTTAGTTCTCAGGTAATAAATCCTTTTATAATAAGATAATCAGCTACAATCAACAAAACACAAAATCAGCTCAAACTTCAATTTCGAAACTACCAATAAACAAAACCGCATGCAATACCTAGTTCACCGCAAGTTATTAATTACTTCAGATACACAATATACGGCGGGGTGAGCTCTAAGCCCGCAACTTTGATTATAACCTTGAATTCTGCCTATATTCGGGTGCCCACATACACTCGTACGGTCAGCATTGATTTAGTTAAAACTGTTTATTATAGCACTAATGATGTGTGATGAAACGTGGGTGGCTCGATATACTTCTAGTAAAATCTATTTCTTTGTCTTGTGATCTTGTTTGTTGATCTTTTATTTATTTTTATGTATGTATTGTAATTAGCGTGGTTCACTATAAGTTGTTTTTATTTTATGTTTATTGTTATTATTATTTTTTGTTAATCATTCATATATATATTTAATATACATATATGAAACTGGTTGACATCCGTGACTCAACTTCAAGGCTCAGTTGAAAATCAGCGTCAGGCACTAGTTGCCTGGCATTAATGCTGAACTGAGACCTTTTTTTGGTGCAGCTGCAGGGTAAACTTTTTTGGTGAATGTTATGTTTAATTTTTATGCTGTACTCATTAAAAACTTTTTCTTTCTTTCTTTCAGCAACATATGTCAAACACAATCAGAATTTCAAAATAACCGTTCATAATCAAATTCAATTTAGCTAGTTTTGTAAAATCATATAAGATACTAATTCCTTTTTTTGTAATTAATACATTAACTTTGCAAATTGGTTGGGTTAACCAGCTTTTGTTGCTGACAGTACCTACGTGCGATAGTTCTCAGAAAAGTAATTGCTGAATTCCATGACGTCAGAGCCTCGATTGTGATAACATATTATCTAAGCATTTGTAATGAAATCTTTTCAATGTCTTTTGTTTTTCGATTGTCAATATAGATAAAAAGAATTGGCTTTCCTGGAATTCGTTTTAATAATTTACGATCAATTAAATTTATTTATCATTTTAAGTAATATCTTTTATTTCAAGTGCTTTAAAACAGCACTAGGTAATTGTAAATGTCTGCTACTACTATGTTAAAAAGGTGACAGTTTCGATTATATATCCTATGTTCAAAAGCAACTAATATAAATGCTACCTTAAATTCTGATGCAATTTTAGAATCAACTACTCATCCTCTCTTCTTATTCAACTATTCTGCAATTTATCAAACTCTGAATATTATAAACTGTTGAAAACTAGAACCGAAACGCAAATAAATCTATCAGCGAACCAAACTACAGTTGCTTAAGACAAAGTTGGTGGTTGGAAACTTGATAAATTATTATGATTTTGAGTTACGCATGTTCCGTCAGTAGGTCTGGCTGGCTATAAATTATAGCGTGGCCCGGTTGGCCCGAGGTTAAAAGACAAGATAATAACAGATATCCAGGGTTATCCAGGGGTAGGGTTGCCGCAACGAAAGGTTTGGCAGGTTTCTACATCAGAGAACGGGATAATGATTGTCGGTAAAAAGGATTGCTTCCTTTGTTCTTCGCTCAGGGTTTTTGGTAGTGAAACTCGTAAGCTGGTACTTAATTGTCCAGTATTTTATTGGAGTCCGTATATATGTATGTTTAAGTGAATAAATGAGAATATAGTGGTGTTTAATTTTGTGTCTGAGCGCGGATAGACGAGCGCTTGAGTTCAAAAAGCCCAACCCACTGATCGCAAAGTGGGTTTTATTCCTGCGTAGGACAAGACTTTGTTTGATTCACGAATGCTTTTCCTAAGTCTGGGTGTGTATATTTGAGAAATCCACCGCGCCACAAAGGATAAAAATACATAGAGCGGGAGTCGTTAAATAACAAAAAAAAATTGGTCACCATAATATATAACCCTTACCTGGTGACATGTCTGAGAAAAAGTGTTTATTCTTTATTTTATCAATGTTATGTCCGATAGCAGAACTAACGAGTATAAGCGTCACCACCTGTGTCCAAGCCTTTGGGAAATAGGAGAGATGTTGCAATCAATATATATACATGTGGAAGCTTACCTTGTCTGCATGGTTATTCTTTAATATTTAATCACGACCATCCATCTAGATCCTTTGTATTAGCATGCTTACTAATATATTCTGCATTAATCACATGACTCAAGAACACAGTCATAGTTACACAACAGCATTCTGCATTTCTTATTTATTTCAAAAGTATTTTTTGATTTTCAAGGACTAATAAACGTAATAGGTAGTCGCTATACACAATGGACCACTTTGAAGCCTTAATGCGGAAAACAACGAAATCCGCAATCAACACTTTTTCAATTTCATCATCATCATCCACACCTTTTTCTTCCCACTAATAGGCATTGGCCTCCCCTTTCTCAATTTACAAACACACGATTCTCATTCAATATCTCTAAGCGTCGTACTAGTTAAGCACCACCATTTGCTTTGGCTAACCCTAATCGGTGCACCACCTTTCCTCTTTAGCATATAAATAATAGTGCCCCAAAAAGGGTCTGAAGCAGTGAATTGTCGACACCCCAGTATATTATTGAGCGCCACTTTCACCGCTAAACTGTGAGGTTTTATTTTATTCATGTTTATTAGGGTAACGGTCATCAGGGATTATTTGTTTCCCAGTTATAAGCTGTTGGAAATTTGCACGGATTGGATTTGCAAATGGGTTTCGTATAATTGTTCGTCCTAAGTAAGCAATGTTTTGGTGAATGTTGATTCGAATTGGTGAAGTTTAGTGACCTTTGTGATAATTGTGATTGTTTTAATGCATGAGTGGAATACGGTTTTTAGGGTTCCGCATCTAAAGAGTAAGAATTTAAACATATTACTAAGGCTCCGCTTTCTACTTTTCTCCCATAGCAAAATAAGCCCAGATTGCTTATTTTTGTTATTATTCGATTCTTGTTCACCACCCCTTTTTGTCGAGATTCAGTTTCAATAACACTAAAATTGTTTTTCTAAGATAAAATGCTTTCTTACTAGAAAACACATACCACGTCCATTATGCACGTAGCACATGTTTATTTTATACACAAGAGGATGCGCTGCGAAAAGAGGATGGTAAAGGAAACCACTTAAGAAATACTTAAAGATACATTATTAAAAACTCCTTCGCTTAGTACTTGTTTAGGATGAGAATATCTGCTAATAATAAATAGTGCTTAATTAAATACAAAAATATATTAAAATTGTTGACATAATAATTGAAACACGTTTAAAACACAAAAATAATAAGATTTTTATTTTCATAACCTCACTATAGTTCATCATAATTGCGAGTAGGTATTTAAAGCAGATACTATGTACAATATTCATTAAGGAACCAGCAACAGACGTAACAAAGGCAAACAATCAAAAGCGAAATAATAAACATAGATCCAACTGAACAGACCAAATTAATATACAGGCAAGCACCCCTGTCTTAGGTCTACATTATTGGGAGACCAGCCATGCATAAGTAATGATAACATTGCCTACAAGCCCCATTAAGTGATTAGTGTCCCAGATAATTGTATAATACATACACATCTATACTAACATATAAAGCTGGAGAGTTTATTTGTTTGTTTGAACGCACTAATCTCAGGCACTACTGATTCAAATTGTTTTTTTTTGTGTTGAATAGACCATTCATCGAGGAAGGTTTTAGGCTATATACCATCACGGTGCGACTAATAGGAGCGAAGAAAAATCATAACTTATATCTTCTTACAACGCGGACGAGGTCGCGGGTAACAGCTAGTAATGTATACAACTAATAGTGTAGTATCCCATCAGATACGATTGATTAGATTTGGACGTGGTGGAACTGATTAGTTCTTTCCAGGCTTAAATATGTAACTAAGAAATAATATACAGGAGTAAGTCGACGTTTTCCCGGAAAGTGATAAAGGAGACCGATTCCTATAGGCGACTCATATCAGCGTATTCACTGTTAGTATTGGACAAAGTTACTACCAAGCAGAGCTTATCAACATATCAGAAAGGTGAAGTAACCAAAACAGACAAGTGTAGATTGCTGCTGAATATTTATATGGGTTATGCTCTCCTTTTGAAAATACAAATAATATTTTTCATCCGATAAAATTTCGATTATATGTATAATCAACCTTGTCCAGCTTATATACGAGTAACATACCTTTTGAGAGAGATAATAAACGAGGAAGCTGTATAAGTCATTTGTACGCTCGGACTAGGAATAATGTTTCGTACTTATTTCTTCAATGAAAACTGGTACGCATTTTTTTCTTATACCCATTTTTGGTTGGTCTCTCTAATCAAGTCCAACGACTGTACGACCAAGTTCAAAATATATTATCGATTCACATTAGGCCATAATCTAATACCAGTAGCCACGTCAATGTAAATGCCAGTCGCGAACAAATCCTTGGCAATTAGGGCCACCGCTGGACACTAAAACTCTCGTTCACGCGAAACTTAAAGCTATTTGCCAAACGACCGCCATCCAGCCAAAAATTGAACCAATTATAGTCACATGCGCCAAGAATATTTGGGAGGTAGAAGTGGCATTGTTATGTCATTGATAGAGTTGAGAGGTTGTTTAAATATCATGGCTACAGAATAAAATGAGCTACAAATTTGATACCTATTAAAGGTGGATTATACTTAGCTGTTATACATGGTGTAAAGACGAAACTCTATGATAAAAATCTTTTTTCTGTTAATATGTTTTCTTTGTAATCACTAAAATTATTTAACGTCAAAAATAACAAAAAAATATTTTACGATCCCTCTTTCAAATAATTTTTAGCAAATGAGTCCTATTTAATTATACATGATGAGTATCATGCCACCAGAAGGTAGGTTCGGTTTGTCCTATCTATACCTTAGTTAAATCTTTGGACAACCGTAGCGGATATGTGTAACAACATGAGTGTACACGCCAAATAGCCATTGTCGTTTAATGGGACAAATGTACCAATTAATTTTATTAATCTATTACCGAAGCTAATAAATCAGTTACGCTACAACAAGTGCAAATAAAAGGATATTCTTTCTTTTAAAAAACAAGTCAATCATTAAGGAATTTAATGCTTGTGTCGTTTGGGCTTTCACAAACATACAATTCACATGCACAAAGGCACCCAGAACAATAATATATGTGGATCACACAAAGGCTTGTCCTACGCGGAGATCAAACCCGCGACATGTCTCGGCTATCCGTGCAGTCTGAATATGTGCAAAGGACGTACCAATTTTATAAAAGTTGTGTGAGAATACTGGATGAATTGAGATTTAATTTTCTTCAATTTCTGTGATCCTTGCCACAATTTACTCAATAAAATCTTACAATATAAAAATTCCCTCAATCAAAAATTATCTAAATAAAATAAAATATTTCTTGAAAATTTTAATAATGGTATCTGTTTCGGGGCAATCAACAGAATATACAATTTACATTTGAAATTCATAACGACGACGGTACGTGACCTTGGCTTTTCACTCCTTGGGTTCTACTAACACAACCCTAAGTAATATTAAAGTTGTGAGAAAAAGAGACAAAACTCTACGCCATGTAGAGCAGCATCTTTTTTTCTCAACGGCAGCTGATATACAACTGTTTCTTTGTAACATTTAATTTATTGTATCTCTTAAATTCGTTTATAGCTAAAATTAGACATCGTTTTATTTTTAACAAGAACGAGGTTTTAATAAAATAATATTAATAATGATATGAAAACTTAATAGTATTAAACTTTTTTTTGTTGATCACTAATTTCATTTTGCATTACAATCAGAATTTCATATTTCACGCTGTTTCTAAATTCATGTAAGAGACAAATATACTTTGGCAGTTTAATATATGTTTCGTTTGACTTTTTCTCATAATATTTTAAGTATACTACCACCAGACCAGCAAACGCTGTTTTGCCATGTTGCAAAAAAAATATACGAAAAAATCACTGGGAAATGAAAATACATGTTGTCTGATTTTCAGACGTACCAAATATGCACTCAAAACTTCATTAGAAGCATTCGCACAAAATTTAATCATGTAAATATATACGTAGGTATAACAAAAAGATTTTACTCAATGGTTTAAAAAGCTCTCAGAAGACATCTTCAATATAGTTTTTGTGGAACATGTTCAGGTGATAAATCCTCCTTTATGAAACTTTGATAAATTGCGCATAACGTGCAAATGTGATTTTTAATATCAAACTATTTGCGTATTCAACTGAATTGTGATTCTTTTCAATTCAATGAACGATTTTAATTTATCTTTTATTTGCTACGTGATAACAATCAAAATTAAATTCTAGGACAATACATTTTAATTTAATTTTAATTTTGTTGCTTTATTTTAGACGGCTGTGCAAAATAAATAATGATTTATACTTTTGAAACCTATTTTAATTAAAATACAAACAAAAGTGTTCTAATAATTAAATGTATTATATTAAAATGAATATTTGTTTAGTTCTTTTGCACTCAAGTGGTGCTTAATTCGAAAAACTTATTAAATTTGATATAACCTGTACCTGTACTATGTCTCACGATTGGTACGATCAATAACATGAAGGAAAAACAGCATTTTCTGAAACTATGTTTTTTTTAGCTGTTTTGTATAGAACCCGCTCTGTCGTGAAATTGATTCACACTTGACCAGTTTTCATCTACCAGACTACGCATATAAGAACCTGTCTAAAATTCGTCCAACGAATCGTCAGCCATTGTGTATTTTTACAATAGGTATTTTACCGTGTTGCCCGAATAAAAAATTAAAGAGTGCCTGTTTAGCATAATTTTCTTAATGAAATTGCTTTTCCAATTTTTTAAATTACGGATCAACGGATACAGACGAGGAATTTGGAGTGAATTCAAAGAATTTCAAGGTATTCAGTGGATCGATGGCAATTCGGTTATCTACCAGCCCTACCAGGCAGTTCTTAGAACTTGGCGCCTATTATTCGGTTACTGGCTGACTTTCTTACAAGGTTAGAGTTTTAGTTACTTACTAGCTGTTGCCCGCGACTTCATCCACGTGGTTAGAATTTTCCCCGTTTTTTCCACATTTTCCATTGTATCTTCGCTCTTTTTAGTCGCAGTGTGATGTTATATAGCCTTCCTTGATAAATGGTCTATTCAACACAAAAATATTTTTTCAAAACGAACCAGTAGTTCCTGAGATTAGCGCGTTCAAACAAACAAACTCTTCAGCTTTATATATTAGTACAGAAGTATAGATATAGATGCCAAAAATATATTATATTATGTTTTGGTGCAGCAAAGAATGAAGGGGTTTCCACAGCAGTGGACGTTTTAAGGTGACATCAACTTTAGTACCATACCAGGCGTTGCTAATTCTCAAATTTTGTTTGTCGGTAGAGCACCAGTAAAAATCGAATCAGTAAAAAAATCTACTAATTAGTGAACAGAGAGCGAAGCCTTATAGGGCTTTCCCTAAAAAATTCTTTCTGTCGCAATGATCGATCGGTCTGTCGAAATGTCGCAGAAATAACATCTGTCGTGGACGGCATTTCTTTACTTCTTGAAGTATATAGAAAGGTTCTATAGATTTTTTATTATTATTTACGAGATAAATACCCAGATGTTTATAAAAGTTATTGGTAAAACAGAGTAAAAGATTTTTCTTAGTTACTCTAAGCTCTTAATTAAACCAGGACGTTGCTGCTTGCAGTGTAATAAAGCGTCAAATTTCTACAACGGTAAAAATCACGTCGAATCGCATAGTACAAGCACTGATTTCTTTTACAGCCAGTAAAATGTAGCAAGCGAATGTTTAATAAGTATTCACACAAAACAAAATGGCGTCATTAGAAGCAAATTGCTTATTTAGAACTCTGTAGAAGCGTTTTTATTAACGTTTTATTATATTTACATAAATATTGCTGTGTAACATTAATGTTCACTTTGACTTTGGTAGCGAACGTATCGTAAAAATAAAAGACTGTTTACTACCTGTTATGTAAAATGCAATACCAGTGGGATGTTTCAAACGAAATTAATATAGTATTTGACTATATCTAGTATAATGAATCTGTTTAGTACGTTAGACAGATTTCCAGAACCAACATCCCATTACCAACCTATTCCATAGTACCAACCAACATAGGAGTAAACTCGCCACTAGCCAGGCTTAGCAGAGAGATGAATGCATTAATTAAATCCCTACCCGATCTTGATATTTACCAAGTTTCCTATAACATCTTTAAGGCCCGATTATTGGAGTCCCAAGAGTCACAGCAAAATGTTGATTGTGTTTAGTAGTACATAGATTTATATTATGTTGTATTTTATTAAGTTCAACTCCGATCCCAGTAGGTTATAAAGAGACAATACTGTTTTTGTTTTATAAGTATGTTTTAACTTTATTGCTCTATTGTATTTTTAACTTCAAGCTCATGTAACTTAGTTAATTTAGTTTTAGATTCTTTCTAGCACTTATCACTTCTTTTGTGAATGCTGGTTAAACAGTAATTGGCGACTGTGTAAGTCTTAGACATAATTATCAATATACATAAGCATTACTGTACACAGAAGCTGTTGGTAAACCTAAATAAATAAATAAATAAATAAATAAATAAGTAAATAAATAAACATCATTGAAAAGTAGGGAAGATAAAACACTTGCTACTAGTAAGTGACGTCACATGACATTATACATCACAGTTTTTGTTAACGAGATAAAAAAAAAAGTACCCCTCCAATATTTTTTGAAAATCTGTCTGACGAACTAAACATTTTTTTTTTCTTTAATACCCTATGGTTTATAGAGTACGATAAGATACGGTTATAGTGTTGAACTAATAATAATGTTCTGACCGTTTACGGCCATATTTCACCATTTCTAACCTAAAACCCAGTATATTAAGAACGAAGAATACTCAAGTCTTCAAAAGTTAATAAGTGTGTTACTTAACTTGATAGTATACTTTAACTAAACATACATAGTTAAAAGTTTATGACACGGTTTCACTGTAGTTTCAACGTACGGTTATCTTGATAGTTTCAGAGTAGGTACAGTAAATATTAACTTGTTATTACATTAGATAGTGAGATGCTCGAGGTTAAGGGTAGGCTGTGGAGAATTTTACCTTTTTATAAGAGTTAAGCTACGTTCTTCACGGTCGGGTTTTAGATGGGTGAACATTGGAGAGTCGTCGTGACTTTATAGTTCAAAACGCACATTATATTGCTACATGGTAAAAACGAAACCCTTTTTATTAGCAAAAGGGTTTCATTTTTACCGCTGTGTATCCATCTGTCATCAGGCTTTGTATGATGAACCGTGATAGCTATTCAGTTAATATTTTCTCACATTACTGGTATAGCAACTATGGTTATTAATTTATAGGCGGGTGACAAATTTATTAGTCGTCCAACCGATTTGGTTTTTTTATTTTTATTTAAAATAATTGTCTTTCTACTCACAAGTCTGCTCAAAATAAATCTCAGAGTGAGTCCATAAAACACTTACATATGAACTCGTTTCTTCAGTTACAGTCTTAAGACAGTCATAATGTCGAAATTATTCAAATTTCACGTTAATTGGTGTTATAAAAGTATCTTTGCTAAATTGTTGCCATTTGGAGAGATGCCAAAAGGTTGGCGAAGTCTGCCAGTGGCGAATGCTAATTTTTGGTCGAGGTTTAGCGCTTCTGATTACACACATCGTCAGGGGTTCTAGACACTTGGTTTGTGGTCCTTAAATATTATTTGGACAAGAGACTGCTAATGAGTTTGTTATTCTAAGTATTCCCAGATGGCAGTGATGCGGATGAATTTGTGGTGTGATTTTTTTTTTTTGAGACAGCAGACAGGTTTACAATACATTTATATGAATGTTTAGAAGCATTTAACTAAATTCGATTAATTTTGCAAATATTTTAGGTGTAAAAATATCAAGGATATCGTTTAGAAAAAATTAAAAATAAGTTAGCTGTTTGACGCGTACTTTCATTTGTGTATCAGCAATAACGTGTGAAACAAGCAGTAATTTTTGCCCTTGGCCTAATCATTTAAAGTACTACATAACCCACTTCAAAAAAAAGGAGTTTTCAATTAGGTCGTTATTTTTTTACGAAGTTACTTAGCCCTTAAATTTACAGAAGGTACTTTGGTCTTTTAGCTGAAGCTTGTAAATAAGTACAATGTAAACAGCAAAGGTCATTCTGAAAACTTGTGTATTAATTCTATCAATCGTCGAGTAATTTGTTTTGTCTTTAATGTAAAGGCATAAGGCTTAATTTCGCAAATCATATGGTCGGTAACCAACCCTAAAGTGTTTGGGAACAGTTGACTAACCATTTGTTAGTTTATTCGCAAGTCTAGACTAGGACTAATGTAGGTCAAATTTGTAATCTAAAGTGAGGCAAGAATAACGTGTTTCTACCTCATTTGGTTTCAAAGGTGAAGTGAAGCAGAATAAGTGTTTTGGATAAATTAAGTAGTTACATAAAACGTTATCTTCATTTCTAAAATAATGGTAGAAAAATCGGAAAAAAACTTTGTTTTTTTTTTTATTAAAACAAAAGGGATTAGGATTCGTGCTCGTTTGAATTTCTGCGATTAGCGACAAACTGATCAGGAACGGAGAGTAGACGATAAAATACGGTAAAAGACTTTGGGTGGCTTATCAAAAAATATTTTAATGAGTCAAATACGGCAATACCTCTAACAAAATACACAAAAAAAAACTGATTATTACACTTATTCTGACAAGAATATTGATTCTACAATATGTGTCACGCTGTGGAGCTCACGTTACACGTATCAATCTAAAATATAAATAGTGAAATTGACAGCTGACACCTGCAGATATGCTACCATAACGAGCACAGCTTTAAAAAATGCAGATCTATATCAAAATCTTTTGTGTATACTTTTACGACGATTTACGACTGTTTAAGACGATTAGTAATTATATTTCCAAAAAGAAACATAATAAAACAGTTGCATATCTTTGCATACCATTCCAAAGAAAACAGTAATATTTATTTACATAATACTGAGTCAAACCAAAATAAAAATGCAGTGCAGTCCCGAAAATACAATTTCAAATTCCATTTTGCCGGATGATGAATGAATCGCATGTTTCCTAACATTAAATGTTCACTGCAGAGTGAACGCGAGACGAAACTTAAGGTTTCTCAGATGCTAGACTTGCAAGATATTCTTCGTTCAGATGATTTTCTATTAAGATTTTCCGTAAAGTAAAATTAGTACAATGTGGGTTGAAACAGATGGAAAATGTTTCAGGATTTTCGTAGGTACTGGATGTTTAAAATATATTTGGGGAATGTGTTTTTTTTTGTGAAGGATATTTTATTATAGCTTTAGCTCATTGCTTACTTAATTTCTGTACGCCAGTCTTAGTTAATATCCCTAGGAATTAATTAAGATATTATTTACATACTTTTTGAAAAATCAAATTTATATGATACTAATATCTTTTTTAGATATAAACTTTATGAATGTTGATGTTAATGTTTAAATTATATATAAGTAAGGCGAATTACGGAGAACATTTAGGATTGCGTAAATGTTAGATCTTATTTATATGGAGGATATCTCCGGAAAATGTTTATCCGTTTCTAAAGAATTTTACTGTGAAATTAAAAAGAAATCTTATTGTATTTATTTTCAATAGCTGTCAAGAAATAAATATTAATTGCCGGAACAAATATGGACTCTTAAAAATGTTACTCCAGTTTGATGTTGAGGTAAGCATTCGAGGAAATAAACAGCAAATCATGAAGAATTCAATTTTTAATTTTAAGTTCATTCTGCGAATCCAATTTAGCTTCGGACTTGAAAATACCAAGGTTTCCACTTATACCTTCATATTTACTTTTTGCCTTTACAAAATCGTTCGTTCATTTCTTGGAACTCAAGAAATCCAGTTATGAAACGGGCGCTAATCGAACTGCATAGCTCGTTCGACTCCCTGGTCAAAAGATCTGGAGAAACGCCCGACCTACATTGTTGGCGTTGATTATTTGTTGGACCACAAGTCTGGTATTTATTATTTTTGTAACTACATATTGGTACAAATAATTTCTGTTATAAATTTCGCAATTATAAATCTTTCATACTTTTCGTTTGGTTACGTTGTAGGGTCCAAAATAAAAGGAATAAATTGAAATTTACTTTCTTTCTTTTTTCGATTCGTACGCGGACACACTCAGATTCAGAGTATTATAATGTTTTGCAAGTCGAATGAAATTCCAATAGATTTGTATTTGGAGTTCAATGCCAACTTTGTTAATCAATGTTTCAACAACCACCTACAAAGTATGGAGACAGTTCATCAACAGACCTTTTCCCAACGGGAATTCAAGAATAACTCTATTTCCTTACCAAAAACAGTAAAATCACGTTTCTTATAAAAAAGATTTAAAATGTTTACGAGAGGTTAGTATCAGAGAAGCTACAGTGCCATAAAACTGAATTACCTAGAGAGATCAGCTGCGGTCGCAAAACGAGGCAAATTCTTAAACTGGGCTTACCTGAATAGAAAGCAGATTTTAGAAAAGGAAAATTAAGACAATCTCTAACAATAAATTTAAACCACATTTTCTACGTTATCAATGTAATAATTTCATTGAACTCGTCTCTAGAGCTTGGTTTTAAAAATAAGACGGCTTTATGCTATTTTTAACCGATGACCTTGTAAAAAATTTATGTAACATAATATCTTAAAATAAATGCCAGTATCGTGGTAAAACTGCCCAAACGGAAATTGAAACACTATAGTGCATTGTATTCCATCATCGGCTGACATCAGAATTATATAGTAAAGGCAAATTTTCTCGTCAACATTTAAAGGAATCGGAACAAAAACAAGAGATTTAAATAAATCTATATCAACATTTTCATGATCTACATTCCTTCAACAAATAAACTTTTCATTGAAGTATCTATAAAATATGAGAAAAATAAAATTGTAAAAGTATTATTAGGTATTCCGTGGCCTTAAAAAATAAAACTGGTTTCGAAAAAACCTTGTAAATAAAGACGTGTGTACACAATCTGGTCTTAGAGTATACATAAGGTTTCGGATCCAAGGACAAAAGGCTTAGCCGATCAACGTTTCGTGAAGGTTGTACGTCGGTTCTCGGTAAGGTATTGCGAAATATGTTGACTCCTAGCTTATGTAGTACGGTTATTTTTTGGTATAATAAATTTGGCCTACTTTCGGTATTTAAAAATGAGTAGCAGTATTGTTTATTATGTTGACTGGATTTAGATGTCTATTTAGTTTTTGATCAAGATTTAGTTATCCCAGTAAGAAATTTCATTCTTGTGTCGTAGGTTGTTTCACAAACATTCAAGTTTCATGCACAAATACTCCCAGACTTAGGATAAACATTCATGCACCAAACGTTTGTGATACACGAGGATCGAACAATCACTTGCCTATCTGAGCAGGTACGGATTGAACTGATATTTTAAAAATTTTGTTGGAAATACCTACTGTAAGTATTTTAGGACTACAACAATTATTATAATCCACTAACACTATCGACTAAAAAGTCAAAAATTTTGTTTTATGCATTATTTTTTCCTTTTTGTCTGATTAAGGTAACACAGGAATTAAAATCCTAACATATTCTGCACTATTCATTCAAGTAAATATTTTCAGAAAAATTAAAAGTTCACCTGTACCACACCTCCGATTGCTTCCAAAAAAGCTCTAATGGACCACTGGAAGTGAAAAACAAAACGTATTACACGTGTATCTCACTTAACTCGGCCCAAAGCTCGTTAGGGATCACTTTAGATAGCCCCAGCGATTACCAGACGATTCAAGAAGTTCCAACGTCCCTGATTTCGTAAATAAAAAATATACGCCTTAATACGACCGCCTCCGAACTTAGCTGAACAGTATTAGTGGATACTCGCAATGTTTTTATCGTAAGTAGGGCTACCACGAAAACTTTTAAGCCAAGAAATAAAAATACACGTTTGGGAAGATTCCACTGGAAAAGCTTAACCATCTTGTGAGTAGTAAAAACGATTTTCAATCGCTTTTTTATTGATGCTACTAGAACTGGACTCTCCTGTCTGGAGGCTCCTTGCTCAAATAATGTTTTATGAATTAATCATGAACGTAAATAATTATTTTGTTTATTTAACCGCTGAGAAAGTAGTATTAGTAGAAAGAGAAAGTATTTTTTGGTATGAAAAACAAAAGTTAAATAAACACAACCGTGTTAAAATGGTACTTGCGAGTTAGATTCACTTTTAAAAGATTAACAATTTGTTTAGTTTTTCGTTTTCCGTGTGATGTGGACGAAAAATATTTTTTCTACTCCTGTTTCTTAAAATTTAATCCTTTACCTTAAAACTATGTGGTTCTATGTATGTCTTGTATTTACGAGTTGCAAGTTCAATCCTAGTGCAGGCAAGTACCAATATGATTTTTAAGAAGTTTAAATTTATGGGAAGGTGGGGTAAGACGGGGTAGCGAGGTAAGATGGGGACCCTCCAAAAATATATAATACAGTATTAATTGAAAAGTTATTTTGACGCCATCTAGTCGTATTTATCAGTACTTGTTAGAGTCGCAAAAAGTTTGTTCGAAGGAGCGCACGATTCTTCATGGTAAGTACATTTTTAAAATTTGAAGTGGTTTTATCTAATTATTGAAGCATATAAAGTGCATGACTGTTATAATGTATGATAAACATAATGTGTGACATATTTTTTTTGTTAATTTGTATTTATTTTACTATTGTAAACTCATTAATTCATGCCGGTTTCTTTTGATTTATAACCTCTAAAAATTCAATACAACTTTTAAGTCCAGTTTGGGAAAGATGGGACACTTATGTGGGGCAAGACGGGGTAGGTACCCGATCTTATCCGCTGAGTTGTTATTCAGTTTGTATTGAGATTGCATTCAACATTAACTATTTTTTTATAGTACAGTTCCAAAAACAGTAATGTTGTCATTTCCTGATGCTTAAATGGCTACACCGCCGTAAATCATTTAGCAAACTCTCCACCTCCACCAACTGCTTCAACCTCATGTCTCAAGCAGGCAACAGTAAATGATTATATAGATAATGATGCATTCCATCTGGTTAGCCCGAAAAAGTTAATGCCTTATTCGCGATTCGCCGAAAAAAGACCAAGACAAGTTCGAAGAAGGGGAAAAGCAGCTATTATTACTGCTTTTCTATATAAAAAAGAATGAGAGGAAAACTAAAATAGGTAGAAACTAAAACCACATGTAACAAACAAAAAGTAAATGACAAAAATAACAATAAAGAGAACTTGAAAAACCGAAAAAGCGAAAAGGCACAGAAGAAGAAGATACAGAATGTCTATACTGTCGCGGCTTGTATTCCGATTATCATGCTTGTATCACTTATCGTACTTGAGGCAAGTGAGCGCATTGTGTCTGTGCAGGAGTGGAAGACAGCGATGACGAAGCTGAACATATCTGCCCGGTTTGTGAAGATGACGGCGCTTAAATAGTCTATACCCCATCTTACCCCAGGGGTATACCCCATCTTACCCTATAGGTGGGGTAAGATGGGGTGATTCAGTTATTTTTTAAAAGTTTATATTTTTATGAGAAGAACTTATTTTTTTTTGTTTTGACTGATTGTTATTAAAAGAAGAAAGACTGATTATTTAATTAATAAAAGTTCCTACGTTGTGCAATTAAAAAAGATGGGTTTTATTTATGAAATACCTTAAGGTCCCCGTCTTACCCCACCTTCCCCTAGTTATTTTCTTCATTATTAAAAAAGACTCTAGGCAAGCTACTAGACTACAATGACCATTAAAGAAAATGTTAAATTTATTGCTACTGTTTGCTTTTCACTTAGAATTACTTTTCGCTGTTGGATTAAGTACCCTAGTTTTACGAGTGTGATAGTTGCGGGCGAAAATGTTAGGAGAAAATACTTTTATCCATTAGTATGTAGTCTTAAATTATATATACGTTAGAATGCTATAATGAGAAGAAAACTAGGATAGGTCTTTGTAAAAAATTCTAGATTAATTTATCAACTAAACTAATTTAATTGATCTTTGGGTGTTGTTGTGTGTATGCGTTGTAAATTTTTTAAATAAATTTGTCAAAAAAATAAAACTCATGAGTATTGTATGTTTTGAGGCAGTCATATATGTAGCAATGAATGAACAAGTTCAATCTACGATTTAAGCTCGATGAAAGCAAAACAAATGAAAATTATTTTTTGTAAGATCAGATTATCCGGAATAGAGAACAGACTCTTTAATTTAGGAGTAAAACATTGGGTCAATTTAGACAACAATTTTCTTGTAATTCCAGAAATAATTAAAAATGTTCGTTTCCTTGGAATTTTAGAGCCGGCCAATGTTAACGAACATTCTAGGACAAGGCACCAAATTTTCATTGGAATTTCCAGCAGACATCTGAACTTTAAGAACCCTATAGCACCAATTGTCTTGTGTCTAATATGTTTTATATCTCGCAACAAGGTTTCGGCATAAAATCTAGGTTGCTTTAGAAACAATAGGATTTATCTGAGTGAAAGCGGAAAAGATTGCAAGTTGTAAACAGGTTTATAGAAAACTGTATAATATAATACTATGTCATCATTACAAAATATGTGGAAATTATTTTCTATGAAAATATTTAACGAAAGATTAATAGGTTTCTGTACAATAAATTCGCTAATAGAGTGAATAGAGAATATGATTAACAGTGGAATCATATACTTCTTTCACCTGTGACCTAATCGGGCTCAATGCTTAACTAGTAATTAAATTCTAATTATCTCAAAACCGTATACCACAATATTAATATATCGAAAAAGTTAAACCAACATAAAACAGCTAAGACCAATTTCCAAAATCGCGTAATGACTCGGATAAAATGAAATGTGACACAAATTCTTAAAGCTTATTACATCCGCCTCAAAGAAATATATCTTCCTTACAAAATAAGATAGCAATATCTGACGTAAGAAATAATTAAATGAACGATAAAATTGGGAACATTAGTAATTACGCGATCTCGTATTATTACGAACGATATTTTGTTCCTTTTTACGTTCTTTTATGTTATTTTTGTATTTTGACAATATTTTTTTCGTTTGTTGTGCGATAATTAGAAATATAGTAAAGACAACCGGTCAAATGCCAGTTATACCCATCAAATGAATGACGACATTGAATATTACGACAACAATAATACATTATCTGTGAAAATTTAAACATTCTAGCTATCACGGATCTACAGCTTGAAGACGGATCGACGGCCGAATACTCGTTTGGAACGAACCCACCATAAAACCTAAAATAATTCGAATTGTGGAAAGCAATAATATAATGTCTCGTTTATCCTTAGCAATTATAGTTGGATGATGCCTTCTTTCACCATACAAATAACGTGTTTATTTTGAGGTTAGTTGAGGCTCCTCTAATCTTGCTGCAAATCTAAGACAAAGGGGTTTTCAAAATTTTCCACCATTCACGGAAAATTACGATATAATTTCTAAACATAAATCTGTAGGTATTAGCATTCAGAGAGTTTATCCTTTTCTTTACTTCTAACCAAAATAACCCATTATAAACAATTGAAAGACGTCAGCAAACAGGCTTTTACCAGCTCATTAAGTATTGTAAAATATTCATCCCTATAACAATTGAAGCGATATGATCAAAATCCCAAGACCCATTCAATAGTAGGACTGAAATAATTCCGTATTCACAAGAAATCAACTATGTAGGAAGTAAAAGGGCCATCGAAACTCGATTTACATAACAAACATGCGGTAACGACTTAGATCAAGACCCTACTATGAATCGTCGCCAATGAAGCAAGGGATAAAATTATATAACTACTAGCTGTTGCCTGCGGGCTCGCGCGCAACAAATCGAAACTAAACTAAACGAATAAAAACTATCCTAAGTGTTAATCCTGGTTATAAACTATTTGTGTGCCTATTTTAATCAATTCTATTCAGTAGTTTTTGCGTAAAAGAGGGACAAACATCCATACATAAAAACTTGACGATTCTTATGGACGTTGTGATAGTCCTTAGAAAATAACGAAATTTGGCTTCGATTAATAAATCCGTTAAATAGATTTTCTTGATTAGATGTAATGTTTTTTTGGAAAGTTTCAAGGCTAGCGCTCAATTCATACAAATCAGGTTATAGGCAGACTATATACACGGCTTTACGAAAGTTATGAAGATGTCGTAAATGTCCGTTTGCCCTAAATGACCTTCAAAAATATACCGCTAAGTGTTATTAAAGTTACCTACGTGGCTACGTCGTATTTTCGGGAACCTATCAAGTGACAATACAAGTTCGAATCCACCGCACAAGAGTATCGTATTTCAGTGGTAATTCCTGATAGCGACAATGGAGAGATAAACCGTATCGCGGAATACGACAACATTACCGCCTTCGAAACAGAAAGGGAACGGATTAAAAGTTTTAAGTGATTTAATCTCGCTAAGGGCGTAAGATTTGCCAAAATTTTGTCGGCAAATGAAATGGAAATTTGGAATTTGGAGTCAATTCTTAAACGGTATCCGATTTTGTACTTAGCAATTTTCAGCTCCTGGGTTTTAACATAAATGTGCTATTATTAAGTGAAGACTTGCGAATTTGTGAAAATCCACGAAGTCGTTTTGACATTTCTTGAAGATCTCACAATTTGTTTGTTGTAGGAGCGGGTATACGTACGTTATTAGATGTAGAATCGAATTGATTTGAAGCATTTGTCAATGTTAAGGTATGAATCATGTGTTTTGTTTAAGGACCTTTGTAGGTATACTTACGTTCTTGAAGAAAACTCGATATATTTATAACTCTCATGCCTAAGCACAAAACTGAACGTTACAAACTTTAAATGCAATAGAATTGGCTTTATACTTAAACACCGAGTTATGTAAAATCACCTGTTGTGAGGCTTTAAACGGAAAAACGAATTCATAACAAATATTACAAAATTAAATTTGAAAAAATATATCATTACTCATTTTATTTAGCACCTCCATGTTTGGGATCAAATCATTGTCCATTGTATTTGTCGCCTAAACGAAAACTTTTGTAGCCGCCTTTTGACTAATAAAAGCGTTTCTTTTGAACCTTATTTCCTTTTGTTGAAGCAACTTTCAATGGTTCAATTTGATGTGTTTTTTTAGCTTTTCAGTTGTTTTTTACTTTGAAGTATCGAGACAGGTTTTTGTTTGGGACGATGACTTTGAAAATTAAATCCGAAGGTTAGGAAATTTTGTAATGATTCAATACAAAAAACCTAACAATACTGCCAATAAGTGATAATATAACAACAATGGTTCATCGGTCCAAAGCAATTCATGAAGTAATAAAGGAAGAATAGAAGGTACTTGACAATGTTTTCCAGATTCTTGAGTGTTTCTTCACTGACCGACTTTCAAACTAATATAAGACAAAATGTTAGAAGTTGTGGCTATTTATTTAATACTTTATGTTGTACTAAGACAACACCACAGAACGATTGTACAGGCCATATTGTATCAAGGACAAAAGGAAAAAATTGAAAAAAAAAATTGAAAGCTTCAAATTTACCTGCACGGGACCTTGACCCACAAAACCAACTCAAACGCATAGAAAACACGGCAACAATATCTACCACACACATTTTGTACAACCGAGCCAACCAAATCCACTAGACAACAATTTCCTATGGACCAACAAACACGACCTCTAGTGGCGTTCATTGATGCGTGACGTCACAGCTCCGTCACCCCATATATCCACGGTCGAATGCGTTGAATGACGTAAAGCAACCTAAATTGCGTGCAGCCCGTTAGATTAACAGGCATACATCATTGTACGTAATTTTATAGCTGTAATCTATCAAAGCGAGATTTATGGCTTAGATTTTCGGGTGAAGGAAATTGGACGGTGTAGATAGGAAGTAAATTATTTTTGAGACGCTCGGGTGCTCTAAGTATTTCGTCTCGGAATACTGATCGCATAATTTTGTTTCATATAAATTGACTGACATCGATCGTAACTCTTAGGAGAGTTTCGTAGATTCAAATAATTTATGCTGTGGTCCATTTTATGATTTTAAATATATGTAAGATGATTTTGAGCATATTCTAAGTTTGTTTTGAGTATTATAATTATCTTTAATTTATTTAGAAATAGTTCATTATGTGCACTAATTTTTTTCAGTACTTAAGTTCCCTTAAAATATAACATTTATTTATACCAGATTTCTGTCTTGACATTTTCAGCCACCATATCTTAGCAAATAACATTCAGAATTCAACACCCTTCTTCATACCTACCTAATATAAAAGGCTTCGATGGTCATATTTATATGAAAAGCGGGACGAAATATGACGGATGAAGCCATGTAAGCCTGAAGACATTGTGTTTATTGCGGTTCCTAGGCTTATGACCAATGAATGGAATAACTGGTTTATGTGTTGACCAAACTGAATTCTGCTATTAATATTTATGAGAATATTTATATTAATATGTACTTTGTGAGTGGTTTGAAAAGACGAATAGCGTTCTTAAATATTAAGTAGGAAAGGAACATATACCTAGGTACTTCCTTTAGCATAAAATTGGCTGTTGGTTGGCTATCTTTTGGGTCTGTTGGGTCTTCCAGATTGTGCGTAGGCGACATTAGCAGATATTTGAAGACAGCTCTAGTCAGAAGAGGCTGGATATATTTAGAGAAGCATGTATTTGTAGTTCTAATGTAGTTTTAATTGCCGTCTAGTTGTGGTATGTTATTTTTTAAGAAGATTCTGTGAAAGCTTATTAACTGAAAAACTGAGAATTTAATCTATAACTTCAAGGAAATGACTTAGGTATGTACTGTGCCAAAAAAGTGAATGTCTTCTTTAAAAGAATCCCATTCAAGAAATCTTTTCTTTACTGCCCTAATCTAGACGAATCAGGTCTGAATTTATCATGAGTTACCAGGGTATCAGGAATGAAGAAGAGCCAGCAAGGCGGGTCGCGAAATATATCGCTTATCAGTGTTACAGGCGGTATTCGCGCAGACAACGTTATGAACATTCATATTGTCACGTCAGGTAAATTCACACGCATGTTATGTGGGCTCGCAGAACAGCGGACAGAAATGTTTAAATTAACAAAACCAGAATACCCAAATAATAGCGTCCGTTTCAATAGTTAGACAGGGATTCTAATTCATGACACTATTTAAAGAGTTATATTCGCGAGCTGTGTCAACTCGATTTGTGACCCAAACGACATTGTCAGAAACATCAAGAGTGGTAAAGGTCTCCGGTTGATTACGAAACGTATCACGTAGGTATAACTTGGATAAACATATTAATACGAAAGAGGACGTTTAATATATTACATTAAGTGAGTTTCAGGTAAAGTATTTCGAAATATCATATCACGCCAATACCTGCACAATGCACAATAAAAGCAGCGTCAACCCTATACCAAAGAAGCAGTCCTACGTATTTTTTAATCCTTTAAGCGTGACTTCATATCATCGCTTTTGTCACCATGCTACACTGACATAGCTAAAAACTACTATAACTCCTAGTTAACATAAAACTTTGATACCAACACAACAAAAACAGAAAATTATCATTTACCAAAACATGCAACTCATTTAAATTGCAAACGCCACAATAAACAACAATACTTTGCAGCTACTTAAATAAGTAAGCAACCGAGTAAATAAAATAAAATTTCGTACACAAAATTCAGTTAAATTCGCGCTTTTCGTCGCCACATTCTGATAGAATATATTACAGTGCCGCGGGAATGTAAACCAAGTTGTTAGTAACTGGAAACTTATGGGTTTAATAATGCATGTTTTATTATCTAGCCTTATTTTTGCTGGTTACTGAGTGTGAATTTGAATGTTATTTTAATGAAAAATAAAAGCGAAGAGTTGGACTGAATTCTATACGAAGGGAATTACCAAAAAACTCAAAGAAACAAACTAGCCAAGCGTGCACATGTAAAAGGTATTTTTTTTAACCCGATAAATATGCGTTAGTAACCATTATGAAATAAATAGGAATCCGCCTCACAAAAGTTATAAAAAAAAATCTACTATTCGATCTCAATATTTTTTTACGTTTTCGAAAGTTTCCGGAACTAATATTACATTTTATTTGATATTTGACGAGTAAATATGTAGCTAAAGTTCGTAAAAAAGGAAAGCTTGACTATCACGATAAAGAGTCATACTTATTGCCGTCACATATTCTTTATTTAACATAAAATTGACACAATGCTACTACATATAAAGTCCATTATGCATAAAATCGATGGCAACAAAAGTTTAGTTCAGAAAATGAAGGTCTAAACTTCGTTTTAAAGATCCGATTTCACATTGTACAGTGCATTTTCAGGCACCACTCCAAATATAGTTGAGAAGACTAGCCAGCATTCTTTTTTAAAGTATTAAATGTACAGATTTTATTTTTTTAACGATTCTACTATGTGCCTTGATAAGTGTGCGTTGACCTACATTGACGTAGCTGGCTCTCTAACATTTTTTTAAACGTCTCCTGCACAAAGGATTTAAATCCTTATATAACGTAGGGTTTCACAAACATTCAAGTCACATGCACAAACACACCCAGACTCAAAACAAGCATTCGTGGATCACACAAGCTTGCTTGTCCTACGCGGGGATCGAGCTCGCGGCTCGTCGCGCTCAGTGGGCGCTCATGGTGACCTCAACCACTCTGCCATCCATGCAGTTAAACTTTTGTTATCTTGTCTCTATCTCCGTCAAATGTAGAGCGACTACTCTATATTTGACGAAGATTTCATAAAAAACTTAATTAAATTCACTTTAATACTATTTATAATCTATCATATTTGGTTAAAAAAAAAGATAAATCGAATAACACTGCACGCCATATTACCCAATGCAATTAACTTTCTGTCCAGTGCGGTTGCATTGTTTTATCACCGTAATTACTCTCAGAAAGCTATTGTAATATAAAATTATATAGGCAAAATATTACATCGACGTCAGAGTGACGAAATAATTAACAAGTTTAAGGCAAAATAATTAATTAAAAACAAGATTTTTTTTTTTTTTGTAAATTAATTTAAAAGCGTTTGATTTCGTTATGCATTTTTATGTCATATTGAATAAAGTACCTAAATGGCTTAATATCTCTCCTAATGATACACCTAGGTTAAGAATTTAATCGTTATTTATTTTTTGTCACTAAATGCTACAATATGGAGTACGATCTGTCATCACTATTCTCTGTCTAACCACGAATTCAATTCTACTAAGACTATCATGGTTCATTGCTCGATGAAAGCCTACCTCAAGTGCCACCACAACACCCAGTCCTTCGGCTTCCGTATTCAGACAGCTGCCTTTGTACGTCTTCGGTCGATGACTATGATACCAAAGATATCATGAGCATGAGCAAGCACATTATTAATTGCATATAATACTCGTAGAAATATAAAAGGATAGAGAGGTTTGGAAGAGAAAGGGGGAGGCGTTTGCCCAGCAGTGGGATCTAAAACAGGCTATATAAAAAAATAGAAATATATTACTAAATCTATAATCTAAATATTTAGATCACCAGTCCACGAAAAGCTGGGTGGTCAATGCACAAACCTTTTTCTTAGACAAGGAGGCACATTTCCAGTAGCAAAGCATTTATAGGCTGGTGTTAGTATTAAATATTTGTAATATTTCCAAAAAATATCCTCCAAGACCCTCACCAGTCCAACCCTAAACCATTCAGTTACATTTCATGCTACTGTGAAACAACATCTTCCCAAACCATAACAAAACATCAATTTCCTATTACCACATCACACCTTATCCTTATAACCTCCAAATAGGCCTTAATCCCATGGCAGGCACTAACATGAGTTATGGATCTTATGGGGAGATAAAAGATCATTACCAAAGAACGTGTCGGGGAATGGAAATAGATTATGAATTGTTACTTGAATGTCTTCGTGTTATTTCTGGGGTGCGATATGACATATGGTGCTAAAGGATTTTGTTGTGGAATAGAAGGAAAATCTTTTAACATTTTTTTGCCTCATTCTGAGTTTTTTTTTATATAATTTTGGTCCCATTCGTAATAAATTCCCATTCGGTATCAATGGGACCTTTTTTTTGTCTAATTTGTACATGTTTTTTTAACTCTTAAAATTTTGAAATATATTTGAGAATTATGTAGAACTAAAATATTTTTAATCAAAGACGCAATGCTTGTAATGATTATGTGCAATTTTGAATAGTTTTATTGAAAACCATGTAGTAAATAAGGACGTCTTAAAAAAAATCACCGACAGCAATTTTTTAAATACCCCACTACTAATCCAAAACACAGTATTAATAAGACGAAGACTTTAAATTGCTTTGTAATAAAATAAATATTGTACACTTAAGTACAAACGAATGAATGTTTCAAACATATTACGAAGCATTTCAATTAAATAAATAAATACTCATTTCAGTCAAAGACTTCTCAGAAAGGTTTTCAAATTGAATGCCCTGAGACGTAATGACAACTCTTAAATTATAATTATATTTTTATTTTGAAGTAACAATTTATAGTGCATTAATATTTTCGCAGAAATTCACGTAAAAGTTAAGTCTGTTGATGCCATTTATCTTGTCAAAGGGAGCAAATGGATTTTTTACCTGATTACGACGTCCAACTGAAAAGGGTTATCTCTCGTTTGTTTATTTTAATTGAAATACCTTTTAGTGAGTTGTGAATTTACTGTAATTTATTCGTAAGTAATTGAATTATTCTAGGAGCTTGTTATTAAATTAAATTATTAATTGTACTTTTGTGTTCGATTGTACTTTAATTAAAGTATGAAATTTGAATTTTTTCCACAATTTGTTGAAGACTGACGTATTTTTTTCGTGTTTGAAATGGTGATGTTTGATGTTTATGAAATTATATTGTATATGAACATAGCTGAACAACAATTTGTTAGCGATGATAGCGCCCTATACTCTTTATAAAATAATTTACAATTATCGTAAGTTATCATATTAGTAAACCAATCTCAAAACCAGCAGGTAGGTTCAAGGCTATTTCAACTCCTACTTTGCTTTCTAGTCATAATCTACTTTCTGTTGCGAACCAGTTGCGTCCAAAGTGAATATATTTTTCTACAATCCTCTTATTTATTCCTTGTTCCTTTTTCGACACCGTTCAGCTACCATTTGAGACTGTTAACCGTCAACAAATGTGAACTCTTCTCCAATACGCTTTGCTATTATTATTTAAGATCCTTTTATGCATTTTCGATTATTAAAGCTAGAAAGCATTCTGAATATTTTCCGTCCAACAATTTCTATAAAATATTGTAACTGTTCTTCGGTGTTATAAAGAAATTTCATCTCTTTTAAAGAGACGGGAAATTGCATTTCATTTAAAATTAAGTCTTCAATTTTTTTATGTCACTTAGGAAACTATGTTATAATTTTGTAATATTATGCAATATTGGGTTAAAATTAGATTATATCAATGCCCCAAAAATGGTACAAACGGAAAAACATTAGCTGTATTTTTGACTACATTCATATTTTACTTACAATAAGTAGTACCGACTGGCGATTTTCATTGATACCAACCGTTCATTTGAAACTACATGCCCATAAAAAGGGTGAGCAGTTCTCCTACAATCGTAATTCCGTAACCAAACAATTTTTTTTCACAAATAGTAAAACCTCGACTGTCACATCCAGATTTATACCCCGTGACGTCATATTACGCTCGGTGTCACGAGTAACAGCCGGCCATAAATATTTATTCGAGTTTTCGTCGACAATCAAAGCGCTGTAAATCACTGCCCAGGCATGTTTTCTTTTTTTATGTTTTCACTGCACCAAACATTTTTCCACTATTGGACGGATTTTGCGACGGTTCGTAGAATTGTGTTTCCGAAGGCCATAGATAAGTGTAGCTGTCAAATTCTTGAGCTGGAAATGTTTTTTGATTGTTTGAGTGTGTTTTGTTTTGAAAAGTACATGTTTCGAGCTTGGGGATGCAGGCAAGTTTTATTTTTAACTCTAACGGTATTAATTGTACGGTATCAAATGTTTTAACGCATCGTCATTTGTCGAAAATAATTTTTATTTTTAAGTTTTATATTTTAAAGCAATGTATGTGACTGTACGGATAGCAGAATATAGGCAGCCACTAAAAACAATCTATCGAAGTTTTGTGCATAATATGACTTATGGATAAATTCCATAACGTTAAAAAAAAAGTATCGTTTCCATTTTCTGACCGGCAAATCCTGAATAATGTCTTTATAATAACATATCAAATAATCTTCATACCTTCCACATAAAATTACATTCATGTCTATACATTATTTCCGTTAACTAACAATACGATCTCCATTCATCATGATGTCGGCTTCAATCTCCTGCGATGATAACAATAATTGATTGGAACTCATCAGAATCGATGCTATCAGACACGTTATACATCACTATAAACACCTAGGTTTAGGCATGTCAAGGATTGAATCGACATCATAAGCTTATGCAAACATTGAAACAATATTATGTTGCACAAACATTGTTTGAAAGGTTTGGGCTCAAGAATAATACTAATATTAATCTGATGCGAATGAACTTAAAGGTAAGGATAAATTAGTGAAAAATTATCACATCTTTGAGAACCCAGCAGAAAATAGTCTGTTTTGAAGTTTTTCTTTTGCGACGTCAATAAAAATGGACGGTAATAGAATATAGAGTAATATGATTAATAAATTAAGTATAAAAATAGTAACTATAGTGGGAATCATTCATGGTTGAACGAATCATTATCAAATGATGACGAAGAATTCATTCAATGATTCATCGTTCGTCAGTCTTCAGCTCATGATTAAGAACTCCGATTGGGTCCGAAACTAGTCGCAAAACGCGTAAGGAAACTGTTGCATCATTTAATGAAGTTAAAAAATGATTTGCCTCCAATGTTTGTAACAATTTTAATTTGTTGCGGTATACACCCATAATGTTGACGTCACTCAAACCCATGGGAATTCAACTAACAACAATATTACGCATTCTTGGAAATAATTTTGGCGAAATTTCGATAGAATATTATCACATCAGTATTTGCTGCTCTGTTTACTCACAACGCCGGTGGCAATGTTAACTACACTGTAAGGATGCTGCCAATTATTATGATTAACGTCATATCGATCGCGGTTCATCTCTCGTGGATGGAAGTTATACGAGCAAAATTAGAACAATAGGCTCTATAGTGGTTTCCATGTGCAAATTTTTACCCGAAGCGTTTTAAAACTTATTTAGTAACGCAAAAATGTGTTTTTTTATGTCTGGGCTGATTGCGATAGACTTTGATAGCTGACACTTTGTATCCAACTACCCTAAAAGATCTTAATGTCTATGCAACTATAACCGACATCCTGGCGGGCGAAGCCGCGAGCAAAAGCTAGTCTGAAAAATACGATTTAACACCAAGCTCAGAATCGAGATTTAAAATTGTCAGATGCAAAAGCGGGAAGTCATTTTTTTTGTTGTGCCACGAATCATTGCATTTCCCCTAAACTGGATGTTACATGAGGCGGGGATTGCCTCATTGAAGTTTAAATTGTTTAGGATTTATTATAATATTATTTTTGGGTCGTCGCGTTATATTAGGAAATACAAAACGTACAAACATAGTGTGTTTTTTAGAATAGATTTGCAGGTTTTTAGCACAGCGGTGAATTTTTAGTTATCAAATTCTGTACAAAACGCGTCGAAATATTTGTCGGTGTTCGTGAATGCGGATGAAACGTGTGATTGATCGATTGAATTTTAATGTCGAACAACAACATACATAGTTTTACAAACTTTAATTCAAAAAATGCCTATTACTGAGGCAATTAAAAAAAGCGTTTACGTTTAGCGTTGTTCTATTTCCAATAAGACAAAGACTAATTTTGGGTGGCAAATTTTGTTTTCCATGTAACGGTTTATTCAACAAATAAACTCACACTCAAATATCTGTAAGTCACAAAAACATTTACTCAGCAAAAGCACTCAACAGTCCTCAATCAAATAAAACATTTGTTTTATATTTTTTTTTAATCTGTTACAAAAACCTAACGTCAAAAAAGCGAACTGTCAACACAACCCCGCAAATACCACTCGAATTAAATACTCAACTCGTCTAATCGATTTTAATAAATCGATTAAACAAACAATCGATTTAAAGAACAAATAGTAACCTTCTCCAATATTCATAAAGTAAAAACAATATTAATATTTTCCCGTTTCGGATTATCGGGGAACCATTTTGTAACGGACTCGTGTTCAACGTGATCAGCAATTGGCCAGTACGCTGCGTAATCAACGTCCGAACCATTTATTCGGTATTGATATTCCTTTTTTTTTGAAAAATTAAAGATAAGTTATTATGTATTTTTACCTGACGTAGGGAATTGGGGGTTAAATGGTGACTCGACATGGAAATATACGGTGGTTTGTTATAGCGTATCTTTCGCTGAGTTGTTGGTTTTTGGGTTCGGTAGCAAAATGGGAAAAATGGTTTTCTAATACTACCGCCTCTGATGTCTGACCGCGTGCCCCTTAGGGTAGCATCCGCCTCGTATTTTACTGGTCATTTTTGAAAATTATATTTCATAGTTATTGTATTTGTCATCAATTTCATACACAGACTCACTGTGTATGAAAGACAGAAAGTCTGGATTACAAATTGAAAAATCTGTTAATAAAGCGAGTTTTTCAGTAGCTGGTTTTAATGCGACAGTGTGCAAAAAATAAAATAAAAACAATTTAGAGAAAATTAAATGTGAAAAACAGTGACAGGACGTAACATTCAACACTTCTTGTGTTAAAATCAAAACTCTTACTACTTCATTTTTGTACGTATAAATATTATCTCAAAGCAATTTGTATTTTCTTTACACAGTTTCATTTCGCCGATCCTGTATCGCTATCCGATATGTCACAAGCAATCAGCTGTCAATACACTGGAGCAGTAATCAACTCGACCCATTTATTTGATAACACCATGTTGTATTTGCAACGGAAATGTTCGTTGCCTTTATTCTTACCGTTTGATAGAGTCATTTTGGAGAGTTATTTTTGGGATACAAATATTGGTTTATAGAAAGAAATGAGGTTTATAAAACGAATCTTCACGTAATTATCAAGTCACAAATAAGAATAATAAAAGAAATACAATTTTGAAAAGGCTCTATAGGTATAAATGTACTTTTTTGTGGGCTTACTGTGTTTGCTCTATATTTCAAAACTAAAGCCTACGTGATTTAATTTTATCAGCCCAACCGATTTATTGTTTACTGCTTTGTGACATGTTAAATACCTAATTTACTAACACATCCGTAGTTTCTCAAAGACGTGTAACAGAAAAATACGCCCAAAAAAGAGCAACATATAAACAAAAGAATTCCAAACTCATTCACCAAATTACCCGACCAATGTTCCCAAGCAATCAACTAATAAAGTCCTTAGAAACAAATTTAAAAGCATGGCCCACTCGATGTATTGCTTCTTAATCCAATTCATTACAGAATGCCCGAGGGTTTGTATCGTAAAGTGGAGTAGCCGTTTTGACATGAACCTGGTGACAGAAGCCCGGAAATTAAGTTACTCTGTTAAGGGCATGTGAAAGGTTTCACAGTCTGCTCTACTAGGTAGAGCCATGTAATCCTCAAAGAGGATGTGTTCAAGTCTCTTTTAGGGGATACTCACACATATTCAGATGTATCTAACTTAGGCTTAAACCTGAATGGATGCATACAAAATCGTTGATTTTTTTATCATAATCTGAGTAAGTGCGATTAGCGATAAAGGACACTAAAATTTAATTGTAGAGTCAGAATAAAGCTCCCATATTAATATTAGATTTACTTGACTCCTAAATACAATCAAATTATATTATTACAGTTAACTGTTATTGGTACTAGGACACATACTATCTTAAGCCTACAGATATAATATATAGGTATATATTCTAGAAACTCACTGAACAACCAAATTACAAATTAAATAATCTAATAATAACAAGAGCCTTAATCAAGAACCAACAATATTATTTACACGTACATTTTCACTGAAAAACCGTCTCATAATAACATAAACCATAATTAACTAAATTAGATGTAAATTAGTACGACAACCGTCCATTTGGAATACTAAAACTAATTAATAATACTTCAGCCATATTAAAATTTAGTATTCAGTGTAATTGCGCTGTGATTTAATAGTGTTAGAGTAAATAGAATTACGCTTTGTTTTGTTTTGACTTAGTAAGTGAAAAACGGCCTATCGACCTCTTAAAGTAATTTAATTACAATTTTAACTGGGCTGTTGGTCTAGGAGTCAGTTTGAGACTAGATGTCGTAGCGTGGTAGTTGTGGGTGGGAAGTTGTGTGAGCGTGACAGTACAATACATGGTCTAGAGCGGCGTCTCTGTTCCACAAAATGATATTACGTTAAGAGGGCCTCCTTCTAGAACAATAGATTTTCAGGTTATATGTATGTTATTGGTGCGAGTTTTTTTCAAAAGTAATTTTGATGATGATTTTCATTTTCATTTGTTTTCGCGGAAAACTTTGTACTCAAAAGTTTATTTGCAGTTCACAAGTTAGGAAGATCTTGAAAAGGAAATAGGTAATTATTATATGAGATTCAAACAGACTTTGCAAATGGTTCACAAATTTTCTCGGAAATGTTATCGGTTAAGTGCGAGTCAAACTCGCAACGCTGACGGCTTCGTACCAGTAAGGTCTTAGGAAAACCTGGTTACAAATGGATGAAAAGACGGACAGGCAGCGAAGCCTCCGTTATAGGGCTCTTTACCTTTTGGGTACAAAACTATAAAATATTTGTGCTAACTGATATTACCTGCATAATAATTTACCTTAACCTCCCTACCGTATTTAGGTCTGTCCCACATAGGCAAATTTCCTCTAAAGCCATGCAAAAAACAACCCCCTTAAAAACTAACATAAACAACACGTAAAACGTCGTCTTAAAACTTAATAGTCCAGCGTAATTTATTCAAAAGGACTTCTACCGTAAAACAATATAATGTTTAACACGTACAACCATGTTAGTGGAGCTAACGAGGGCCACTCTACTTAGACTAACTCTCAACTTAGCCTGAGGCTTAGATAGTAAAGTCTTTGTGACATACAAACTTCCATATTCAAGTTAAAACTACGCAGACTCTATTGTGGAGTTTCTTGTCTTAATAATATAATCTTGGTAGGTATAGGTGATTTGTTATCAGTATACCGACAAGTGACGTAATAAGCGACCGCTTCCATAAGCATCACCTGTAATGCGCTCAATCTTCGTATTTTTTAATGAATGTAGCAAAAATGCGTGCCAGTATTTTCCCACGATTTTTTATACACTCACTTTCTTGTTTGTCGTTCCGGTTGGATTATTCTAACTCAATTTTGAAGCACTTCCCGATAAGCTAGCAGGCTGAAATTTTCAGGGTGGCTTTAAACCCGATTAGAATGCAATTTTCAACTATAAAAAATACTGAACCAATTTTGATAAAATTAGAATGGTAAAAATGGTAATGGTAATGGTAAACCTAGGTATTTTGAGTTCTTAAATCAATTCATTTTAGAAATCTATGTGACGGACTAAATACATCTTTTTAGTAGAATGCATTTTATTCGTCATACATATCTAAAAAATAAATTAGTTTTATTGGAATAAGAAACATAACCTAGATAAACGATAAAATACATAATTTCTTGACCCGTACATATGAAATGCGACTGTAGGTGTTAGTCACGACATGGAACATTGACTAATTAGATCATAAATTGTAGCTTTCATACTACCTTGTATAATTTTTTCCTTCATATGAAATTACAAGGCATTTTCCTTGTAACAGCGTGTACCATAACGATAGGGTATATACACATTTACCTAGGTAAGTAATAACAAACCTACTTAAATAAAAAGGAAAAATTTAAACTAAACTTAATCAAAATTTCACTTTGCACATTATTTAAGTGATTATTTTTCTATTCTTGTGTTAAATTTTAATTAAACTCTAATTATTTTACCAATTATATTATTTTGTCACATGCGTTAAGCTTTTTCTATAATTAGTAGGTAATAACCATTGCTCGCGGTATTTTCGAGTAAATAGTGAAAAGAGTGAAATGTTCAAGAAATCGAAATTCCGGTATTTATTTACTTAAACAACTGTTTTGTAACATTCTCTCCAGTCCCGGTTTGAATAAAGCTGTTTTTGACACACATTGACATTGCAAGAGCGAGACACAGAACCTGCACATTTAAGTGCCTTTCTCGCTTTCGCATTAACAGATATTAATCTTCAAGAGCTAGCTAGCACAGAACCTGGGATTGTAGACGAGTTACATTTCTTCAAATGTCGTTATATCTGATGCAACTCTTTCCTGTTGAGCTGACAAGTCAAAGTCACGTCACTGTCGAAATTGAATGTCTTCTGCGTAGATTTGAAAGTTCTTCACTCGTTTCTAGCCTTCCATACACAAAGCAGCAAAATAAAAACTGAACCCTATTACTAAAGCTTCACTGTCTGTTACTAGGCTGTGTCTCAGGAAATGTGAAAGTAAAATTTACCTACTAACATGCACTACTAAAATGTTGCGGTATCAACAACAAATTAGTACGATTATAATTATTATGGATGACGAATTCGATGAAAATTAGTGTTCTTTAGGAAAGACTAGGATGTGGTCAATTTTATACTAACGCGACATATCATGGGCTTACAAAAGTCCCATTCAAGTTGTTGTTCACGTAACAAAAGAGATACAAATGTCATCATTTAGTGATTTAGAATCATTACTATTCCAGTCAGCGTCAACCGCTGGATTTGGAAACCAACAGCAGTGCTTAATGATAACCGCAGCGGCAATGTCGCTTCTACACGTAAATCCTAGCCTTAATTTAAATTTAATTACAGCTTCTACGTAGGTAATTGGGTCGCCCAAATTAAGGTGTTTAAATCTAAATCAAAATATTTTTCATAATAATGATGGTAGATTAAGTAAGGGGGCATTTAAATAATACATATTTTTCTGTTGCAATCACAATAGATTAAGAGAAAGTGTTTTGCTTGTTGAGTTTTTAATCGACCTTTACTATTATTTTCAATTAACTTGCAAGAATAATGTTTCGTGGCTCTGTTTAACGAAAATGAAATAAATAAATGCTGTCTAAGGAAGATTAAGAATCACCCTCTTAACACTTACAAAAAATGACTCCTGAAATCATGAATTTATAAAAGAAAATCTGTCACATTATAAACCAAATCATACTTCTTTGCCGATGATTCCACATCAGACTAATCAATTACGTCATCGAAATTTATTCTTACTTTTGTTTCAATTCTTATTCTAATACAGAATCAAAATAAACTCTAAAAACATTAAACAAAGCATACAACTTCAACAAATAACTTTCAAATGGTAGTTGCAAGTCAGGAACCACAATCGGAGATCGGCAATTTGGAGCAAAGTGTTAATAGACCAATTAGGAAGCTCGGACGGTATTAAACTAATAATTCAAGGCGATCCGGGCCGAGTCGCTGCATAATCGAGACCCGCTCTGGGTAGTGTGGAACTAAAACTATTAGTTATTACATTCGATCGTCAGCTGTTGAAATATGATGGCCGGTTTCAATTAGTGATCGATAGATTAAGGTAGGGAGAGATGGGTATGGAAGGGATAAGGGTTATAAGAGCTATATGTATTTAGTTATTCAGATTAGTAATAACAAGCTGTTGCCCGCGACTTCGTCCCCGTGGGTAGAAGATAATAATATAAGTAATGACCGTATACCTGCCCTTTTTTTTACATTTTCCATTGTATCTTCGCTTTTATTAGTCGCAGTGCGATGGTTTATAGCCTAAAGCCTTCCTCGATGAATGGTCTATTCAACACAAAAAGAATTTTTCGATTTGGACGAGTAGTTCCTGAGATTAGCGCGTTCAAACAAACAAACTCTTCAGCTTTATATATTAGTATATTAGTATATAGATTATATATTAGTATAGATTATATATTAGTATAGATATACCTAATGTTCTATATCTGCACCAGCCTCACGACGGTGTAAAATGTAGAATTATTTTTAGTTCTACCGTAAAGTTACCGTAGAGGACATTTAATGTTACGACTAAGTATACTTCATACATACATTACATAGAAGTGACGTCACGCGTAAGAAAAGAACGCGAAACAAAAAAAGAATAGCTCCTCAATATATAAGTGAAACTTTAAAACGGACATTTAAAAAAATATATCGTCAATGAAATTTTACTCTTCTAATCATACGCATTAAAAACAAATTCTGAAATTAAATTCAAATACTCATATAAGCATAATTTCAAATACATTCTCTCGAAATGCTAAAAAAGCGTTTTATTACATAAATTACAATATCTAACGAACATCATCAGGAGCTAAAACAAATATTGTTTGTAACTTTCGTATTCTGGCATGAAAACATGGCTTCGTAACCGTTGATGTTGATTCAAACGAGATTGAAAGGTTCGCGAACACGACCTATATGCATAACTTATGTATACTTTACATTATATTAAGAAGGTATAATTTTATATCTTTTATAAATTAATTCAATTAACTGCGAATCTGGATAGCCGAGTAGTTGCAGACACCACGGCAAACCCGCTAAAATCCAAGTAATTTATTTAACAATTAATGTACACAGTAAATAAAGGGACAAACGAGATTTGAGAATACATGCACAAAGGTACTGCTTATTTCTTTAAGAAATCTCTTCCAGCAGACCTGTGAAAGGAGAAAAAAATTGGAAATACAGTGCACAAAATAATACTTATTCTTCTAATATTATAAACGCGAAAGTTTGTATGTGTGAATGTTTGGATGTTCGTTTCTATTTTACGCAAAACCACTAAACGGATTTAGACGAAACTTGTCGCACGGATAGTTTGTAACCAGGATTAGCACAGAACATTTTTATCCCGATTACAAGGTCCCGTGATAATCATTTTCCGTTTATAGCCTGCGAGTAACAGCTAGTACCAAGTTAATACAAAAATATCCGTACTTTTGTAGAGAATCTGTGACATCTTAATATTGTCAGGTTGTTATATTATCAGGCAAATTGCTGTCACACACTAGTTTAAAAAAAAATGTGATTCAGAATTTGTAGCTTTTAAAACATTCACCTCAAGAATGAAAACAAATGAGTAATTAAAAAAGAGGTAAATGAACAGACTGTTTACCTAAAGTCAGCGTATTTTTCGTTCTCAACCTATGTTTGTATAGTTCAAGCATTGTTTGAAGCAGTGCAAATTATTTCAACTGAAGTACTAATATTACGAGCTAGCATGAAAATAATGAGAGTTGTTGAATTGAGGGCAAGTCAGTACTTTGTCTTGTTTGATAATTTGATAGTTGATGCACTTAATTATGTATTTTTGAAATTTTATGCCCAGTGGTAATTATTTTTCGTGGCGTACAACATTTATGCTGGATTTTTTTACTCGTAAATAATGAGTTAGTGGGTTCAGTACACAAAGGGTAAAATCCGAACCCAACCAAGGCTCCACTGTCTGTCCGTCCATCTGTCACCAGGTCTCTGATGAACCGTTATGGGTAGACAGTTGAACTTTTTACAGATGACGTATTTTTGTTGCTGCTATAATATATTAAAATAAGCTAAGCAGCGACGGGAAGGCCATATATTTGATGGGAGACCATTTTTTTTTGTAAAAAACATAGTTAACCTCCTAATAATGAACTCTCAGTGTCGCGAGTATTTTTTCTAACCTGACTCTATATATAGACATATTTGAATAATTTATCTTCTGTGACAGTATAAAAAGAATAGCTTTAGTTTAGCTTTAATAGTTTTTTAATTCAAATTAAGTTACCAAATAAAATCTTTTGAAGTTCTATCCATTTGCTAAAAGATTTTGAAGTACAGACTTGTTAAGACGATAATGACGTCAAAAAACTAAGAAGACAATTTGAATTCAATTCATAAAATCTATTTAAAATATTTTTTAAGTGAAAACAAATTTAATCGATATCGGGCTCACCGTTTGGTAAAAATCGAAGAAGTTTAAACAAACAAGCACACACAACATTTTATCTTAACATGTCAGGTCACAGTAAGTCGAAAGAAGTTAGTGACATTATTCTACTCTATAAACGTTAAAAGCTAGCCTCGATAAACCTTATTTACAATTTGCAGAAGCGATTTACCTAAACTACATGCAATATTTACACACGAAGGGTTTGCCACTTCATTGTATTTGTATAACTATATTTGATACGGTGACTGGTTATGACTTTGCAAATAAAGGGTCAAGCATCTACACCCACAACTGACCTTCAATGCTGTCAGAAACGTGATTTAAAGTCATTGAATAGAGGTGGATTAGATTATAAGTTATTAGTTATAGATTAAGTTATAGATTATTAGTTACCTACTGTAATTCGCTTTAGGTGCAAATTGATGACGGACAGAGCTTGATGCGAGCAGCCGAGGATAGATCTCGATCACTTGCAATTGGGTAGACCTATGTCCAGCAGTGGACGAATAGGGGCGATGATGGTGATGATGAATAATGAAAAAGCAACCATTGTTTTTGAATTAGCAAGCCCGCAGCTTCAACCACGTGAATGTTTGTTATCACTATAACACAGAATTTTTATTCGAATCTGTAAATCTCTATTTTCATGATATCATGATCGCACATAGCCCGAAAAACACATATTTGTGCCAATTTTTATCATAATCCGTCTTGAATCGAATTCGGCTTGAAACAGAATGAAACACAATATCGTCCTCAGAAGTTTTCAGGTTTGCTAGGCTCCAATTTTAAAAATGCTCTGCTTCATGGGCCTTTGGTCAGTAATAACTTAGTAGTATTATGAAAATTGTATATACATGTAAAAAATTAAGTTCAAAGTCATTTCTATAAACATTGCTAAAAAAAACATTTAAGAACTCACACTAACTAATTCATACCGTGTTTCAAGCATTCTAACATAGACAAAGCCATTCTTCAAAGTAAATAACAACTTCAGACATTTCAAGTAATATAAACCATTTACTTGATACTGCTTCACAGACAGAGATAACATGATAAGTAGGTGACTACGACACTAAACCCTTTCCACCCCCTATCCCGCTATCGGCATTGCACTCCACCCGGTAATCCTTCTAAGCTTGGTTACTATGAACACGTAGATCCCTTAAACCGTTTAGTTGCAATTGGTTTTGACTCAATGGTTTAGAGGTTGGCGGCATGGCTGCGGGTTTAATTTGAATTATAATGCAGGTTTTTATTAAAACTATCTCTTTGCTAAAAATTGTGGAAAATGTAATCTGGTCCAAGGAAATGGAAAGTATAGAACGTGTGTAGTGGATCAGTCACGTAGTCTTCTCAGCAAAAGGTTTTTATCAGACTATGAACAGGGAGTTCTGATATTGACTATGCACACCATCAGGTAGCGTTAGTTAAATGGCCCTGTTTAAGAATAAATTATCAGCGAATTAATCAGAAAACTCACCAACAGTTTGTTAAGTAAACCTTTTTCCAAATTGCCGTCATTGTGAAAAAGATTTACAGCTCCAGCTGTGACTCCTTTGCGTACTGGTGATTTTAAGTTACTTGTGGTTAAATTATGCAACGATGAATTATCGAAACATCAAAAAGGACTGGCAATCTTTAAAGCCACACTTGCCATACTGTAGTTTGTTTGAATAGAAGTCAAATACAACAATGCCAGCTGTCAAAGAGAAAGCTTAAGGTAGGTCAAACATAATTTCCAAGATTTGATTACGGACAAAAGGCGAACAAAACTAAATAAAAGCTGATAAAATAAGCGAAACAAATGACAAATCCGATAAATAATAGTTCATACAAACAGAAATCGAACAAATAAATCAAACTAAACGTTAGGTGTATCGTCGAGCCGTGAGTTTGATAAATCTGGCAATTAATCAAGTGCAATGTGCTACAGAGTTATTGTGCAGTAGTATGATGTTACGGATACAAACGGTACACTGAATGTTTAGCTAATGTTAGTTTAGTTTATGTTAATTATGAAACAGATGCGAGGAGATTGGGTGGAGAATTAAATTGTCTGTTGAGAAAGACTTGCTTGTTGAGCATGCTTTAATTAAAGAATCTGAAATAGTGTGTTTTGAAGAGAATTTCATTTTCATTGAAGTTTAAAGTACCTATTGGCAAAACGCTAAACGGTGAATAGAAAAGACTATAGATACAAATTGTGTTCTTTTTTAATTGTGTCGAAATTGGAATTGTGACACAGAAAATACTTGCGTACTTGCGTGTTGATGCAATGTATGAGCGACACGAGACTTTTGAAGTTTGTTCAACAGATTCGCGTGAAACACGATCGTAATTGAAAAAAAAGCAGCATTATGCAAACATATAATGATCATAAAACCAGTAGCAACATAAAGAAAAATCTGTATAAAAATTCTCATCGTATCTCCGAAAGCATTGCTCATTCTTAACGTTCGCGAATGACTTTTATAGCTTCTAACGTGATTACTTCAGCATCAAACTCCTTGAATATTCCCTTAGAACAGATTTACTAAGACTAACATATTCAGTTAAAATTTATTGGGAATTACGCAGATAGCGTGCCGATCACTAAATCATTGTATCCTCAGGCGCTTTACGTTTATAAGGCTCGCTTCCAACAAAAGCGTGGAGAGATGTATTATAATGTTAATGCGGTACGTTTTATGGCTGCTTCGCTTCTGTTCTCAATTGATTGATAGGGTAGAAATGGTATATTGGATTTTTCGTTCAGGTTTATTGATATTCGGGGTGATTGGGGATCGTCCACAAACATATTTTTGAAACATGGATTTCCTTGGAACGCTAGTCAGCCAGAACGCTGATACTTATAGAAAAAAACGCTTTACTCACGCGTATTTACCGGGATTGCCCGACTAGTGTGTCGGACCCAACCGGAGTCGGGTATCCCGACAAAACAACGAGAATAAACCATTAGAATTTTTAAGTATGAATCATGCGTCCGAAAGTTACTATTAAAATAAATATAAAATAATATATCCTGGGACAACTCACACACGGTTTTCAATCCCAAGCTAAGCAGAGCTTGTGTTATGGTAACCAGACAACTGATAAACTTACTTATATATTTCTAAATACATAAATCCGGCAGTTTTGTTTATATATCTGTTATGCTGCATCAAATCGTTGAACTGTATAAGATACAACTTGGTATGACAAACATGAACCCCAAAAAAGAATGGCGTTTTTACTGATTTGAGCAATATCCATGGTCGACCATGGACTGGCAAAATCTAGTTATACTAGTAAAAATCTTTTCCACTATAATTTAATTAGTTAATATATTTAATTACATATTCAAATAACTTCTATTTCTTATAATCTGCTGCCACGAATACTCGTCTAATTAATTCGCATTTTGCAACAGATCTCATTGCAAATAGTTTTAGTTGTTTGAGGCATGCTAATAATTAAACATGGTTGTCTGCTACCTTGGTTACAGACATGTAAACTACTACGGTTAAAGGGTTGATGACACTAAACGGTTTAGGGTTCTGAGAAAATATTTGGAGTATGCATTCAAATGAAGCGAGGCTAGAAGAGGTAATAAAAGAAAGCAAACAAGAGAGGGATGGAAAGGCACCCAAATTACCTTTGCCCTGCAGAAGAATAGAAACGTCGAGAAAAATACAAAATAAACCTAAACCCGAGTATACAAATAAGTTCATGGTAATAGCAAAATTTTCTACTTTTACATTTAAACCAGTAAAATTAAGTGGTTGTAAAGCTATCTACGAAACGAAATCAAATCTAGCACTCACTCAGCAAGAATTTAGTTTTAGTACGTACAGTTACCTAAATTGCCTTTTGGCTCATCGTTCGAAATCTGACTCTACATTTTTGGCCCAGATTAAAACTGAACTGGAAGCACACTGAAAATGTACGTAACGAGGTTACCTACAAAAGTGTAATTTCATATGGTCCAACTAGTAAAATACAAGCCAAATGACAAAGAAATATTTTTGTCACAGCAGTACATCAAAAATGATAAACGTTTCGTCAAAGGAACTTCCTCCTTTAGAAGCTTACATTCACTGAGAACAATCTGCATGTATGTGACAGCAAAATAAAATTTCATTCGAGTCATACTCCAAAACATATGACTGCGTTGAGATTAAATTTTTGTAGTAAAACAGAATTTTTTGAAGGAGTTGGAGGAAATTTTCTCTGATTAAAAGAGATCAATGCTCGTTCATTCTAGGAAACATTCATGGTAGTTAGACCATATTGTACATTTCTTTTTTTTATATATTTAAGACAGTTAAGTCAAAACAAAGGTAATTTTAAATGTGCCATTTTATTGATATTTTATGAAATAATTAAGCTAGACAAATAAATGTGACCATAAAATAAAATTGAGTGAATAACGTTACACATTTTCATTTTTGCGAATAACACGAAAATTCCATTCCTATTTTTTTGTCACATATTACCCATGGGGGAAAATTGAAGCCATTTCAAGCCCAGACACTGAAAATTCGAAGTAGCATTTTAAGCAAAAAATTCCTAATTTGTACCCAATCTGAAGTAAAATTTGGGACAACGCAATTTCATGTGGCTCGAGTAAACTAGAAAATTAGTTTTCTAAGTAATTGCTTTGGGTTACATTAACTTGAAAGTCCAATAAATACATCCGAAAATTCGACGTTATGTCCCTCATTTATGTGAAGCATTATCAAATGAAAATGGTTGAATATTACTTTTTGGTCTCTTGCTGACAATGAAAGCAGTTGTTGCTAAATTAGATTAAAAGAATATTTGAAATAAATATCAAAGTGCTTTCTACTATCTCACATATCATAATTTGTAGTGAACCAAAAAATTTAACAATCTTACGTTAGCTGAAAATTCCAAAAACCTATTCCGAAAAATGTTATCAGTATATTCCATTGATCCAGTCGATTTTCTGCAGTTCCCAAGACTGCGTTTCTCTTGCATTTGTTCTAACACACCATATTTGCCGCTTGATCGCACATCGACGTGTAAAAGCCGCGCAACGGAGCGTCACTAATACTGGGATAACATTTCATGCAGACGTCTATAAAAACGATGGTAATTTCGTCTAAGAAACTGCGGGGAGTGAAGCGAGACACTCGATCGTGCGAGTCGATAACCTTCACATAATCAACCCTTAAACTTGCGTAGTTTGTTCAATACCGTTCAAATGTACCTACCTATAAAGAAGTCTTAACAAATCGGAGGTTTATAAAGAAAATAGGACGTTTTTGTTCTGAAATTACTTCATAAGTATATAAAAGTATGAAATGCGCGTTTTTCTTTTGGAAAGTACTTCAAGTCGTTGGAAACTGGGGTTTGGAAACTTAGTGGGTATTACATTTATAGTATACTAAAATAACTCATTTGCACTTCTTTTTCATTGAAACTTTGTTTCAAGATGTTTAGAATTCAATACTTGTTTTATAATTGGAGAAAAATAAAAAATAGTTTAACGTAAACGTCAAGACTTGATGCAAATACATTTCTTTCTAAATTGCCCATAATTTGATTAATTATTGATCTATAAAACTAGGATTAGCTTCATCGTAGGTATCGAACTAGCATTAGTCAAGGTTGGATTCAGATTTTAGATAGCGAATAAAGTCTAAATTGGACTATGGAGACTAGATTTTTTTAGGTTCAGCCAATTTTCTAGAAGAACATTTAATTTTTTAAGTCTATTTTTTTAGTGAATGATTATACACCCGCGAATTTCAACGAATATATTAAACTTCTATATTATTATTGTTTTATCAACTTTTTTTAACAACCTATGCCATCCGGTTTTATTATCTTTAGTCTACAATACCGGAAACCTCAGCGTCGCGCGTCCGACTCGCACTTTACTAGGTTTTAAAATTGAGCAACATATTAAACAAATATGTGAAACAGTTAAACTTAAAGTACACCATAAAGATTGAAGAACGTTACATAATAATATGTCAATATATCTTGCTCTGCTTGCGTAAAGTCATGAGCATTCACATTAATATAAAATATATTATCTCATTGAGCCAGAGTAAGCCTTATGTGAAAATGGCTTAGTTAATGGCCCGACTGACAGCGCATGAGTAACTATCTTGAACAGCATCTTATCTCCGAGCTTGAATGTGTTTCAATAGATTCTAAATACAATATTGCTTGAAAATACAAATATATATTTAGAATCTATTGTTCTACGGCGTAGCATAAGTTGGAAAATGAAAATTGGTTGAGTAGAGAGTTTTAAATACGTTACATAATACACGCTGTATGTGACAGAACAAAATAAATCAATTGATGTTCTTTATGAATACTTATTTAATTTGTTGAATAAAATACATCGGTCGTATTCGAGTAGGAAACTTTACAGTGTAATTAAATGAACTCATATTTATTTCAGGTATAACAAAGAGGAATTTGAATAATTGTATTAGGGATTCCACTGAAAAAATACGTAATCCTACATTTTAACAAGAAAATTACCTTTTTTTTGTCAACGTCTAAAATCCTTAAGGGATTCGTCGAAACCAATTTTAAATTTCTGGGTAAGGAATTGACGAAGTGAAACATGGAATTCGGTTTTTGAATTATTAAAAGCTCAGTGCCTCCGTGTTTTTTTTAATTATTTAGGGACCCATTCTCGATTCTGATTTTGAAATGCTGCCAAATATGATTCCCTTTTGTTGTAGAGTGGTTCTTTGTGCCTTATATCTTATTTATTAATGGTATTTAATGCTCACTTTGGGCTGTTAAATATAGGTGTAATACGGTAATATTACGATCGTACTGGGTTGATATGACGACCTCCGTGGTCGAGTGACGTACGCACCGGTTTCAAGGTGTCGCTAGCTCTGAGGTCCCGGGTTCGATCACCGGTCGAGTCAATGTAAAAAAAACACATTTCTACATTGTCTGGGGTCTGGGTGTATGTGGTACCTTCGTTGTATCTGAATTCCATAACACAAGTGCTTTAGCAACTTACTTTGGGTTCAGAACAATGTATGTGATGTTGTCCGCATTTATTATTATTATGATGGTACCTTGTATACAGACTCCAGTTCGTCCATTATGGCTACCATCTAACATCCTTCAAACGATTGTACTACTTAGTAGTTTTAATTGATTTAATAAAATAAAATGACGAATCCAATTTATTGTTTAAGGAATCCAATTGGATTATTTTGACTTTTTTCTTCAAATACCCAATTGTGGTATTTGAGGAAAAGAGACACCGTTCTACGCTAAATAGCGCTTCATCTCTCTTCCACAACTGCAACCATCTCACTTTAAGAGCTTAGTAGGCTGGTAGGTCCTTTGGTAGTAAAACCGAACCCAGGAAACTTGTAATGTAATGTTCAGCAAAATAAGGTTTACTACCTTCTTAATTATACAGCCTTATAAATCGCTGACTTGTCTTCACACGCAATCCCGTATGGGACTCGTAAATTTTACTGCATTGTATACGAATTGGTTCTTGAATTGAATTAGAGATTGATGTCTTATTTTAATAGCCTTTTCCGTAAACCTTTTGTCAGTCATTGTTAAGGATGTGATAAAGATATTAAAAAAACAATTAATTGGAAAATAAAACAAATCTGATGCATACAATTTAGCGGTAAGGTGTTGCTTTACTTTTATTTCAACTCGCGATCCAGCCGCGTTGGCTCATGATTAAGGACGCCGTTTGGGTCCGAAACTAATCGGGCACTCCCGATAAATACGCGTGAGTAAACCATTACATCATTTAATAACAAAATCAAAAAGTTTTTATTTCAAATACTCCGTTTTCCAGGCACCTTAAAAGGATATAGTATAAAAATACAACACTCTTCGATAACAGCCGACATACGTTTTATTAGAGGTTAGACCACCTTCTTGGACAGTAAAGTTATTGTTGTCGTGGAAGAGAGACGTCGGTCTATATCGTGTAATGCGTTGTCACGCTTGCACAATTGCAATAATTGTATTTCTAGTCATGGTGGTAGGCCCCCAAGGTCCCGATTCTGCTATTTACAGTGGCTGATGAATAAATGGCAATTGGAATAAATTTGAAACTATTCCTATTCTCATAAGCATTTTGCAAACACAATAATTGGATTAATTATTCCGTGAATGTTCTGCCCCGTACTGAATGTCTAATTATTGTGTTGGAAAAATGCTTAGAATAATACGAATAGTGCCAATTTTATCCCATTTTCATCGATCATTGTAAACAGCAGAATTGGGGTCCTGGTCATACTGACCAGGACCCCAATTCTGCTGTCCCAAATCTACCGTTTCAATATTGCGTAAGTAAAATAAATCGTTGATTACCAGTTCTTTTTACCACTAACGTTATAATAAATTCGCTTTTAAAAGAGTAAAATACATAAAAATATTTCCAATTTCGTAGTTAATTGAAAATTTAATCGTTTTTCGTTTCAATCAGTACTAAGATTATATAAAATCGCGATAAAAACTTGTAAACTTTAAATGGAAAATTGTTCGGGAGACCTTAAAATAAATTACTTATGACCGAATAGCTGAGTAGTTGAGATCAATAACCCAAACCCATTGTGCGCGACGTGTCGCGAGTTCGATCCGTGAGGAAGCGTTTGTGTAATCCACAAATGCTTATCCTGAGTCTGGATGTCTTTTTTTGTTAAGCTTGTAGACTTAATAATAATACTAGATGTACCAGCAGTCATAGTAATCACACCTTCTTTCCTCAGCTTGGTACTTTAGACGCACTAATAGCGGTTAAAGAAAAGTTACTAAAAAACCACATTCAACATTTGAGATTACTGTAGTCACGCTCGCCTTAAAATTCGACAAAATATAAATCTAATTTCATAATTTCAACCTAACCTACTTCAAATTAGGTACAAAACTGAGTCTTCAAAAACTCCACATGACACGCTATCTTTGAAAAGTGGTTGAACTGACAATGTAATGAAAGCTGATACACGCCGAGTGAAGGCATTGTATAATGAAAGGTATCGGGTAACTGAAAACTAGGACAATTGTGACGCTTTTGTACGACGATATTCTTTGTGCGGAACTAAGCATGTTGTTCGAGAAAGTGGTGGGAAATAAAGATGATTTTCACTTAGGATTTATGAACTGGTATGATGAGAATAATATTTTGATAGATTTTCAACATTAATGTTTATTGGGTAAGTTTTTTCATTAAGAGTCAGTCTTGCCACACAGAGGATGCAGTAAAAATCGGCTAAAGACAACCAATATTCCAAAAATATGCTTATATCCTTTTTTCCCAGCTGGGAAATCATCATAATACGTCTCTTCCCGCTTTGGGTTGAGCCGAAGAAGTATTAGACTTTTACTGACTTAAAACCCATATTCGTTCCTTTGCCTCGAGTGTGTGCGATCAAGTGATCACCCTCAAAAAACTTACCCTGAACATAAACAAATGTCTCAGAAATTTCCACTGCTGGAAACTATTACAGACAGACGGACAGGTATCAAGTTCTTACTAATAGATTCCTTTTTTTCCTTTGCTATGGATAGTATGCTGACTAATCCTTCAAGCGTGTTTTAGAGAAATTTAAACAAAGAATCTGAATCTTGAATAAGTAATTCGTTAAAATCTATTCGCTATTCTTTTTTCAGCAGAGTGTATAAAGAAAGCTTTTCTAAAAATATGTTTCTTCTCTCATTTATTATGCTAAGAGTTTTCAAAGACCGCACTTGGCAACTAGCTTATATTATAATAACAGCGAAATGAGCTGGGGAACGTTTTGTGGAGACAATTTGTCATGGCTGGTTTGAATACTATGCGCTTTCACGAAAAAAGGTCATCATACCAAGAATAGTTCGCAACGAAACTTAACTTGCTTTTATGACTAAAGAAAATTTGTTCTCTATTGAGTGCAAGGTACCGTTGAAGAAAAGTTCTAGGCCTCACTAATAAGTGTTATATAGGTAAGTGAAAATAGTGACAATAGCGAAATCATATAAAACTACCACCAGCTAAGTCAAAGGTTGATTTGAAAGGGTCGCAATTTGAATATTGCTATTTTTTAAATTCTAGTTAACTAACGGTTAACGACACTTATTTTTTGCCTTTATCCAAACTTTAACTTTAACAGTTGGCAAAAATAAACTGTTTTTCGTAATTTGGAAGTAGGAATATTTACTGATCTTAAGATAACCAAGATAGATAGAATATTATTTATTGCACACCACATAAATACAGGATTGGTTACAAGCATACTTAATAAAGCGAAACCTTATAAATTCAAATCGTATTACATTTTTGATCTCGACCAATATATAGGCAATATCTGTTGGATATTTAGACCAGTCTGAAAGTTTCCAACATCTACCCATTTTGAATGAGAAATGAGGCATCTTAACGATCTCTACTTTTTAGGGTACCGTCGCGTAGTCAAAACCTGTACCTATCCGTTGCTCCAGATAACCGAATGCCTGTTTTTCCTTACGTCCGCGTTTCTTTGTGTGCGCTTGTCTGCCCATATGTATTTCTGTCTATTCATACCTTCCTTTGTCTATACGTTTGCCTATACCACCTGTTTGGACCGTGACAATGACAATTGAAATATTCACTGATGATGTACTTTTGTTTCCGATATAACAACAAGTTTTGGGCTCTCAAACAATAAAAATGAATTCTTGCCGTTTTAAAAGATAATAGCACGGAACCCTTGGAGCGCAAGTCTGACTTACGCTTGACCAGTTCTGAGTTCAGTCGAAGGGAATGCATATTTGAAATATTATTCGGTAATTATAGTTTTGACCTCTGAAGTCTTTCTTTGATTGTTAATGGTTGATGGTTCTAAAGAAGTTCTTGAATCGTCAAACGACCAAAGAGTTTTGGGGTAACTCATTCGTTTAAAAGGACTTGGTAGCCCGTAAAACCTTGTTTATTGATGCAAAGATTTTCTTTGGAGATCTGAATTTTGATAAATAATATTAAAATAAAGTGCAATATCTCGAAAAAATAAAACTCTTATTCATTTTTATTCTACAAACATTTAAATTTATAGAAATAACATTATTAACACTATCTTTAATGCTTCATGAAATAATTATTTCGACGAGTTCAATTAATTCATTAACAACGCGTCAAAGTTATGCTCGGCAAAATAGCTTTTCATTGTAAATACACTAAAATTTTAATGATTGATGAGAATTGTAGAGTTAAATTATTTTGAATTTGTAAAAAGTTAATTTCGTTTAATTGCATTGATGTTTTGCTTTAGATATTTTTTGTGTTCATCAGTCATCAAAAACCAACAATTTTGTAGTTTATAATTAGCATTAATGTAATGTAGACCTAACATCAACCAATAAATCATTACAAATTCAGACTGAAACTTTGAAATACCAGAGCGCCTTGTAAGATGTCGGTTTAAAAGTTGACAAGTTGCATCCGATCCCTCGGTAGAAGTTGCTACCGTGTGAACAAGTTCAAAAGCGGATAATTAAGTCCCACTCGCCATCCGGGCCGAACTCCCGGGGTAATTCATTTGTCGGCCGGGTATTTTGGACCGGGTTTCCGTGTTCAATTTGAGGTTTATAACCTGTTTGTTGTAGATATCTAGATTTTTCCTTCAGTGCATCACTTTACAAATTAATCGATACAAAGGTCCATGTTGTTTAAAATTTTGAGGAGTTATCCTAAAACAAAAGCACTTTGATGAAGCCACGAAGTTTCAAATTATTTCAAACCGTGGCTTTTTATGAGCAAATACAGAGTGATATAGTAATAGAGTGAGCAGGTATTGAGTCTGATCCTTCGCCTCGAACCGCCTATCCTTTTCCGCCTTCTTTACTTTTATCCAGGAAAATAGTGGCACAACTTTTTTTGAATGAGGTTTTTTATGGAATCCCAAAGTAAGGATTCTAATTCTTATGTCGCATGGGCTCCACAAACATCAAGTCAATACACAAATACACCCACAAGCATTCGAGGATCACAAATGTTTTTACTACGCGGGGATCAAAGCCGCGTTTTCTTAGATAGTCATAATTACATGTTTACAGTTTGACAAAACAAGTGTAACAAATTCGTATATATAACTGTTAGCTAGTCAGACGTTACATGTTTCTCGTAGCATGTAAAGTCATATGCTTGAATCTGATCTCTCTCGGGGCGTATCATATTGACGTCTTATATGATTATCGGATAGAGGCGAACATCACTAAAATCGTGGTTAAGCAAATTCAAAATACATGCGGTGTTATCTTAAAATAGATTTGGTGTTATGATCGTCAGCTTGTTTCAGTTTATAAGTGGAGTTGTCTTCTTTATGGCACTTCACCGACCTGAAAGGCATAAAAGTGAAAATTTATTATTCTGTCTTTTTAATTTACTTTATAAAAAATGGATCTTTGAATACCAATTCGGTCAGTTTGATAGATACTGCTGTATTTAAACGTTACTTTATGTTTTCAAAATTATATAGGAAAACTAGCTGACCCAGCAAACGTTGTTACACCGATTTTTTTTTGTTGTATGTATTTTTAATGCCACATTATAAAAAAATAAAAACAAACAATATAGTCCAAAAATAATATTTTTTTTAGTGTACAACAACCCTTATCAATTGGGGGTGTGAAAAATAGATGTGGTTCTATTCTCAGACCTACTCAATATGTATTCAAAATTTCATAAAAATCGGTAAAGCCGTTTCGGAGGAGTTCGATAACTAACATCGTGACACGGGAATTTTATATATTAGAGAGATAAACAAAACGAAAATATAATTTTAAGAACATATTTCTTTTTAAGATGTTCGTATTCAAATTCAAGAAAATCTCAAACTGTACTACAATTTAAAATATCCGGAACTGAAAACTAAAATATATTTTAAAGAAGAACGTTTATTATAGTTTCACTTCAATTGTAACAATTTCTTTCCTAGACATTTCAAGTAGAAATATATTTTATAATTTATTTCCATTTCCAAGTAAAGTAAATATTTCCCGTTCTGATCTAATTTACTTTGATAGACATTCTGAAGTGTCTAGACTGCTCCCTGAGTACCAGCACGGTTGGAACCTAGCTTAGGAATACTAATGCCTCTTGTTTTTTTTTCTTTTAGCACTAAAGTTAATTCCCTAGATTATTTATTTCAAATAGAGATCGGATTTGACTTCAAAGAGGTTTTGCTTCTTTATTTTAAATAAAGAGTTTGGAAATGTGTATTTGTATTCAGTAATCCAATATTAAAATATTTTAAAACTAGCTGTTGCCCGCGACTTCGTCCGCGTGGTTAGAAGATATAAGTTATAATTTATACCTGCCTTCTATCTATCTATCTTGTAGGATTCAGTCAGCGTTTGCAATGTAAGCGCAAAAAATGTGTTTTTTTACGACCTCACATTAGAAACCACAAAAAATGTAGCCTATGTGTTATTCTGATGTATAAGCTATATTGTGGTAAAGTTTCATTCAAATCCATTCAGTAGTTTTTACGTGAAAGAGTAACAAACATTCGCCTAAAAAATACTTACAAACTTTCGCCTTTATAATAGTAGTAGGATTTTAATTAACACACTTTTTAATTTTTGTCATGATAGGATAATGTTATCATTATTTTTTGATTGAAGAATTAATTTAATTAATTATAATGTTGACAATGATTAAGGATATAAATTGTAACTTGAATCTCCTGAATAAGCGTGAAAAAAAGAGACACCAAATCTGAACCTGACAACACAATAAATCATAATAAAAATGTGATAAATGTCTTCTTAGCTTAAATAAGAAATTATTTAAAGCTATTTTGTTTCAAAAATTGTAACTTAGAATTTTACTAAGTACAACTGTTATTCAAATAAAAAATTGTAGAGCGGAAAAATGAAAATTGTATTTAAACCACATGATATATTAACCAACTCCGAAATAATACGAATTGACAGGCACAATGAAGAAAAACTTTTACAAATTGACTTATATAATGTTCGCTAGCTAAATATTTTTTCGGGCGGTTGCCAGTGGCTCTGAACATTTTTTTCGACAAATATTTTTCGTGGCGCGTTGGTTTATTTGTACCGCCACTTGTTTTACTGCCGAGCACAAAATTTCACATCAAAAAAAGGAAACATAGTTTTTGTTGAGATTTGGGGCTATGGCAATGGCGTGCGTTGTTAGCTGTCGTTTGTTTAGTTTTGATTTTTCGACAGAAAAAAATAAGGATTCCAGCATAGGATGATTCCGATTCGATTTGCAGGTACTTTTAAACTCCGAACGATAACACGAAGGCTATCGATAAGATGTTAGTGAGTAGTTCCGTTGCTATTATTATGAAGAATTTGAAATTAGAGTTATCTATACGAAGAGATACGATTTTATCACTACAACGCCAAGCAGTCCTGAAGCCAATTCCATCTACTTTTCCTGTTGACCATTCCTAGTTAGAAGTATTATTAGCCATCTCTTGGAAATAGTACCATTAGTTTCTTAGGAGGCTCAGGTTTAATCAGTAAGAGTCCCTCCCTTCCCCTAGATGTATGGGTGTCCAAAAAGATTCCCTAATCTTAAGAAAAAAAATCCAAAATAATCTGCAGCTTAAAGGCAATCTAGCTTCTTGACATTTTCGAACCAACTAATCCTCTAACTTCATAGCCCGTATTTTAATGGTGTGTCATCTGTATTCGTATATTTTAGTTAAAAACTTTAGGAGGAATATTCGTGCTAGTCTGTGTATAACATAAAACATTTAGGCTGGAAACTCAACCATTAGTTTCAATATTGTCCGACTTAATTTTGCGGAACGGGGAATGAAGGCTTGTCGCGTTTATTCATCCATTTACTATTATTAAATTAGCTATGTTAACCGGAATATTATCAAAACTCATTTTGTGTTCAGTTCATTCAAGTCCATTCTCAATTACAGATGTATTTCGTTTTTTAGCATTCTGCTACAAGCTGGATAGCAAAATATTTTTTAATATTTTAGGAAATGACAATCGATGCAATGTTCTTTTCTTTTAGTTGGTTTTCAGATGGTATAGCATACAGAATAGCAATTATAAAATTATGCAACATACTAACTGATCATAAAAAGTCGCAGGCTGAAAGATCAGACGAAGGCAATACGCAGAAAATTAGAGTCGACGGCTGGTATCTAAGAAGCAAACGTCTGTAGGCTAAAAGAAAATAAGTAATATAGAAGCTTAATTAAGTTTATTTCGTAAATGTATTAGGAAACAGGCCCTAGGGAAACAGTCAACAAACAGTCTCGAAAAATTTGTTTCAGCCACTGAATTTATTTTATTCCTCAATATTGGTCTTAGGCAGGAACAAAGAATAATGTCTCGACTCTCTCGTCATGACATCGATCGACAAGAGATGTCATTCCCAGACTTTAAAAGTTTTCTATTCCAAGGTTTAAATTTTCTAGGCTCTAAAAACATACTTGAAGATATACGACTGGTTTAAAAACGCGTATTATCTAGACGAAACTCCTTAATTTACAACAATTCCGTCCAAAGCCACTTCATAACACGGTCCCGTTAGCAAGCCTAAAAGTTACATCAATAAAAAGTAACGTAGTTTATCTGCCGCTTACATCCTTTTAAAACTCTACCCCTCTCTCGTTCTCTTCTAGTACGTGGTATACTGCAAATCATCAAAAGGTACTAAGCACCAAACTTGTAGGAACCCTTTTTATTAGGGACTCTTTATTTGCTACAAAGTTTTGTTCGACACGTATAGTTTAATCAGGGTGCTTAATGGTTACTGCCCTCGGTTCACTGAATTGTCACTGCGAAATTTCAGCTGCTAGTACATTGACCTTAGGTCTTTCAACCCCTATATACATCATCCAGATATAACATTTTTCAGGGTCAACGTCTGTATTGTGAGAATGTTGGAATCCTTTATCACGATAAATGCGGTGACAAAGAATATCAAAAATATTTTCCATTGAAACCGATAATGAGATCCCCGATCTAGAATTCCTTTCAAATTGGAAGGTTTTATATTTCAATTGAGTATAAACCGTTTGGACGTTTTGATTAAGCTTTAAGACATTATTTTTCTTCGAAGTTAATGATGAAGGATTCTTTCCTTTTTCATTATTTTGTTCACTCTGAATTTTATTCAAGTCTTTTAAAATATTCGCTGTTTTGAGATATGTACATATAGTTTATTTTCGGATATCAGTATGTATGAATTTATTTCTATGCTACCTCTTTATTTTACAATATTAATCGTTACAAATAAAAAAGAGCATTTTCAAAAAGAAAGAAGTCGTTAATAAAATTGGTCAGATTAGATTTGAAAGAAAAAATTGAACTAAATTCTACACTATCTTAACAAAAATATACATATAAATACTTGCAACCATACCATACTTAAAACAAAACATTGTGCATTTTTTATTAAATCTGCTCCGAAGCCAGCGTTCTATGTGCAACCAGGATATAAACAGACGTTACTTTGAATTTGCATTACAGAGATTGTGGCGAACTTGAATGGAGCTATTTTCCCTTTGTTGCAAACACAAGTGCATTAAGTAAGTATTTTATGGCCTCGAAGATATTGAAATGTGGAATGAAAGTTCAGGATGCAGTGCTTATCGGAGGTTTGAATGGGAAATTTCTTGGTCAATTTTCGTTTGATATTGGATGCAGGTGGCAATGAACCGGTCGTGCTGGAGAAGGAGAGGCCTATGCCCAGCAGTGGACAGCTATAGGATGATATGATGATTGGGTAGTGTATTTTATTTAAATGCTTTGAGGTTTTAGTTTGATATCAATCTAATGATGGTTGCAGTTACCAGCTTAAGGGTAGTTTTTATTGAAGTTTAAAATTTTTAGAAGAAAGTGGATGACATAATTATAATGTGACTGGGAATTTTAACGTTGACTCCAAGAAAGTTAAGAGAAGTTGTGAACGAGGTTCAGGTAAATTTAGCCGATACATAGAACACTAAATAACATAACGTCAGTAACTCAGATTGTGGTTTGCCGACCTCCGTGGTCGAGTGGCGTACGCACCGGTTTTAAGGTGTCGCTAGCTTTGAGGTCCCGGGTTCGATCCCCGGTCGAGTCAATGTAAAAATTCACATTTCTACATTGTCTCGGGGTCTGGGTGTTTGTGGTACCTTCGTTGTATCTGAATTCCACAACACAAGTGCTTTAGCAACTTACTTTGGGTTCAGAACAATGTATGTGATGTTGTCCGCATGTATTTATAAATAAAAATTCTGAATTAATGAAAACATAGGATGTTATGAATGGGCTATTTAACCGAAAAAAGATGGAACACTTAAAACAAAATAAAGATAGCGAAGAAGATGCACAGAACAAACCGAACCTAATGGTAGAATGCCCATTAGAGTTAGCTTACATGAAAATGTACACCAACATCTTCTATTAGATTAACTACAGCAATATCGAACGGTTTACATTTTTTGCCTCTTTTCCATTCCACATGAGTTGGTTTCTCGTTTAGTTCGCGTCACTTGCTTTAAGTTTTATTTGCTTTTTTGTTGTTACTTTAATTTACTTTTGCTGCGATGTTAAGGAATTTACATTAAACACTATTTAGATTTAATCGAATTTGGGAAGGCATTTGTTGCGTGATGTCTTATTATTTAATAGTGGATAGGTCGATAGGTCGCGAGATTTAAGGTCATAAATATTTGTGCATAATTATAAGCATTCTAATGATCCCATGAAGGCTTGAAGAAATATCATTAATATTCTTTATGGGGGGGCCTAAATGCTCGCCTTCTGCCAATTTTGATGGAGATTAGGTATCAATCTCAAATCTATTCCAAGCAAGTTTCAAAGAATCAATAATACTAAAACTAATCACAAGAACTTGAGTAGTCAAACATACTACACTATACTTCCGAAATTTCTCTTCACAAGGTGTGAAATCAATAAAGCGTGTTCTTGTCACGTTTTGATATAGCTGCTTCCTCTTTGAAATGTCTCGCTGTCATAAATCACGGCAAAGATTGACGTCGGGACTGATCTATGAATTTGGGTTGCTGTAGAGCCATGTTATGGCGTAGAACATTTTGGAGGATGATTTTGTCTTAAAACGGGCATCCTAAAATGATGGTACAAGTGGGTGAAGTTAAAGTGGTGGTGTTTTTTTAATAGGGAATGCACACGGTATATTTAACTACATACGGTATATTTAGTAGTCAGCTACCAAACACACTTTTTCAATTTGTTCATAGAAACAATATAATTTTAGATGCCGAAAACAATCAAGGTTATAAAAGTTACAATACAATTGGTATGCTCTAAGTAGGGCAATAATTGCTTTGAATGTTGGGACGGAAAATCAATAAGGGTGAAAAATGGAAAGAATGTATAATTTCATATTCCTTCTTGGCTTTGAAGAGGCAAAAATGGCAATTAAATTAATTTCAAAATTCAAATTTCCCTTGGAATGGAACTGTTATAAAACATAATTATTACATTTCCAGTCGAATTTTCCGGCATACCAAAAAATGGCAATTCACCGAAATTTCAATATTGCAAATAAAAGACGTTGATTAGTCTTTAAACTGGTTTATGAAGCTCTTACCTTCATTTTAATTTAAAATATCATAGTTCTTGGAGTTCGTTTGCTCAATTACCCAAATGGAATATAGCCCGGCTCCATAGCCTTTTTCAAGATACAAAATTATTTCAAGTTTTAATGAATAGCCAACACTTTGGCACCGACATTCGTTAGTTTCACGATTTTAATTACACATTTAAATGTTGGTTTAAATGATTAAAATAATAAGGAACCGTTGTAAGCGCTTAATTTGGGAATTGAGGATGGAATTTTAAAGGGATCGGAATATTGGGCCGGTTTATTAGTTTGTGTAATTAATTATTTATAATACTGATATTGTTTTCTGATGCCAATAATTTTGGAATTAAGAAAACCCGTTTCGTACTCATTTATATTTAGGATTATTTTGTAATCATCAGTCATCACGGTTGCTAACCGTCACATCCATATAAGTAGGCAGTTATTGATCTGCTAAGATAACAACTCTTTTTCAATACATTACGTCATTTAAAGGTGACATCAGATAGTTTTTCTCTATGTACGCCACATGAGGTTATGAAGGACTGTATATTACTGTGAACCTTCTCTACAATATGAGAAGACACTGGTTATCACGTAAACTTACCATACAGTACCAATTCAAGGCAATAATATTGTTAACAATGCTCTTGTGAACACAAATATCTGCAATTCCTGGGAAATGCTTGAAAAATTGTTGGCAAACATGACGATACTAACAGAACACAGTGTTGGACATCGGCATGTGACTATAATCCGCTACACAGAGCATGGAGCTTAAATCCCGTCTGACGGTGCATCTCGAAAATAATTGGGAATAAGAAAACAATGGTTTACAGCGAATGTTTTCTTGTAGAAGACTGTATGGAAATTTGATTCATGTTTGATTCTTAAAATCGCATCGTTTGTTTAAAGATACACGTTGTTGGGTCGTTAAATTCATTGCTTCTTAAAGATGACGCTTATGCATCGATGTTTAAAATACACACAATATAGGTAACATTGGGTTTTCAGAAAAATATTTTTAATTATTGTTGCACGTCGTTGAAATACAGTGTCGTCATTTAAAAAAACCGCATTGTAAAAAGAGTTCGAAAAAAAGTATAAATAAGGTCATTTCACGAAAACTTCTTCACCGCAAAAATGATTTAATAATAACAAAACAAAAAAATAAAAGAGCGTCAACAATGGTTCTTATCTATGATAACCGATCTCTTTTGGATAAGTTAGGGTGGACATGACGGGCCTAGACACAGATAGTAGATTAGTCTGTGCCAGTGCCTGTGGCATTGGCCTACCTGTGGCCTACTTAGCCATTATTCTTATCGGATCCGCTTTCATAGGAAAGTAAACTGAAATTCATCGTCTTATGCAGTAGTAATTATACCCTTTAACCTTCTTTATACATTCTGGCAGTGAGACATAAAAATATTGTTTTGTTATTCTGTTCTGTAATATATTGAATCAAATATTTTGCAATATCAACACGCTGTCATAAACACATGTTTTAACTCAAGACTCTACGCGAGATGCTACGCGTCGCTGCGCGCTGCTACGCGCTGCTACGCGCCGTTACGCTAAATGTAGAGCACTTCCACAATGACATCAGTCCGGTAGGAGACGACCAACTACGACCACAATATCTTAAAGTAGTGGAAGCGAGACGGCGTGGTACATGGCATTTCGCTTACGAAACTACAACCGACTGACTTTGAATTGGTGTGTCTTTTTTGGACAACACCTCGTAGCACGGAGTCATCTGATTTACATAATATATTATCTTTTCTAACTATTTATGCTGTTATAGTACATAAATACATAATTTACTTCTGTACTATGAAAGTATATACAGCTATATCATTGTTTTAGTATTCCATGCCGCCATCTCAATTAAGAGTCGATCGCGAAGTAATTACGTCTGTCGCCAGTCGCTACAAATCGTTGTAATCGTAGCTTTTCCTCATAAGGTCTTTAGGAATAAGTCAGTTTTTCCCGTCGACGCTTTTAATTTCCTTATTATTTAATTATTTCTCTTTTCCTCAAGTTATTATGTTATAGTGTAAGTCAAGTATTTTATACTTTTTACATTTTGTGATTCATTTTAACGTGACGATACCCTGTCTATTTTTAAATAAATTTAAGATTAGAAATAAGCCGGTTCGATAGAGATAGTCTAAATAATATAAAATCAAATTAAATACAACCTAGCGACAGTTGCACAAAGAACCATGACCCAATAATTTATCTTTTTTGTATGGAACAACAAAAATATATCTTTAGATATACGAGTATGTTACTACAAAAGACCACATTACATTGTTTGTCTCCACAAAAATATTAAACAATAACTACACAAACACGTATTGACTGTCAAAGTTTCAGTGACCGACTTTGGGTAGATATTTCATATTCGGTAGACTTTGGACTCGGGAGTCCGGGAACCGAAGTCTCTTAATTATTTCTCAAAGCTTTGTCCCCATCTGAAGTCCAATTTGTTCTATGAATAGACACATGGGTTTCATTTGTAGCGCATCTCAATAGCTCTTATAGTCGGAAAATGAACGGCAAGTGATTTCAACGCCCAATAACGGTACTGGGATTTAGATTAAGATGTTTGAAGTGGGATAGATTTTGTTAAGAAATACTTTTTAAAACTGTTTTTAAACTTAACTTGCCCTTTTAATACAGAAAAAAAATCATGTAAAAAAAAAGATCTACCTTTCTGAGTAAGTTGTAAGTTTCGGCAATTTATTTTAAAATCTTCTTCTAATATATGAAATTCCCGATTCACGATGTTAGTTACCGTACTCCTCCGAAACGGTTCGACCGATTTTTATGAAATTTTGTATACTTATTGGGTAGGTCTGAGAATAGAACAACATCTATTTTTCATACCCCTAAGTGATAAGGGTTGCTCACACTAAAAAAATAATATTTTATTTTTTGGACGAAATTGTTTGTTTTTATTTTTTTATAATGTGGCATTTAAACTACAAACAACTAGAGAAAAAAAATTATGCAAAACAACGTTTGCTGGGTCAGCTAGTAATGATATATTTTCGACTTCAATTTGACAATTATAGACCTATAACTTTAGTATATTGATGACTGGGGGACGTATTCAAAGACTTTTCTTGTCCAAACCTTCCACAAAACGACTTCTTCCTCAGCATAAATAAACTGTCCATGCCCAACTTTTATCTGTGACAGTTCCCAAATAGAACGACCGAAAACTTTTTAGATTTTCCCTTTTTTATTCGTGTCAAAACTGGAGTATAAAACTAACGTTGTTAGGAAAACCGCCGACGGTGCGTAAACGGTGTTAACGGTGGTCGGGTGCGAAGCTAAACGAATCAATTTCGTTTTATGGTTTGCACGATCCAATTATTCATAACTGCTGCAGCTAAACGGGAAATGGCTATCTCCAACAGTTATTACACCTTTCCTGTAGTTTCGATACATTTTATATTTAAAAACTTTGTAGTGAAACGTATTTACTGAGTGTAAATTTTGACTCATATAATTAAAGAGATACGATTATTTTGTAATAGTTTACTCACTTGTATTTATCGAGGTAGCTCGAATAGTTTTAAATCAGATGAGCTGATGGCGGTCAGGTTGCGAGTCTTTCATTTCTTCCTCAATACGAAATGATTTGAAACTGATATATAATTCATAGTTACGGTTCTAAATAAGTTTTTGTTTGAAGTACCTGATGATTTTGGTAAGTACAAAACTCCATAGCATCTCTAATTTTTCCATTCATAGTTTACTGACAAAAATATCAATTAAAACCACTATAATATATTGGTTAAAACATAGCCCCTTAATATAGAGGATTAATTGCTTGTAAAGAGGAACCAATTTAGAACAACAATGGGTAATGTTGTTTTAGTTTCAATCAGTCATTTAGCTAACGAGAGTAGGATTGCAATTGTCAATACTCCTGTAGTTGATGACACAGAGAGGTAAGCAAATAATGATTTCGAAAATTTTCTATCGGAACTCTTTGACACACAAAATAACTAAAAAGTTACGAAAATGACTGATACCGAAGCTTATGAAACGCAAAATTGTAAAAAAATACTTTCACGTACAAGTAAATAATAAATAAAGAATACACGTTTGATACGTACCACGTAAATGTAAACTAAGTAAAGAATTAAGGTAGGCATTTACTCAAAACTCACAAAATTAAAACAAAAGTTTTTAAAATAATAATTTCGACTAAAAAGTGCCAATCCAATCCACAAATGTAGCTTGTGACTAACAAATACATCTAAAATACGTATAGTGTATTTAGATCAAGTATTCCGGAGCTAAAGATAAATATTTCCTTTTAATTCTGTTCTCTATCTTCGAGATAACTTCATTAAGAATGTCAAAGCCGTTGGTGCTTGTAACTGAGACTTCGCTGAAAACAATTAGAGAACGATTGCTTGAGTAAAAACTTACGTACTTGCTCTATTTCGATGATTAAATTTAGTTTTTGCTTGTTTCGTTTTTGAGAGTAACTTGTTTTCGTGGAGAAAATAAAGTTCTAAATTAATAATCTCTTATCTACATTATTGATGTTTTTATGTTAAGGGTTCTTTATTAATCTTTTTTTTATAATAGAATAGAGGCTCTTGTGATAAAATATCAATGGAAAAACAACACATTTATTGAAAAAAAAATACAGCTTATCCAACTTACACTAAATTAAATTTGAAATAAAAACAGATGAGCTACTTATAAAGCATTTTAATTATTTATCCGTAATTTAGTTGTATTGTTCCGCCAAAGTTCAGCGTAAGAAATGTTCAAGTACTATATTTATTACATATACGTATCTCCATAGTAGGAAAAGAATCAAATTATATAATATACTGCAGGAAATTTTACTTTGTTAGAGTTAATTCACACATTATTCCAGTGTTGAAATTTCTCGGAATGCCTAAACAGTGCCACAATACGCTTATTACCTCGCTGGCAATATTATTTCATTACAAACAATGTGCGTTCTGCTAACTGCGCGGAAATTTTGTTCTGTTGCCTAATTTAGTAGAATATTAACTAGTCGCAGTGTTTTGACTAATATTGTCATTCATTAATGACTGTGAAGTGAAGCTGGTCTATTTTACTTGCCGTTTTAGATTGTAACATACATTTTGGGATGTTCTACGTTCTGTCCGATTGTGTCACTAATCTGTATCTCATGAACTGCGATACCTAGACAGAACATCATCATCATCATCAGCCCTTGTTCGTCCACTGCTTGCATCCAGGTCCTGCCAGCCATCTTGCGCAGATCATCACTTCACCTAGCCGTCCTACACTATGTTTGCCCGCAGAAGCAGTTGTTTTTTCACAGCGTTTTTTCTACCACTGTCACTTACACTAGGAAATTCTTATAAACAATCTAATCTTGTCTTTCTTATCTAATCGCGATCCTTGCATAACCCGCTTTTGACTAACGAACTTTTACAAAAACAGATTATAATTATGACCACGAGTTTCTTCGAAGTTATGGTGAAAATGTGATTAACAACTTTTTGAACTGTTGAAGGCTAACATTTACATAAATTTAACTTTGTTCACAGTATTTAAACTGTTTTCAAACTTACGTCACTCGAATTATAATGGGTTCTGACCTTCTGGGCCTATTACGGAGACGAACCAGTCTGGTGTGACATTTTTTCTTTTTAAATTTTGTGGGATAGAGGTGTGTGGATTCGTAACATTGTCGTGTCTGTTCGATCATGATTAAGGACTTCATTTAGGTTTGTAACTAGTCGGGAGATCCTGATAAACACGCTTAAGATATCCGTTCTTAAAAAATTACGATACCTAAGCCAGCTAAGAAAATAATGAAACAATTTTCTTCAAAGCGAGTACCGGATGGCGAAAACATGTTACTTCATATTCATGGTATAATGGTCACAAATAATACAAAATGCTAGATAAGTTGAAACAAAATACTATATCTCAATTTTGTATAACATCCTAATTTGCCACAAAATAATCTAGTCCATAAAAATACGCTTACATTTTCGTAAGAGTTCACCGTACCGAACCGTACTAAATAAAACTGACCAAAGTATTTTGTATCATGCAAATTCAACTTCCAAACACGGTCAATAATTTAAAATATATCGGGCCTGTATATCGGAAAGGCTTTGAGTAATAAATACTGTATCGACGTCAGCGGCGGGATACAGCCATCGTATTCAGCAATTCCCGTACGAAACTACGTGTTTTTCTGTTTACCGTCCCCTATTCGATTTTTATGTGTTTGGGATGCAATGGTGCTGTATATTGATTTCGTTTTACCACATTGGTAATGGTACCTATGTGTAAGTAACGATCGATTAAAGATAAGCTAATAAATGTCAACAACTTGATAATAATAATGGTATTTCGTCAAATTGCGAGTTTCAGAATACTTAAACATTGACTGTTGTTGATTGACAACACTTGAGCATTTAGAGTGGGTTGTTGTAAGCCAAGGATATAAAATATACTTGAGGAAGTTTAAAATGTATCAGAATAGAAAAGTTAAAGTGAAGTGTTGTTAACCCAGCTTCTATATTCGAGTGTCGCGTGACAAGTTTTAACTCGCAAATGTATGGAAATGATATTTCGATTGGATTAATTAGGTGACTTTGACTGGTCATCTCCATAAATTCGAAAGTATTCTATCAACGCTTGCCAAAGTGTCACTCAGATAGAAGGGCATTTAGGGGATGACTTATATCAATGCTGAATTATATTTTAAGTCACAACTTCCACTATGAATATGGCTCACCAAGACAACTTAAAGTAGAAAAATATTCTCCGATAAATCCAGTAGGATCCTCTACGATATCACCAACGAAATTGTGTCAAACAGTTATAAAACCCTCAAACTTACCAGATATAGTTTGTTACATACACTTCCCACTAAGGCAGTACCTGGCTTCAAAGTTGGCGTTTCAAAACTTTCCCCGGTCTGCGGTACTGTCTTACATATGCTACGGGGTGAATGAGAACATGACGTAGGTTATAATAATGCCCGTGGTATTAAATCTTGTGAGAATTGGAAGGAGAAGAATTTGAAAAAAAACGTTCTTAAGTAGGTATACGTAGTTATTAATGCTTAACATGAACAAGCGAATTATATGATTTAGTAATAAGAGCGCTAATAACGGATTGGCGATATTTTGTTTTTTTTTTTTGTAAAATTTCTGTTTTTTGGATAAACAAATATAGAAGTAGTTAGCAAAAATAAGTTAAAACTGGACTAGTAGCAATAATTCTTGATATTTGAATTGCACAAGTTGCTTCTCGCACAAAATCGCACATAAATTATTCCTAAACTACCATTCACTAGGTTTAATTTCTATGATTTTAATTAGGTTTTTCTTCTGTTTTATTTACAAAAGTAACCACGTTTACATGTTTGTACAATATAACTATTATTTTGTATATACGTCTCAGTATTCAGGGTAGAGAAAAAATAAATTCCGTCCCTGCTTTTTAAATGAATAGAAACAGATGTTTATAACCGCTCTTACATTGAATCAACACCATTAAACAATTCATCAACAGCTTCCTCAATCCTAGTAATATTCGAAACAAATGATGTTCACAACCTCTCAGTAACACTTACACAAGTAGATAAACACGTACCTTTAAATAAGATTCTACAATCACGTACTCAGCTCAAGTAGCAGACAGATCTATTGAATGGTACTGAACATTGAAACTGATAAATCGCACAATATAAAAAGGGGTATCGTTTACAATGGATTGCGATGCCAAGCAATAAAATCAAATGTCGTTTGCCAAACGATCTTTTTCTGACCACAGAGACCGTTTACATTGAACGGATTTTAAATTTTGCTTTTAGTATTCAAAATTTGGCTAGTGTATTTAGGCTTGTTTAGCCAAAAAATCGTACAGTACTTTTGGGTATAGAACAATGTAAAAGTCAAATTGTACAATGCCTAGAAATGAAAATTACATGTACCGTTGATTTTTTTTAGAATCAAGTCTAAATTATTTTTCTCGTTCCGAGTCATACCTTGATACAGATTTGTTTTGCACCCTAAGCTGTTGCTTTGCTAAGCATGATATGCATACTAATATTTAACAAATGACATTGTTTAAATAAAATGTCGCATACAGTAAGGTTTTTCGTTTTTCGATACTGCTATAAATTATTTATTTATATTTAATGTTAACTTTAAGTGCCATTTATTTCTAAATAATATAAAATGATTTACTAAAAACTACTAATTTGCTTATTTATACCCGAGAGCTTGAACAGTAACTAAAAATTCATTTGCAAAAATGTTTAATTTTTAATGAAAGAAATTCAAATTGTATTTAATTAACACAAGGTCCTATTATAAAACAAAATAATCATCAACAAAAATCTACATAGTATATTTAATACATTTACAAAAAAAAATCCCTTACATTTAAAATTAAAAAAGTTTTTTGGACGGTGCAAGACATCTTACCGCAATTTTCTTTTCATTTTAAATATAAGTTTCGTACAGTTTCCTTGAAGTTATCTTCTTGACTAGCTGTTTTATATTCTGGCTCGGCATCTACTTTGCAAGCTTATGATCGCTGGGCAGGCGATCGTACGAATTCATAATTTAACGTAAAATGCCTGCTGACTGACCTCTAAGTGTGAGTTAAATTAATAATAACAAAATATATGGGGATAGGTTATTAATTGTGTCCTTAAAAATAAAAATTACCGGTAGAGGTTTTTTTATTACACCTATTTGTTGTCTTTCTATTGTCACTCGTTTTCCTCATTTATTCCACACTCGAGTACTTTGATGTTTTCAATTGAAAATCTTATCACCTTAACCTTGGTTTTCACCAAAGAAAAGGAATAAAAGAAACAGTCCACCTCCACACGTCAGCTCGCACGTCCACACCTCGAGAAGCACTTACAGATTAAAAAAGTTAATTTTAAAAGTTATTAGTATCCACTCTATTAAAAGAAATAATGCTACAGTTATTTCTGTAACCATTCATCTTAATATCGGTATTATCCAACATACAGAAAAAACGTGGGTGAATTTCCTGAATAAGCTTATCCTCATGAACGCTATTATTAAAACTACGTTTGTTACGTTATTTCACCTTCAACGGAAGATTAAATATCGTCCTTTAAATAAACGGAAAACTGATTACTGTTGTTTGGTTCACAGCTTTGGATGGCAATCACGAGTCTCTGATTGTTGCGGTCTCGTGGTTCTCATGGCTATAGCTGTCATGTGGTTGCGGCATCCTTCTCTAGGAAGTTGATCCAGAAGGTCTATTATTAGATTGACTGCAAGGAGGTTTGAAGACGAGTAGTGATAGGCTTCTGGTGCTCTGGAACTGTCTATCAAAATATTTTTGACGTAAACAGGTTGATGATCACTACCTTCATAAACCAGAATCTTTTAAGCACACTTAAATATTGAAATGAAACGACTTTTACGGATTTTATCGCGGTTTAATTTTTGGTTTTAGTTCCCGACGTTTCGACAACTTTGCAGGTATCATGGTCACGGGCAGACCATGATACCTGCAAAGGTGTCGAAACGTCGGGAACTAAAACCAAAAATTAAACCGCGATAAAATCCGTAAAAGTCGTTTCATTTCAATGTCTAACATTCGCGTAAACCTAAGAAACCACTACACACTTAAATATTTAAATTGATTTTAGGAATATTGGAATATTGTAATGATTGGAATAGAATTATTTGGGACGGAATTATGAATAGCAGGTAGATAAAAATTGAATGCAGAAACTGATCACGGCTGAACATATGATACTTCAGGTAGAGAGTAGATGAACAATTAAAAAAGCACTCACCAAAAAGAACAAATATACCTATAGTAACAAAGATTTCCTCTCTAAAATCTTACTTCCAACGACAACCCAAAACTATCTTATTAATTTCCGTCTCTTACATACTCTAAGTGCTTACAATTCCAATCCATTACCTAAAAGCGGGAAAACAGAAACAGCAACTCAAACAACTTCTAGCGGCAATTTACAAAGCTAAAGACTACATCAGTGCAGAAAACGGCATGACTAAGAACAGGGACCTACCACCATCTTCTTAAGTAATATCATCATAATTGTGTGAGCAGGATGGCGCTCTACGCCGAGTAGTGTTCTGTCTCGCTTCCACAAGTGATTCCACAATGACGTGCCAGTAGGCCCCAGGAGCAGTCCGATTAATTTGCATCTCATTTGCGGAGACTCCGTTCGTGTAGCATCAACTTGGTTTAAAATAGGACGAAATTAATGTTTTCTATATTACGTGGTTTGTTTCCGAGCGGTTTATTGCGACTTGCCAGCCAACCGCTCTGCCAAGTTGGGGCATAACGGCCTGAATTAAATGCTACAAAACTTACATTACCCAACAAGTTCTTTTAATTGTATTTTTGGTACATACTGAAGAATTTATTTATCTTGTGAGAAATAGTTCGATCTCAAATCATTTGATGTACGTGGAAATCCTATCCTATCCTTACAATGTATCGTTTAGCAAATTTCCTTGCGAATTGTAATAAGGATGTTGCCTATATTTCTAGTATTAAATTCCTGAAGATGTTATCTTGTTCTACGAAACGGACCGATACTTACTCCGTTACACTTACTGCAAAAAAGTTTGTGCCTATTCGTATTTTGATAAGTCCTTAAGTACAATTTATAAAGTCGATTTTCTATCTAGCATATAGGAAGCTGAAGTAAGAACATCCTCAAGTCCTGGTACGGGTTATACTTATTATTAAAAGAGTAGTAAATCAGTCTAAAGTTATATGGTCGACGTCCGAAACCAAGCGGTTCCGCTAACTTTTCATAAATAAGACGTAAGACAGTTACTCAAGGTGAAATCGTGACGTGAATAACTTGCTATGCAGCGGCCGCTCTGAGAATAAGGGATTCTATCAAAGGGTCTTAAAATTCTGAAAGATATTTATTATTAATAGACTTGCTTTTTATAAGGACTGTTAAGAGTTTTTATGGGGAATTGTGTATTTGTTTTAAATCTTCTGTTTACGATTGTGACTTTTTTAATTTGCAGAATATTACGTAATGACTGATGTTTTGGACATTAAGAATTTAGTGCAGTTGAATAAATCTAAATTCTTTAATATTTTCTTATCTAAATATTGTTTTTCTATTAAAAATAGTTAGCATAGCACAAAAATAAATATTTTTCTTTAGCCTATTTATACTTGACGCACTAAATCGATTTTTAAATTAAAATAATATTTTCCATGACAACACAACACTATCTACTTGTTAACACAGAGCGCCTGCTACATAGATACATACTAGATTCACAAAACAGGGAAAACTATTTTCTCTGCTAATTGCTTTTACGCTGACCCAAGTCTCGACACAACTCATGGGGAATACCAATCAAAACGAAGATTGTTGCTTTGTATCGAATGGGAAGTTAGGATAATTAATTTACTCTGAATTAGCAAGTGTTGCGATCTTATTATACTGAAGTAGTTGGTTCGTTCGCATTTCTTTGTTTATGTTGAGAATTGCGATCTTGCACGTTCAGTGTGTACTGAGAGATCAGACCCACATTTTTACGTACCTTTCAAAACAAGGATACGGAACGATATTTATTTCTTCAACGTTCCTACCTAATTTTTAAGAAGTCTGTGGCTAACTCGAAATCTATGAATAGCAGTCTCGCGGTCTTACCCATAGGCTATCACATTCTCAATCCCCACAAATTCTTTTAAAACCAACTTTTGAAAAAAAAATCTAACATCGTATACAACTATTGCTTTGAAAACCATCTCCCTTTCAATATAGGTACGGAATTTCATTCAAGAGGAAACTCTTCCAAAATAACTTAATTAAACCGGCTAGATCGAAGGAGAGACTGATATTAATAAGTCCCCCAACTGTCTTGCAGCGTTTGGTCATTCAATAAGAAATCGAAGATTCGAGAATCGAAACTGCGATGTTTTACCGTGTTGATAAAACGATACCTAAACAGATACTCCAATGAAATTCCTGATTTTCGAAATACTATTTCAAACAGTAGTTAATAACTTTAGGAATGTTTCTTTAAGACTTTTCAGAAAACAAGAATGTACGTCTAGTCTATGTTATTCCATCGTAGCGCATGATTATGATTCAAATTTTAACATCCTGTTCAAAATTAGTGTTCGTTTATTCGGTAAGCGTAAAGCGATTGATCTCAGCCAACGACTATCTCCTGGTTGTGATCACAGATTGTGATTAATAAGGTTAATTCCTTTTCACAGGATTATAATCATTACTTCCTCAACATGCTTGGAATTATGTAGTTATAATTAGCACGACTATTTATTACTAGCTGTTGCCCGCGACTTCGTCCCCGTGGTTAGAAGATATAAGTTATGATTTATACCTACCCTGTTTTTTTCACATTTTCCATTGTTTCATCGCTCCTGTTAGTCGCAGCGTGATGGTTTATAGCCTAAAGCCTTCCTCGATTAATGGTCTATTCAAAACAAAAATAATTTTTGGACCAGTTGTTTATGAGATTAGCGCGTTCAAACAAACAAAAAAACAAACAAACTCTTCAGCTTTATATATTAGTCTAGATTAGTTATCGCAATTTCTCTATATCGCTCGCAATAAACTATCAAATTCTTATTTCTTTTGAGACGTGGAACTTGATTAGAATAACTTATATTACATTTCGCTGGTTTAAGTACTCCGGATCCAAATGTTTAAAAATAAGTAGCTTACGTTGTCTGTCCGTCCATCTGTCACCATTCATAAACAGATAGGTTAAGCAATGGGTGATGCGGCCACAAAATATGCAAGAGCGATAAAAAATCCGTAGCCTGTTTGTAGAAGACCCATTTTTAACAATTATACTAAGAATGTTAACGAAACTAATAATACAAAACAGTTCAAATCATCGCGTTACAATTAAAACTTTAAGGTTAAGTAATCAATTGATAATTTATACCTAGACTAAGTCCGTCAGATTTCTAAAATTAGAATAAAGAAAACCAAAGATTTCCAATCAAAGTATAATTTGTACTGTTTAAAACATTCTCTTTGTATTACAAAGTTTACCGTAACAGGTAAGTTTAATAACTTTATTGGAAGCCTGTTAGTTCGATATAGATTCTAACAGAATTAATATTAAGAAGTAATTTTGTTTATTTCGAGATTTTTCTATACAACATTTTATATATGGGTGTAGGTTTTGTTCGTTTCATATATCATATAATGCCAGCTTATTTATGCATGCTACGGCTTAGCAGATGTCTTTTTTTCATAGAGGTTTGTGCGGCACCTTTCTAGTTGACTGTGGCCCTCCTCGTGATGGCCACGTGACCACTCCCGGCCACCGAAGGCCGGAGTGATGAATAGTTCACCGTCCGATCAGGACCATTCCCGTTGCGGTCCATGCGCGTCCACGCGCGCCTCAAAGTGATGTCAGTAAGCTCTGCCTTGGAGCCCATTAGAGCTGATGCTCGGAATCGTCGTAAAGGATAACCTCGGTACAAAAAAGACAAAGGAGGACCATTGGTGGGTTTAAGTGTTCGGAGTCTGACACTCCCTTCCGCTCAACTAAAAGCGAGAGGTATCATTTGATGATTTTCCGTTAAGAAAAGGACTTCACGTCGAACAATTTTGTTCCTACATTTTGATACAATATTTGCCTAGCGGCCTCTCTCAACCTTTAACGATATCATAATCAATACAACCCTTGTTGCTCTTCCATTCCAATTATTTTTATATAACAATAACGCTGAAGCAGAATAATAAACTGGACCCTAACATTTTGGGGCTAAAGCTGAAATAAGTTTATCAAGGCATATTCTTATTTGAAATGTAAGGTGGAAATGGGTGGAATTATAAAAATACAGCATTTAAATTCTGTATGTCATGCTATTACGACTCCTCTTTATATGTAAGTATGGTTGATGTACAACCTGGTGTAACTAAATGTATTTCTGGTGGTTTTAAATGGACCTTAGAGCCCAGGCGTGGTTTTAACACACCTTTTAAAGCGTTCTAAGGGTTTTCTTGGGGCCTCGTGTCTTGCTCACAATGATTTATTTCACCGTCATCAGATTATCATAATTTTATAAGGCTAACATGAATTTGAAAGGATTTCAACGGGCATCACTACCGTTACTTTTATTACTAAATCAATCATAGATCTTGATAAAATATTATACAAGGATGTTTTCAACTCCTTAACGAGGATGAAAGACGAAATGACGTTGTCCATTTTTTGCTTGAAAAAAATACATTTAACTTGAAGTCACATGGCAACTTCCATCACAGTGTGAAAATGAAAACCAGTCCTCAAAAATGCCCAAATTTTACAATTATTATACGAGACAAACATAAAACAAAATTATACGTATATAACCATTTTTTACACCCTTTTTATTCATATTACTAGGCAGTAGACATAGACACTCTGATATTTATAAAAAAAGGCTCGTTATAACAAACCAAGTCCAATATAATTTCATGAATATTTTTCTGATAATAACGGTAGAATGTTGACAGGGGATTAATTTTTCATACTTCATTACAACGTTCGACAAAATAAACAAAAGACTTAATTTTACGAAAGACAATTCAGCGAGCCAGCTGTATTTTTTTATGAATTTACGTTGCTGAGTTAAAGCTTGATTTTGTAGGTTGTTCACATATTGAAAGTGTTTACTATACAGTGCCGATAAACGATGTGTTGGGTTTGACTGTAGGGACAGCCAATTGGTACCTACAACAATCGGTAATACGTGGTCTATAGATCACCATAAGAAACCCACTGCGCACAAAGTGGCGTGAGTTTGACCTCCGCATCGTAAAAGCGTTTGTGTGAACCATGAATCCGAAAGCTGTGTTGTCTTTGTTTTTTTTTGTTAAACCCCGCGCGACACAAGGATCCTTTGTTTAAATGTGGGTGTCATTTTTTCTTGAACCAGTCGGGCCACTCGGTTTCACTTGAATACAAACTTCACTAGATACCTACTTTAGATATGTCGTTGTATTATGCTAAATTAGTTTATTCCCCACTTACCAATAAATACATGGATTTAGAAGACGCATTCAGGAAAACTTGTATCACCAAAAAGTATTGCTAATCCTGTTGTGGCACCTGACGTTGCTCAACATGAGATAGAGTGGTTCTCTCACAACATAACTTTAAGAAGTGGCAATAGGCCTTAACAAGGTACAATCAGGTAGGTATAAGCCTATTTGTATCAGCGTTCCAATGTTCTGTATGTATATTCTGCTTTCATTGCCATGGAATCTTATTTGGCAATGAACCCAGCCTACGAAGTTGTGGAATTTATTCTATATTGGGCTTATTAAAGACCTCACGTCCGTTAGATGATTATTATATTATCCAATTGTGTTATTTTCCCTTTCTTCCACATTCTTACTTTGATAGGTATGCTTTGGTCTATATAAAACACACGGCTCCAACTGATTACATAGACACCAAGTTTCATATCAACGGAAGATATGTATTTAAAATATAAGAAAAAAATGTCCAGGAGTCAACTATTTGAATACGAGAAATAATACAATTAATTAAAAAATACGGTGTTGTTTATAGTTTACAAACATTTTTGTATTGAAATAGTGAAATTGTTAATTAAATTGATAGCCGTTGTTTATTTATCCGTTAGGAAAGCATTAACCCTTTTACAGTATCTTGAAGTTCCAGTAAAAAATATATGCAAACGATTTTTATGTTTTTTCTTCATCCGAGATAACATTGTAAATGGAATGTTGTGATATTGTTCTCATTTCATTTTCTTCGTGGAATAAATTCTATTTTTATTTTCTCTGGACGATTTTTTGTTGGCGGAGTCTGCAATGATAACATTGTATTGAACATTTAGAATGTTGACTTAAACACGCTTTTGGGATGTTGACTGAATCATTGAATGAATAAATTTTGAAATGTTAAAGTAATAAGGTATTAATACGACGATTTTAGATTGAAACTTAAGACATAACACTTGTTTTAAAGTTTTTGTGTCGACTTACTTTCGTATTATTGAATGCTTTTCCTCAGGTAAAAAAATCACTGTAAATGTTCAATTTTTTTTTTATAATGTGTGAGGTACATTAAATGATTTATAACTGCTTTTGGAACTTGTCGGGCAAAGCCGATAAATACGCTTGAGAAAACGTTGTATCAATTAATAAATAAACGACTAAAGATACTGAAGCAAAACATCGTTAAGAAAACTGGAAAATTAAATTGGCACTTCTCAGCAGACTGGTGAGGTGATTGAAACCCAAAACCATTGCTATACGGGAAGAGACTTGTGCCCAGCAATTTATAAGCTTACAGTCACAAAAGTGTGTATTTTTCGAAGCCCATTGAAGTCTGCATGAACGCACCGTTCGTTGCAAATAAAACTGCTATTTATAGTTTCGTGTTGATACAATATTTTAAGCCTTCACAAAATGTTCTGATCAGATGTACAAAAGCGAGGTGAGAGTATAACGATTTTTAAGCAAATGGCCCATATTTGTTTTTGGAAACTTTTTAAAATACTTGCTTCATTATAGTTTGAAATATACGGGTGGTTTAAATACTGTTTTGTAAGAATTTCACAGCGCTAGGCTCGGGACCATTAGTCTCTGTTTTATCCAGTCTCCATAGAAAAGTGAGTCCGAATCGCTCAAATGTCCCTTTTTGTTTTCCATTTTCTCACTGCATTTTAATAATTTGATCACTATGAAATCAGGAAGAAACATTCGGCAATTAAACAAATGTTTATCCTACGAAGGGATTGAACCTGCGACACGTCGCGCTTAGTGGATCCAGATCAAAACGAGTTTTCTTATCGGTACAGTGAGTTGTCTAAGACATAACATTAACATTAATATTTATCCTTGGTTAAACACGTATGCTGAAGGTTGTGCAAAAAATAAAATTTAAAGATATACGTATACATTTATTTATAACTCAGACAAAACGACTCGCTGACTATGTGTGATTCTTATTCATGCTTAAATATGCCTGGTGGGGCCAAAAACTAGTCGAGCTATCCCAATGAATACGCTTGAGTAAACCTTTAGGATAAATAATTAAAAAGTCTAGTTTGTTTTGTAACTTAGGAACAAATTCAAATACAAAGCAATTCCTTTCTTTACCTCTCTCAGTTACGTTAAATTTGATTTTGTTTAGGGACTCTTGTTATTTATTGAAGTTTAGAATAGTTACCTTGATAAGGCTTGGTAACAATCAGCCCTTGAAGAAGAACATGAAAATTTAATGAGATAGTTCAAAAACTTGTCAGAAATTAAAGATAGGAACAATGAATTTGAAATTTTGGTTTATTATTACTTGGAAAATTTAAGAGAAAGTTTAAGACTTTGTTGATCAATCTTGAATGATGGAAAAAATTGTTTAGTAGAGTGTGATGGATATTTGGCACTTTTGTCAGGGAATTCGTTTATGTTGAATGACGGCAGAAAATTAATTTCACCATTGGTGATGTAATATATGGAAGCTTACGATATTGATATGCTCGTTTCTTTGCCTAGAAGTCAAATAAACTATAACTTGTCTAAGGTGCCACCACCTCCAGAATCAAAGCCAAGTGTTTATCCCCAGTGGAATTTTAGAAAAGCAGATTTTCATGGTCTTTACTCTGACATTAGAAACTTAGAGTGGACTGATATCCTATCTCAACAGGATATTAATGTGGCTATAGATCTTTTTTACGATAAACTAAATAAAACTATTAATAATCGAGTACCCGCAAAAAAAATCGTAACTCAATGTAAATATACATACCCTGTATGGTACAATGTTGAAATTCTTCGAAATATTAAACTTAAGTATTATAATCTAAAAAAGTATAAGGCAAATGGCTCCGAATTTAATAGAGAGATATATAAATATTACAGAAGTAAAGTAAAAAATCTTATAAATAAATCATTTAAAGAGTATATAAATACATCTGAGAAAAATATCGCTTGCGATCCTTCGCGATTTTGGAAATATGTTAAAGATAAGAGGAACAATAGACAACAGAATAAGGAATTTACGTATCAGAATAAAACTGTAGAAGGCCAGGCAGCGGTTAATGCATTCGCACAATACTTCAGTTCTGTCTTTCACAAGAACCCCCCACGGCTAGATCCAGATGCTGCTGAATGTGAAGCTATGGACATAGTAAATAGTAATGTTATCATTAAGGTTGATACTGTCACAGTGACAGAATTGAGGCGAGCCGTCCGCCGTCTCAAAGCATTATCTGCCAGTGGTCCTGATAATATACCACCAATGTTAGTAAAGGATTGTCTCTCTGCTCTAGAAGATCCCTTATTATACCTTTTTAATCTGTCTCTCCGGCAAAATATTTATCCTGTTAAATGGAAAGTCTCAAGGGTAGCACCAATACCTAAAGGTGGGTCCTCAGCAGATGTATCCAACTTTAGACCAATAGCCGTCCTTTCAGTCTTTGGAAAGATTTTTGAATCAGTACTCAACAACTCTATTTGTAACCAAGTAAAAGTCAGTTTCAATGATTCTCAACATGGATTCCGCGCAGCCCGTTCTACCTTAACTAATCATATACACTACGTAGATTTTCTGAGAATGCATGTTAAGTCAGGTTGTCAGGTTGATGTTGCCTATTTTGACTTCAAGAAAGCTTTTGATCTTGTAGATAATGATGTTCTTCTTGTAAAGTTTTCCGCACTTGGGTTTAGTAAATCCCTTTTGAGGTTCATGGCTGATTATCTTAGGGATCGTAGGCAATACGTTAAGTTAAATAATTATGTTTCATGTGAATATTATACTCGCTCAGGAATAAGTCAAGGCAGCACACTAGGACCTACCCAATTCCTGCTCATGATTAATGATCTGCCAAATGTCGTATCACATGCTAAATGTTTAATGTTTGCTGATGACTTAAAATTATTTCTCTCTGTTTCAAAGAATGAGGATTGTTTCAAGTTACAATGTGATATAGATGCAGTACTGGAATGGAGTGTTCGAAATAAGTTGTCGTTTAATACATCTAAGTGTAATACAATAACTTTTTCTCGATCACGATCTCCAATAAGTAACACATATTTCCTAGCTGGTGAACCTCTTGAAAGTGTGTCAACGATTAAAGATTTAGGTTTAACATTTGATAGTAAGCTCACTTTTCATGAACATGTGCTAAAAATATGTAAGGAGGCAAACAAATCCTTAGGATTCATAATAAGGACTTCTTTTGAATTTAGAGATTTACACATTGTTAAACTTTTATATAATTCATACGTACGTAGTAAGTTAGAGTATAACTCAATAATTTGGAATCCAAATGAAAACTTATATACCCTTATGGTTGAAAAAGTCCAACGTAAATTCGCAAGATTCCTATACAAACGCGAACATGGATACTATCCATTCCTATACCCATCAATGTTTGTATCTGGTATGGTTGGTCTTGATACGTTACATTTCCGCCGACAGTGTATGCTCTTGATTCACTACTACCTGCTAATCAACAATAAGATCGACAATCCATCAGTGCGGGAATTAATATCTTTTTACGTGCCTGACCAATACATGCGTGGTACTGGTGGGCGTCACCATAGACTCCTATGTTACCCACCCGCTTGGCAGTCGCCTCACGCCAATAACTGTCCCACCGCTAAAGCTGTCCATCTAATCAATGATTTCTTAAAGTGTAAACCTGATGTAGACTTATTTTATGATACCCTTAATGTAATTAATACAAATGTCAGATTATATTTAAATAAGTTATAAGAAATAAGTTATTTATGTTTATAAAAAATGTTTAGATTGTTAAATTTAGTTTTAAGTGTTTTATATTCTTTTTTTATTGTTGGTAGCTACTTGATTTTAAATTTTCTGTGTTTAATATGAACGTTAAGTAATGTTTTCGTCCTATAAATAGTATAGCATTTAAGCGCCTTGGTTTTTATGAACTGTAAGCTTTCTATGTTTTTTTTTTTAAATACATTAACTTTAGGAAACCTGTCCTAAGCAGAACAGAAAATATTGTAAAATACCTACAAAAAAAACTAAATGGAATTTATTCTCATCTGTCGCGTCCTCGAAAACCGCAAATTAATATGTAAGTTTATCGTTAATTTTTGTTCTTTTTCTCTTATATAAGATCTGAATAGTAGATCCTAATAGTAAAAAAATAATAATTAGCATTAAAAATATTATTGCTTTTTTCTCTGTAGTCAGATATGAAAGTCATGATTTAATATACCCCTTACAGGACAAATGATTCCATTTCGATCACCTGGACTGTTGGTTACAATTATGAGAAGTATATTAACAGCAACCCCAATAAAACAACTGAATAAAACAAGTTTAAACAAGGTAAAGTTGTTCGTCTGACTACAATTGGAAGCGACACGTATATCGCGTACAGTATTGTGTCATCTAATTCTCAGATATAACAATATTATGTAGAACAGTAAACTTCGTGGTTGTTTTACAGAATGCTTTGTCATGTAACCATGTCGATCTAATTTGTAATTTGAAGCTACACCGGTCAACGCTGTCTCTAAGAAATATATATCAAAAAAATATAAATAGATTTTTAAAATCGAAATACCCACGTTTTTGAATGTCAAATTAGATCAAAATTTAACAGCTTTATAAATGTAGTAATGACACTTGTAAATTGCATTGTCATCGGATTTGAAGTTAAGGTGAAAATTTCAGTCCGCTAGCTTATCGGGTAGTGCCTCAAAATTGAGTTGCAAAAATCCAACCGGAACGACAGACAAACAAACAAGAAAGCGAGTTTATAAAAACGTGGGATTAAAAAACTAGGGAAAATCCCAAAAACTAGGATTTGATTTGAGGTTTGGTTGCTGCATTTGAAACCTACTATTATATTAAGGGAATCATGAAAACGTAAAAACAGGCAGTTTTGACCAAATTAACCGAGAACTCTCCTGGCCCATTCACTTTTAAATAAGGACAAAATCCATACATACAAAATCAAAGTTATGACATTCCCTTTACCTCATCACCTAACGTAACTTAAACTGACTTTTACGTAACATTAATCGTAAACGAAAATATAACATGTCACATGCAAATCTGAACATGATATAATATCGGTTCACAAAGAAATTCATCTCATTTTAATATCCGGGAGTTGATTTTTTTCTTTTGCTTCGAATAATACGGTTATATGCCATATCATTAAGTACCTGGAACATTGGCCATTTATTAAAGGAATTTTGAGATATTGCACAATAAGCGAGACGGGTACCAATTTGATCACACTCTGAGTATAATTGGATTCCAAGATTCACCTGCCAGTGATAATTTATATTTAATTAGAAGACGAAGATTTGAACTAAGTGGTACTGCAATTCGAAATATATATACTGACTATTTCACCGGTGAAAGATGGTAAGTTCAAAATTTAAAAAAAAGTAACCATATGTGTCTGTCTGTTTATGTGAAATATGTACTTACCTGTCTGTTTATCAAGATTACAAAGATTCAAACTATGTTTTGTATTTGTTCTTTGTTATACATCATATTATGTTATAATAATTATACATTTAATACGGTATATTAGTACATCTGATAGAGATACATCTGAGGAGCTCGTGGCTAAGCTATAACCGCATAAATGATTCGATCACAGGTTAAGCTATGCTTGACGCGGTTGGTTCGTAGATGGGTGACCATCTTTGTCGTAGCGAGTTCCTCCGTGTTTCGGAAGGCACGTTAAATTGTGGGTCCCTGCTGTTATTCCTACATCTTTGACAGTCGTTACAGGTAGTCAGAAGCTTGAAAAGTCTGACAGCCAGTCTAACCAAGGGGTGTCGTGTTGCCCAGGTAACTGGGTTGAGGAGGTCAGATAGGCAGTCGCTCCTTGTAAAACACTGTTACTTAGCTGAAACCGGTTGGACTGGTAGCCGACCCCAACATAGTTGGGAAAAGGCTAGGCCGATGATGACGAGTACATCTGATGATTTAAATCTGTTAAGTGCGCAAGACAGATTTCCAAAAAATATGTTATTTTAAATATGGTAGTGGCGGCTTGTAACGTAACTGGGTAGTAAAAAACGTTCTGCAAGTGACGTCAAACGAGATTTTATTTCTCTGTATCTCATTCATTTTTTGTCTATGAGATAAAATAAAAAATATGCATACAATATTTTTTGGAAACCTATCTGACGAATTAAACAAATTTTATTGTTATTACCTATTTGACTATTAGTTAACTTGAGTTGTTTTTGAAAACATGACAGCAAATGCCTAGTTAAAAAGTTACAAAGAATTTGAAAACAGCAAGCAATTTGTCTGTATCGGCATTTCTTATAAAGTCAGCAATGAGTAAGGGAAACGTGTTAGGTAAGCGGAGCTATGAGCTGCCGTAGGTGCAAGCTCTTTATATCGTGCACCTGCTCTTTTATACAATCCCCAATGTTCGCAACAAATGCACCGAATCGTTTTATTGCATATTGTTTTATAAATACGTTCTGTAATATGATTGTTTGGTGTTCTAACTGCTTTTATTTTTCTAAGTAAATCATTTTAAAATAATAATGAAATTTTCCAGCAACTTTGTATGTACGTAGTTCTCATTGAATTTCTCTTGAATATCATATTAATTGTAAACGTAAAAAAATGCACAAATGGCTAAACAATAAGGTTTTAATGCTTCATCGTAATAAAAACAATTGTTAATGATGATGAAAAAACCTGTAAAATACAAACAGAAATAGAATACCAGACCGGAATCGTACGTCGTGCTACCTACCTCGGCATTTCCAACTTGGACCGCTTCAAAGAAAAGAAGCATTTAGGAAACATGCCAGAACTATACCCATTCCGCAAGAATCAAATGCGGCACAATATGAAAAATGCCAACATCCGAGACACCAATGGGAGAATCGAATCGGATATCAGTAGAAAATTTCATATTTATTCAAACTGTACCGGTTGCACCTCCCCCGCGATATTCGAGATATTGAAAACTTTACGTCTTGAATTGCATACGATGTTGGCTTTCTGCGACGAATATATTTGCCATCCTATTTGTACTGTATATGAGATCTTATGAAAATAATCTAAGATTAGACTAGATTTTCCTACATCTAGAAATATATTGCAATTTCCAACATCTGGAGTCTAAACACAGGAAATTGCTATTCTAAAGAAAATAAGGATTTCGTTATTTAAAATACACTTGTTTGGCGTTGGCGTCACAACTCACAACCAAGCCTCATGCAGCTAAAATACCACTAAAGCTAGAAGTACGCTAAAATACACTTTTTTTATTTTTTATTAACCAAGATTGCTGCGTATTTCTATAATTTTTCCGTAATTTTCTGATAATCTGATAAAATTATTATGTCAAGAATTCAACTGTCTATGAGATACAATCTGGTGACTTAAGGACGTACGCATAGACGGACAGACTTTAGAAACGTGATAAAAATTACATTAAAAACAATCAACAAACCAGTAATCACTCAACTAAATAAGCAAAAATTACGCATGCCTCAAAAAGTTCATCAGAATGTATAAACATTTCTGATTGGCGTTCACTTTTGCTCTCAGACTTGTTGATTTATCCCGTTTTTACTCCATGTTCAGAATGCGTGCGTTTGTTTAGGATAAGGAAAATAGTAATGACATAGCATCATTATGACCAGTAAGCCAAGCCTTGTGTTGCCTTTTTCTGTCATTCGAAAAATGTTATGATTTCAACTGTGAAAATTGGAATGATTTTTTTCTTATTCTTAAATATTCTGTCAAATGCGTTTTGGGCGGACGATTAGGATAATTTATTTGAAAGTATGGGATAATTTAAAGTATTATCATTTTTTTAAACGACTAAAAAGTACTGTTAAAATAATCCTTGGGCCACGAAGGTTCCAATAGAATCCCAGTCTCATGAAAAAAGGCACTAAGATTCAGGTCAAGCATTCGTGAATAACACAATAGCTTGCCTACGTGTGTAAGTGTGGTGACTTTAACCTCTCTGACGTTTTCTGTACTCTATAATTGAAATAAAATACCGTATAACAGAAACTCAAAAGTTATATTTAATGGCTAAACATTTTTAAGAAAAGTTACATATAGCCGTACACATAACAATTAAAAATGGTTTAATTGTTGTGACAAATTTTGTCTGATTCCTGTTTTTGTAGCCATTTTTTGGTAACTCGATTTCTTCAGAATTAACATTTTTGATAAATCATATTGGATTTATCAAAATTTATCGAGTTATTTCACTGCATTTCACTACTCTGTGGCGTTACTTTTAGGTCAAGTCTGTTTTCTCTCATTTACTTCATTATATGTTTCTTATATCAATATGTTTGTCTATCCTGTTATAATGTTATTGCACAAGACAAACTAAAACCTTATTCAATTGTTAAAGTTAATTTCCTAAGGTTATATCCAAATATTTGCTTTTAATGTTAGTCTTGTGTTTCTAATTGCTTTGAGCTTATTCATTGCTTGCTCATTGAGTTACTGACGTTAGCTGTTTTTGAGTAAATATTGAGAATTAGTTTGATTCCGGAAATGTGGGGTTCTTGGAATTGTTTGTCGTACATTAAAATATTCATGAGTTCGATACTATTTCTGTTTGAGCTTTCACCCTTTAGTGGGATGGTGTCAGGATGGTATTATATTCATGAGGAAATTACCATATGTGTTGGAAATAATTTAACAAAAACTATTCTCAATGTGGACAAAAGAAAATGCTGTACATATGAATTCACTGTGGGCCATGTATCTCGGGTTCGACCTCCGCGCAGGATAAGCATTGTCGTGGGTGACTTGAATATAAAATCCACCGCAGCATAAGGCTTAGTGTGAACTCGTTTCATAATAAAAAAATCTTCTGGAGAGACCGAATTTTCAGATGCTTGTAAATCGAAAACAAACGTGTGATTTTTAACATCAAGAAAAATATTGAGCTACAGCCGCGCTAAGGTGATGAAGCCATATTTGCCCAAGTGTCGTTTTTCCAACTGTCAGTCTGTAATATCAAGATTCCTCGCAACAGTTCCATTGAAACCTGAACTATTTTCAATAAAGGGATTAACCATTTACGAATCTGCATCGAGTATTCGAAACGTGAAACACCAATCGGAATCGTTTTGAACGTGACCTGTCACGCAAACCGGAGTACCAGACTAATATGTCAGTGAGCAATTTTGTAGAATTTGACATCTGATAGACTGCCCTGTTCCAGAGGAATAATTTTTACTACAATATTTTTTAATTGGCAACAATATTTTGCGTTCGACGTCGGAGTATTGACAAGCGTAAAGAATCCGGAATTTGGGGATGATGTAAAAAATAATTATTGATGCAAAATATGTTGTAATATTACAGCAAGAATTTTAATTTTAATGTATTTTTTTTTTGGAGCGTACTATTAAGATTCTTAATAATTCGTTGGTTTTTAGAACGTTCATAAATTACGATTAGGATTAATTTAAAAATGAAAATCGATTTATTCCGATTAATAATTGTGCCTTCGGCTAACTCATCACTGACCTCTCAAGCGGCCAACCAAAATTTACAAATATCTGTGACCTCAATCGAATAAACAAAGGGTACAGTCAGCGCCAACAGAGGAATACAATAAAAAACCCGTTTGACCTGGATTAATTGTATTTGTAATAAGACTTATATTTCTTCATTATTAGCATCAATAAATTACTAATTGCCTTTTTATTGTGTTGCTTCAATCAGAGCTCATATTGCGTACACTTGTACAGTATCGATATGAATGAAGATTTTAAGATTACATTACATTTTTATTAATTCTAGTAGGACTTCTAAGAGCGAACTTCCATCGCCTAAAGCTACACGGCTGCACGACAACCGCAAGGCTGCTGTTTGGCCGCCCAATTGACACCAGGCTGCCTCAAGAACCGCGGTACTCATTCCAACTAAACTCATTTTAGCGTCAACGGAAATACTAAAGCATCATAATTGTCGTCATTACGGAAAAATTCGACGCACCTTTTAAAACGGTTATGTTTTGAGAAAGTTTTGTGGGTTTTTCTTCTTTCCTTCATTTGTAAAGAAATCTTTGTTCAACTCTTTTTTTTCAACTTTTTCAAATCCCTGCTGCTGACGGTACCCCCAGTCACTTCTGATACACCTGCCTCAGTGATGTTTCGTTTGGATTAACGAATGCGGATGTTGAGTCAAGTTGATTTACCGCCGCGTATCCCCAATAGCGTACGCTGCAATGCGGTAGCTTACTGTCACAGCACATTGTTTGAAAAAGGACATTAACATATCTTGCCTGATGCGGAGGTGAACTAACGTGTTTGTTTTAGATTTATTTGCGTACTTGGATTGACATTATAGGGATAAATTTTTTTAATAACCTAAATAGATCTAACCTAAACAAATCAGTGTATTCATTAAGTTTAGTAGTTGAAGCTGAATACCTTTTTTATTTTTAATTATTTGTAGATGGGATAAAACGCCTGGTTCAAGAGTTTCTATTTTACGTAAAATGCATTGTCCATTTGAATCTGATAATACTTGAAACCGACAAAAAAAACCTAAGTGCGAAAAAAGGCTGTCAAAAGAATTTTGGATTCACAGAAGCATCAGTCTTTCTAAACTCCATTCGGGCCTCGTGTCGAAACGCGGATGTTTATCATTTATACATAGATCCTTAAAGTGAATGATCCAATATTGGTCCCTCATGGTGTCATCCCTTTGCATACAAAGACTTTATTAATTGTTACGTCATGTGACAGTGTTCTGTAGTGGAATAGTCATTGAAATTACACTTTTTTTACCGGCCCCCAATTCTGCTATTTAGAATGGATATTTTGTTATTCTTTAAAGCATTTTGGCAACACAATAATTGGAAATTCAGTCCGGGACGGTACACTCAAGAACAATACAATGAATTTCCTATTATTGTGTTGCCAAAATGCTTAAGAGAATAGGAATCATTTCCAATTTAATCCAATTGTCATTCATTCATCGGCTATTGTAAATAGCAGAATAGGGGCCCTGACTAGTGACTTTGTCTACATACTTCGATTTTCGTCTCGTTTTTAGCGGAACCGTAATGACTTTCCTAAAGTTGTCGATTAAGGATAATACTTGTAATCGCTTATCAAAATTATCAAAGATCTATAAAAGTTGATCCAGCTTATGGGGAGCCTATTTAAACGAACAAATTGTTTCTGTCACTTCAATTATTCAACTCGAACGGATATAGTATAATAGACTACAACTATCGCGCTTAAAATTTGGGCATTCAAATTACAACAATAATCAAAATACGATTTACTTTTAATATCCAGTTTCATTTACAATATTTACCATTCTGTAATTCAGTCCAATTAATTACTTGAAGCGTTAATTATTGCCTGTCGGCCAATTGGAAAGTTAATTAAAAACTGAGAGCTAACTAAGCTTCAGTAATTATAATTAAGTAAGTTAATCTTGTCTGACAAATCAAATTACGTTATCGAAGAAAAAAAACATGGAGAAGAAGAAAGAAATATTTCTACTTTCAAAATTGAGTTCTTCATTCTCAGATGATGCGGTTTCATCGACTTTTGAATAAAGAAGCCATTGGACAGCCATTTCAATATTGCCAACCTAAAAAACAAAACCCATGATTTAATCGCGATTGGACTGGATTTCATTTCAGATTGAATAAGTCTTCTGAGGATTTACTATCTCTGTTTAAAGTAATATTATTCTAGCGGTGGAAGAGAGACAACGCTCTTCAACGTGTAGAGCGCTATCCTGCTTTCACATCTGCTATATCTTTACTTGAAGAGATGGTGGTAGACCTGCAGTTCAATTCAAATCGAGGACCTTTTTACATCGGCCTCTGTGGAAGGAAGAATATATTTTGATTGAATACTAAACTGACGGCACAGACCCTAACTATTTTCTTTTGCGGTTTTAGGGGTAGTTTAGAAGGGGTTTTACTAAGGTAATAATTTCATTCTTAACATTACTAAAAGGGTGTGGATTTAGATCTAGTGTATCATTTCGAAGTTTGTGGCTTCAGTCATTTATATAAGGTGGGTGATGGTTCATTGAGAATCCATTGACTTTACGGGCAAGAAAAAGGGTTGTCTGAAATCGTGTACAATTTATTACCCCTAAGCCGACTGATAATAACAATAATGGGTTAATAACATGTGTATAAAGGCAGGTGCCATAGTTCTCCGAATAATTTTAAGGAACTGGTCCACTTAACATGTCTCATTTATATAATAGCCTATTTAGTTTTTCATACATATTGCAATAGGTTTGCATCTACTTTGGATTCTTCATCTCTGTTCTCCCATAGAGCGGAGGTGAATTATCCCTTGTAGATGCCCCATCACATTGTATATTAAAGTTCTCAAGAAGGCCTCTGTGCGTTGGACCTGTGTCCCCGTTCACGCCTTTAAAAAGGACCGGGTCTCTTCTCATGAAGTTAGACCGTGAATGAAAAGAAATGGGTTAATAATAATATCGCTTATACCAACGAAAAGGATGCACACAGATTTATCTCAGAGCTACAAAATTTTTTGAAAAAAAAACATGAGCGAAAATTACCCCATTTAACAAACTCTCAACTTTGTGTTTGAGACTTCCCACCATTTTTTGTTCCATCCAAACCATTTCGACCAGAAACAGCCATTTTAGAAACTTGACGCATAAAGCGGTGTGGGTTACCAACTTTTCTGAATTGGCAACGCTTAATAGCACTGTTTATCAAAGTATATCTGAGGGAGTTATTGCGTGTACCCAAGCTTTATGTCCTGTGGAAGGTTTTATTATAATTTTAATCTGTAGCCGCACGAGTAACATGGAAGTGTACCTTAGGGAACCGTTTAGGTTTGGCAGCTTTCGTTGATATGCATAGATTAGGCGGGTCCAGAGTGGTGTTAAGGCTGGTCGAAAACGGTAATTTTAAAACAGAATGTGAATACATACTCGTATGAGTTTTGTTATATGATTTTTTGTTCTTTTAGACTGGTCAACAATTTTAACTTTATTTGGCGAAAATCAGTATGCAACAATTTGTTTTCCTAAATAAATGTATGTAGATACTACTTTGTGGTAAAGTAACGAAATACTTTCAACAGTGTAATTAGCAGTAACAGCCAAAAAATAAATGGTATTCTGTTGTTAATTTATTCTTTGGCGGAGCTTAAAGGATTATTCGCACATTATCAAGGCGTATAATCTGATGAAATTGAAAAAGGGAATAGAATTTTTTATAACGTTCCTTCCTCACAAAATTCAAAGGATTTCGTTAACACCCAACAGGCAAAGATGCTGGATATTATAATATTTGTGGATAAAATATGCGTAGGCGTTAAAAACATTTTTCCCCAAAAGGATTGTTTGTCTTGGAAGCATAACTATATTATAAGAGGTGCTGAAATTCTTTTTTGTTCTTACATTATTCAAAGAAAATAAATTCTTGAGTCTAATAAAAACAAAACAAATACTGTACGTCACAGTAACTGTTCAGAGTGAGTTAAATTGAAGTCAAATGTTTGCGGGAATTTGGCAAACCAGCCCGAGTCTCTAGCAAGGTGTCTTGTAGCAACTTTCAACTATATTTTAATCTGTTTTGTAAATTAACAAGCTACTTAAGCAACGTTTAGCAAATGTTGCTAAAGCGTTACCAGGAATACATCATGTGTGAATATTCCAGCTGTCTAGATTCAAACAGAAAGGAGTCAGTTGATGGGTAACCATCAGTAGATTTAGATAACCATCAAGTGACTCGATTCGTGATTGAGTATTATAAGAAACAAAGAATACCCTAACAGCGTCATCTCTTTTAAAAAGGTAAATCAAAATAGGTCGCATATGGCATCAATAATGAGCTAATTAGTGTTCTGGGTACTAGTTTTCAATTAAACCATCTATTGTTATTTACATCGTTGAGACAACGCTGAAGTTGGATACTGCTTCTAACTAAAGTGTCGAATCTCAAGATCACTTTGCATAACTTAAGCATGTGAGGCTAAACTTCATAGAGTTAAGAATTTCTGGACGAATGCTTCTATTAAATCAGAAGTCGAGAACGAATTTTAGTGAAATAACTAACTAAAACATGGTTCTGGAGCTTACTTCTGAAGTGAAAGAGGGATGTCGCTCTACGCCGTGTATTGCGCTGTCACGCTTTCGCATACATAGTTATATTACTTTAAGACATAGTACTTTATACTTCGGTAAATATTTATAAAACGGGAAGGAGGGTAATGTCTTCTTCTTGGCACATATTTCAACCTAACCAGTTGGAGAGTTTGACAAGCGTAGTAAAATTCGTCTTAATTCTAGTACTGACATAGGCAATTGAAACTTTGCCCGTATGGAATATGGAAGTCTGACACTTAAAGTTTCAACTGTCCTTGTGAGCCTGCCTAAACCAGCCTACACTATGAGCTATTTTAATGAATAAAGTATGTAACTTAGCAGCTACCTAAGATTTATCTAAACTTATAAAACAAATCTTCTGAGAAACTTAAGCATTTATAGTATTGGAAAGAGATTTATTCGTTGAGGATATTTTGTTAGCATTGTAAATACTAAGAAAATTTCAAAATGTACATTCTTGTTTTATTCTTCAGTTATCGTGCATCCTACTGACCCATTTAACTGAGCTGTAGTCACAGCTTGTACGAAACAACTGACAGCGGACGCAACTGAAATGAATGTTGCAATGAATTTTGAGTATTCTTTAAGAGATATAAATAAAGTGGGCATATACTATTGAGGTAACTTAAGTATCAAAATAAAAAATGATTGTACTGACTATGAAAAGTACAGCATAAATGTAGATTGAAAATTAATATTTAAGAAACCCCTAAGAAAAATGTTCTTGTGTAACCCACGTTCAGCCATAATTTGTCGTCAATGGAAAACCTGAATTTGGTATAATATTCCAGCATGGTACATATCCAAAAACCATTGCTCTCTTGCTCTCATACTTCTCTGTAGGAATCAGGGTGGTGACAAAAAGTCCTAGCAAGTAGTCTTTTTCTAATAAATGGCTTTTGAATTTCGAGTTTAGTTCTCTAAAACATTTAAGATAAAAACAAAACGATGCCGTTTTGTTTTTGTTCAAAATGTCCACCGGTTCTGTTTGAACCCTTCTGTCGACACGCCCATATAGCGGTCAAACTTATGACACCCTTTTGTGTCGGAAGTAAAAACAATTTTTGAATGTCTAAACCATAAAATTTTACACCACATTAGACACACACTAATTTGAAACAAAATGCATTGCAATAAGATTGATTTTCGATAAGTAATCAAGCTTTGACTATACCTTTATTATGAGGCCATTCAATAGCGTCAGCATTCGAAGAAATTAAACATCTCAGCAAAAAGTTTTTCTTTTTATAATTACTATCTTAACAATGAATCATTATTAAATGATGCAACGGTTTACTTACGCCTATTTATTTTATCGGATTGCCCGACTAGTTTCGGACCCAACCGAAGTCCTTAATCATGAGTTGATGCGGTGTGGTGGCGAGCTGAACTGACGACCCCGCCTACCGCCGCCGCCGCTCGACTAGTCGAGCAAAACTAGTCTGGCAAAATCGATAAATACGATGTGAGTAAACCTTTGTATCATTTAATAAGAAAATAAAATATTAAATTATTTTATTCATTTTAATTTCTAAAGACTTAAATTCTTAATTTATTTATTACTGTCGATAATACATTCAACTGATAGCAAAAATTATGGATATTTAACGATAAAGTATTCGCATAATATTATAATGAATACACATACCAGTAAAATTAAGTTTATCCAAACTGTTGCGATATTAACATGGATGATCAAATTTACAGATATTGTTGTTTACGTTTCACTGAATAACGATATTAATACACTAGATTTCATTATTATCACATCATGTGCTTAGCCACAGAAATCGGTGTGATAAAACGTATTTTGGAAAATTCCCTTCATATTTTCAATATCTTTTTCGTGAAAATGTAACCAAGTTATGAAAAATAGGAGTGCAGTTGTCAGGAAGAAAATAATGTTGACATTTAATTAATTGTCTAAGACCGTTAGTCTTCTGTAACACAGCAAAAGCAGTGCCTGTTATCGGTATATCGGGCTAAAGGTATCCTGCACTGCTGCTGAACCAAGAGCCAGAGAGGAGTCGGCAATAGGTGACTTGGAAAGGATGATATAAGATGTCTCAGTAATGGGGGATGTAGTGACTGATTGATTGAGCTCATTGCTCCTAAGTTACTCCACAGCTGGTCTGTTGCTTTGTGTTGAGGACTCATTTCTTTTTAATCTATACTTCTATAGTAATATATAAAGCTGAAGAGTTTGTTTGTTTGAACGCGCTAATCTCAGGAACTACTGATTCAAATTGAAAAAATCTTTTTGTGTTCGTTTAACCATTAATCATTCGTTTTACCATTAATCGAGGAATGTTCTATTTAACATCACGCTGCAACTAATAGAAGCGAAGATACAATGGAAAATGTGGCAAAAATGGGGAAAAGTATTAATCTTCGAGGGCTTTCGTTCAAAGATTCCTAACTTATATCTTCAAAATAAAGGCATATATTTTTTCATAATATGTATTATTACGTATTGTTGTCAAAAGAACTCACCGTACATTCACCTGATATCTCATACTGCTATTTGATTTGCAAGCCACCCATTGTTTTATCAGTAAAAAATGAAGCCATGCAAATTTTATTTTTATTATTTACCTCTTGAGCTACTATAAAGCTAGCCTTGTTATCAATGGACATCGTTCATCAGCATAATGGGTGGGTCAGGGCTTTATCTAAAACATAAAATCATAAGGTCGTCCATCAAAGATCTGGACTTTATGTGGTTCATGCAGATAAGTGGCACGACAGGATAAAAAGCCCTGTTTTATGTGCAAAAGTGAGATTAGCTATATTATAACCAACCTAAATTATAAAGAATTTCAGGAATTTAAAAAATTCAAATAAAAAATTAAAAAATACTCGACTCAAAACAAAATACGATTGTTTTAAGAAAAAAAAAACAGTCCTCTATATTAAGTGCACTAGTAGCAAAATAAGCAAAAAGCACCTGCCTGAATGAAATAATTATATTGTTATAGAAAATATTCGTGTATTTTTTCTACTCTTTAGTAAAATAATAAGAATAACACTAACTGATGACTGTCTTACAGCTAATGATCTCTCACTATCTTCCACTTAACCCATTACAGCTTGAAGACTTGCGACTGCTGCTTCTAATAGAACCTTAAATAAATTAGCCGATTACAGAAAAATACTCGAAATTGATAATTATCTAATATGTAAGTCGCGAATAAAATCTAAAAAAAAATACCTCTTAGAGATACACCTGTGCTTAAGATACACATGCACGTCGCAGCGTCAGCTCATGATTTAGGACTCAGGCTGGGCACGAAGGCTAGTTTGTCTATTAAATTTCATCTGAATATGAATAATCTTACGAAAGTACTTAAGAAAAAAAAAGGGTTTGGTTTTGCATTGACATGTGTCTCAGATAAAGATGTGAAGCACCGAAACGATTTTAACTATGACAGGTATTGGAGACTAAAGAAAGGTTTCCAATAAATTCAATTCTATCTATTAAAACGTTGAAGTGCCTAAGCGAAACAAAATATTTATACGAAATCCGTGTCCTTGGGCTGTATTGTACGCGTCATAAATTGGAGAGGAATGGGTTTTGTGTGTCTCTGATACTTCGTTGTTTTCGTAGGATCCTGTATTTAAATATGTAGGCATTCATCATTCATTTATTTATTCAACCCTTTCTCGTGGATATTTGATTTTGAATAAAATACTTTTTGGAATCTGTCATTCATTTATTATGGTAAAAACATTTATAAAAGCGAAAACATTTTAAAACAGACTATTGCTTCTTCATCTCGGTTAGACTGAATAAAAGCGTTCGTAACAAACACACAATTATAACCTACAATTAATTATTCATAGTATTTAATTTAAATAAACTCTCATAATTTACTAGAACTAGATTCTCTTTCTTCTTCGATCATTAATTCTTCTTTTGTTTGGTTTCATTTCTTCCACTGATCAATTTCTTAAGCATTCTTATCACAACCACTAGTCCTAGTAAAATTAAAGCTATGAGATCCAGGTATAGTTTCTGGTAGAACGGAACGTGTAGAGCCGGAGATCGGAGGTGAACAGCTCCACGAGTTTCAATCACATGCTCAACCCACCAGTTTATTAAATCACCAGGCTTGTTCAGACGATTGTGGTAGATGTAAGACAACTCCTTGACTTTGTTGGCATACCTGAAAGAGATAGGATCAAGATTGAGATAAAGATAAAGATTTTGTACCACTGATAGACATCTGATGGACAGACCGGACAGAGTGGAAACACGTAAGGAAGGCCTATGGCCTGCAGCGAGACAGTAACTGCTAAACTAAGAAAATGTCTGGCTTAATTTAATATCCTGGATAAAAAATGGTTTAAAAATCTTAATAACTTACTTAGGGTCTCCAAGAATTTCACCAATAGCAACCTTTAATTTTGCAGGAGTGTCAAAGCCTAAATCAACTTGCAGGGCGAAGCCTTTTCTGATAGCTCTCAAGACATTCATGAACTGGTCAGCGAATAATGGTACTCCAATGATAGGGACTCCATAGTGCACAGTTTCTGTCGTTGATAGCAGACCTCCGTGTGAGATAAACAGCTTGCAGTTTGGATGAGCTGAAAAGATACCACAATTAACATTATGCCCAAAAAACTTTAAGTCATGTTATGTTGTGAAAATTAAGTGTCATTTTTCATTAACGAAATTCAACATGAAGAAAAAACAACTTCGATAAAAAAAGTTTCCGTTTACGCTACATTCATCCAGTTTCATTTACAATGGAAATAATAAAATTGTATCAACTGATCGGCTTGTCATATCCCATATTAATCCTTCGAACACATCGGACACTGATGGCATTGTCGCGGTTCTGAACCCGATGTTGTTGACAGATGTGAACAGTTACGTTATTGTTTAAGTTTAAATAAATGGATGAACAAACTGTAGATTTTATAAGTATGAACGGATTACCACGTTTTATATTTACTGTAAACAAATATAAATTTTGACTATGTTAAAATCAGGCTAGTTGCGGATTTCGATTTTGCACATTCATTTTTCGCGGAAGTGAATGTGGATGCAGATTTTCATAAGCTCACGTCCGTGTAGGCTTATGGTTAAAATTTCTTACAAATTTAGTACGTTCAGTTCAAAAGCACAGATATCGTAACATCTTTGGCACAAATACTGACCTAATATACTTGGTTGAGGAGCCCATTGCACAACATGAACATTCTTTGGAAGATCTTTGAATTCTTCTTCTAATTTCCAGATGACAGTATACTTCAGGGTACTGAACATATCCAAGAAGGCCCTCTTGAACTCCATCGGCATAGTCTTGCTAGGCATCATGGTGCCCATACTGAAGTATATCACGCCGTGAGGTGCATTGTCCATTATCTTTTGCAAGTTCTAAAAGATGATAGCAAGAATGTTAAAGATACAATAGATATAAAAGTTCAAGTTTCATTTATACATGCTAAACAGGTGAAGTCTATACTTGATAAGTGAAAGTTAAAAAAAAAAGAATTCAAACGCATTGTTAACAAGAAATAAAATTCAAAAATTTTCCCAAAAGGGGATGCCGGACAGACTTCATTTCATGACACACCTTCCAACTATAGCTGAAAATGCATCTACTTGGAAAGTATTCAGTACCTCTGGTAAAGGCTGAGTTTCTTCATTAATATGATATCCAGCAATCGGCACGTAGTTCATTGGCACTCTATGTGCCTCTCCCAGTGACACATGTGAGTTTCCAAACATTATGGAACCATTGAATTTCACTTCATCAAACGCTGGAAGCCGTAATCCTCGCTTAGCCACCGCAGGACCAAAACCTTTTTCATATGCCTTAGCTTCCGCATCACTTACGGACCTGATGTAGTAAATACAGTGTGCATTAAATATACGACAAAGAGTAATTTTAATATGAATAAAAACAACGTCTATCGTCTGTGTCGAGTAGATTTTTATGTGTTGATATAAAATTGTACCATTACATCAATATTTATATAAGTAACAACACTGAGTGTTTTTGGAATAATTCCCACAAATTCAAAGTAACAATAATGTTACAAAAATGAATTTTGTTCTTATTATATCTCAGTCCAATTACAGGAAGATTCTTACGAGGAAATCTGAAAATAAAATTAAGGTACAATCATATTTACAGAACAATATTTACCATCTTATTCTGTATAAGTAGATAACGTTCAAGAGTTCACTGACTCTTTCTGAAAAGCTCAGGGGTGGTGTCAAAGGCGACATGTGGTCGGCGAAATAAGCCGGATTCCCGATTTCGTCGATTAAATCCAGTACCATCGGATGAGGCTCCATAGAAGAAGACCAGGCGTAAGGGCAGTTGAAGACGGTCGCAAAGCTGAAATTTTAATGAATTATTTTATTCTCAATATCTGATGACTTAAAGCAAACATTTTGAGTGTTTTACTAATTCTAAGAATGATTTATGCTACGTGTGATCATGATAAAGAAAGGTTTGTTAGACAGAGTGTTGGAGTTATTTTATCAAATCAAGGTGTTCGCCATCTTACCCACTATACAGGTGTTGATACAACCATTCGGCTATCACCAGGTCAAACTGTTCACTGGGGTCCATTATAAGTTTTTGAACATTTTTATGATTGACCCCTTTTTCAGCGACCTTCAACATTAGGTGATACATAGTAAACATGTCTTTTAAATCCACTTCCTTATTCATAACCTTTTTAAAATCCAAGGTACTTGCTGAAAGGAAAAAAAATATATTTTTAGTATAATATTATTTTTTGAGTTAATAAGGTCAGAATTTAACCCTTGTGTTACGAAGGGTCTAAAAACATTCAAGTCACATGCACAAAGAGACCCAGAAAAGCATTTGTGGGTTACAAAAATGGTTGTACTACGCGATGGTCGACTCCCGACACAGCGCGCTCAGCGGCTGGGCATATTGACATATGAGCCACAGAGCTATATGTGAAGTCAGTTTTAATAGTGCTGGTACTATTGAAGCCTCAAAGAAACTAGTTGTTATGAACGATAAGACTGCTGCTTGACTTCCAAGTCTTAAACATATTTCATGAACTACAAGTAGATAGCGTTCGTTAAAACTTACTGAACACGAAATTTTCAAAATTGGATGATACATCGACTTGCCGAAGATTTGGATGGGGCTTTTTGATTGGAACCGGTGTAATGTATGTCACCTGAAAAAAAAATAAGAAGAATATACGATGGGCGTGACTGAAGGGCTAAGGGTCACACGACGACTTATATTACTGACAATTTCAAATTCCATTCTTGGAAAACTTAGTTAGACTCGGATGTATCACATTGTCTTTGAAAAGAAAAAAATAGCTAGTAGAAAATATAGGCTAAAAACGAACGAACATGGCTTAACAAAACACACTACATACACGACATACTGCTTTCAAATTTACAATAGAACATGATTTCAGCCGTAGATATATTCACGTCCAAATTCCCCCGGCTAAAATAGAGTGATAACACTACGGATCGCAAGAATCATATATTATGCATCCTTCCAAACTTACGCATAACCCAAACCAGATATGATATCATCTCATGCCCTGAACAAACTTATACATTTTCATAACAAGAGACCTCGTCAAGTTATTCAGCGGAACGCATAGGAAATTATTCACAAGTGAAATTATACCTCAGAATGGAAAAGTTCTTCGTGCAAGAACTGAATACGAAATATTTGAAGTCACGGGGCAAGCCACTTTGTATTCATCTACCATTTGTGTAGCCGTTTTTAGATTTTTTTCCCGTACCTTATACTACAAATTGATGGGTGTGCAGGCTGTGACTCTATACTCTGTTATTTTATGTAATTTTGGGCTTCAAATAGTCCAAGATCCTGAATTAGTACGTTGAATGAATTTTGGATGTTGCGGAAGTGAAGATACCTTTTTAATGAGCAAGCATTTGAACTTTTGGGACAGTTAGGCAAGTAATAAATTTGTTATTACATCACAGAATATCTACTTCATCATATGCTTATGTTCTTGTGTCTTATTTTCATTGCACAGTCAAGTGTACTATTAGCTTTTATTTTGTTTTATGTGTTACAGTAAAATAAAGGCTTTCCTTTTGTCATTGACTGCTTTACTGAGTTTATTACACAAGAAGGTTGCATTCCTTTATTTACCAAGGCTATAACAAGCCATTAATTCACGGGATCTCAAAACTAAACAGCCACTTTGTATTCCACAAATATTAATTCACTTGTTTTGGTTGAATCTGAAACAGAAGCTGCGTCCCACACATGCATATTAAATCGTTTTCCACCTCGACAAGTTGACAAATACCGCAAATGGTCTAAAACATGTCTTTTATGTCAGAAGTTGGAAGTTGGTCTGAATATAAATGAGTGTAGTCCAACTTGTTAGCGGTACCGCTTGACCGACTTTGAATATCACATGAGCTAAAACTTGAGTTTTGACTGCGGACCAAATTTAAAACGTGTAAGTTTGACCCATATTGTGAATTTTCGGTGATTCCGTTTCGTTAGGTATTCATGAAGTTCTTGTCTTTTAACCGACTTCAACGAAGGCTGAAGTTATTAATTGGCCGTTTCCTTTTCATATAGTTGGTTGGTTGTTTGAGTTTACTTCACCGGACTCATTGACACCAAATCTGACCCTTTACCCCAAAGATAAAGGCTAACAAGGTTAGCAGCGTCCAGGACATTCCGTTCTTGTTTCAGACGACAACTTAGTGCGTTGCTCACAATTTTATCATAGCAAACAAAATGAAGCCGAGAACTTCTAACTTTCAATTTTTAATTTGCATCATTTTCCATTCTGCTATTTCAATTTTTCTTTTTCTATAGGCAACATATTGGAGAGTCAATCACCAAAAGTCCAGATAAATTCAAATAACATTAAGATAACAATAATTACTATTATACGAATATCTTCCAATTCCGATTACTTTGGGCGTTCAAAGAATTATTTTTATATCTTCCAATTACGATGAGTGTATACATATATTATCTAAAATCATTATAATTACCTATGTACGTAGGTTGCTACGACAACCTACCAAACTTGACTAAAGCGTTGGAAACGTTGTTCTTTTTTGAAATAATTCAGTTTTACTTGAAAGGGATTATTATATTAAAGTAATATTTCAGAACAAGTCGCCACTTGTCGATATGCCAACGTTTATAATTTATATTATTATGAATATCAGAGATAACATTTAAAAGCCGCTTTATTTATAGATTCTATTGGTAAATAAAATTATACTTGCATCGTAATAAGATAGTGATGTAGTGAAATATTATTTTTTTATCTAAAAAACGCATTTGCATAATTGAGGTATCGTTAGATTTGTCTTAGCAGTCCAAGTGACGTTAAATTATAATTACCGTACGTAACTATAATTCTGTGCTTATGATTACTAAGCAGTTTTACGCAGACGGTTTTTCGTGTGCAGTTGTGTTCTCTTTTGAGCACCGTTGCATAAAAATCTTTCTAGAATTTTAAAATAACTCTCAAAGAAAGAGTAAAATGATTTGGATTTCTAATGTAACTGCCATCCCATCGCAGTACTTATATTTGTTTTCCAACGCACGATGGAAATTCGTGCACAATTAAATAAATCCATCAAAAGACAAACCTTAATTAGAACCGCTTAACCTTGAGATTTATCTCTTGTGCAGCTATAAAATAAAATAATCAATTATTGTTTTAATTTTGCATAAACCTACGTCAGGCACCAGTCTCTCACAAAGTTACCTATTTATCTGGTACAATTGTAACACGAAAAGCATTAAGGAAACTATTGTGATGAGAAAATAAATATATATCTTTTTTCATTCACGGGCTAACTTCATGAGAAGAGACCCGGTCCTTTTTAAAGGCTTGAACGGGGACACAGGTCCAACGCACAGAGGCCTTCTTGAGAACTTTAATATACAATGTGATGGGGCATCTACTAGGGATAATTCACCTCCGCTCTATGGGAGAACAGAGATGAAGAATCCAAAGTAGATGCAAAACTATTGCAATATGTATGTAAAACTAAATAGGCTATTATATAAATGAGACATGTTAAGTGCACCAGTTCCTTAAAAAAAATATATTATTATTATTAAATAAATTACTTCACAATTCACATAAACACACATTTGAATGCAGTGTCGTTATAAGTGAGACTTACTGTCGGAAAAAATAATATAACTTTTAAAGAGCTAAAAGCCGACGAATTGCGTAAACAACTTAGTTATTAAAATTACAAAATCCTCATTTCTCTCTTACCTTTTAACAAATATTTATAAGCATTATCTAAGTAAGAGCAAATTTTTTGCAACACCATGTGTTTTTCTTTGGTTTGACTGTATCAATGTACAATGCAACATTATCTCTCGTTTTTGTCTGACAGGAAGAGTCTTCGAATTAAGTTGTCCTAATGACCCTAAAACCCTCGTTAGATGCTATCAAAAGTGCAAAAACTCCCATAAAATTACCCTTTTATTCGCATATTTTCTTTTATATTTATTTTACGCAGTACACTGAATATGTTGAGCCTTATTCTCGAACCAGAAAATACTTTTAAACAAATACAATGTTATTGTTTTTACGATGAATAGGCCGGTAATAAAATAGTAATGATCAATGTTGATTAAATTATTATATAAACTAGGTCAAAATAATGTTACCTAAGTGTTTAAAAGTTTACATAAAAAATAAACGGTTATCACATTAAGGTGCTTAATAGTAGGTTAGGCAGCCAAATTCTTAATCATGAAAGGACACAATGGAGCCGTCACTGGTCTGTCCGCGGATTTATTAAAAAATATCTTTGATAGTAACATGAAAAGGAAAATATAAATAAAATTAATGAAGATATCTAAGCTAAAACTCTTACTGTGGACATTACTTATTACAGAAAAAATACCACAACACTGTACAAAGACTATACGAAGTCACACACTGCATAAATAAGTACCTTTGCCATACATAATAAGATCTTAGTACATACACAAAGGAACAAAATGATACTTGTACACAAACTACATACCTTATACACTATCATTGATAACAATGAGTTTCTATTGACAGCGAGTAGTACGTGTATGTTCCGTCGATCATTAATTAGGACCAAACAATAATAAAGATGAATATAACGATCGCTTGCTGCCTCTAGTCTTTACTAATATATAAAGCTGAAGAGTTTGTTTGTTTGAGCGCACTAATCTCTGGAACTAGTGGTTTAAATTGAAAAAATCTCTTTGTGTTGAATAGACCATTCATTGAGGAAGGTTTTAGGCTATATACCATCACGCTGCGACTAATAGGATACAATAAGATACAATGGAAAATGTAGAAAAAACAGGGAGAATTATTCATCTTCGAGGGTTTCCGTTCAAAAATTCCTACCTTATATCTTCTAACCACGCGGACGAGGTCGCGGGCAACAGCTAGTTGTATTTATTTAAAGAGGTTAACTTATATTTAGCATTGACCATGACCGACCTTGGATATAGCATTGAGTCTTGACTAATAGTTAGAAGAAGTAAAACTACTTTGAAGTTTTTTCCAACTGCAATCAATTTTAATAGTTTTGGAAAATTGTTTCGGAGTTTGATAACGTGTGTTTAGAAAAATATAATAGGTATTTTTTGGTTTGAGGTCGAGATACGAGTTAGCAGGTTTGAACTTAACGAAGATTTTGAACACTGCAATTTTGGTATGTGGTTTTGGCAATTTGAAATTATTTTTAAACCTCACTGGCAAATGGTAGAGATAAAAATAAATAGGAATCCTACATCGCTAAAACAGAGTTCAGAATCGATAAACTGCAGTGAGTAAACGTGATCAATACTTAATAATATTTTTTCTCTATAAGACCAGAAACCCATGCCCAGTTTTTGAAAAATCTTACATTTTGATTTTTTAAACAGTTTCAAGCCAAATGCGGTATTTCAAATAGTTTTGATTTATCCAGTAATTATAACTATAACACATGTTTTAGATTGTTTCAACTAAATGCTCATTTGACATCAATACCACTTACGAAAATATTGATTTAACCTTGAATTTTAATGTTGACATGGATTTAATAACACATTAACACATGTAAGATGACTTGTAAATATTGTTGCCGGCTTATTACAATTCTGGCTTTTAAGTTATAGAGGGTCAACTATCATTAACGTAATAATAATAATGTTTGTGGAAAAAGTGACGGCACAATAGACTAGAATAGGATCTTTCTGATACGCCAGTTATAATAATTTACTTTAAGAAATGAGGTAAGAATCATGATATGCTAGTTTAAAAAACAGAGTGTAATCAATTTTGTCCACATTTTACTTAATATTCAATTGTCTGTATTTACAACTAATTCTGAAATAAAATACAGAAATAATAGAGAACTTATAAAGACACGTTCTCAAATGTCACTTCAGCAATTTTTTTTTTCAGATTCTTGTTCAGCCATATTCATAAATTGCATTGTCATCGGGTATGAAGCTATACTGAAAATTTCAGCCTGCTAGCTTATCGAAAGTGCTTCAAAATTGAGTTGCAAAAATTCAACCGGAACGACAAATAAACAAACAAGAAAGTGAGTGTATAATTCATCATTTAATACGAACCTCATGACCTCCATTCAAAAGATGCCGCACAAAACCTTCACCTAATATCGAATGACTTTTCCCCGGATACGGGAAAGCCACAAGAATTTTATATGAAAACACATCATTTAAAAATAAAGTTAGTAAAAGTAAAGTCCACTTCATTGTAATCTATTAAATATTCGTCCGCACTGTCCAACGTTCCAAAAACAACTGTATTTATATAATTTGCACCACAAACAAAATCTATGTCAACTCCCAATGATCAACTATTTTCAATGATATTACATCTTTTAAAATAGCAAGTAATACAGCCAATTTAATTTGTCCATCCGAAGTGTGCTACACATATTGCCATCCTTCTCTCGCTTTAATGTTTGTGCTATCTATCTCTGTTACTCTTTAGGACAAAAAGTTAGTTGAGATATCTTTACGTTGTGTTTGTGTTTCCTGATTGTTTAGCTTCACGTGGTTACCACGCCGACGCTTCTTGATAACACACGTTTTATCTATTTGTTACGCAACTGCCGTCTCTCATAAATAATCAGTTTATTATTATTTTATCTGTCGCTTATGCGTTTTACCTTGTCTATTGACCGGATTTGTGAAATCAAGTGTTTTGTTATCAAAAATCTGCAAAGTAATTGAAACGAGCATACGAGCATATGAAATTAATCAATTTATTTTTTTAGACTTTCGCACTAATTTCTATTTTTCTCTAGACACACATTATTTGTTTTAAATTAAACAAGGTATATTACATCCAAATATGAATTTCACATCGTTCAACTAACTTTTATAAATGAACTATAACTTAAGCACCACTCCTACAGAGCAATTAAGAATGCCATCACATCCCATATCACAAAGACATATTCTCGTTAAATGTCCACTGGGGCAAACAACTCTTGCACATAGTACGGGGCGCTGAATCGTAAATTTATAGCGCATGCATCGATGCTGAAATACAGTGTGCAATCTGATATTGTCGAGAATTGCAACTTATTTACCGACACGTATTCAGTGTAACCGAACTTTATTTATTGGCGAAGTTTGAGCGATTATCGTTAGGAAATTGTCTTGGAACAGGTTGTCTGAAATTGACAATATGTTTTTTTTTATGTTTGGCATTCCTTTTAGACGTTATTTGTTTTTACTGATGAATAAACAAATTGAACAAATGTTGATCGATAAGTCTTGTTTGTAGTCCTGACTGCTATACTTTCTTTAAAATAGTCTAACTTTAAAAAATAAGACCATTTTATTCCTTTAAAGAATTAAATACTTTAAATACTAACAGAACGCTATTACTAAGGCATTGCTGACTCTCCCACTGTCCATCCAGGCTGTATCACAATTGTCACGGGACAATTAGACGGACAAAAATTTTGCGAATGATGTTTTTCTGTTGCCAAAAAATACAAAAAATAAAGGTCGAGGTTATTCAACGGTTTTATCAACAACATTATCTTGTGTAAATAGGGAACAATAACGAGTATCATTTTGACTATCAGGAATATGTTTATTCACAGTGACATAACCTTTGAACTGTCATGTCAAAGATTGTAGGTTCATATTCTGTATAGAGGCAATAACTTTCCAAATGCATCCGCGAATTATGAAAGTAATTATCACTTGAAAACCGGTATCAACTGGTAATCAAAAAAATATGAAGGAAAATTTTGAGAAGAAACACCTTCATTTCTCTTTTTCGAATTGGCAAAACATCAAATTACTCCATCCTCTTTGTTAGCGGAAGGGAGTGTCAGACTTTTTCTGACTAAAACCTACCCATGTTCCTTCCTTTTACCTTCGTGTACCTACTGGGGCTACGTTACCCCTTTTGGACAGACCGACCCGGCAGGAAACCTGCACACCTGCAAAACAGAAAATTAACCCATGGGAGCATAAAATCGGGGTAAAATCTATTCTATGTGTTAATCCTGGTTATAAACTATCTATATACAAATTTGGTCTAAATCCATTCAGTGGTTTTTGCGGGAAAGAGGAACAAACATCCATACATTCATATACACAAACTTTCGTGTAGTATTAGTAGGATTATTATACCTAGATAGGTACGGATCTATGTATGTAAAGATTAAGCTACCAACTCTGTAGGTACTGATAACAAAATAGGTATTCATACATTCTTGTGTGACTTAATCTTAGAAACACAAATTTATAAATAGACGATTACCTCATAGTGACGATTCACATTTTTATCAACGTTTATGTGTGACAAACTATAACAAAACGTCAATCCGCGAAAATGACGCCGTTCCTTGGAACACAAATAGGTTCATTCCAGATTATTCATCCCCGCGTAGGACAAGCGTTTGTATGATCCACGAATGTTAGTCCTGACTCTGGGTGTCTTTGTGCTTGTGACTCAAATGTTTGTGACACATTCCGTGTTAACAAGAATTAATTTACATAGTGCGTCAATGGTGCAAAAATAAACTTATAAATTCTTAAATCGGTTATTTATTTATGTCCGTTTTCACCCTTATGGTTGGTTTAAGCTGTCAATAAGGGAAGTGAGTTGCCACAAAATCTGACAACTAGTGGCCAGGTACCTGGGTGACTCACTATCGCAAAACTTAAAATCTTCCTCCATCCTGAGCCTTAGTTATTTATTTATTGTCTACTTAAAACCTATCCTTACAATTAGTCTTAACCTAATGTGACAGACAAGTTATGTATTGAACTAAAATCCCATTGAGAGATGAAACTATATTTTATCATTTCTGACTTTTCTTTTTTAGACCTCTTAATCCATCCTTAAAAAAAAACAAAAAAAGCTTCAACTTCTCTAAACCCATTAAATCCAGTTAGTAGAAGAAAATGATTACAATTATTTGTCTCTACTTAATTCGCAGGAGTAAAGTTTAAAGTATGATTATTACTTACTTCCTTTCTATAATTTCAGTGATACCTTCGTTAAAGTTACGAAACTCTATCCAGATATTGGCGTTTATTTATTTTCGGATGCCTTTGGGAATATTATTTTTTAGGCAATATTTGACAGTTGTTACAGGTAGTCAGAAGCTAAAAAATCAGGCAGCCATCCTGACCAATGGAATGAGGAGGTCAGATAGGCCGTCGCTCATTGTAAAACACTCGTACTTAGCAGCATTCGGTTGGACTGGAAGCCGACCCCAACATAGTTGGGAAAAGGCTAGGATGATGATGATTTTCTAGACAATATTATCTGGATACAGAAAAACAGAGAGGCAAAATAAAATAACCGACCAAGCGTGTAATTTACGTTTGTTTGTTTGCTTAGTGAGGTCTTAGACTCTAAGTGAAACTTCAGCAGGTCATCGTCTCATGTCTAGATGAATGATAGCTATCCAGACTCAGACTCTTGAGATAAAGAATGCTATTTAATACAGATGTTGGTTTTAAGACGTTGATGAGAACTAATTGGATCAAAGGCGAGTCGGAATCGTATCACTACGGGTACAAGTATAATATAAAGCGAATAGGTTTGATAACTAACAAATTGGTGGCTAGGTATCCCCACAAATTTCCACACTTCAACAAATTTACGACCTTAACAACTGTTTCTTAACCTCGATCTTTCAGTATTTGTTTTTCTATCGGCAACAAAAATATATTTCTGTGAAAATTCCTGTCTGTCTAACCAGCTATCGCAGTTCCTGCGATGAAACCTGTTGACGGACAGACAGCGATGCTTCAGTCAATGTAACCTTTTCAACCTTTCGACAAGAAAACATGTATATCTTTCAACTTTTACACTTACGAAAGTTTAAAAGAGGATTAATTTGTAATGATGTGAATAACATTATTGTATAAAACAAAGGAAAAAACAATAGGCATTTATTCAAATTTCACGACATTCATACCACCTACCATTTATCTCTTCAAATGCAAATAAATTTAGTGTGATATATAACACAGTCGTGATTGCTAACTACATTTATAGAATTTATGACACTTCGTCAAGGGGACAAGCAGATAAATGATAATCTTTTTACGACACTTCGGGAACAACGTAACTGATCTGACTACATCTCACGTCCGCAGTTATTGTACTGACTATAGAATGAGGCAAAACTTTTGTTTCACTACCTATTTCTGTAATATACAGCTCTGGATTTTTCAAACGTGTATAGAAACTACGGGTAATTTCCTAAATTATTCTAAGACACCACTGAAGAACGTGTCTTTATTACAGAAACCACCCTGACAAAAGCGGACTTGGATTCGAAATGATCTAGCGTGGTGAATGCTCATATCTTTCCTGTGTAATAAAAGGCCTGTGCCCAGCAGAGTCGCAACGGAATGTAATTTTCGCACATTTAGAAAGTTCTGTTTTAGTGAATCAATATAAGAGAGATTTTTGTCTCACCCTCTTGTGCCTAGAGATCGCTATAAATTTTGCGATCCAAGACATTTGCATTTTTTTCAAATCAACAAATTTAATGATGCTGTTCCTTTTCGCAATTTTGATCAAGGAAATCCATTTATTAGTATAAGTCATATTAATAAATTAATTAGAAAAGTACCTACTTTATTCATGTCAGTAAAGGAGTCTGCACGATGTGGGTAATGCATAAAACTACCATGTCAACTATATAATGTTTTCATGTTACCAACCATTTACAGCATAATTTCTGCCTCAAAAACATCTCTTTCAAACAGTAATGCGTTTAGTGCTCAAAATATGCCTATGTAGCTGAATGCACAGCGTTTAACTCGACCGCTTTATAAACTGCTCACGTACGCAAAGTTCGGGAAAATTAGCGAAAACGCAATAAAGTCATAAGGCACCGCTGAAATAGGAACGAAGTTATTTTGAACGTAGATTTTCGGGCTTAATTTTGTCAACGAACATACTTACTTGTTTTACAAATAAGCTTCTTATTACTTACTAGTCGAAAATAGAAATCTAGAAATAAATAAAGAATGTTTTTCTTTTTAGAATGTACTCTCGTGTACAATATAATGTATGAGTATTTGCATATAATTTGAGCAAGTCGGTTTCGTAGAAAAAAGAGATTTGTTTTTATCTTCACAAGCCTCGTAAAAGACTACCAAGCGTAAATAAAATAAATAGTTTCTAAATTGCAACAGATTAAACGTGTGCACTGGGCAGTATGCCATAACCAGAGACAAGCTGTCAACTAGTACTTAATAATAAATAAATAAAAAAATTGCGCATTTAAGAATCTATATCAGTGGCGTGCACTTGGAGAGGCCTATGTCCAGCAGTGGACTGCGATAGACTGATGATGATGATGATGAAGAATCTATATTAAGTATTTATGTGCCAATTTTTTGTGACCGTAAAAGTCCTGAAACTTTGTCAAAACATATAACTTTCATCAAAATCTAAGAAAACCTTTGAATTCAGTCACAGGCAATTCAAAACTAACAAACATTACCTATTTCCATCCGCGAATCCTTTAACCTGAACTGTTGTCGCCGTAGAGGCGAGATGTCGATCAACACTGTGTCTAGCGGTGTCTCCTTTCCACAACAGCTATTATCCTAATTTCCAAGTTAATACTAGGTACAGGTAAGTTTCTCACTCGCGTTGAAACTTTGTTTGCTGGGTGTAATGAATGAACTGCTTTTTCAACTTGTTTCGACTACCTTTATAGTAGAAATTAGGGTAACTGTTATTAAAGGGCTGGTTTTGGGATGATTTTAATATTGTTCTACAGGGATTATTATAATTGGGAGGAATGAACTGAATGATCATGTTTTACTAGTTAGGTACCGGTTTAGTTAGAAATATCTATTTAGTTTATTTATTACATTAAACAATAATGTGCGAGTTAATTTTCGTAAAAATCTTGACAAGTCATGCAAAAATACTTGTTTGTAATACTTTAATGTCTACTTTTAAATGAAAAATAAACCTACAAAAATTCTTACTATAAAACCGAAAATAGCCAAATTTGGAAATTGAATAATTCATTTTGCACACGTTTCGTATCGTTCCAAGCGTCCTAAACGAGACAACTACCAAAATCCAGTGCTCGAAAACGTCTTTATAAAATCTGAACCAAAAAACATGTTGGGAAGAGCAAACGAAGCACGTAGCTGAAAAAACTAGAATACTTACGTAGGTATTCGTATAGATCCGTAAGCTTTCAGAGATATTGTGACAAGGGTTGAAAAAGGTATGACTCGCGTTTCTGTCACGTCGAAAGGATGAGTAAACGATTAAAGAGGTACAGTATAAAAATGGCGACCACCACATTTTCTGTGATAAAAATATTATCATTCTTAATGAAGTCCCTTTTACATGAAGAGGGGCTGAGTGTATTATTATCGGGCTTTATCGTAGCTTGTTCCGGAATTAGATGATTAGGGTAAGTACATAAGAAATAAATTTTAATTTTTTTTTTTTTGGGAAAGGTGACTTATAGTGTGAAAAATATTATCCTAAGTTCTAACGTAGGTACTAATCGCAATACTCGCAGGATCTTCGATTTATGATGCTTTGAGCCAGTATCCGTTTTGCACACGTTCTTGTGAAATTTTATTACTTAAATAAAAGAGATTACGTCGATACCTACAGTGGCTTAAACTTAGTTATGACGCAAAAATTTTGCACACTGCATCAGGAAACGTAATGTCATGCAACATATCTAACCATGGTAATATAAATGTGTCATACAATTTGATTACGTAAAACGGAAAATTACCTGCGTTGCTGATAACAATATTTTTACCAACCCACTTATGGACACACTAAATTTTTTAGGTACATCTTTCTTTTTTCAAGATTTTTTTCTAATTTGTGTTAAATGGCTGGGCAAATATGCCTTCTCTAAATCTCAGTCCTACTTCTGTCCAGCATCATCGAACCGTGATCCTATAAATTAACGCTCTCGGCAGAGACGTATGTCAGTATGTCATGTCTAATTCATACATGTACCACTTCTTGGGTTGGCTGCCACTTGTTGGCTCTTGTTATGTTGTAACCATCATCCAGCCATCATGATCCATAAAAATAACTTAAGAAAAGATTAGTAGACATAAGTAAAATCAATCGAATACTAAAATACGGTCTTAGTATTTTAATACTGAAATGTGGTCACCCTAAAATTACTTCTGCCAGTAAAATAGGCTCAATGTTACTACACTAACATTATGTGTTCCTGGAACATAATTACCTTAAATTGTATAACTTCAATCGTATTTTAGAAGAGTAATTATGCAAACTATATCGAGGTGAAAGTTCTAACTTCATTAAAATGTATGGGCGAAGTAAACTATCGATTTCTCGTTTGGCTGCCTTCATGGACGTATGACCATTTCAAAAAGTTCTATCGCCTCTTTAAATTTCTTTCAACGATCTGGGGTTGTTTGTTCAATACTAAGAGTATTTTTTTTAAATGGGACTAGCCCGCCACACATGCCCGTCATTGCAACTCCTGTAAGCCAGGATCTACAATGAAACCAACGAAAACCACCGAAACACTTAAGTGTGTCCCAGGGGAATAATTAACTGCCTTGGAACCCACAACTAAATTAATCAGAAATAGTAATCAGGAGGAGTAAGAAAAAGCACTTAGAGTATTGCTCTCTGTTTTAGACCCGCACAATGTCATTTACTTATTTCACAGGGGTATCGCAAACCTTCAAGTTACATGCATAAGACACCCAGACTCAGTACAAGCTTTCGTGGATTATACGAATGCTTATACTACTGCGCACTTAACTATATACCACTCCGAGCAGGGTACCTAAATGTATCATCATTATTAGCCTTTGACAACCCAAAGTTAGGTAGGTATAGATCCCCCTTTTTATGTATGACAATTTTGAGTTCTGTGCCAGACACATCCAGATTTGACCTCATTTTGTTGAATTAGGAAATAGTCCTGAGAGAAGGTATTTTATTATCCTAGGTCTACGCTATTAATATTTTCAAGGATGGCAATTTAAGTCCCAATACCAATGGACTAACTATGAGAAAGTGTTTAATAGTATAATATACCACAACTTTCACACAGCGCCATCTACTACATCTCAAATTAAGCAAAGCTTGTATTATGAAAACAAGACAACTCATAATATAAATATATTACCTAAGTCACGGAACAAATGATTTTTTTCATCACTCAAACATTTTTCCTGAGTAGGAATCAAACCCACGACTCCGAACCCTCCGGTATACCAGTCAGGACCACTTACCACCAGAACAACAGGAAGTTTTTAAGCAGTTACAACCTGCTGGGAGTTGCTATGAGAGTTCATAGTGGTTTATACGTGATGCAAATAGCACACAATAATAAGCTTCACTGAATTGCGCCATTATTTAGCTGGTATCTATGCAATCAGTCGAACACGAAGCATACTCATAGATTTAAGTGGTATTTAGTTTTAAATATTAATAGAAACAATGGCTATTTGGGCATGATGCCAAAACGCGGGTACATAAACAGCGGATTTTAATTAAATGTAGTCCAACACGACCGTAAGTTTTAATAGTTTTTACTGCCCATTAGAGCTGTGTTTGATATTATCACTCATGTTCTATTGCGTTATGACAGTATCATTAAGTGTTGACGTCATAGTTTCATTACAGTAAAAAGAATGACTAAGTTTCTATTTCTCCACACGGCAAGAGACACAAAAGATATAATGTAACAACCGTATCTACTTGAAGAAATAATTTATCTGCCCCAAAAACTACAAGGACATTAATGTAAAAAAGCGATTCCATTCCATTTGGATCTTTGGGAATAAAAATACTGTTAGTATAATAAGTTATTCCAGTGCAAATAAAGAATTTTATTCGTACAAAATAATTCACAGACGGCTGTAAAACTTTACAATCAAACAAACTCATTTTTCGTTTTAAATTAACATTCCATGGAGTCCATACGTCTCCAGAATGTGAGACAACATAAATTGTGTGTTAACATGACCGTAGACCCAAAACTTCGGAATACGAATAAATGAAATCGACTCAACAAATATCTTGACAAGAAGTTGTATTAAACAAGTTATTTTGCTGACGGTACTGAGATACACATTCCAAGGCACTCACGCATTCCTCCCGCAATTCTATTAAGTTCTCACTCGTTATCCGAAAGGGATGTAGTTTATTATGCTGACTCTACTCAGTACTTATCTAGAGTTGAGAACATTTTTGTTAACATACTTTTAGCTGAGGGGATTCTTATTTCATATATATCAAAGTTTATTATAGTTACATTTTGGGAGGAGTAGAAATATTTTTGTGAAATATATTTTTGTTTGGACGTGATGTGACTAGTTATTTTTGCTTTGCTTTCAAAGATCTGCAAGTATGTTAAGGGTAATGTGTGTTGAGCTATAGAGAAGGCTGTATTCGAATAAAAATAAAAAAAAGTTGAAAGAGAATTCACACTGTGGATTAATTTGTTGATCTCTCGCCTAATAAACGGAATAAAGAATTACTTGATGGTTTAAGCCGGTAAAGCCAATTACAACGTTTTATTTTATTTATTCACTACTTATAGCTTAATAATAAATAGATGCAAAGCAGCAGCTGGACCTGTTGATTTGTCTTTTCTTAGTCCCATACAATATCTATTAGAGTTCTGGTCAAGACTGGGCGTCTTGACCAGAACTCTAAATATTATGATTTTACGAGTAGGTAGGCCATCCAGGTTCACTTTTTGTGATCCTATAAAAATAATGTTGTTCATTCCTTTATTTGAGAACTATTTCAATGAAAGTTCCAGCATGAAATTCAGATCTTTGTAATTTACAATGCGAAATAAATTCGAGTGTTACAGGGATGTTATTTTCACGTCAGACTATCAGAAGTATTGTGTTGTTTTATTTAAGCAAAAAACTATTAGCTTTTTTTATTTCTATTAAATACTTTTATGTAATATCGTGCGTATTTTGGTATAGAAAATAAAGTATTGTATTACGCTTAACCTGTTTTTGTTTTAATATTTGCTGTCATAGAGGTCAATAGAAATACATCATCAGTGAAAAATCCAACTGTATAGCTTTAGTTCATGAGGTACGTCCTGGTGACAGACGGACAGTCTGGTAGACGCAAAGAGCAGAGCCATATTTATAGAGTTATTTTCTATACTATGGGTAAAGAACCTTACAAAAAATCTTTTATTTTCAAAGGTTACAGAAATTGTTTGCCATGTTAAAAAAAATGTTTTAGTATAATCATCTTCAAAAAGAATACAAATTGGAAAAATAAATTTTAAGGCTCAAATAACTTCAACTATCGCAACAGAAGGCAGGTTTAACAAAACTTTTTGACTTAAACTAAAAGTTCCCATTCCCAGACTATACTCGGGACAATTCAATGGAACTTTGAATAATATTTCTAAGTTTGAAATTCCAAACACCAAGTAGACGAATCGTTCTTGTTTTGTTAACTAGAAATATGAATTTTACATGCTATACCATCTGTCAAAGGTCAGAACTTTTCGAGATCTGCAAAATTTTTCTAAAGCGAATATCTAGAATCTAAAAGCCTTCTACAATTTTGTCTTGGTTCCCGCTGTGGACGAAAAGCGATTGCATTCACGATATAAAGTGGATAGCGTTTTCCATAATGGCTCTGGCTTCCCATTTTGTCGGAAAAGGCTTAGCTGTCCACGATGAAGTACCTTTTTATGTATTGTAGCCATAACTTCGTTGTCCTTATTTACTACAAATATCAACACAGATAATGTAGATTTATGACATCATTTGGAGTGAAAGAAATAGAGGTGACTCTATCAATACCTGATACTAAAAAGGAAATATCATAAATGTCATTTCTATACTAATATATAAAGCTGAAGAGTTTATTTGTTTGTTTGTTTGAACGCGATAATCTCAGGAATTACTGGTTCAAATTGAAAAATTGTTTTTGTGTTGAATAGACCATTCATTGAGGAAGGTTTTAGGCTATAAACCATCACGCTGTGACTAACAGGAGTAAAGATACAATGGAAAATGTGGAAAAAAACAGGGCAGATATAAATCATAACTTATATCTTCTAACCACGCGGACGAAGTCGCGGGTAACAGCTAGTTATTTATACATTCTGACACTTGTATTTCTTAAAAGAAGTTGAAGCAAAAGTAAGAAAAAGAGGAAAAAAAGTCTTCCCCGCGATGGCTCTGTGCAAATAGGGCAAAGAAAAAATAATCTGACAAATATGTATCTCCCTGAAATATTTTATCAATTGGGAATTGCAATGCAAAACTAGTATTTTTATTACTCTACATATAGTGGCTCTAGTAATACATCTTCTGTGAAAATTTTAACTGACGATTTTATAGAACAGTTTCTTGCGACATAGAGCTCAATATTATGTCTTGCCTATTAACATTACAATGCCTAAGTAAAATTACTCTTAAAATAGATTCCAAAAAGAAAAGTGTAGAAACTGATACCAAAAGACATTTGTAACATCTCATTCTATAATTTAGGTTAAGTACTTAAATTTTGAGCAACTTTTATAGAACCATAATTATTGTTAATTATCTTATTAAGCACCAATTATTTTCAAACAAAATAAGCTATTATAAAAAAGAAACATAAATATAACTACAACATTATATTGATTTATATCCACTGGTTCAACCGCGTCACTGTAAAGCCTCTGTTGTATTTCATATAACAATAAACCCATCATTATAATGTACAAGTAAATAATATTCAAGGAAAATAAAGAATATTTCCTAAGTAAACTGCTAGGCATAATACAGACTTTTTTCATTTTACTACCTTCATTAATTTATTCGTAGAATATTTAATGGCGTGCCTTTAAAAAGCTAATGAAAAACATTTCGTTGCTTATTCAAATAAGGCATTAAGTAGGCATAAACAAAATGCGCGTTTTGTTTGAGCATTATTCAAATATCGACGTAAAAGAAAGCATTGAAGCGTAGAAGAAATTATGCATCAGAGAAACGAAAATTTGGCAGCCTCTTACAAATTAATTAATTAGTATATTATTATAAGAAACTTTGGGAAATTGTAATGTAGAGTGTAAAAAATCTTTTACTAATAGTAAGCTGACTTAACCCGAAAAATAACGCTTACGCTCGAAAACCGCAAATAAAAACACATTTTTATCGATTACTTAATTGCATCACCTTACTAGATAACCAAAAAGGATGCACTTATGTTTACGCACCATTATTCTAAGGATTTTCTTCCGTAGCAGTTCAAGAAAACACAAACACAACCCATTGTGATAGGTTAGTAAACACGATGGCAAAGCTCTAGATCAAGTCGAACCGCAAAAACGTACAAAAAGCAAGTACCTACATCCTCGGAATCCTTAGAATTTCAATATGACTCCTCCATTTACATGCGAATAACACAGACCCCTATCACACCGGAGCGTAATATATTTTACAGTCGGAAAATATTTTTAAGCAAAGGACCTATAATAGTTCCTTGTGGTACACCACTATATAAGTGTTACGTCAAGTGTATTTTACTTATGTTTCAGTAATGGTTTACATGTTATTTTGAAATTCATGTGTATAAATGATATGACTTGATATTAAAATCTTTTAGAAGAAAGATAAAATTTTCTATCAAGTAAAAAGTTTTGTATGTGATGGTATCGTAAGCTTGTTCGTGTTATGACGTATTTTGAAATAAAAATATAGAAAATAAAATAATTAAAACATAAGTCAGCTATTTCATGGTAAATTGCGAATTTAGATTCTTTTTTTACAGCTGTCAGAGTTTTGAGTATGATATTTATGAATTTAAGGTTCTAACGTGGACAATGGTCTGAAAACAAAAGCTGTACGTCATTTTCCTGTATTACGATCCGGTATTATTTGTAGTCACCTTCGAGCCCAGCGCAAGGAAATCCCAAAAGACTAGCGGGTTATGTGCAATCCGTCCCGACTTATATACCAGCTTTTTATTTTCAAGCTAGCTAAATGTAGGAAAAGGTTTGCAGTACATGGAGTACGAAAGAAAATTGAATTAAGTCGATCAAGGAAATTCATACATCTGTGTGCGGTTCCTTATTTTGCTTGCAAATATTTTCATTTACATCTGCATAGTATTTGAAGAATTTGTTCCAGTTTGTTGTGAAATTTACTTGATGAAATGCCGTAATGTAATTCACTAGTCACGTACCGTATTTGGAAGAAAAGTTTCTTTTTGTATGTCTGTCACATTTGACGTGGGTGGCTGAAGAGTCGTGCGGGGTGTTTCCAATTAGTTCTAGACGACACCGGTTCGTATTTTTCCGAGGGTAGGTATAGACCGAAAGTGTTGATTGACACATTCGACAGTCGGTAGCTTACCTCACTTCCACATTCGCCTGAATAAACTTTATCGAACCTTTTGTTGCTCAATTCATGATATAAAATCAAATATTGAGTGATACGTATTTATACGAAATATGTAAGTATAGGATTGTTCTACTTTGAGTCTTAAGGTTTAACCTTGAAGTTTATTGCTTGTCGCTTATTAATGAGTTTACAAATTTGTTAACATTTTTTATTATTCTTAAATTTAAAAGGTCGTATACACATGTAGGGCGCACTTAAGAGCATTGATGTGAAACATAATAAATGTATTGCAAGATTGACAGATCGGTTCAGTAACATAACTTTGCGCTTCAAAATCCTGGAGTAATAAAGATGGAAGCTCTTTAATAACAATTTGACACTAAAGGACTCCAAGTATTATATGTTTTAAATGCATCTTTTATGTAATTCGTTACCATATCTTAAGGAATTTTAATTATGTTGATTTTTTAAATCGCAATGTGAACAAAATCGCTGTCCATTTTTTTCCTCTTCTGCTTTACTTTTTTCCAAGGCTCCACTTGTACCGGAGTCATCAGCCAGATATCTAGTTCAATATTCTTATCCACATTGGAATGTTCTAAAATAATTCGTCAATAAATCTACCACAGTCGTTGAGTTACGACGGAAGTAGGCCGAGACTGCCGCGGCTGTTAACTAAGACACAAATTGGCTGCCAAACTTTGGAACACATATGTCGAATATTAAGGTTTATTAGGTAGGGAAGAACAAATGATGGATTGTAATATCTGAGTTTGCTGGAGGCAACGAACTTTTGGCCTGTAAAGAAATGAGTCTCGTGCTTGTGTTAAAACCTCATAAAGCAAGTATATTACCATTGCGGAACCGGAACGTTGAGTTACACTCGGAGCTAGGCGTAGTTGCTTTTTGATGAGTGCCGTCCGTTCTATTTTGACCTTAAGAAAATACTACATACTATGAAAAATAAGAATTGATAAATTGAATTTTGAATTTGTGATTTAGGATCGTGTAATCAACGATTCTTATGTATACTGAATAAAAATGACAATCAATAGCAGAACGACGCGATAGCAACAAAAAGTTAATAAACATTTCAGTGTTACATATTTATCTCTTAATTAAGTAACATCTGAATTTGTTAAATCAACCTTAGCCGTAATAATATAACCTGAAATTTTTGCTGAAAAGTAAATATTTTGAACTCTATTCTCATAAAACTTTTTATATAAAGTTAAATGTAATTCTAGACCAAAAACTAACTTTTCTTTCAAAGGTTCCTTCTGTTACTCAAATTAGTACACACTAGTTTTATTTAGTCTTCTTTTAACCAAATACAGCTCACGTTACTGGTTTTAATCTACATTCTAAACCACACTTCAGGCTAAAGTAGGCTGTGTCTATGTACCGAGGCTGTAGTTAACTGGGCCACAAATTGCCTGCCAAACGTTCTGAACAACGCGAGAGTAACAGGAAACCTAGAATTACTAGCTAAACAGAAACAAATTGACATTGTAATTGCGTTATTTTACGTAGAAACGGAATTACTAGTGTAATTTGCTTTTCCACTATTTCTTTTATTTTGAAACTAAAATTTAGATTGTAGCTGTTGCTTGTGGTTTCACTCGTCTAGCTGTAAGTTGTAGCAGAACCATTACCCTCCGTCAACGCAGTCGGTTTAAGTAGTCTTATTCCGAGATGTCTTCCTTCATACCGAATTTCATCAATCGTATGATTTGACCGTGAAGATGTAGAAAACACCCACGTACAAACACACTCGCAATGGTACTCTTGCATTTATTTTATTAGTGTGATAAACTTGTTTAGGGGAAAAACATGTGTTCTGTTTCTGCAAGTAGTAGGTAAGTATATTACACAGCGTCAGGCAGGGACTTCTGCAATATTTTTACTTAAATAGGTTATGGTATGATAGGTTTTGAAAAGATAAGATTTGTAAGACGATGCATTATAAAGATTACAATGATTTCTCTACCAAAACTACAACTTGAAGAGATGGTTGTGGATTCTTCATCTTTATACCCAGGTGGTACTATATACGACAATAATTCATATACCTTCAGCAATATTTTATACCAGTTATCCTAAAATACGGATAACTTAATGCCAGTTATTACAGAACTCAAAAAATCGCCCACGCTGAAGGTCCTCTTCAATAAAACGATTTAAATTAAAATGAATACATTACGATAGGCCCTCAGGGTGTATCCTATTATTTTGCGAGCTTTGATGTTCAAATCAAAGACCGAAATTCGACACTTACCTGTAACAATGATAGCAGATACTAAAATTCAAAAGACTTCACTGTTTTAGTAGAATCAATATGAAAATAAGAATGGTCGAAAGTAAAAGTATTTTTCTAATGTTGAATTTCTAGGTGTCATTTTGTTCTGAGTTAGATTATTCACAGGTACACAAAAATTCATGTTTATTCAGCAAGAGTCTGATTCTAGACATTTACGACTAAACCGTTTATTACCTTAAAAAAAATATCATAATCTTCATTTTTTAAGTCATTAAAAATTTGATACAAATTATCAACTTTTGGTAAAATATACAGTCATAACACGATGGCAGATTTAAAATGTATGATTTTGCTGAACTTCTTTCTTAATTAATTCGTGCTATTAGATAGTGTTGTAACGTCACCAGAATTTATTCAAGTATATTTTACGTCACTTAATCAGCATTCAGTTTCAGTTTTTTTTCCCGATTTATATATAATACACACCCAATCAACATCACCGTTGTGCAGTGTAATAAGACTAGCATGCGTCTCCTCTAAAATATTCAAACAGTACGACATCCATATACACGCAATTCTAGGTTCTATATTTCATACAATTTAAAACTATTCTACAATGCACTGGAATTAATTATTGTTCATTTAAAATCACGGAGCAATTACTGCCGATTTATTGTGGTTAGCAATCAATCGTTTTAATTGTTGGTTGACTGTAGTTTAGCTACAAATAATTAAATTTACACAGTCATATATACTGGTATTTTATTTATGTAACTTACTTTAAGCAAATCGTTTGAGAGTTTATCAGTTTGTCACGATCAACTGTCCAAAAAACTGATGTTACATTTTCAATAAATACTTAAAATACATAGTACCATCTCAAGTACCTACATAAATGTGAGTCTAGCCCAAAGGCTGTCCAAAGTGTCAAGTCTTCAAGCACAACTGAATTAGGATTCTAAATGGAATAACTGGCCACCCTAGCTCCAGTAACTTACTAAATTGGGATTTTCGGAACTAAATTACACATCCACTTTGACGAACAAATTACAGTCCCATTTAAGTTACGGCTTAGAATAACTTGAATAGGCTTTGTTGGAATAATTTTGGAAAAATGTAACGCTTATTTACATTCTGATGTGGTTAGATAGTATAGGATAGATGGAACTGGCAAAATACAGGAGAATGGCATGAACAAAGCGAATCTTAGCAGTGGAGTATACGGAGCTCATGATGATGGTGATGCTAAATATTGGTACGGAGTGGACCAAAATGAGGAGTATATGATATGTGTAAAAATACATCATGTATAAAAAATAGCTGTCTCATTATTATGGATCCTGTTGATATACAAACAAAACGAATGGGATTCCCAGTAATAGGGTCCAATTTACCTTTGGTTAGTTAACCGTAAATATTGAAAGTATTATTATTTAGATGACCAATTAAAGAAAATATACAAGAGAATATAGTCGATCTATCACAAAGTTACCAATAACAAACCTTGAACGAACTCCAACAAAACTAATCATCCCATATCATAATTTAATTGTGTCCATGCAATAATTTTCATCGCCCATTAGGAACGGCAAACACAAATTGCTAGTTAACACATCTAAATTTATGAAGCGATTCATGCATAAACACCCGCTGCCACGACCGTTAAACCGTGTACAGTACTGCTAATAAAATTATTTAGTCAGTTCATAGATTGAAATCACTAGTGCATAGTGATACAGTGAAATGAGATTGTGATTCAACTGTTTTCATTGCGTTTTGTAACAAAATTGTTGGTAGTTGTATAAATGAAGTGGGTTTTATGTAAGTGTTTCAAAGCGACTTTGAGGGGGATGGTTCCTTGTTAAATGATTTGGTGGAGTAGCGAGTAAAAGTCCAGTCTAGTCCAGTTCAACTCGTGATACTGCCGCCGCGTCAACTCATGATTAAGAACTCAGGTTGGGTCAGAAACTAGTCGGCGATCCCGATAAAGACGCGTGAGTAAACATTTGTATCATAAAATAGTGGTAAAGGTTGGATGGATGTCGAAATATATTTAACGTTTGTTGATTGACTGCTTAATGGGCAAAAAGAGAATTCAAGTAAATGTATATGTTATTTGGTATGTTATTGATTTAAAAAATTGATTGTATACTTATGTCTTATACTGTTCCACATGAGTCTGATCATTAATATTGATAGTGAAAACGAAGTATTTAAAATGTGTTGTATACGATATTGATTCACCTTTTTGATAACTAGATACTTAATAAGTGAATTCATTTAATCTATAATGATGGCTATTTTACTAATAATAGTTTTACTTTATATTCCATACAACAAAGCATCCGTATCTGTATTCCATACAATTACGATCTTTGTTTACCCCGTACGTAGATTTGCAAAGATATGAATTTTCCTGTCTCCTCATAGTTCTATCGAATCGTCTCGATATAAGATGGCGGCCTCATGAATAATCAATTGCTACGGTCGGAGTATTATTTATTTGGTCTGGATTCGTCGATCATTACCGAACTTTTTATCAACGTATTCGATGTCTTTATGAATAGAATACCGGACTAAGGACTTTAAAAAGGATTTAGGAAGAATTAAGCAGCGTAAGTCAGTGCATACTTACTTTTTTTTCCATCTCTACCTTTTTTCAGATGTAAAATCATCAAATAACTCCTTCTGCTTTAGCTGGAGTGGAAAGGAATTTCAGACTCCTTCTGACTAAAACCCACTCATATACCTTAATTGCCCTTGGTGTACTGAGGCCACGTTAGCCCATGGTAATCCTGCTGGAAAGAGTAGAGTTCCATCTCTACCTTAAATTTGATTCTTTATTTAAGTGCGACAGTGACAAAAAACGAACTTGACTTACTAAATTAGTCACTCAGTTACAAAGCCAACAAGGGGTTTAAAAATGTACAATTAATAAATAACTTTCAAAAAAAGCTTGTAAGCTCATGTATAATTAAATTACTGTATTATCAGAAAATCTGAAAGCATTAACTAATGTTGAATGAACTTTAAACACCGCCTTGAACCCAATTCTCAGGAAGTTAGATTTGGGTGTCGTTTATCGCGAAATTAACTTGTCATGACTTGATGTTTCTGCATGAAAAATGTCGCCGTTCTCAGCGCCCGTCACCGCTTCATTTTCCAAACCAGTTATTTAAATACTTTAAAGGCCGTCTTTTTTAAGTATTGTGTGGTGATATTACACTTTTTTAGGGATCCGTACTCAAAGGGTACAACGGAACCTTATTACTAAGGTTCCGCAGTCTGTCTATCCGTCTATCACCCGCCTGTAGACAAGCCCTTCTTGTTTTTCTCGAGTCTCTCTGTACTTGCTTACTTGAGCAGAATCAGATCATAATTTGAAGTCGTTAGTCGAACTTGCTCAACAATATTGAACGGTGTCATAACTTTAAGGAAAAAAAGGTCCTCGATTTAGCTTTCAGTGTGGTACCTACACATCCTTAAGTAATAAAAAGCTACTTATACTATTGTTTTAAAGTTCGTCTCAAAATTCGTTTAAGACTATATCTCAAGTATATTTCTTGGTAACATTCCCAATATCTTTTCTTTTTTTATAATAACTATCGTGAGACTGATTCATTATTAAATGATGTAACGGTTTGCTCACGCGTATTTATCTGGGTAGCCCGACTAGTTTCGGACCCAATCGGAGTCCTTAATCATGAGCAGACGCGGCCCAATATCACGTGACCGATATAGGTATCAAACCTTGTGATATTAGCATTGTGGATTTAATATCTAATTATACCTATATATTACTGTTTACCCCAATGTGGTGTAATTAAATATTAGTTCAGTCTATTCAGTTCATATCTGCATAGAACATTATTAATATAACCCATTGCAACCTTCCGGCTATAATGGCTGCTTTGAGTAATTGATGTTATTTTAATGAAATTAATTATTATAAATTATTTTTGTTGAATTTTCACTTGAAAAAACACTCAAAGCCTGCATTTATGCTAGGAATACTTAACAAAAACAGTTATTTGCGTGTCAGACTTGCAAACCTTAGGGTTCATAAACTAGTTAATAAACTGGAGAAGAATGATCCATCCATTTTTCTCCAGTTAAAGGACCCGCCCACCAGGACCCATTCAAATTAATTTCCTTACCAACTGTTCTTCGATTCATTCATTATCACACTTAGAGTCAAATATTAAATTATTTAATACAACAAAAATATAATATTCTTTACAAGAAAAAAGCGAACGAAAGAACGAACTTTTACAGGTAGGTCCAACAAAAATAAATTGAACAAAATGAAACGTTTCCTCAAATAAATTGTCGAAAATAACGGAGGGTCTGTTGAGGGTGATCTATAAGTCAATTTTAGTAAATATTTGTTTTCCGGAATATTTGGAGGGACTCGGGCCGAGCAAATATTGTTAAAGTGACCTTGTGATAAGGATCGAATCGTATTTTTTGGGGTAAAACGTCTGTAAAAAATGTTAAGATAATCTTCGAGTACTAATACTCATTGTATTTCGGTATTTTATAGGAATAGTAAATATTAGATTAATTTTACTGTCATTATCTTGTGATACAACTCAGGCAAATTTATCGGCATTGCACTAGTTTCGTATCCAAACGACCCTCTAAATCATAGGCATCAGATGTCAGTCATTAGACGCATAACTTTAATATCTCTTTTCATTTACGGGATAGCTTTATGAGAACAGAGCCTTTCTTATTTAAAGGCATATACGGGGACACAATTTCTAAGGAGCAGAAGCCTTGCTATTTTAAAATGTGACGGTTCTACCACAAGCAAAATTCAAAATAGAGGTAAACCTATTGCATACTATATACAGTTATTGTTTGTTTCAACCAACACTGCGGCAAAGTACACACCAATTAAACTAGCACAAACTATAACTTAAAACAAGAAAATACCAATTATAAATCACAATAACGTATCGAAAATTCAAATGAATATAATTTTCCTGTATATTGTTACATAAATTAAACTCTGTAAACTATATTGGATGAAAGCCAGAATGGTACAGGCTTGGGTCTCTTCCTCCGCAATATAGTTCAGCAGGCAAATGTACGAAACTAATTTTATTGGTATGTATCATTTCTGTTAAAAATGGTAACTTCTAAACTTATGGGAGGGTTAAAGTGTTGGCTGTGGCGGTCTTTTGTTTGGCTTGCCTTTTTTCTCACGTATATGGGAGCAATAGGCAGGCTCCTAACAGAACGTGTTACGGCGCCACTTAGAGTCGTTTGCCTATTTTTTGACGTATAAGGCCCCTCTTTTACTTAGACCTACAACACCAGCCGTATTAGTATTAGGGAAGAAGTCATGGAGGTAGTTCCGAGAAAGCAATTTGTTAATGGTTAAAGAAACAGACGAATAAAAAAAACACACATGGGGATGGTCCATAATCAAATAAACCCATGAAATTACCTTAAAATATGTTTCTCATCCATTCAGTTTTAGTAGCTAATGACTAAAACCATTCTTCTCTCCAATTTGGCCAAGACGAGGTAATGAGAAAAGCAATCAACCAGCAGTTTGTAAGTTAAAACTTTGGATGTATTGACTGGCTTCATTGGTGGTATTAGCTTTTGAAGATCGTATCTAAGTTAATTGCCACGGAAAGCGGCAATTGTCCTAAATGCAACTTAAAACTTTTTATAGTATACCTAATCTTATTACCGTGGAACTTAAGTCGCTGTTAACGACGAAGTGACTTACTCGATTTGTTTTTATAAGATTTTTAAGTTGACTGTCGCTCCTATAGCAGATTAATTGGTGCACCGTTTCAGTTCCACGGGGGCTATGTGTCTATGTGCGTGATAACGGAATAACTTGTGTCAAGATGATATCAAATGTAGTTTTGTTGGAATTAAGTAAGTTATTAATCTTATATTAAACACATGCATTATTAATTACTTATTAAAGTAGATAAATATCACATTTTCCTTTCGCCACAATCTTCTTGTAAAATACAAAAATAGATTAAAAAATGGAACCTAGCTTCAAGTTTCAAGTGACCAGCCTACGAGAAATCATAATGCTACTATGAAAATAAATACAAAATAATACCTTTCACAAAGTGGTACCAAATTTCACATATAAAACGGCAATATAAAAAACCATGTTCTAGTTCCATTTTAAACCCAGTAATATGAAATGCGGAGAGGATAAAACGTTTTTAAAATAACCTGTAAAGAGATAAGCACGCCTTTGAGTCATGTTGTGTGCACAAGTGGCCCTTACGTACTAACGCGAGCTCAGAATAGGATACTTATTTGTTAAGGTCTTGAAAAAGGTTTGTAGACACAGCATCCTCGTCAATATACGATGTATAGGTATGTTTTTTAAGAATTGAAATAACTAGATCTGTCTGTCATTCTATTTATTTACTTGTCTGTCAGTTTGAAGGTTAAGTCTATTTTGATAATGATAACATATTTTGATAAATCTTTGGAAAAGGTAGGCTTGGATTATACGATGGACATTTTGCTTACGATTAAATTTAATATGTTTAGGGTTTCGAACCTAAAGTACTAAAACGGGGCTCGATTACTGAGACTCTCTTATTTGTCTTCCTGTTAGTATGCCCGTCTGTCACCAGGCTATAACTCATAAAATGTCATAACTAAATAAAACTGTCGCAACATAAACTCGCAGTTAACCAGATCTTGGTCTAACTTATATTGGGCTTATAAGACGTGCGATGCAACTTACAATTTAAAAATAATCTTCTGTCTTTTAACACTATCTTCTATCTTCTAATACACAAACTTCACATATTACTCAATCACTAAAAAGTCCATAACTCTTTAATACTTCCGTACCATTTGCCAGGTAAATAAAAAATTAAAGTGGCCGATACAACCAATAACATGACACAGGAAATTAAACTACCACATTTCCGAGATTAAATTCAGCCTCCGGTCCTTGTCAGTTTTCATGCGAAATGCAACACAATGTAAGTACCAGGCAGTGGTATTCTCGGTACCGGTAGTACCAGACCATTTACGAGAAATAACGATGACATTTTACAGGACAGATTTAGTAGCTTGGTAAAGCCATTGATGTTAGGAACTGCACTGACAATATGGACTGTGATAAAAGTTTTATATAGAAGTGGAAAACAAGTGATGTTGATCTCTTGGGGTTTTGATCCAGGAGACCTATTGCCACTTCTTAAGACATAATATTGCGGATGTGGGAGAGGGATGCCGCTATAGGTCGAGTATTGCGCCGTCACGCTCTCACAATCTTAGTAATATGACTTTGTGACGTAGTGGTCCTTTGGTCCGGGTCCTTTTACAGATCTAGGCTATTAGCCTGAACACTGGCTGTTCGATACAATGTTTCTTTCACATTATGACTAGGTAATACCAAAAATATACTAATGGCTTTTACTATACTATACTAATTACTGCAACAATACCTAAAATTCAGTGTGCTTTAGTGATTATTTGGAAAGTGCTCAAACTTGACAACTAACAACGGCGTATAAACAAATTATTCAACCCTGCCAACGTAAAACGTTTAAAAACTAAAGCAACAATATCGAGATTGTATTTTTAATATTCAAATAAAAGGCACATTGCTTTAAACTATAGAACTGAACTTTTGCATAATTCAAGAAGCGGGCCCGCCTCGGTTTGTAGCGATAACAGACAAAACGTATTTACGAGGAAATGGCGTTTGAAGTCCTGCCGCAAACTGCGCCATTTCTCGCTTATCTTAGCTATCACTTTATTTGCAAGCTGTCTTAGGTTCCACAACATTGTAGCTGGCCTTTGAATATTATTATTATCTAATCGTTTTATTGCTATACGACTTGCAATTCATTTGATCTGTGCTTCTGAAGGTAAAGATGCCTTTTGACGTCGTGTATTAAATGAAAATGATGTCATTTTTTGAAATCACTGGCAAGAAAGAGATTAGTAAGATTTTTGACAAAATCAATTCTGGCTCAATACAATCCTTTATCTTTATGAATGAAGAAGAAAAAAGACGAATCAAAATATAATGTTTTATAGTGGGCATAAAACTGGCGCGTAAACAACAGATTACCTAACTAATGACTCTTAGTGCTCCGTTCCAAAATTCCATTCTCATGCAGAAGAATCGGTAAGAAATCCCATAAGAACTCCCTTTTAAAATAAATATAAAAAAATGAACAGATGGTCTTTTAAAACAAGGATTAAAAAAGAATTTACTCCAAGACTTTAGAATTAGACTAAACTAAACTAACACTTTAGATTTATAAGTACTTATCAGTCCTGTAATTATATTTTCTTACAGATATCCTTTTACAAGGATAATTGTTTTGTTCGTACTAGTTATATTGTTAGCCATTTATATGGCTGCTTGCTACTTGATACATTACTATCATGTTTAATTATTACGTTAATGTCTGATGAGTGACTCAGGTCCCAAATATTATCTAGTTAAATATATGACATTGAATTATATTATTAGCATCAAGAAAAATCGAGCAATCTATTCGTTTTTTTTAAGCTGTCTCAATTTGGGCCAAATTCCAGATTAATAAATATAAGTAAAATTCTTTTTCTAAAAATGATAACTGATTTTATTCTGATGCAAGTTCTCTGCCTCTTTTCATTTTTATTTACTTATTTTTTTGTTATCCGTTTATAATCTCCTTTACAAATAAAAAAAATCGGATTCTGATTCCGAATTTTCATAAAACCTCGTTTCAAATCCGCTCATACCTCGCTCAGCTCGCCGTGGGACCTCACAGCTTCCTTGATTTAGAACAAGCTTACTGTTTAAATAGTCATTATCATTGAGTTTCTGAGCAAACAATGCCTTAATAGCTTTAGATACGACGTCTTGTATAATGTCATTTTTGAAGGAGGCTTGGATAATCTTTGTATTGTTAAGTTGCTAATATTATATGTGGATAAAAAACGTTATTTGTGAAAATATATGTATATAAAAAATGCTTTAAATTTTTAATACAATAATGAGCTAGAAGTCGGTGATTACCTATTTGATTTTTACAATGAGAACAGAATAGAATTGACAAGAACAATGAGAGATTTAATTACCAACCTATGAAAAAGTCACAATAATTCGTTAAACCTAAGAATCAAATTATTTTGGCAGTGTACGAAATAACAGAGCTGTTAGATGCTATTAATTAAACGGCTATAAGCCCACGCTATTGAATCACCAAACGGCGGAGTACAAGCCCTTTATAAAGGCCCATAAAGGTTTTGCAAAAGCCGCCATTTGTGATTCAAATTTGTCCATTGATACTGTCTGTTGAAGTAATTTTGGGATTAAAAGTTTAAGGAAATATATTGAGGTTGAAAATGCCATCCGATATTGAGAGGGAAAATGCTTTGAAGCTTGACAAATGAAGAAAAATGACAAAGGAAACTTTCTGCTCGGGAATTTGAACATGGCACTTTGGTAGTCAGTATTGTGACATTTAAGGCATGGAAAATTGAAAGTCTTTGTGAATCTTCCATAGCCAATATTCCAAAACTGTGTGTTTTTAACTGTTGCTTACCTATCCTGAAAGCATTATAAATTATTTGGAAATCAATCTAAAAACACGCCGTGTACTACTATTTTTTAGTAGTAAGCTAATCATAGTTCTGGTGTCGCCAAAACATAATATAAGAAATCATAAACAGTAAAGACACAAACGTTAATGGATATACTTTGAAAATACTAACTTCCCCATCCTAAAACTTGTAAATCCACCGAAGACCTACAGAACCAATAGAATCAACAATAAAGTTAACTCGCTGCAAAAATACGTCAAAGTCGAGAATTTTCGAGAATGTTCGAGAAGCATCTCGATTTTCCTGGATTATTAGTATTCATTCGTCGTATTTACATGCCAAGATATGGGCCCTTCCAAAACGTAATGACGGAACACGTGACGTCATATAAACTGCCTATGTTTTAGGTGCTACATATGTTATCACATTTGATATACTTAAGGTTTGTCATTTGTCTTTTGAAGTCGAGATGTGTATCATATTTCTTGGAAATAACCGTCCCGAATGCTTGTATGAGTAAAAGATGTTTCTTTTTGAACCTTATGTTCGGGAGTTAAGGTCCTATTTAGTTGTATTTTTCCGTAATTTTGTATATGAAGTACCACTATCGAAAAGACCAGTACATTTACTTTCTACAAGGGTGACTTTAGTGTGACTACTTGACATTTTTCTTGTGTTACTTACTTTTTCCTTGTTCGTTACTTTTTTTAAAGTCACACAACATTCGTAAGTACAAGTAAAGGAGAAAAATATAATTACATAGTTGATTTATATAACAACTTTTTTTCTAGTACCTACCGAGTTACTATTACAATAATTTTTGAAAGTCTTACAAATTTTAGCAACGAAAAATATCTTTCAAAACTGCTGTTAAAGTTTTTAATAATAGATAAAAATATCTACCTAATTTCATCTTTTAATGTTATAAAATTAAGAAAAGAATATGAACGTTTTTTTTTTAATTTATCTAATAAACAAAAAAACACCAAAACATTTTGAAATGAAACGCTTAATTGTGTTTTTCTCTTCGAGTCTTATTTCACAAATGAATGAACTAACTTTTAATAAAATGACTTGTCGAGTCGTTCAAAAATTAATTATGCAAATTACGTAATAACGGAATAATAATACAATTTTTGTTTTGTACATAAAATTAAATGTTTTTTTATTACCTAAATTAAAATGGTTTTTGCTTTACGATTATTTGGTTTGTGTCCCTAGAAGCGAATTTTCACAATAAAGAATTGAATCCTTGTTGACTTTTCACCAACATTCTAATCACATAGTGGATATCAAAATTGCTTTTCGATACGATGTTACATGACCCAATTTCAAGAGAAAAACATACACAAAGTAATTTTATAAAGACTTTTATTATAAAATCTTATTTTTATCACATTATTGCACACGTAATAATTAATATGTTCATTTCATGATACTTATTATTTTTATATAATTATATATAATTACACTTAAATCAACAGTCAACGAAAGCACCGATATGTTTAAACATTCCATAAAAATGTTATTTACAATCTGTGACGTCAATGATAATTTAAAATCAAATAAATATCATTTAAAACAATTATGACATTTTTATTAGTATAAAATGTCTAAGATTTTGAAATAACTTGAAAAATTAAAATTATGTGTTGTTTTTTTTTATTTTGACGCTTTTTTATCTTGTTTCATTGTTATCTCGATCTCAAGTGATTTGTTTAATTTAATATAAGAGGCTGAACAACAATTTGTATTTTCTCAGAATTATCAAGTGCATAAATTTAAATGTATGTATCATTCGTACTAATAACAACAGCTCACACGAAACATAATAATAAATTACATCGAGGAAGCAAATTTTACAAAAATGTTTATAATACATTCTCATATTATATTCTCGAAACCTCGTCACAGATTGTAAAATCTTAATAAAATACAACGCACGTACAATTAATTACAAATTCATTGATTTGTTTTACAATAAATAGCAATTTAACAAGAACTGAAGTATTTTTAATACTAGAGATTAGTTTTCGACAGCTAAAATATCAGACAATAAACATACATCGAAAAAACTGTTTCGTCTATTTTATGCATAGATATAAATAAATTCATTAATAAATTTAATATAATAATCAAATATATTCATTTCGCGTTTATAAAATAAAATTTTGAAACGCTTAATTCAATTTCCAAATTAATTGTAATAAACAAATATTTTATTTAAATATTAATTACATTTTACAGAATATTATTAAATTTTATGTTAACATCTATACTGATACGTATGTATGATATATTATTGTGATTAATATGACATGTATTCTATGATATGTAATCAAATGTAAAAAATATTACAAATTTATTATCAAAATAATTTGCACTTAAAATAAAAGCTTCAATTATTAAGCAAAAATGGATTATTTTTTTGTAAAGAAAATGCATTTTTTAAAATTATCTACATATTAAAAAATGAGAAGAGAAATAAACGCGTTACAATTAATATTGAATGAAAGATCAACATGTAAAAATAAATATTATATCTATTTATTTCAGAAAAAGTGCACGTTATAGCGAAATCTACCGATATATTTACATTAGTGTGCTTTACATGAAAGTTTTGAGTATTTAATGCAAAATTATATGGATATGTTTAGGTATGACCATATATTCTACAGAAATAAAAAAAAATGTTTCGAAATAACCTCTAAATTCAACCATTTGCTTAAATAGCACATTCTTTATAAGACATCTGTAATAATTAATTTTATTAATTCTAAGAAAAAGTGTGTTGTTTTTTCAACATAATTTAAATTTACAAATAATTTTTATTTCTAGCTTTTATTTTGTTGACAAAATAATTATCAGTAGAAAAGTGATAGTGTATTTGATATGAAGAGTTATAAGTGTGATATGTATTATCTAAGAAGTTTATTTTATTTTCATTAAGACATTCGGTATCCAACAACATGAACATATTCATAAGAGGTAAAAGAAAATACGAAAGCATGAAAACCTTTCGAAATATTTTTGTCGGTAAAACACCAAAGTTTTTAAGTAAGAAATAAATAAATTAATTGAAAATGAATCATTTCAAGAAGTAAGATGTGGCCTTTTTATATCAAAAAATAATTTGTCCTAGTATAACAAAATGTGACGTTCCTGCCGAATACAGTTAAACCTATATGTATGTATTTGAATTATTTCTACAGGTCTTGTAACAATTCTATATATAAAAAAAAAAATCAATTCAAACAAAAGTAATGACACTCATTTTATGTTAACACCAATGAACATCAACATAACTCCAACATACAAAGAGTTGGAAACCGACTGACTCACACAATTTACAATAATTATTATAATTTTATATTATAATATAATTTTGTACAAACTATGTACACTCTCACTAATGGTCCTTTTACCCAAAGATCCTTGGACGGTTCAAACTTCATTAAGGATCTCACGCCAACATCGGATAAGCAAGAATTAATTTTTAGAATATACCATAACAGTTACCCTTTCGTTAATTAAACTTTTGGGTACTTAGTTAATAAAGTACGGTTTAAGGAAAATGTGTGGAACTTACTAAAATTGTTAACACGATCATTTTAATATGTTAACTAACTAGGCGGATACAAATAATAATAAAAGAACTTGTTTTCCAACAGCCTGTATTTCAAGTTATCCAAGAACCAGTGGCAAAGAATGACTCAATGATTAACCCCGGACGTAAAAAGGAGGGCTTGTTAGTTTGAAGTGTCTGTCTGTGATAATCTGTCATCAGCTTCAAATCAGATTGAGCGATTTTAATATGGTTTGTTTTGCATTAAATCTGAATTATCTCGTGAGGGTCAAAAGTTGTGGGGTTTTATATTCTAGGGAGTTTATCAAAATATCTTGTATTGAAGTGACAAATGACACACACGTACGTTTGCTTAAACTCTCTTCTATTCTGGAACTGTTAACAAGTTACATTTAACCGAGCACTAGCGCAAAAGAATCACTCAAATGTGACAAGTGAAAGCCACGTATTTTTTTTTTGAAAAACTCCGTTCCTGTAACAGGAAGAAAATCTCGTCTAAGATGACTTTCTCTTTAACTGGGCCTAACATCGCATATTTCCTCAAACATTGTTTTTATTATTGTATGCGAGCATACATGAAGTAAATGAAACAGGTTATGATAGAAATCTATTCCAAATAGAAAAACAAAACCACTACAATTAAATAAGAAACTTGTAGTAGAACAATTACAAGTGACAAAAACATAAGTGTTTTATGTGGTCCTTGTCGTTTTGATTGGAACAATCAATCCAAAACTGCGGTAGAAAAGATCATTAGGTTGATAATGAACAGTTTCATTCATAATTATAATCTACCAGACCCAATAAGGGTAACTTCGTTGAATTGTTATGTGTCAAAAGAGGTTGTATAGGTCGTAATTTATCGAAAAAGTTTTTAGTTACAGCAGAAGGGGTCTTTGTCCAGCAGTGGGATTGAAAATAAGCTAAAAGTGAGCCTGAGTGGACATGACTAAAAACGAAAATATTTGACGGAAATATAGTATTGGGATGGGTGGGATTAAGGGCTAGAAAAAAATATTATTAAAGAATGAACTTTTAAACTAAATAAAAAGTCTTGTACTAACGATATCCGTAAAAAATGCAATTATAAGCTTCTTCCAAAATTATTTCTCCAATGAACAAATAAAATTAATTCTTGCTACCATCCTCCTGAATAAACTTTACTCTAAATAGGTCACCTTATATCTTCATACCGTGTCCCAAGAGCTATCAGCAGAGAGGTCAGGAGAAGACTTAAGTAGCTTGTTGTGGTTTTCACACCGCTTTGTAACTCTGCTAGACTTGATCCTGTGGACAATTAAAGGATTTATAATCTATGCATTCAAGTGAACTGGGCATCCGATATTGTGGGAGCATTTAGATCTTCTGTGTGTGTACTAAAATTATGTGTAATAGTTTCAATTTTTAGGTATTTGTTAAGTGAACGAGTTCTGGAGTGGAGGCCGCATCTCGGCAAACGTAGTGTAGGACGTCCTCAGGCACGGTGGAGTGATAATCTGCGCAAGATGGCTGGCAGGAGCTGGATGCGAGCAGCTGAAGATAGATCTCGATGGCATGCAATTGGGGAGGCCTATGTCCAGTAGTGGACGAATATGGGCTGATGATGATTTAGTGAAGGATGGTTTTGAGTTAATAATAGAGCAAAATAGGAACATATTATAGTGTTATGTTGACAGCTCCTGTATCCAGAACATCACATAAGTTGAGACTCGGGTCCAATAAGATCAATAAAACCTAGTTTTTCAAACATATTACGCCGCCACCACCACCCATGAATATGGCTTCAGTTGAGTTTGGCGATCCCGATATATACGCGTGAGTAAAACGTTATTTTTTAAATATTTATAAAATAACCAAATAACATTATGTTACATTTTCGCTTGGTTGTTTAAAGACCAAAGTATGATAAGGGACTACTTTGTTTTAAAATAAGGCATGCGATCATAAAACTCACGCATGAGTGAACTATTAAAGATAAAATTGGTGTGTTTGTTAAGTTATATCTTTATACTTATTATTTTAGTTATATCATACACGCTTACCCACAAAAAAATAAGTTAAAACAATACTAAAAAAACACACAGCATGGTTCACAAAAGTATATTATCTAAGTCCAAGCATGAAATCAGCATTTAATAAGTTTAAACTATTTCATAGTGGGCACTGTGTCAAAAAAAATCTGGCTCTTACTGAAAAGATATATTTACAAAGCATTTTTCAGCTGTAAATATTGTATCCGAATATTTGAGCCGTAATTCATGTCCGATCATATTTCTTTGTCGTGTTAATTACTTTTTATTCAACGAACAGCGTTTAGCGAACCGGAATACAAAGGAAATCAAATGTCAGCCTAGAAACAAGTTCACTGAATGTAATCGATCTGTTTATAAGATATACGACACGAAATTCTGAAGAAAAAAATGGGATTTTTGTCGCGATGTCGTTTAATATCCTATTTCACAAATTTCCCTTTTTAAGGCTGTATAATTAAGGTGCATGTAGGTGTTAGGCAAAATAATGTATGTAAGTCTCATGATGGAATGGAAAACTCTTTTCTTTCTCTACACTTGAATTTGTTGAAATGTAATGGCTGATGTTGGGGGCAAGTGTCGCAAGGCAAAAGCCAGTCACGCGAGACATGTTATAGCGCGCAAGTGGGCCAATGAAGGTGCACTCTCTGTTCTTTTACTGTCATAGCCCGATGCGACAGCAATCCGACGCGACCGAGAGATATCGAGCAGGAAACATATTTTTAGGTGCCTTTCTTAAGAGACATATTAATGTTATAAAACTAAAGTTTGTTTGTACACCATCTCAGAAACTACTGGTCTGAATCGTAAAATTCTTTTATCTTTTTAAGGTTTGCTCTAAAGCTTTCATTATTAATTCAAATCAGCAGAATAGTTATAAAATTGGTTACGAAAATGGGGAGAAGTTGTGTGTAGACCAAAACTAAGTATAAAATAAGTAACAAAAAGAAATCAGACTCATATTTTCATTACCACTTGCGCAACACGAAGTCACGTGCAACAGCTAGTCAATGATAAATTACTTGTGTTTGAAATAAAAGAGCCTCGACAGTCTGGAATTTATCTAGGCTACAGGAAATCAAATGCCAGTCTAACAAAGAACCGGCAAAAAAATGGAACTTGAAAGAGAATTGATGTCACCTAAAATATAAAACCTTCGTTTGAAAGAAATAGACGGATTATTTGCAAATCAAATTGATTTTTCTCGTTCTAGATTTGTTGGTAATGGAACTCAAGAAAAGATTACAAAAAGGAAATCGTTTTTAGGATAAAAATAAAACATTGGATAACACTGTCGCATATATTATAACAATGTGCTTACAAACTGTATGGCAAAATATCTGACTATAAAAGAAGCACCTATGAAAAGTCACAATGACATAATGACAGGTATTTGACGCAAAAAAAAAATTGGAAGCAAACTTCGTTACGTCCAACATTTCTTCACGCTTCAGATAAATCAATTCACGTACCTACATTAAATTATTTTTTTTTAACTTATTTTCGGTAATTGAAGTCCTGGACAGATTTTTATTTTATAACACTGCTACTGCCAGGCAAAAGCCAAATCAATTTGAGGCAAAAGTAAAGGACAAATGAAATTACAATGACTATTTCGTTATTTATAAAAGTTTACATTCCAAGTTTATGCCCTCACTATTTTAGATTTAGGTTTCACTCGCTTTGCTAGTATATAGGCTAAGCTTACCACAATATACCAGGGTTAGGTTTATATTATGTATGTACTGTAGTTGGTGGGTATATTGAGAACCAACTTTCAGAGTTGAGGTTTTAGGCTAACAACTCAACAAGCAAAGGCAATTCCTTTCTCATCACTAGTTTTGTTTTAGGATCATGATGACGAATACCATTTTAATGTGTAATATCATTACCTCAAAATGACTCAATTTTTATTTGTTTTGTCAATTAATTTAATTTCTCTATTGATACTGTTCTTCTCTACAAGCCTTATTGTAGGTTACGTGCGTTAAAAGACAACGCTCAAATGTAAAGAATCGAAATTTCATTTTTCTTCAATCTAAGGACCCTGCTCCAGACAGAAAAAGGTAACTTTATAACATAATTTATTCGTCTAAAATAGTTTACTGCGGGTTCTAAGACCAAATTTAGTCAGAGTCCTGGTCCTTTTATCCGTCGTAACGTAAAGACACTAGTTTATATAGTTCGAGTAGTAAAATATTTTACAACTATTCCTCTAGTATGATCTCCATTTCCATGTTCTGTTCGTATAAAACTATATGCTCTGCTTTAGTGTTATGAGCTAACATCAACACAATACATAAAACAGGTTTGTAGGTTTTGCTGTGGAATTCGGTAGGGTTCCAACGCGATAGATCCGAAGGACAGATATTTATTAAGTTCTCCTGTCAAATAATTGAAAAATATCAGACAGTGGCTAAGTTATTTTGGTATTTGATAATATGGGAAACGTGATCAGATAAACCAAATTACAATTTTGCTATGCAAGAAACAAAATCAACAAACACTTCCTCCCTTTTGTCATGTCCAGGCGCCATTTTGGAAATTAAAAGATTGTCATACATACACTCTTTCTAATGCAGTCGCGTAAACACACCGTAAACACAGGCTGTAAGTTTTCAAATCTTTTTATTTATGTCAACATTTTCAAGACTTATGCCAGGTTTAATTTCATTGTTAGCAGAGAGTGCACAAATATCCTGGTCATTGTTTTAAATTAATTTAATTTATAGCTGCGGTGGTTGTAGTACCATTAATATAAGTACCGCAGCACTGGGCTCTGAGCCACCAGCTTTTACACTGAAAAAGATATAACTTCATTTTATGTAGGACATTTTGTTATATTTTTAAGGCGACTGGAGTGCACCTAACATATTTGCTTAAGTGATGAACATACTTTATATTAGTCCTTACAGTAGAATTACATTTGAGTTACGAAATACGATTAATAAAATATAAAAAATAAGCTATCAAAAAATACAATTTATTAAACACTGAGATACGCCAAAGCTTTATAATGATGAAGACCACAAACGATAAATAGATTAAAATTTACGCCTCTGCCGATCTCCGATATTTGATGAAAAATATTTAACAATATACTTTCACACATGTCATGTTCAATTCACAAAGAGATCCATCTTAAACAATGTTATAAAACTGACGTCAAGAACATAGTAAACTTATCTCAACGACTCAGTAAAGAAATATCACCAATAAACACTATCCAAAAATATTGTTGACCATAACAAGGACTATGGTGCTATTATTGAGCGACAATCTTCTTATGGGGCTCTTAAGTGCCCACCAGTAGCACTAAGATTTCGAACCGTGTTCAATAAATGACAATCGCCTCGTCCCATACATAAGTTTCAGAAATGCTGATGGGAGGGCCATAACAGACACCTTGTCGGGAAAATGGTCCTAATATCCTAAAATGGTCTTTAGAGAAAGAACCTCCAGGAAAACTCTATTACCTAACTTTGCAAGTGTCTATTGTTGCAATTTTGCCAACTAATTTTGTTGACAGGTTCCCTTTGATCCCTTCAAAATTGTTCATTTCATTACTTTGTTTATAAGTTTTGGAAATAGTGACTAGACAACTTTAAAATTTGACAAACATAATTTTGAAGTCTTATCCGAAATTCTTCAGTCGTGAATAACAAAACTTTGGGAACTAAAATGTGATGGCACAGTCATTAATGCAAGCAATATCCACTGAACATTGTATAATATAATATTCAGTCGCGCGAAAAGCTCTTAGCTATCAGATATGAAATCTACTTTATGTGCTAATCCAGAACACGTTTGACCTTTGTACGCAATTTGATTTCATAAAGCATGACTGAACAGCGAACGCAATAGACCTGGACGTTCAATCATTCTTTCATTATTTCTCTACGTGGAAAACGTATTGGCTGGCGTACTGAGCTTTTCCATCATTATCATTAACTGGTTTTGTCATCTGTCAACTCGATACAGGCTTAGGCATTTTCAAAAACATCCTCTTTTTTTGAACTCTCAAGAAATTATTTGGAAAATTTTAATAAAAATCAGATTATTTCCAGTAGGCATGAAACAGGCGCTGAAGAAACGTGAAATTACAGACTAGTGACTTCAGTTGTGCGTCTCCAATATAAAATTGCGTTGAAGACGAACCGGCAAGAAAATTCAAAGGCTACTCTTTAACCAAATAATATAAAATACTGCCCTCTTTCAAATACAATTCAATCTGATAGTGATATTTCTTCGGATAAGTGAAATTAGTTCATAATAAAGCAGACAACAACTCCTTGAATTTGAACTAACGTAATGACTAGGTATTAGTACTCCCAAGTTATAAATGTCTGTCTTTATTACAGAGTATTCCAGTCTAGTATTATTGCTGTAGCCGAATTTACATAGCATTAAGAAACTCATTAAACTTAGACATTTCTTAATGATACTTTAGATGAACCATTTGGGAGAAAGTTTTTTGTAAACAAACTAAATTTTGGAGTATCACTGAACGTGACAGACATACATAAAATCCGAATTTAAAACCTAATGAAGATGTATTAGGTATGTTCCAATTAGAACCGATGTGCAGAGGGAGTATAAATGATGATATATTACGTCCCATGCTATTTTTTACAACTGAACGAGCAGAAAAAAAATATGAAAGCATTTACAAAATTTTACATATTCTCATTAACGACCCAAGTAAGTTTTTTATGGGCTCTACATTTTTGGCTATAATATTACGAATCTAAAAACACTGTTTGGAAATGAAGAGAAATTAAAAATTGACGAAAATAATATCGAAGAAAACTTCAGCTTTTACGTCCAAACAGATAAATGTTTAGCATAAGCCAATCATGCCAACAATAGTTTAGATAAACAACATCTGGCAAAACAAAGAGGTGTTCCCGGTACTATCTACTAGCCATTCAAACAAAGTTCACATTCAGCGTACAAGCATGAAAATACTTTATGGCTCAATCTCAGAGCAGGTGCACTAAAAGTGCAAAACGTGAAACCTCGTTCTCATTTGTTATCGCAATTTCAGGAAGCAGATGTTACTCTACAGTCGTATCATCAGGTTCTTGGGTTTTTATTTTAGAAAAATAACCTTAAAAAACAGAATTATTTATGTTTTTATTAATATCTTTATATTCTTTTACCAATTGAATCAAAGCTAGATTTAGGATAGAAATATTTTTGTTAATAACTGTAATATAATTATTTTATTTTAAGTTATGGTATATCTGAATTATTATGAACTTTAGTATGATAAGTCCTTTGAGGCGTTAAACCTTGGACAATCAAATTTTTTTTTAATTTAGACACTATATTAAAGACTTTTAAATACAAAAAAATATATGTAAATTAAGCGAGTTTCGATTTCATCAATGTCTTTAAAAATAAAATTGTTTAACATATTTCAATATAGTAAAGTACATGATTCTTAGTCTGTGTTCTGAATTAAAGATTCAATTTTCTTCTGATACCTTTTTTATTACTTGTAGTGAGATCGTAAATCTGAAGTATTCAGACAGCATTCATTCTCAAATGATTTTCTTACATCCATCAAAGCTAAGTTACAGTTTACTACTAAATCTCCGCGATAGAACTAAAACATGTGAAGAACTTGGTTTTAGAGCTCATTTTAGTCCAAAGTTAGAGTGATAAACTAAATTTCTCCCTCGATTCGAATTCATTTAAAACATTGAATATACAACTATATTAAAACATTATTACAATTTAGAACATATTTTAACACCTATAGTTATATTTTAGGGATTTCAGTTCGTACCTTGTAAAACATGGACCCTGGTTGTCGCCTTCATCTGCAGCGGCGATTCCAGTGCACAGGTGTAGTTGCCTGCGTCCTCCACTTTCAGTCGAGCCACCTGCACAGAAATGTATTGTTACTTGCTAATTTTGACCGGATTTCCCTGCCATTTGACAAAATAAATTTTCTAAAGAAGCTGTTTATTAAAACTGGGAAGAAAATTTATTTCACTGATGTAACGGAAAAAAAATACACAGTATCTTCATAAATCATTGCACAGTTTATAAACATAATTATGATAAATAGTGCCAAATTCGCCAAGAAAAGAATCAAAATTTTCCTCAACTCAGTAGAAAATGTTTAGTCATCCATGGCTCACAATGGCCCTGTTTGGCAAAAATCAATTGTCCACGTAACAAAGTCGGCATCCAACAATGAACCAAAAAGTTACGATACAACCGGAAAACTAAATTCTGCCCATTAGTATTTGTATTCCGAGCAAATGTTCCAGTGACAATAAATAAGAAAGAAATTTGAAAAACACGAGTATATTACGGATAAGGAAAACGGGAATTATTCTGGAGACGAATCTTCCTTTTGCATATACAAATAGAAAGACATTCGATTCCTCCGAATATATGTAAGGTACGAGAAATATCGATGAAATATGTCTGGGGTACTTTTTGTTAGGATTCTTTAAGGACCTTACTATTAAATCTACACTGTCTCAATGTCTGTCATCGGGTTGCACCTCGTAAACCGGAATCTAGTCAGCTGAAATTTCCCCAAATAAACTTTTTTCTGTTGCTGCTCTAACTACAATTACTAAAAACTAAATGTAACATTATTTTTTCTTTTTATAACGTGAAACACGTTACACAAGTTTTCAGCAGAAACCTGAAAGCTCATTTTGTTTTGAAGATTTTTTTTGTATCACCACTCTGGTCGTAAGTAAGGGAGAATATTTAAGTCTCACTTACACTTTAGCCCGCAAATATATTGCGGCAATTTAGACCAAACGGGGAGGTAGAATAACTGGGCCTTGAGGGTAGCAGCAGGGTACGGTGATAGTGATAGCGATTCATCAAGAGATTTGTAAAACAAAATTTATTGAGGGATACATTTTGGAAGATGAAGAGATGACAAAGGAGACGATCTTTTTATTGCTTATGGTCTCTATTAGTATACAAATATGTATATTGTAATTTCTGATGAATACGAGTGAGTAAGCTGTGATTCAATAAAATACTTTCACTGTAGTAATTCTTAAGGGCTGGAACTGACTAATCCATATATCCAATCCAAATAATAATTACATTGTATACCTAAAAACCACTCGACGCAAAATGGGTCGACTTAGAGCAGTAACCAGAGTATCCATACAATTAATTTTATTCAGAAATTACTATTTACAAACGGCGCCACTGGAGCCACAACCCACCGTACCACTTAACTCATGGCTATCATACGGTAAATATCATACGGTCTGTTATCTCCGCTGTAAACGCTTCCAGGCATAATTACCATCCCTCAAGGGACCTTACTTTGTAACTCTTATTTTATACTAAGCAGCACAACCTCCTAAATTGGCACAGCAGTTGATGAAATGTAAATAAGAAATGAGATTTTAAGGGAGATACGCTTTATCGTTGGCTTATTTCGTTACTCATGATAGGGTCGCCGAATTATCCAAGTTATTTTAATACTTATCTTGTATTAAATAAATGTATTTATAGTATGGTTATCTTTTATTTAAGGAGTGGAAAATTCACTGACTCACTTCTCCCTGCAGAATATATTTAGGATTGTTTTCTTATCGTTAGGGGAAGCTGAAAATAAAAATTTGGAAATTGAAAATTTAACAAGCAAATAAATGCAAATCTCAAATCGCAATACCGAAAAGTAGATCAAGAAAAGTGCTAAACTTAGCAATATGCTTGCGATATGAAGATTCATCCTCGAGTTACTCAAGATATTTATGAGTCTTTCCTAAGCAGGTGATTTTTCAAAAAAAACTAGAAGATTTCCTGACTATAATATTGTCAAAGATATAACAAAGGTGGTACATGGTGCACGGTATAACGTTTCGGACACGTGTTGACAACAATGAATGCCTTTTGTGCTAGATATACAGGATAACCTGGCACGCCGAAAATTTTCAATATGTGAGCTCGACAAAGGGCCTAGCTTTCTAGGTAATTCTTTACCTTGAAGCAAAATTTATTTTCAAATTTTAGTCAAGAGACAATTAAATTTCGTTTACTGGAAGAATTGGTATTTTTTTTACGATTTCAATCGATAAATTACTATTTATTCCGATGAATGACCAAACACAAAACGGTCGCTGAAATGCTTTAAAGATAAATAATATACACTTTATTCCGCAAGATGGGTGTACATAACTATGTTGTACATAAATAAGATTACAGGATTTGTATGTCCCTTTCATGAACCGTGAAATTTTTGAGCGCACGAGTGGGAGGTCCAATACTTAAAAAAAACCTAGAACGTTACCTTTAAATAAATGCTGTAAAGAATTGCTATCAACACATCAGTTTCCTGATGTAGACATAGCTCCGAATTTACTCATTTCAGGTTTACCTACTTAAACTGCAATCTCCCTCTACAACATTTTTTGTAAACGACTAGCAAAATAATAAAGTACAATTCTATTTATTACAAAAAGAACATGATTTTTTTGCAAGAAAATGCTTACAACACTAATAACTCAAGCGCCGGCGGCAGTCGACCGATTTTTATAAGTATCCCTCTCAATTCTCCCCAGGTCTCGATGGTTTTTCGATATTTTATTTATGCCGTGCTACGAAAAAGGCCTATAAAGCCTCGTTTAGAAGGGAAACAATGTTTCCCGAAACACAATAAACTGGGTTTTCCTACAGGTGTGTTAATACAGATCAAGGTCAGATTGGATTTTGCAAAAGGTTATATTTTACTAGAGGGTTCTATTAAACTGATTCACTGGATAAGCTGACGGTTAAAGAGATTTTGTATTTCTCATAAGTTTTTCTTTATTTAACTCGCCTTGATTTTTTTGACTTGTATTAGAGAAAATTGTTACTCGTATAATAACTGAAGTAAAGTCTTTTTACGCCTTCATAGTCATATCAAAGCTTCCAGTGGACCCCCAAGTTATATAGATTTCAATCGATACAATATGACCTCTTATAAATACATGTAAACGCTTACTCTAACAGCTACGACCGCTTTGATAAAGTTAAAAAAATATATATGTGATTAAATTTATTTTGTCCTATTCGCGGAATAATTATTTTTATACAAGGAATCCATTGAAATTTTTTCACCGTAGTCCACAAACTCGTACATACCTGCAAGTGACTGGTCAGGGTTAAATGGTCGGTTTCTATGAGAACGCCTCCCCGGACCTCGTCCAGGCAGACGGTGCTGTTCCCCCGGTACCAGTGAAGCTCCGGAACCGCTTCTCCGGGATGCAAATGTAGTACTGCGCATTTTAGAGAGAGAGTCTCGCCCGTTTCTAAAAATGCTTCTTTACTAAGTTTTATTGATGGGGCTGTAGACAAAAATCATAATTTAGGCAAGGTTTGGTCTTGAAAAAAAAAGAACTGTAATTTTACCAGGACAACCATGACTTTATACAACAACATTTTGAAAAACAAGTGATCCAATAAGCCAACAAGATTATTGAGAGTTTTAATTGTAGTCATTAATATGAAAGAAATTTCGATGATAATTATAAACTTACGATGCACAGTTAACTTATATCGCCGCAACATTGGTGGATGTGTAGAAACATGGCAACAGTAGACACCAGAGTCTTGAACCTTTGCATCTGCTAGCGCCAACTTCCAATTCTCGCCCGCTAGGTCTACCCTGTACCTAAAGGGGAAAGAAGGTTGTTATTTGATGCAATTAAATATTGAGGCTGACAGACTGATGACTGAGAGACTGATGAGCCAATAGACAGTACATTAATTATGTCTGAACAGCTGGATCGCTGTTTTTAAAAAGGTTTACTTAACAATTTATTTTATTTTATATGAAACAAGAAAAACAGGTTGCAAATCTTAGTACACTACATGATTAAAATTAACATTACCTACCTAAAACTTTCATTAAAATAAAATTGTATCATAAACCATGTGTATCATAATATCAAAAAATCTAGTTATTTTTTCATTATTCTATACGTATACAACAATAAAACATGTGTCAAAAAAGGTGTTGATATGAAACCATCCCCAACAGCAAACAATATTTCAGGGCAAACACATCCTATTCCGGCGGTGGCACACGTAAATAAGAAGTTGTGTTTATGTTCGAACCCTCGAATGGAACCAACCCTGTTACATTATTATTGAAATGTACTGAATGGAAATCTATTTCCAATACTGTGATACTGAAGAATGCAGATCAAAATTGATGTGGAAGGTAATCTGTGCAATTTTCGATTGCATTATGGGTAAGGAATTATGTGGGGTAAAAGAGAAATGCTGATTCTTACGAAAAATGATTTATTGTATTTTAAGTCCTTTTTTGTTATTTAGAGGAGGGTGGGTAAACTACTACTTTACAAATTGATCGATCACAGGTAAAGCTACATTTGATACGGTCGGTTCACAGATGGGTGACCATTTTTGACGGTCTAACTAACTAACGGGGTTGAGGAGGTCAGATAGGAAGTCGTGCCTTGTGAAACACTAGTACTTAACACCATCCGGTTACAGTAGACCCCAACATAATGGGGAAAAGGTTAGGATGATGATGAAGATTTTTTGGTTTTAAGTTTAAATTAAATAATGAGTTTTTCTTATGGTGTATTATTGATACTTCAAGAAGAAAGTTACCTAAAATCTGTCGTATGTGTATCCAGATCTACCGTAAGCAGTTCCAAATTTTCATCTTCGGAAACTCTTATCCAGGATACCTGAAACAAAGGTGTGATTCAAATCGAGCATAGAACAATATTAAATTCGGTAACTCAATTTCGCATTCATGAGTTTTCAAAGCAAGGTCCAGATAGTAGATAATACAAAGGAGATTTAGAGCTAGATGCTGTTACGTGCATTGTAGTGGGACAATTTGCTGCAATGGCAATAGAGATTGGTGGAGTTGCAATAGTACAAATGACACTGCTTTAATCCCAAAAACATATTTTTCTGTATAATTATCAAACTGGATTGATTTTGGTAGCGAAGAAATTACTCAATCAGTATACCACAACTTTTACATAACAAATGATCGTGCTCATCACACAAACATGTGTCCTGGGTGGGAATCGAACCCAGGATAGCAGTCAGAGAGCAGTCAGACTCACGAACCACTAGACCAAGAGGCCAGTCAGCAGTGAATGGGCAGAATCGATCATGAGAACCGAAAAAGGCAATTCCATGCAAAATTTCCTTACCGTCTTATCTCTTAAAGCAGTCACTTTGCAGTCAAATATGACTGTAGATCCTGTATCAGCATCAATAATAGTGTCTTCTGACGCTGTGCCCTCAAAAGATGGCGGACGAAATCTGGACAAAGAAAATTAAAACTTCAAACACCCTCATATAACTTAAAGGCCTTCTAAGTATTTTATCTCTAAACATAATACGTTATGCACGGCTTTTTAGACACTAATTTTGGGCCCCAAATGACAACAATGGACCCACATTTAATTTTAGGCTTGTATTATAATGTTATACAATGAGTGTGGGAGGGTAGAGACCTTTAAATTGTAGGACAATAATGACAGATTTGAAGTTGACAATATTCAACCCTACTGGTTACTAAAAATAAAAATCTTTTAATTTCAGTCGAACAATAATAACGATTTCAACTTGTGCCACTTTCATAGTTATGTAAAATTTAACACATCTCTACAAATTTAGGGTAAGCAAAAGCTCTGCAAAAAAATAATCCTTCTTATTCACAATAAAGGAAAGCATACCGACTTGACTTGCAATTTCATTTATCTATGCTGTCTTTTTTGCTTAAGTTACACAAAAACCAACCCTTCTTCTGTGCACTGGGGTAAAAATACCGAATGAATTATATTCGCCTACGTACTACGCCTACTACTGACCTCATAATTCCCACTTCATTCACCCCTAACCCTTTCGAGACTGAGTTACCTACTAAGTTGGCACGCTTTTTATTTTAGTCGTAACGACCCATGCAGATTCCGAGTCTAGACATTCTCTAATATTTACTTACACTTTTAATATTTAGAAAGGCTGTGGACATTTCTAAATTAAGATTGGAATAATATCTAAATTTACTGAATATCTTTTTAGCGTATCTCATGGCTCCACTGAAATGTTTAAACTTTAATTTTAAATTTAGAAAATATAGTTATTTTAATAGTATTTCATTTCATTTAAGGCACGGTTGATTGTTTCTTTCTGTTTTACACCTATATGCTATTTTAAAACATATTTGTTAGATGTTGGACCTCTCGAAATTATATCAATGAAAACAAAATTTAACAAAACTTTTGTTAGTAACAAAATAAGACCAAAACATACCTTCATATTCTAGTAAACCCAAATCACTCACCAACATCTTTTAAAAATCAAATTCTAAATACACACGAGAAAGCTGAGCAAACAGGCATTATTATCATTATATTAATGAGAATAAAGGCGAGATTACATAAAAGATATAGGCAGGATTAAACGCTTTCTCTATTTCCATGAAAATCCTAGCGATTACACACAATTCACAATTACATTAAGTAGAAAGTCACTTTACTGGCTTAACAACACCCCGTATTTATGCTTCAGTTAAGTAAATTGCAAGAAACATTGTATATGTTTTGAATATTTAAGTGGAAGATTTTTGTTACAGAAGATTTCTTTGCTGCTTAGTAATTGTATACTTCTTGGCTTCTTTTAAAATTAGGCCTGATTCAGCTAGTATACTAATGATGATGATGATGATGATGAAGCCACTAAACAATAATTTTGCAAAAACAAACATGAAGAACCTAAGAAGGATTTTTCTTCTGGACCTGGAAGAATTTTAACCTTTGGAGTCAATTAAATGACAAACACTGTCAATAAGAAATGAAAACTTCACCTCTTTTTTCCAACTGCATAAGCATTAATTTTATTACTTTCAGTATTGGTAGGCGCGCTGTACACAGAAAGGGAGAGCTCAATAAAACCGATAAAACCCATTAACGTTAAGGTAAAATACCGTGTTATGGCTATAAGCTGTTGAACAAAACCCGCAGACCACTGGCAAGTTTTACCATAATATACACTCTATAATTCTCTCACCATAATAACCGTGGTGCAAATCAAGCTTCAATTTAAACACCCACATAAATTCTGCTTAAGTTTAATGATTAAAATACAGAATTTGGCTCAGCCTTCGTTAAATTTCATGAAATTAACAAGCTTAATCAGCTGTCTGGATTTCGTAATGTCGGGAGCTAAAGTGAATTAAGGAAACTTTTGTGTAAACAATTTGTTTTTTGAAAATTATTTTTGTTTTTGATTGTTTAATATATTCGAAGATTTGATTCGACGGAAATGTTACATTTTAAGAAAGTTTCATTAATGTAATAATAAAAACAAATAGTAATGCTAGTTGAGCGAATTTTTAAAAATGTGGAATTATATTAAAAGTATAAGCATGAAATGTTATTGGAGGATATAGACATACAAAAAAGGTTTTTTTCTTCGTAAGTTGCTACTCTGCTTATACCAAAACTCACCATTAATTTTCATACAATCACGATACAACCATGTTACAATAATTTAACCAAACAAACTGAAATAAACAAGTCTTATAATAAGACCTTATTAACTAATTCATATCAGCCTTTGTCCTCCAACTGAATATTTCGTTCTGATTTAGAAAACCCCAGTCCGCAGTACCAAAGTAGGTGTATCTGATAATATACAAAACTGTATAAAACAGATGTTACTTTTGTCGGTCAGTGTACTTAAGGTAATTATAACAGGTGACAGCCTTATGTACGTGAGAGTACACGCACGTTCCAGTTTCGTTAACTAATTAGGTTGCCAACCAAATATTAGTGAAGGACGGACTTCATAAACAGGAAAATAATATCTACTGTATTATTCCTACCTTTTATTTCATGAAACAATAAACAAACATTTAATTTTATTAAAAAGGTAAAGATACAAAGGTTTTTGTTTTAATATCTGGTTTAATTGTGTGTCTTAGTGGAAAGAACGAGGTTATTGTGTTTCGGTTTCGTTCAAAATTAACTTGCTACGATAATGAACCCCTAACTGCAGGCGTGCCGTTACTCACATAGTCCGATAAGTCGGCAATCGGACACATGGCCTTGTACACTGACTTAGAATTTTCTTATAAAAAATCTGGCCTTTTTTTCCATCGAACGAAATAAATATAAGGAGGAAGGGGAGGTTTTACACGCAGTGGGAAATCAATGAGAAAAAAAAATGGCTAAGACGAGGTATTACAGGGCTCAGAGAAGTTAGTAAATTATACAGACAATTAGTAACGTTTAATTATACATCAAAATACATAACAGAGTGACTCATTTATTAATCTTTACTTTTGAAATTTTCGTTTTTGTTAAATACTAAAGACATATATTTTGAAGGTAGCAATTAACACATTTTTTTCCTTAAATTGTTAAGGATGATAAATGATGTTATTTTTTTCACAAAAGCTCCTTAAAGATATTTTTACTTGTCGTTAAACTAATTAGGTAACGGAACATTAACAAAGATTACCATGACAAGGTTTTGAAAGACAAATTTTAATTATACGGATTATGTGTTTCCTTGGAAGTTTAAGTGGAAAACATTAAGGTATATTTATTTAGAAAATTATTATTATAGTAGGTGAGTACTGTAAAAAGCCTTAAGCGTTAGATTTGGGGGAACAAAAGAAATTGTGATGTGTATATTACAGTGAGATGTATTATTTTACAGTCGATGCAATATTTTGGTTCTCAGTCTGTTGAAATGGTTGCTCACATCTGCCTGATGCAGAATGAGCTCTGAGCAGAGGCAACCACACACTGGGTGGTTCAAAACAGAATGAGACATAAGACAGGCTCAGACGAAGTTAGCGGGATGAATCCAACTCTTACGTACAAAACTGGCGGCTTACGGCTTCTAAACCTTTTTTTCATTTCTAGTATTCACATAAAGGCAAAAATACGTGTGTGTTTGTATGACGTAGGATTTCGTAACAAACTACTCTCTTGCGTTCGGAACCAAAATGCTTATCAACATATCTTTGACCCGAGACCAAAACCACAATACGCAATAACATCTAATCTTAAAACGAAGAACCGAAAAATATTTATCCTATTCCCAAAAGCAAATAGGCAGCACACAAAAGAAAGTTAAAATATTATTCAGAGTCTAATTTACAAAAGGAACAACTCTAACATATGTTGGGTTTAGATGTACCTATTTTTTTACAACGGCAAAAGTGTGACCCGACGATGCTCATTCCATTTCAACTGGTAACTTTGTATGGACGTGCTAAGGTTTCAAATTAAAGGGTGCTGCTTACACCGATGCGTACAGTGAAGGGTTTCTCTTTTGGCAGTAAAAGTTTTGGTGTTATGTGTATTTTGCTAATTACGAACATCACGTTATTTTGTCTTTACAATAGGGGTAAGTAGCGATGTCGGTCTTAGTCTGGGCTGTTAATAATTTTTCACTCTAATTATACCAACACAGATTTTTTTACGACTGAAGATTGATTTTTTCGTATTACTCGAATATAATTTTAAGGTTTTGGTAAATGTTATTGAAACTGAATTGAAACTGATCAAATTTTGTAAGTGGTTTGATCACTCGTCATAGTCAAGCTAGGTTGACTGATGGTCAAGCCAGTTTGACTTGGTGATGCAATTATCCTACCTAATTTTCACAAATGATATTTAGTTTTCCTCTTCTATATTTTATCAGATTATTTATAGCGAGCTGTAATTACTTCTGTAGCTTTCCATACTTGTTTTCCGGAAAAGGCGGTTATATTTTGTATTCAATAATAACTTAGCTACTTTTGGATGTCGAATAGCTACAAAAGTACTTACAAAATATAAATTATGTAAGTATTTTTGCGGTTTGCACGATCATAGATGTAAAGAAAAATTTTATAAATTGAAATAATGATTAATCAATGAAAATATTGTTAACTAATAAGCATATGAGACAGGCTAACAAATTGCCTTATTAAAAATGAATACAGAAAATTTATCACCATTTCTTAAAGTTTTACTATTGCAGTTGAAAGAAGAGATTTTCCGCTCTACTCTGTGAAGTACGCGGTCACGCTTCCACTACAGAAATAATTTCACTGTAAGAGGATGCCATAGATCGCTTATATCATCATCATCTTAAACCCATATTCGTCCACTAATAGACATAGGCCTCCCCAATTGCCCGCCATCGAGATCTATCTTCGGCTGCTCCGCTTAAACAACTAGGGCTATTTGAAACAAAACAACAAAGCTTTCAATTCAGTATCGTAAACAAATATTTACGTATAGCGATCATAATGAGACAACAATATTATAATTAATACCTTTTGTTTAATTTTCCAACCTGTCACTATGACAAGCTAAACGATGCATTGTTTGCTTTATCCACGATATAATATTTACATTGTCAATATTTGTGTTGGTTTGATTATTTATAACAATTCATATTTCAATTTTGTTATTTTCAAATATAGAGTGATTCACGTTTGGGTGAATTTGGTTTCCAATTTTTTGGACAGAGGTTTTTGTCCAAGAGTGGCATAAAGAAATCAGGATTTTTTTTCACTGTTATTCGAGAGCCTAACTTTCGATAGATCGTGTCAAGAAATAAGAAGCATTAGTACAAAGATTTCTCTTTCGCAGATTGGGGAATGCAGAATCCAAAATTATGAAATTCCCGTTCATCTTCCATTAAATTTAAATTTTAAACTATCATTACAACCGTTTATCACAAATACCAGATACAGCATTGACGATCCAACATTGAATTGAATATGGACTAGCTTTTGTTTTCTTTTAAAACTTTATGTTTCGTCTTAAATCGTTTCAAAATTTTTATTTTATTGCATTTAAGTAAAAGGTACAGCATATAAACCTTAACACCCTTTTCGGACTTGGTTAATAGAAGGACAGTAACTTTACTTCTAATCAAATAGCTAGTGACCACTTGCCTGAAACTCCCAACACAGTTACTTACCCAAACAGACTTGAGTAAGTGACATATGCAAGTAACAGCAATGATTTACGTTTACTCTGCAAGTTATCCAACAACATGTTACATAAACCACACTTAGACAACAACAAAACTATAATAAATAATAACAAGCAAGTTTTGATGTTGCAAAAACATGTTTGTAATTTATTGGCTGACCAATGAGGTTGTGGTCTAAACTTGGAGGAACTATTCATAGAAAGAAGGTATGATAATACGTTGCATGGTAGAGTTTTTGCATATGAATTAGATATCACAAGAGCTTGATAAGGATGTTTGGATGTCTCTTGATGATGGGTCTCCCATGGCTAACTTCTAGTTTCAGCTTTAGATTGGAAAAATATCAGCTCCGTCAGAAACCAGAATATGGGTCTAATGTTTCCAGCAAGATTTTGATTTCAAAGGACAAGTAGGAAGTAAAGAGCTTGGAAAAAAGTATGTACTTTAAGTCACCATCAAGGTAGAAAAATACAAAACATAGGACTTATCCGCGTAAGAAATTAGATAAAATCAAAATTTTGCAGACTCATTGTCATAAAGTCAACAGAATTTGTCATAATATTCCATATTTCAAATTAAAAACAAAAGCACATCGGCTCTACCTTTAATATTAACATTCAAATTGAATACAAACCTGAACAGATTAGCTTCGGTGTAACAAAGGACTTTGACTTAGGCCTGCACGCCTACCACGAGCTTTCGAAATAAGAATACTCATCGTGGAAGCGAAAGACAACTATACGTAGGTGTGTAGAGTTCTGCCTCTTTTGCACGAGCCAAGTTTAAATAAAACAGTTCTTAGTACAGGCAATGAAGGATCTTTATTAAACTCGACAAAGGAGTTGCTGTGGCTTGGTATTACTAAAATTAGTTTCAGTATTCGACTGAAAGTGTTTGTTTAAACCGTTTTTGTATTTGATCAGAGTAAACAAAATATAATTAGCAAAGACAAGCAAAAAGGTACGGAGCTTTTTGGCAAACACGCTTCAAACGTCAGACTTGGAATGTTTGAATTCGCGAAACCATACATATTCGTAAACTTGATCAAAAGTAAGACGCATACAATAAGAGTAAAAGGAAATTATCGAGTTTTATTTGAATTCCGAATTACTTGCTTTGGCTTCATTGAAAGAGAGCAGGTCCGTATAATATTCCAACGTTAATATTGTTTCGTTAAATACAAAAAAATTAGGAAAACATGAATTTCAGCAAACAACATTGTTTTACAAGTATTGCGTTACCGAGGATCCACTGAAGCTGTTTCCCAGTCAAATATACCTAACCTAACTTTGATCACAAATCACATTTACATTTTAAGTACTTATTCCCAGTACTCAGAAGTATACCTAAAAATTATTCGGGATGAGCCATAAAAATTCACAATGAATGCCTTAAATACTCTCTTGGTATCAATAAAACTGACGGCTGCATCAAAATATCGTATTATGCTAATTTTGTTTATTGTTATTGTTTTTCTCATACATTCCATTTATTTTTATTATTACTGGGTCAAAGTGATAAACGAAATTCGTACAAAACGGATGAATAGTGAAAGAAACCGTAAACAGCAGAAAACAAGATGAAAATTTAGAATTAAACATTTTGAAGGCGTCTTGCCTATAATGTGCGATATGAAACCAGCATATAATTCAAAAAAAGAAAACACATGAAAGTAGCACCTTCGAAACATACATTTATTTTTTTGTTCATAAAGATCGCTTGATTTAATTAAATAATTATAACGCTTGTTACCCCTGAAAGTGGACCCATTTAAATGTCAAGGCATATAATTAAATTAAAAAATATAACACTAGCCAGCTTCCAAAATTTTTCTCTTTCCGAGAAGGAAAAAAGGGGTGACTAAAATTCTGGTTATGTTTGATATTAAAAAAACGTGGGCTATTTAAATTCAGTCTAAAAATTTACTGTAACGCGGTGTCAGCTAAGAGCAAAGTGATACAAAAACATTACTGTCAAAATGGTAATTCTCTTCACAATATTTTTCTGGCATCCTAACCTTGGTAGCATATATTATCTTATTTCGCTGAAAATATGCCAAAACGGAATCAAATATCTGATAAAGAACAATAATTCAGACCATTCAGACAATCCCAGAAGTAGCTTCTTGTTTTGTAGTGGTTCGAAATTCTAAAATTACATTACTCCATTGTAAAGGGATAGAACAAGTTGGTTATGTTAGACATAGTATTGTGAGATGAGGTCAGAGAGAAAGGGTATGGAAGAAGATGACATATTGATGATGATGATGATTAAATATAGAGTAATGAAACTTACTTGTCATGAAAATGTTTATTATTGGTAGCGTAGGAATCAAAAATGTAGTTCAACATTGGGGAGTCCACCTTCCCATGCTTCTGTTGTCTCCTGGGTTTGGAGGTCACCCTCAGGTTCTTGAAGACTGTCGGCGGCGGAGGCATTATGGTGGACGCCGGCAGAATACTTGGTTCAGTAGCTGGTGAGCCTGGGAACAACAAACTAAGGGTTAATATTGAACAGCCTGCGCTTAGGCTAACTTAGACCTGAGGGAGAAACTTTTAATAATAATATTATTGGTAAAAAAATAAACATCGATCTACCTGAAGTATGCTGTGATGCTTCCAGGACTATAATAATCTTATGAGATGTGCTGGTAGGTGTTCTATTCCCAGACGATTCTAAATTTTTACTTTCTGGATTGAAGTAATAGGAACGAAGAATTGTTCTGTATATGTGAAAGTGGTAGGCTGATGTTCCTTAAATTAAGCTATGGGTGTAAGAAAAAATTTAACAAAAAGCCATTACTATGCAGACGGGAATATATAAATTGTTTTAGGACATCACTAAAAATGACAACAATGATCCTGGAAAGTTAAGAATTGGAAATAGGCAATGAAAAAAAAAATTGTCGCTAATCCAATTCGCTCTTGACCGGATTTATGGCAGCTAAAATATGTGAACAATTTACGCAGCCTTGCGTTAAAGTAAATATTGTTAGGTTCGTATATTTGATGATATTTTCATATTTATTTTGTATACAATTAAAATGGTAATATAGAATCACAAGCTGTGTTATTTCAAATACATTTCGGGTCGTTGTACGTTTGACGATTGAAAATATTTAAAGCATTCATATGTGCTCGTTATTTTCATTGAAATGTTCCGAATTTACTGACAAAAATAGACAACAAATACTACCAATAAAAAATCACTAGGGTTTATATCATGAACCGTGATAGCTTAATAATTGAGACTAACAGAAGATGTACTAAAAATTAATATAGAGGTTAAGCAGTGTTGTTATGATCATAAATATATTGGTCCATGATAAAAAAGGCTCTTAAAACAGTTTATAGTTTTATCATTAATAATTACAATCCAATAAAAGCAACGCATATTTGAACATCACTGAATATATTCTCTTTATAAATTTAAAAAAATAAATAAACTGAAAATCGCAGTTTAATATTTAAAACACAAACAATGTTACTCATATTACATGAGTTATATTTAAATATTCAAATGTATTGTTCTGTGCCATTGAAACAGGAATAATGCCTATATAGTAAACGTGCTCTTGAGGAAGCGAGAGGCAGCGCTACTCTTCACATCTTGCCATCTCGCTTCCACGATGTTAGTTCTGCTTTATGACCTCGTAATTGACACATATAATGTTATTATTAATGATGTTTTACAAGTAAATTGTATCATCGTCTTCACAATACAGTTCATTAATCATATTAATTTATAAACAAGCTTAGAATTCATTACGAAGTAATTAATTATTCGACGTACGACCTTTAGACAAGACAATCTATTTTTAAAGGTAACAATTATCTTGAAGATGTTTGTGAATATCTGTTTGTTACAAACAAGTAGATTAATGTTTTAATTTGAAAGAAACAACTTTTAGACCTTTCTACTATAGGGCGACAAAGTGAGACAAAAATAAATAGACATAATAAAAGTTTTTTCAATTTAAAAGTGTGTAAAATAAAATAAAACTATCAATGAAAAATAATAATTGCTGAAATCTAATATTGAATGGAACTCAATCAATATCCTAAAATAAATACTTCTTCCGACCAGATCTTTTTTGGCAGTTGGCAGTTAAACTGGACTCTCTATATCTTCTCTCTTAATAGTTCTTGTTTACGAGTTGCAGTCTAAAGACCTTAAGATTAAGACTGCATTCAGAATTATCAGTACCGTTGCTCTAACGATGTTAAATTAACAATCCATTTGCAAACGTGGTGATTACGGCCATAAGTCCTCGACTGTTTATTGTTGCAGTCCCGAGATTTATGTTCTGTTGTAATACTGGGTCAATGTAGTCATTAACTTCCATTGCATTCATAAATATAATTTAATTTACGTGTGTAAATGCCTCTTTAAAATGATACAATGTATGAATAAGTTTAAATTACTGTTTCCTTATTGTAATGAATTTGAAGGACGAAAAAGCTTGAATAAAAAATTAAGTTGTAAATTGCTTGTTTGCTTTGGAATCAAAATTGATGGTGTTTTTTAGTGGAGCTCCTATGGCCATCTTTTTTTACTTTCATAATTTAGGGACTTTCATATACAGTATCTGCCGGCAGCTATCCGGGCCGGATCTGGGCTATGGTCACCTTCCAGATCCAGCATCAGATCGGCTTGTTTTAAGTAATATTGTCACGCAATATACACATAGTGACAAAGCTTAATCCGAAACCAAGTAGTGTATAAACTCAACTTGCAAGATTTGGTTACATATCGACAGACAGCCAAAGGCACGGGGCCAGGCGGTAGAAAATAAAAGGCTTGCAAATGACATATGTGGCCATGTCACTAAAGAGAATGAAGAGACCAGTCATGACACTCGTGGAGCTACTGTAGAATATAGGAAACTGGACCTGTACCTATTGTGGTCTTATGGGGTGAAAATTAATGATTTTACTTCACGATGAGGGCGCAGGGTGAATTTGGATATGTATTTCTAAAAATAAATACTGCGGTCCCAAGTCAGAGAACATACCACCATCTTGTAATGGGAAATCACAGTAGGGACTATTGCAAATTTTTTGGAGTGTAGGTTTACCTGTGACGTTGGCTTGAGGAGCGATAGCCCGCGTGAGCACCGCCATTAGCAGCACGATGCGGTGCATGCCGCCGCATCCTACCCGCTCAGCAGGCTCGCTGTTAACAAAAAAAATACTTCATCTTAATACAAATAAGATACAAAATCGTGAGCAAGTTTGTGTCCAAGGTTCGGCAGAAAATTTGATGATATCGTGTTGATTGACCTTTGAAAATCAAAAGAGGTTGTGTTATAAAATATGACTTATGCCAAAAAAGAGAATACTGCAATGTGTATTTTATAAAGCTTAATATTGATTTTGCATACAAGGATAGTTTCTGAGAAGAAAAACTTAAATTAACAGTTCACTGAAATGTTTTAGAGTATTCCAGGGAAATCCTCACTCACTATAAGCTTTCGCCGAACAGAGCCTTGCCCTTCCAACATTTGCAGGAACATTACATTATAAGAAGATTCTCGAAGAAACGCTTATACACTATCGTTATACAAAACCAAGAACAACAATATTCATCGAACATTTTTCTTTCGGGAAAAATCTAGGCGAGTCATGTAAAAAACAATTTAAATATTAAACAAGTCTCCTTACGTTTCCCTGAAGAAACACGAAACAAAATAACGGTTAGGCACAGTTCGGAATCTGCTCCGAATCCCTCGTAAAATTGAGTATTAACCTGTCAGAAACTGTAACTAAATATTTAATTTGTTTACGCAAAATAAAATCTTAAATGGCCTAATTGTTTGCGAAGTTGATCCTAAATTAAGAACATCAATTAAAATTGTAAAAGTAACTGAATTTTTAAAATGGTTGCGGTTTGTTTTCGTTATTTTTGGGTTATGAAACAAGAAATGGCTCTTTGAACGACCTCTGTTGGGTTGTGATGTTTTGTAAACTAAATTTTTAAGAGAAGCTTAGGCAAAGGCAAGCAAGGCAAGCCAAACTTAGTCGATCGTATTTTTCTCATGGGTCCGAATTAATATTGCGTAAAATATTTTTATAAGCTGTATTAATACAAAATTTAATAGCTTAATTTAAATCCCCCACTTCCACTTCAATTGATCAAATCACACACTGAACCAATATCGTCATGAAACACAAAATTCGTCCGACATTTTAGCCTGGGATTAAGTGCAAAGCCTAAACTATTTTGCCCGTGATGAAAATGTCAATACTCACTCGAGCAGAATTAAAAGCAAAAGCCACCTATTAACAGTTTTCACCGCAGACATCTAAAAAGTTCAGGAGGCCTACCACCAGTTCTAAAAGCAACTTTCGTACAGTTGCGTGAACGTGACAGCGCACTATACGACGTATAGTGGCATCTCTGTCCCACATCTCCAATTATATTATTTTTCGAGCTAGTAGTAGACCCCTCTGGTGTATTTGACAAGTTAGATCCCTAACTGGCCGCTAACGTAGTTTTAATGGAGTTCGTAGACCTTAGCTTATTCTAAAACTAGGTTTAGTTTTTGTTTCCATTTTCACCTTTCAGTGGCAACTTTTGCTGAGGCTTAATGCAGGGTTTCATGTGGATATAATACTCATGGCTGATAATATAGAATTTTGGTAGTGTTTCTAGTTAAAGAGATAAGGTCGGTAGCAGAAGTTCGTTTTCACAATGAAATTTTGAAAATTACTTTACAAAATCAATGTGTCACTATTGTGATATTAGAAAGAAAAATTGCTGGACACCTAGTACAGTTAAACCAAACTTAAATATAATTTCTAAACATCAGTGGACGATATTATGACTTTCGTTGCTGACTGTGCTAAAAAGTAAGATACGGTCTACGTTAATATTCTCACGGAAATCATAACATGTATGTGGCTTTGCGGCACTTTTGCTGCTAAACCACTTTATCGATTTCGTTAAAACTAATTATGGGTCTTGGATCCCAAGAAACTAATTTTTCGCTGACATTTACTCAAGGCAGAAACTGTAATTTGGAATTAGCAGAAAAATACAAATAAAGGTTTCCAAGAATTTCAATGTCATATAGGTTTCATATAGTGTGCCAAGGAGCACATTTATGTTAATAGGTACACAGTACAAAATACTGCTTGTCATAGATTTATTACTAGTACATCAATATTCGCAGTAGACCACGATAGCCGGACTTGATAGTCAACTAGTCAAGTGCGAGTCGGACTCGCGAAAAAGTTTCATCACTCTAGCTATTACGCCCGATGTGATAAACCCCTTTTATTAAAACTTTTATTTTCAAAATAATACAACAGTTTCATCACACTCGGATAACCAGTATAGACAAACAAATATACAAATATGACAAACAAACACCAATACATCTCCAAACCGTTTTTCTGATGATTTAAGTAGAAAATTTTACCTCTATTTTTCCAATATCTCCTTATAAGCACAAGATCATCAACAACGTGTGTTATGTTCCCAGAGTTTGAACAAAATAAACACTTGCTTGTTTCCCTTCAATCTTCAGATAATTCTCCAGTGAAGCAATTTAGATTTCATAATAAATCATTTGCATATAAAGTTTTAACTAGACGAACTTGGAGTGAAGTTAGACTGTAGTCCAGACTTGTTCTATAGAAATTTAGGTACAGATATTGTGTTATAGTTTATTCCTTTGGTATAATTTTGAACAAGATGTAAGATAGAACTTGTTCGTTGGTTTAATACATTGAATTAATTTTGTTGTAGGCGTTTGCTTGTTTCTGGAAATGAAATTATTTTCTAAAGTTTGTACATTTGTCACTAGTCTATATAAATCTCGTTTTTTCGTACTAAGAGGGTAAAAATGGAACCCTTTTATTTATTCTAAGTTATCACATTATTTGTCTGTCCGTCCGTCACATGTCATGAACTTTGAAAAATAGTTAGTCATTTCACAGAAGATCTGTTTCTGCTTCCGCTATAACAACGCTATATAAAAATTAAGTTGTGGTATGGTATATTACAGTTATAAATTTGTTGATAAATTTGTCACCCAACCTTTTTGACTATGTGTAAGGAACCTTTTGCTTTACCAAAGGTTTAGTTTTTGTAAAATATTCAAACAGATATAGCCCATTTTACAAATAAGACAGTAGAGTACCTTATAAACATTTCCAATCACACACACACTAATAGAAAAATCGTATCCACTTAACATGAGACGAACCAAACAAATCCCAGGGCGGGAACTTTGTACGAAATTGTTAGCCAGAACCACCTAATCTAACTTCCAAAGAATCCGGAGATAAAAGTTTTAATTGCACTCCGATACAGTTTAACGAAACATTAATAACAATATAGTATTCGACATTATCCAACTCCCTCGAGGAAAGTATAATTTCACTACATCATAAACTTCCCTTAGATACTCTGGGGAAAGATCGCGCCCTGCAAAAGTAATTACTGAAAGTTTTTATGAGCTCTGTATATGTGTATGTGTAGAATAATTACTATTTTGTTAATTCATTTGTCACAGTTGATTAAAGTACCCAAGGTTATATCTTTGTTCGAATTACACGATTATTGAACTCTGAATACTTTTTTTTTTAATTTGTCCGCCTTCTCTCGGTTTTTCAAAAATGCAGCGTATACTAGTTATTTTTTCAAGAAACTTCGTATCTAAATGCCATCAAGTTCATGAATTGCTTGATTTGGGATATTTTTTTTTTGCGACTTCATCAAATATGTATTTATCTCTGCGTAATTAAATCATAAATGTATTGAAAAGAAGAATAGCAATACGTGGAGATTAGAAAAATTGAGAAAATAACCTACTATTTAACATAACATTTTCCATAAACACAAAAAATATATTGAAGTCATTAAAATTCATAAGATGTTACTAAAGCTGAGAACTTAAACTACATAGCACGAGTTGGAATATTAGGTTCTCATAGCATAAAAGTTAGGCAATAAATTAATTACAAACTTTAGTCTCAAAGGCATTAAAATTCTGTGTCTTCAAAAACTAGTTGACTTAAGTGTACTTTTCATGAACCAAATTATTTGAAACAACTTGCTTTAATTGGTCAAAATTATTTAAAAGGGCATTACAAGTATCCAAAATGAAGAATATGTAAAACTATGAGGTCTATATAGGCATATATAATAGTGAAGAATCCAGCCAATTAAGATTATTTTAATAGACAAAACTGCATCCGAGGCCTACTCATGGTTTAAAATCTTACTCCAAGCTGTTCATTAACCATAGTGTGAGAATAATCCAACTCTGAGATGACCCACTCTTGTCGTATGTTTTAGCTACGAAGTGTATAATACACCGTGATTTTTTAGTCGTCTAACAAAAGCAGCCCAGTTCATGTAGCCAATGACTAGAACACGTTCATGTTAAAAAATAGGTATTTATGAGATTTGAAAAAAATCAAATGCAATTTTTATTTAATATTATGATGCAATTCGTAGTTTTTTAGAAACACAGCTCTGTTGCGAGCGCGGTCCGAGTCTTGTAACAATGGTGAGGGGTATATTTCAGATTTCTCTTGTTTAATTTTCTTCGTACTTATTATCTTAGTTGATGATAAAATAATAATAATCGCGCCTAGGGGTATTTTACGTCGGATACATGAACTGGGCTGCTTTTGTAAGACGACTAAAAAATCACCGTGTATAGCTCAGACTAATACAACTCAATACCTACTTACATGCTCCTTTGCATTCAGCCATTAACATAAAAACATAAAACATTTTAAGAATGATAAGTATGAAGTAAACACCAACTTAACGATAAAATCAGGTGAAAACTGGCAAGTTTAGTATTAGGTGCTGGTATTTCTAGTAGGCGCTCTGGTCAACACCAATCTCTATCTCAAATATTTAATCTAACGCAAAAAAAGTTACATCTGAATACACTTTACTAAAAATACATTGTTTGAGATACTCGTAGAATTCACCGTAACACTTTTCGTATTAATGTTTGCGACTGACTAGCCAAAACATAAATTTATATATGGCAACATTTTAAAAGTTCTCCCAACTTGTGTATGAAGTTTAAAAGCTCTTAAATGTTGGAAACCATTCGCTTTTCATTTATAATCCGAATGCAACCGTGATGTGTATGTGAAAGTTTTTGATTCACGTTTTGTGTGAGATGCATTTTATACTCATACATGATAATTTCGATCTAAATTTATATTTTGACTATATTTTATTCTATAACGTTAGAGAAATCCTCTATTTAACGTGTGATGGTTATTTTATAGAGATTTTATAAAGTTACTAGCTGTTGCCCGCGACTTCGTCCGCGTGGTTAGAAGAAATTGCGACAATAACTTGAGATTTAAACTATCCTATCTCTCAAGTTGGATCGAACTGCACATGGTGTGCGAATTTTATTATAATCTGTTAAGTGGTTTAGGAGTCTATTGAGGACAAACATTGTGACACGAGATGTATATATATTAAGATTGGCTAATAATATAACCAACTTTAGGTTAAAATTCATATCTAGGACGTTCATTATTACTCCATAGGCAAATATACCAAAAAGGACGATCGATTTCCTTATCGTATTGAAGTGACATGTCTGCCTCGCATCCTTGGAAAACAGAACCTAATTTCCGTACTGATTTTGTCCTTTAAACTGTAATTATTCAAGCCTAGCTAAAGGATGAAGACAATTATAATTAACGCACCGCAGTACTGCGGTGTCACTAAAAAAAACCATATAATTCATTGCCTAGTTACAAAAATATCTTTATTCCAATCAAGTTAACAAGATTCAATTATTCATACAAATTGTAGGTCATAAACATACACTTTTGGTTTATATGCCCATTACTATTCCATATATGTATGTACATAAATGTATGTTTTCAAAGTAACATCCTATTTGCGTCGATCACTCTCTGAAGGGTACGATCGCAATCCATTTTATCAAACTTCATCGTTTCGTACCGTCACGAAACAACTTGACAGGTCCTGAATTAAAAAGTAAAGGAAACCTGAGCTTGCTAGAAATCCACGATAAGATCTATGTTAAGGAAATTTCATATTCGCAGATGAAACTTAAATGAAGACGTTTTTATATTTTGAAACGCATTTAGGCGTTTTTGAAATGTTGTATGCAGTTAGAAATAGACTTATTGCGTTAATCAAAGTATTATTTCATTTGAAAAAGACCAGCAATATACACAATCAGCCTCTCATTAAAATATAAAATTTACACCAAATAAAACACCGTAACCAGGAAAACTTTAGATTATTACTTACAAAAATAGCGCTTCTAACCAAACCAGAAAATGAAAAAAGATGTACAAGAACTAGCGCCTTAATCATCATTATAAAGCATAGTAAAATATCGTGCATCATTTGTTAGTATTAAATTAATTTAATAAGTCTTTCTTACACAATCGCACATACCTATGTATTAAAATAATTAAATAGAACCAGTCTTAAAAATACAATCGCACCAAACCTCCAGTCCGAAACAACACATAATTGTTACACCAACTCTTTCCGCCCTAACAGTTTAGGCTATACAAAAATATCAACGAAATTCTATTTAAAAGCTGTCGTAACGTTCATTAATGCTTCTCATTTGCCGTTGTAATTGAAGGTTTTATTACGATTCTATTGTCACGTTCCGGGCGTGACCGTCCCTTATTACACTAATGTGTTTGTAGCGTTTAAAAAGGTTTCTTCCCCTTTCTGTGGTGGCACGTTGTACGAAAAACCTTTGAAACACAAAGTCTTAATTGATGCGGCAATCGTCAGGGGAAAGTTTTGCGGAATTGGGGTTGCGAGGACGTAAAATGTTTTGGTTAGGTTTTATATGTATGGAGTGATGGTCGTAGGATGTGATTGAGGATGTCTTGTTTATTTATCTCAATTTTCTCTCTGTATAGAGAAGTTATGGTTTTAATTGATTTTGAGGCTATGAGCTACAGTTTTGTTTACAATGAGGGCGCCTTTGAGCTAAATTAAAGAATAGTCTGGTCAATGCAGGTAAACATTTTAGAAACTATTTATTATTTTTTCGCTTTAGATGAGGGGAACGAATAGAGAAGACCAAGGCAGCCTGGTTTGATTTCAAATCCAGATTTGTGTTTTTTATTCCATTTCAGGATCTCTTAAAATCTCAAAAAACAATCAAGCATTGTTCAACAAAACGCTAAGATTTCCTCTCACAAGGAGCTAAAAGCTCACTTAGTATTCTTATAAACAGAAATAGCCAGCATCTTACCCAGAAAAATCGCTTAAATAACGCTGAAAAACTTTAAACGCTTCGCCATAACGTAAATGAGCAAAAAATAAATTACGAACAAAATTAAATAAGTGTTATTATATCAGTATGCAAATACTTTGGCTGGGGACAAAACTTTAGAAGCAAAATTTTTAATAAAAGACAAGATTTATCATAATATTCATAAAGTTCTCGTAAGTAAATAGAAATACATTATGTTATAAATCACTTAGGCATGACTACATTAATTTTCATGAAGCATTTACTTAGCGAAACGCAATGAGGTCGACTGAATACAAACTGTAGAGAAGTGGGGGCCTACTACCGCCTAGTAAAAGTAAGTAATTCTAAGCCACATTGTCAACCAGAAAATTGGTACCCATTATAAAATTTTCCTACTGTTCACACAACAAGTCAGGACAACATTTTTACTATTTTGCAAGTGCATGGTCATCCGTGATTTGGTTTTTTTTTATAATTAAGTCTATTTTCATGTTAATATACACAAAAGGACTTATTTTTGTTTCTTTCATCCTATATAATTAGAAAACCACTTAATTGAAATATACTATAATATTCCAACGACTGTTGAGTTAAACTATAATTACTTCGTAACGATACAAATGTAGGTCACGGTATTAACTAGAAATGTTATTCGTTGTGATAGTTTCTTGTTCATTATTATAATGGCAGCCATTTTAGAAGATTAACATTCAAATTCGGTGTTGACTAAGTATCTAAATTGCCTGATACAATTATACAGTTTAGAAGCGACGAAATGAAATATTGCTAGTAGAATTTTCACAGGCGGTTACGTATATTGTTAATAACAATAATTTCAATTCGAATTATCTTCTTCATTTAACACCATTATTACTGCTACTTTTAGTTCAGATACAATAATATATGTAGTTAGGCTGAGAACAGGATTTCAAGACTATCAGTTATCTATTTAATTTAATATTTCATGGATTTTCGTCAAATTATGGGACAAATAGGATAAAAAAGTAATCTGGTATGCTTATAAGGCTTACATATTGGCGCAGGACCAACATGCAGATCTCCGAGGCAGCTCTTAGTATAGGAGCTCCCGATTAAAGGGAACGGTTAAGTATTCCAGTAGTTTAAGCCAGTAAGAGTCCGGCACACCCCTTTGCCTTCCCCAGGGCGAAGGAAGTCCATGAGGATTTCCACTGGGTAAAAAGGACCAACATGCTGATGTTTTGCTGATAACTTTAACCGAATATGTTATGATTTACCATGGATCATCCAGCCTCTCTCTTCGGAAGATCAGAAATGAGCAATCTGAAGTAGGCATGGAATATTTCATGATTAGTCTTGCAAGACACTTTAATTTACTGCCTAAAATGTTTTTGTCTACATGTTGCGCATACATCTTATAGCAAACCCATTTAATTTTTAAACATAATGGATTGAAATAATATACAGTCATATGCATACAATCAGCATATCAGCTAAAAGCATTACGCAATCCTAGACATCGGATCGGAACCCTATGTAAAGCGTACCGAAATTTTTAATTTAGATAACGTTTTCAACCCTCAAACCCTTCCATGTTTGTGACCGACTCCGGAGGAAAAACCCCTTTTAAGTTCATTTGTAAGGAACGGAACGTTGCCCTTTGGGACCCAGTTTTGCATGACACTTCGTTTTCTAAACTTTTTTTTTTGAGTTTCTCGTATTTACCTGTTTGCTCTGGGTTCGAAATGGCTTCGGAAGTGTTGACAATTGGCTGTTTTGGGACGATAACGTGAAAGGAATTGGACGGCTTTTTATTTGAACAGTCCTTTGCAATTTGGTTTTATCGACCGATAAAAAATTGAATTATTTCCGAGTGGTGTAAAATTTTGTTTTTGCCGTCGAATGTCCTGTTACATAAGCTTAAAGGGTATTTAAATAGTATGTTCATCTGTTGTCTGCTAGTAAACATTTTCTATAAAATTTAGTAGGTAATGTGGTCTGGTTATTATAGGCTCTGCATAGGTCGGGACAATAAGGCCGCGTGTGATTGTTTAAAAGGCTATTTTTCTACAACTTAATCGTACGGCAAGTTGAACTAAAGATTTTGCGTCGGCATCAGCTTATCACAAATCTCCCCTCACTGCTTGGTTCATAATTGTCAATCGTTGACCCATCCGTCTCTTATGAATACCAGTAAGTTAATCGTTACCAAAATCCCCATCTTAAAATATTTTAATAACTCGTATTTTTTTTTAAAATAGCTATCCTTTTCCAATTAGCACCGAGCAACCTTAAAGTATGAAACGATCTTTATCAATCTAATATCTTACTTATTTAATATTATTTGTGAAATATAAATCAGCGAAAGATTAATTTAGATCAAAATCTCTAATCCTAGCACTAGACTGTACTTTATCCATTTTGATCTTGTTAATTAAATACACAGGTACGTAATTCTAGGTATTATCTTTTAAACCGATTTAAGTGAATTCAATTTCATAGTAGAAAAGATGATTTCATAACATTGATTTAAAGTTTATTTTGACGCATCTCCAAGAAATATTGATTAATTAACAGCGATAGGTAACACCACATGATAAAATAAGGAATTAAAACAATTGACGTTAGATTATCATAACAGACTTAACATACATGAAGAATTATTCAATAGGCGTGGCGTTGAAGACGTTTCATTCTTTTTTTCTCTAGCCCACTGTGTCCCACTGCTGCGCAAAGGCCTCCCCCAAATCCTTCCACGACTCTCTATTCTGGGCCGCATGGAACCAGCCTGCGCGGTAAGCGTTAAGGTCGTCTCGCCACCGCTTCCTAGGTTTTATTCTTATTTGAGTCCAATTCGACTGGTGGTCGATGACTGATTGACTTAAAACTGATCTGAATAAAATATTACAATAACAAATTAATACTCACAAGTTTTACAGCATACTAGTAAATGTTTTCTACATATCAAAATTTGGAAAACGAAACGAAAACTAAAATGAACATTTTATAGTTAAAAATATTTTCGCTATTCTAAGGCTATATTCAAATCACTGCGGAACTCTAAAAGCCCGACAATCAATTGTATTAACTCAATTCACTGAAGCATACAATTTACAAAAGTAAGACCGAAGCGATAACGTCTATTACGTCTAATGAATTGTGGTTAGCTACGTGAAATTAACTAGAAAATTCATGACGGGCCATTCCGTAAGAAAGTCATATCAATTAACTAATCAGAAGTGACTTAAGTTGTTGTTTAAGTGGATTTAATTATTTTTATTGCAGAATCACTTAAAATAGAAATTGAAAAAGTTGGAGATTTTTTATGGTGCATAATTGACCAATTACGTAACCTAATAAATGTGAAATGATTGTAGAGCGCAATAAATGTCACGTTAGTTTAAAAATTTTACTCCTTCTTCTTCGAACTCGTACAAAAAATCTTAATTTACAATCTGGTAAAATTTTTACTATTCTACACATGAAATTATAACGTATTTTTACCCGCTAACAAATTCTTTCAAAGAATTGTCTCATCTCAATGAGGCAGCAATACACCCTTATCATTTGCGACAGCCAGCAATCAAATGAATATGGCTTTATGAAAAGTGATTTACTAACGCTGACTGAACAATTCTCATTGGATTATATTTTTTGTGAATTGCTCAGTAATATCTTAGAATACTTAGTCGTTGATTATAGGGTTATCTTGATTTGTTTTTGGGGGAAAGTGGAGTTCACGGGCTATCCCAATTGTTAATTTAGATGAAATCAGAAGTGAAGTTAAAAAAAATTACCATCGGGTTTTTGCACTTTCAAAACTAAGGCTGTTTCAGGCAAAAGATTAAAGCAGATAAATAATCTCCAGAGAATTCAAATTTGACTAGAGAATTTTGACGTTGATTTATCAAGTCAAGCTGGGAGAGGGCATAAAACGAAAGATTAAAGAATTGGGATTTCACGAGTACGATAACTATCAAATTCTTGGGGTAGGAGCTTTTGAAATAGCTCTAGAAGAGAAGGCAATAATTCAGAAACTATAGAAACCTAAAGAGGAAAGCTGTAGGATTGATTCATTGGAAACTACATAAGACGAGGTGCTTTTCATTGAATTAGGTAGCAAGAGTCCAATCAAATATAAACTTGAGAAAAACCGGCAAGAAACTCCATAAGATACTTTTTTAATAAAAAATATATATTATGTTATATGATTATATGCTGTTATATGCTGTCATATGCAATAACAGCGCAAAATCGGAAAATTTAAGAATTATAAAAAATCCAATACTGGAAAAGAAAAAACGACAAGTCAAGTAAATTTTACTGGAGTTTACACTACTGATACATTTAAAAATTTGTAGAAATCCTACTTAATATTACGAACGAACAATATTGTATGTATGGATGTTTCTTTCTCTTTGAAGCAGTCGGATTTAGACGGAACTTAGTATACACATAGTTTATAACTAAGATTAACACATAGAATAGTTTTTAACCCGATTTTATGTTCCCATAGGATCAATTTCGATTTTTGCGGGCGGGCCTGCGGGCAACCGCTAGTTTGGTAATATAGAGTGGCATAGAGTAGGCCGAACTGAATTATTGTTTGGATAATCAAAGCCTATTTGTCACAAGCATGAAACTCGATGTCTATCAAATTATTTCCATTAGGTATCTATCTGAATTTTCGAATTGGAAATTTCAGATTTCAGTGACCGTAATATTATTTACTTTGACAATAATAATGAGTTTGAATAACTTGTTTAAATTTTGTTCTAGAATAGTAAGTTATCGAAGAAAGGTTTGCATTACCGTTGGATTGATGAAACAGGATATCATGTGGACTGTCATTATTTATTGAGAGCTTTTTCAACATTCATCAAATGTTAGTGAAAAGAAAAAAAATTGTCAGTGAATTGTAACCATCGGGATTGGACTCATAAATGACCAGCACTTGAATGAGAATGATGAAATATTTTTGCTTGATAAATAAATCATCTGACCTTTAAAATACATAATATTTTTTTTTCCTCAATTATTTTTATCGTCCATAAAAGGTGAAACATTGGTGTTAAAACAAAAATTAATCTCAATCCTAACAAGACTTAACACTTACTCTAAATACTGAGAAAATATCAAAACCAAACTTAGGTAGTTATTAAGTAGCGAACTAGGTAACACCTTAATGTCTAAGTTTGGTTTTAAGCTGAAACTTCAACAATCTTACCGCTATTGGTGACTTTCTGAACTGTAATTTAACACCCCATTAAGTTTCTGTGGTCCAATAATAACAAACTCCATTCAATTTTATACTTTAAAGCTATTGTGTAACTGTCGAAAATGATTTTGCTTAATTTGTGGATGAACGAACAAAAATTTTTTTGTTACTAAAACTTCGTTGTATGGAAGATGCGGTTGATAATTCATTGATTAAAGAAATTAAAAAAAAAATAGCATAATAATATTAGGCCCAAATAAATCAATCATGAAAAATATTGGTCAGTGACTAACTGAATTGATTTTAATATAAACAATGAATAGTTTACGATAACCACCGTTCTCCAAATCTTCATCAACAACCTTGAAAGTCATACAACCAAGAACGGTTGCCTTACTAAGGTATGCCTAATAAATTATGTATATTTTATACTAACATTGCTGTAAGCTCACAATCTTCTACTTCAAGCTATTTTACGTCTCGTTGAACAGATTCCGTTTGCATATTACTTAGGTGTCGAATTCACTTTTTTTAGTAGAGCAGGTTTACGTGTTAAGATAAGGGACTGTCTAAACGTAACGTTTAAATTGATATAAGCAAAGAGGGCATATACCGACATCTCTTAAACTTATCGCAGTTGTGAAAAAGAAATGTGTGTTATGAGTGTGAGTAGGTGTGTGTATGTGTGTAATGTTGTATAACAACGTCAAAAGACATTGTAAAATTTAAACTGAAACTATTGTGTTTGTAACCAAAAGCTATTATAGACGGGGTGAGGTGAAATACAGGGTGTGCTCATACCACGCCATCACAATAGCGAATACGGTGACAAATAAGCAACGTCACATTAAATTACTCGGTTTGGGGTTAGTTCACAATTAAAGGCTTGTTTACACGTATCGTATTATATAATGTTGTAAAATTTTACGGTGGATTAACGAATATAGCTACAGCAGTACATAAAATAATAATGTAGGTATGCGAGTAGGTAAATAAGTACCTACTGTCGGAAACACAAGTCAATATACAAAGCAGAAATATAAAACCAGTATTTTTAAGATATCTATATATTGATGATTCATTATACTGTAGGTGTCCAACATATTTTGTTACGTAATAGCACAATAGCGTACCATTTATTTTCATTAGTAAAGTTGTTTCGAAGACCTACAAATCGTTAATTAGAAACCTTTTTTACTGACTACGTGTCAACGATTTCATCCCGTTCAATGAACTGATGAAGTTTATCTAGTCAAGTCAAAATCTTAGTCGAAACAGTTATTTTATTTTTTGGTTCATGGCTTGACAAGTATTAGTTTATTTAATAACAAACAGCGATACAATATTCAAAACCAGCATAATCATAGTTCAATCGTTTTACCAACATGGCAGCTGTTTAAGATAATTTAATTATCAAACAGGATCACGTAAAACTTAATTCGAAAACTCCATTAGTAAAAGCACGGCTTTGTCTCCATTACAACAATCTAATAAAAAAACTATAACGAAATAGAGCTATCGCTGAACAAGTCAAACAAATTGGGACTAATTATATTACAAGGAGTAACAAGGTTTATTTCGGCAGTCTTCGTAAATTAGCCGATGGTTCACGAAGATAACCGAAAGCATCCGAAGATAGCCGAACTTAAAATTACGGAAATTAGAGGGTTTAGTCGCAGTGCGGTATTAAGTAATCAAATTAGGGATATTTACTTATTATATTTATATTAAAATGAAGCTCTTGAGTAAGGTTCGTTACTACTACTCTATCTCTAAAGATTTTTGAGAAAATGTTATTAATTATTTTATGATCATTGTAATTTTAACTTTGTTATAAACGCCAATTATATGAATACAGTCGAGTCTTAAAAAAAAGTCAAGAATAATCTTCCCAAAACATTGAAAGCTTAAATCTGATATTGCTTTTGTTACAATTTCGTGTCAATTGTATTTCAGCATATAAATAAAACGTGTTTTCAAAATTAAAATAATTGTAACATAGGTCCAGCAGTGGACGAATACAGGCTCATGAAGATGGTGATGATGAAAAGAAATCAACAAAACATTTCAAAATTAATTTAGATACATAAAACTACGCCAGGCAAACTTAAGCGCAATGCTTGAAACTGACAAAATAAAACGAAAAATGGATACCACACGAATTGACCGCCCCACTGTGCAATGTGAGAAACGTGCGCTGCACTGTGGAACACAAGAGAACTTTATTTTTCTTTGTAATTTGCTTCGCGCTGAAGCGACTTGTAATTAAGGTATTTCCTGTAAGACCATTAAGTTAACACTGAAAAAGAATACAGATCTCTTTAAATATTAACTCAATGGTTGATCCAGTATAGATACATTAGTCATGCAGTTTTCTATTAAATTATATATGCTGTAAGTACATTTGATTATTCTTGGTCGTCTATAATCACTACAAAAGTTATTTATTTAATATTTTTAAAGTAACGATCATGAGAATGATTCCTGGACGAGAACGGTTTACTCATGTATTCATTGGGATTGCCAGTTCGGACAGATCAGTTCTACTCGTAACTCCGCCGCGTCATCTCATTATGGCTCAGCGCGTCGTTTGAGGGCCCGAAACTAGTCGTGCACTCCCGATAAATACGCATAATTAAATACTGTATTTAAGGTTCTTTTGCACTGAATAATTTTTAATTTGTTAGTTAAGTAAATTTGTATTTTTATGTACTATGTTTAGCTCACCCTCGGCTTTCAAGGTTTCCATGTTATCAGTTTTTAAATCTACTGATCAGGCCGCGATTTGTTGACCAAAATATTAACTAATGATCACATCGTCTGATATTAGGTTGACAGGCGGTTAATTAATCTTTGTGTTTAATTTACTACTTCTACTTGAAATCTGACCTAAAATTAAATTATTTACTTATAAAACATTATTATTAATTTTGAACTTGTTGTCACTCACGCGACCTTCATAATTCATCATTTTATTGATACATACGATAAGTCAGTCAATTGTCTTTTCTAAATTTTATGCGCATTACAAAGTAATTATCACTTGCTAAAGGCGAAGGAAAACATAGTGAGAAAATCTACACACCTGAAATATTTTTTCAAGGGTGTGCTAAATCTATCAAACCCTACCGGCTGTTTAACCTCTGACAGCATGTCGTACTTCAACCATAGGAAGAGAAGATTTTATTGCTCTGTACTGCAATTTTACGAACCCAAAGGTTTTTTTTTCGGAAACAGTTAAGCGGAACCGACATGCTTCGTCGTTCTCATTTTGTCATTAACAATAAATTATGTACGATCCGCTGTTGCCGCACAAAGAGGTTTTAATTGGAACGACTGTGAATAAGTAAGGTGCCATTTAATTGATTTAAGGACCGACGATGGAGTCTCCATAATTTTTGATGCGTGGGGATTATGCAGATTTCTGTAATATGTTAGCAGGGCTAGGTCAATACAAAAAACGAAAAGCTAAAACATGAAATGTTTTTCACTAATAATAAATACTACAACAGTAATAATGTTGAGCACTATTTGAAAAGCTGTCAATTAAAATGTTGTAATATCTTCTTTTTTATGAAGTAAGACTGGGGGACTAAAATGCAGACGGATCGTCACATGTTAAGCAATTACATCTGCCCATTTTTACATAACCTGTTTTAGATCCCACTGCTGGGCAAAGGCTCCTTTCTCTTCCAAACCTCTCTATCACACCACCACATCATCTTTGTCGGACGATCTCGGCGAAGATGACCATTTGCAATACCACAGGAGTAACAAGTGCGTTGCTAGCCTTAATAATATTAATTTTACAAAATTAGTTCCTTGCGTGCTTCATGAATGACTAAAAGATTCTGATAATGCATTACAAAAGGATTGGAACTTAGTCCGACACATACACAAAACTTAAAAATATCACACTTTTGAGCAATCATATAAAATCACAATACAAGATTTAAAGTGACAAACACACCCATTCAGGGAACTGCCAATTCTTTAATTCCAGAACACTCTGTATAATGAAGAATTCAACGAAACATGTAAAACCGTATCTCTCTTTACTACAAACGTCTTTATACCCAACTGTAAAAGAGAGAGTTTAAAAAAGACAATACCAGTTTTTAGTATCCCAACGTATTCGACACAAAATTTAAGAATAAAAATTCTATAAATCCCGAAACGGAATGATGTCATAGAAATCGTTGCCTTGTTACAATAATAGTAAAGTGCTTTTTAGTACGCGATGATAAAGGATCACTCTGTATTGAATACTTTCGTTTTGAAGTTTATTGTAGAAGGAATAGGGTTTTTTTGTTGAAAGACTTTTTTCTTGTTTATGTGAGACGTAAATATGCTAAATAAATGACCTATACAGAAGACTGTCATTCAGATGAAGCTAGACTTTAAAAAGTCTAGTATATTTTTTATAAATTTAAGGCGCATTGTATTTTTTCAGGGTGTTTTTTAGGTTTTTACCCATAGAGTGAAAACGAAACCCTATTTCTGAGGCTCCGCTGCCTGTCCAACCGCCTATGATCAGACAGTATTTCATGAATCGTGCCTGATACACAGATAAAATGCTTATACATGAAGTATTTAAAAAAAAAAAAATTGTTTTTGTCAACTTTTACGTAGCCCTCACCATATTGACTCATTATCTCGAACAATAAACGTCATACAACTTCCAGACAATCCTCATCAATCAAAAACTTGATATAGAACCTTCAAAGTTTTATTATTTTTTACATACATATTTTAAAACAAACATTTTAAATCCTTGACAAAATTACTGTAAAAAGCTAAAAAGTTTGTTAAACAATTAAGGAAGTGTTTCGTTTTTGTCACGTGACTACGAATCCTTAAGCAAGACTCCTCCATGTAAACACACTTTAGAGAAAAACGGTGTCACTCGTAGCATATCGGGTAACGGCTACGACATCGTAGCTCGTAGCTATGACGGTACTCGGTCCGTAGCAATTTTGCTTTCATTTCCAAGAACGTACAAAATATCGTGTGAGGAATGTCACGCTATTCTTAAGTAATACAAAGAAAGTAAAGTCTCTTCTAGGAATCGCGGTTTTGACCCAATTCCAGTTTCATGGCTGAAGGATACAAAGATTAATGGATAGACTTTGTTTAGAACTAAGCTAGGCGATACTCATTTTATCCTCTACATATTTTTATTTTTTTCTATTGCAAAATAACTCAAGACTAAAGTCAAATTTAATTTCCATATTCATACCAAATTGTCGCCAGTCGACTTACTAAAGTAGAGGATTAATATAAGATTTCTTTATGAGTAAGTTACAAGAAAGGTACTTATGTGTAAATGGATACATAATTAGGGTGCTCACATAAACGCGTACATTTGAACATGGCTATATGTAGCCTTGCCCTAAATAGGTGTTAACGACTATCCTTCAGGACATGGTGACCTAACGAAAAATACGAAGAAAAGTTGACATTTTTTTTTACATAGATAGGGCAACAAAGAATTTCAAAGTGTTGATGGATAATTTTCCTATTGCCGAAGATGCAGGAATAATTTTTGTAATAAAAATATTTGTATTTTTTCACCCTACAAAGCATTAATAATAATTTCACGAAATATTTTTAAAATAAATATTTTTGAACTTTTGATATTTTTCTTTATATTGCGACCACTGGGGTTAAACATTATGACGTAGACAATCATGTAAAAAAATAAATAAATGTAAGTCTGTAAACCTCACATATTTTTAATTTCACACGGAAAACACATAAAAAAGGTAGTCATTTAGCAGTTTATGTACAAAGACGTAGTTAACAAAACACCAAATATATGTATATCTATATAACACATAGCAGTGCATATGGGAAAACACCGAAATATGTATATTATCAAACAAAATGTTTAATTTGGTTACAGGGAAAAAAATCTCGAACCTTTGATACACTCTACAGGATCCGGAAGGACCAATTAATAAATCAACCTTTTAATTATAAAATAAATTCCCTTGAGCGTCGACTCCAATGTTTAATTATTACCGACTTGAGCTTTTAAAGTAGCGTTGCTCAGGTAATGTTTTTATTGAGATATAATGTAAATACATTTACTGAAGAGCAAAATGAAAGCAAAAAATTATTAGCTGGAGGGTTCGATTTGCAAATCTTTATACAAAGTTGCTCCTAGTATCTGTTCCTTTAGATAAAAGAAAAAAGTGGATATAATTTGATATGATTCCCATTTAAGATGTTGTAAATATTAATCATGTGAATTCATTTTTTCCATGTAATATCATGTACTACATATCTTTGCAATTTTTTTTCACGTCGAGTCCTTTCACGGGGTCTCATTATTCTCTTATTATTTCCCACTAGCTGTTGCCCGCGACTTCGTCCCAGTTGGTAGAAAATATAAGTTATGATTTATACCTGCCCTATTTTTTTCACATTTACCATTGTATCTTCGCTCCTATTAGTCGCAGCGTGATGTTTTATAGCCTAAAGCCTCGATGAATGGTCTATTCAACACAAAAATATTTTTTCAATTTGGACCAGTAGTTCCTGAGATTAGCGCGTTCAAACAAACAAACAAACTCTCCATTTATATATTAAGTATAGATTTGGATTGCTTACAGGCATGTTATCGCTTCGAAGAATTCCAATATGGCCAGATTGGCCACTATAGACAGAGAGTCTGTTGCAAAGTATACTAAGTTCTACTAATCATTAATGCATACGCTACAAAACACCTTAAAAAAATCCTTAACTGCGAAAGTCATCAGTCATCACAAGACTTTTCCTTAAACTATTTCTTAGACATTTAAACACGAGCTAAGCCACACTCTTCTAACAAAACCCTCCCATCAAAGAACATCAAAGAAAACGAAGAAGATAATGCACCAAACTCATTTCCAACTCCCTATTTTAGAAGCAACTTGAATAATGTTGAGAGGAAGTTTTTACGGTAGTGACAACATAAGCATCCCAGGTGGCAGCAAGCCCCTTTGTACCGCACACATGACGTACGGTAATGAGGTGTCGGATTTAGTAAACGCAGTACCTCCGAGCTGTGGATGCATTTCAAAACTTGCCCGGAGTATAAGAGGAGTTTTATGTGGTAGTGTGATATTGCGGACACTTGTAGCGACTGTCCAGTCATGGATGTTTTGATGTACTTAATGCAAAAAAGGATTCCAGGACGTTTGCTACCCAGCTACCTGGAGTAATAACTGCGGGTAAAATAAAATGTTTGTTTTTCCCTAAAAAATATTGATATTGTATGTATACGATGAATGCGTTTTTTTTCAATAGGTTTATTTTTTTCATGGCTGGCATTTTCCCACTCATTTTCGCAGTGTGGTAGGTAAGCATATCTTGAAAACTGCTTTTTGATAAGTACTGGGAATTCGCTAATTGTATACTATGGAAAAATAAAACTTTTCGTATGATCGACATAATACTGGACGAGAAAGGTAACTATCTATCTTTCCTTCACTGTAAATAAAATTATTTGGCTCATTACTTCTGTTTACCATTAATAACATAAACTTACTTTTTTACCACATTCATCGTCAAAGATAATCCTACTTCTCATTTTCCAACCCATTTTTCTAAACGCTTCAATGATAAGCTTGTTCCAGACCAACTGAATGTAGGAGCCTTCGACCAAAGGCTTTTAGAAAACAGTTTCCCGATAAACGGTTCTCCAAAACCATTGTTCGTTTATGTTTGATTTCACGAAACAATAGTTGGCGTCTGTGAAGACTTAGCTTTAGGAACGAATGCATCGATAAACATTTTGTTCAGTACAACATTTCGAGATTACATATTGATTGTTTTTGACCAAAAACACTTTTGTTCCCTCAATACGATTTATGACTTTATAAACAGCATCCTAGTACATCATTTAGCTATAGTAAAAACGTCACACTCAAACTAATTTACCATGCATTTCTTTACCATTAGAGTTTGTTGCCAACCGGTAAAAATCCATGTACAATTTTTAATATTATGAGTATTTTATTAAAAAAAATGATAACGTATTCCTTGTAAAAAAAATAGTCAATTTTTACAAACAAGAGCGGTACTTAAACTATCGCCAATTCGTGAAACGATTTATGTTTGGTAAAAAAAAAATAAGTTCCACAGTGAAACGGCTCTAATCGAAATTTCAAGTGAGTCCTCTTTATCAAGTTCACACGAGGAAATACCACGAATGCCGAGACTTCAACCCCGTGTCTGCAAAATATAGCTGTAACAATTCAATCTTACCACACTCGGGAAAATTCGATTCCAGTTAACAAATAGTTTTTATGGTGCCGTTATTTTTCTTATCCCACTGTAATTGTAAGGGTTAGTTATTCTTTGTGGATAACATGACTGTTAATACGTATGTGGCAGTTCATTTAAGTACAATTAAGCATCATACCTCAAAACGGACTTCAAAAATATATGCTCAAAATAAGTAGGTAATGATTATCCAACTTTATCATTATGAAAAAAAACGGTCAAGTCCGAGTTGGAATCGCGTCACTGAGACTTCGGAACATATCTTCTACAGAAAAACCAATTTGCAAAAATAGAGTCACCGGTCACATTCGCAACCTTACTAATGGCTACTTAAGGACGATTTTCATTTTTGTGTTGTTATAGTAAAAGAAAATATCACCTATCAATTGCATTACAACTGTTTAGCTATTACCGTTCATATACCTTACTACCATAAAGGCTGGTGACAGACAGATGGACATACAGCGGAGTGTTATTATTAGATAGCCCTACTATAACACTCCGCTGTGTCAGCTTTCCTCTAGGTTACGGATCCTTAAAGTCTTGTCTAGTAAAAGGTAGTCTTTCAGTAAATACATCTCTTAAATATTCCATACTTCGCACATCCCTAAAACGAAATAAATGAATTCAAATTAACCTCAAAGTGCCAAAAATTTGGTACTTCCAGACAGCTTTTTTGTGAAATATTGCAGTAACTCGTGCTAGTGAGCGCTGACGGGAATGAAATATACTTTACATATTACATTTCATGAAAAATATGAATATACACACTATACATGCAATGCGGCAGTTCTTTTGTCAAGGTGAATCACTCAATTTTGCACTTCTATTCAAATATGTTTAAAGGAATTCAGACGTAATTATATAAACACTCAATTTGATTAAATATTTTTTAATTCGTAGAAAATTAAATTAAAGTAACGATTTTAAATCTTTTGTGTTCAGAAATACTAACAAAGTTTTAAGTTACACCTAAAGTCTGGATAATGTTCTGTAAAGCCAATTATTTAGGAGCAAACAGGTTTTAAGTCGACTCATATCGCCGGAAGAAATATATTAAAATCCACATAAACAAAAAATGAAAGATTTAGAAAGATTTGTCAAGTTTCTTTAATAAGTCCTCAAAACCATCATCGAGAGAGCACTTTCGAATTTCTCGTTGGGCTTAACGATATTCGTCCTTTTCAAAGATGCCTCCTAAATGTATTCATACCCACTTCCAATATTCGTGAAGATTCGGAAGATTTTTTATCTTGCCAATAAGTAAGGGCATCAAACAGAAACGTTTGATTTAATGACTTTGGAATACGATCATTTTCTAAATCAATTTTGAAGAGCGAATGTTGATTCAAAGTTCAGGATAAATCTCTTGATAACGTTAGAATTGAAAAGGAAGTGGAATCTTGTTCGTTTTACTTAGATGTTTCGTCAGAAAATATTAAGCAAATAAACATTACTAGTGATGATGACGCACATACTGCATTTCCCGTTTTTGTACTTTGGGACAGTGGTTACCCAATTCGTAACCATAGCCCTATTATTGATATTGTCACTTTTACGAAAATCCCAAAACAGTCACAAGAAACGGATAAAAACATACACGAACTTTGAACCAAATGTAATGTAGAAAAAATAACACAAGAAACCAGAACATTCCGAACACAAACTCCAGAAATCCTTTCCTTTACACAAAAGCTGTACTGCTAAACCCACAAGAGATTATTACACGAAAAGAAAAAACGTATAGAGGATGTCTTTCCGTCACACGCCGGTAACTTATCCCGAATACTTTCGTTTTCCTTTGCGAGGTAACATCGAACTAAGAAAGAAAATAAAATAAAAGAAATGGCTCTGAAGGTGCATGGCACTGTCACGAGTTGATGATCAAACTTACCATCCAAAATACGATAGCGAAATAAGTTATATTGATAAAGAACGATACTTTTTCTGTGTTCCAGTAATTTGCCTTGTTCAAACCAGACAAACAGTAATAATTCTTACTAACATGAAAAACGAGGAAGTTTGTTCATATGTATGTGTCCATCAACCATTTTTTATTAAATCGCTTGATGGAGACATATATTAAATTTATTATTGAGTTAGCTAACACCCTGGATATACACTGCCATATTACTTCATTCATTTCATTTGAGTTTAGTGACGTACTTATTTGACTGGGGTGCGAATCAGAAAGTTACCAAGAAAGTTTTGCTTCACTCCTTAGCGGTTACGCAGCACTTCTAGCAACCAATATTTTTCCATGTTTGGTAGGGAACAAAGTCTGCAGGAACAAATAGGGAAGGAACAAATCTAATCCTGAGACAAGCACGACAAGAGCCGTTGACACATCTATTTCGAACTAGGTTTCGTGCTGCCATTCGAATTTTCTTCTTTTTATTTCTAAAGTCGAATGGATTTTTCGATTTTGGCTTTCGTTAATCTAATGACAACAGTCGACTTTTGAACAAAACTCGAGCTTGTATACCTATGTGGGCGTTCACTGCTAAACCAATAATTAATTTTGATGAAACTTGAATTAGTTATAGCTTTAGCTCTAGAATAGGAAATAGGCTAACGTTTAGCTTAATAACCAATATACAGGCTTCAGAACCGCATGAAAGTATAATATGTTACTGCACTTACATAGTTTTAAAATTAAAACACTCAACGATTAAAATTAGTTCCTAAAATAGAGATCAGAAATAAGATGAGACAGCGAAACTGGCCCAAAAAAAATAATTCTTTAAAAATATACCTTCCAATCGACTTTTATTTGAGTTGGCATCGAATGCCGTCCGTATCGTGAACGATTACAAAATTGATGTCCCTTATCTTTCTGAGCACGTAATAAAAGTCAATTGGGGAAGAAGCTCACAGCTGTACTACGTTTTAAGGTTACAACCTGTCATTACGATATTTTAGGACGATAAAAGGACGTATAGGAAGGATAGACTATTTCCAGCTCGTGTAAACATTGTGACATTTCAACAAGCTTATTCTGAGTTAACTATGATAGATTGCTCAAATGTATGGTTTTGTAATTCTATTAAGATTCGTGACTGACAATTATCTCAGGAATGATGTTATAAAGGTGGCAAGGTGGAAGTCTTTAGCCTGGATTTAAAAACATAGGATATATTTATCCCGATTTGTTGTTTCCGTGAAATCATTTTCAGTTTATAAAAACGCTTTCAAAACAATTTTGCGTATTAATATTATTATATTCAAAAAAATCCACTATGAGCTTTGACCCGCGTGTTACTTGACTCAAGATTCCATTGGATTTCAATCCAAATAGGATCTTAACCAATTGAAGAATCGGACTCTTTAGACAAAGTAAAAAATGAGATTTCTGAAAAAAAACACAGCTTTACATAACCCTTATCGAGATCAGTGCTTTTCTTACAAAACCAACATTTCATCGGACTTGAAACTTGTGGAACAAATTCTCTATGACAGTTTATCTATTCCTACCTTACGTAGTGCTTTGAGACAAGAAATATATTCGTCAGGAAATATTTCCAGTTCAGTGAATTTATTGGTATTGGAAGTCTTGGAACTCAGTTCTTTAGAAAAACACCTGTGTATGATTCGGGAATAAAGTTTCGATAGATTTTTTAAATTCATTTTCCGGTTGTGGTTTCATGATAAGGGTAAGTATAATATGTATAAATGAACGTTATTGAAAGCGACTGTTATCACATAGGTATTTTGATGAGTTATATTGTTTCTTTACTTAATATACCTTGCCGTCCGAATTGAGATCATCCATCGTCCTAAGTCGTTTAGAAATATATTATGATCTTAATGGAGATTCGATAGATTTAACATCTAATTAGATGTATGGTATCCAAAAAATTAGATGTAAGATTTCTTATATTTTTTTAAGATTTCATTTACCAACGGTTTCAGCGTCTCAATTTTCATTAGGTGACAAATTAGTTTTTGGATCATCCAACAATTTTTTTTCTCCCCATCCTCATACGTAGAATTAGTATCGCGACTCCAACCTGCACTTGTAACTCCCGATTGTAACAAGGTCGAAAAAATCATAACCAGCACATCCAAAGAGTACACAAACATTAGTCTGAATATCATGGAATAACACTAAATTACTTAAAACCACACCCAGCAAAAAGTCGCCTTGTCAACGAAATTCAAAAAAACACGTCGACGTATTTACACGCTGAAATTCACTTAACAAAATTTACGTTTTAATTTCACTAACAGCATAGAGGCTCTGAATAGATTTATGCAACACGTACCAAGTAAAAAAAAAAATATGTTTTGTTGAAAAAAGAATTCAATTTAAAAAGTCGAGGCCGACGGAGACGTAGAGAAATTCCAATTAGTGAAAAAGAATTGCTGGCGTGTTTCCATGTTGGTTGAGGAATAAAAGAAAAGTATTCCATCAGCTTATACTAAATTTTCGTATGACGGTTGAAAGTAGCTTCTTACTTCAAGTTGAGTAGAGGAGAGCAGCCGTTTTTTTTTAATTCCTATTATTTAAAATATTTCTTTACTAATTGTAGGTGCAATGACAAACAGAAGTCGTTCAACGGTCCAATTTGCAAAGTACCGATAGATTTCAGTGAAACGTTGACTCGTCAAGCCTATTTTGTTACCGAACAGCTCAACAGCAATTGAACGAATTTGATTGTGTACGAGTTTGGTTTTGAATCGGATTGTATTATCCGAATTTTGTAGGAATCTTTAATATTTACGATCAATCAATGAAGGAATGAAGGAAGCAATTGAATATTTTTTTATTTTCAGTATTTTTATGAAATGTTATTTCGTCGACTCTTTTTATCTGATTATACACCTACTTCCTGTTTCTCTATACGCCTCTGGCATAAAGTCCGCCATTGTACTAGTTTGTAAAAGAATTATTAAATAAAAAAAGTATATAAAGTTTACTCTTCCATCATTATTTCACGTTCCAACAACTGTCAATAAAGACCCCTTCAGCTTACTCCCAAAAGAATGAGTGTGAAGGTACAAAAACAGTAAATTCGCCGCTGTCAGGGACCGCAGAGCAATTCCAATTAGCGGCAAAGAATGAAACGCTGGCGTGAACGGATACACTTTTTATTTTCGTCGACGTCTGCCCGCGGTGACATTCCGTTTAACACCATTCTTCATCCACACGCAATTCCACAGGGTTTTACTTTGCTCTTGTAATGACAGATATTGGAATTTTTTGGGATTTTTGCACGACATACGCCCAAAACATAGGTTAGAAACCTACAGATATAAGTGACTGATGTTCTATGACTGACGTAACAAAATTTTATGTGAATATCTGAAATAACAAGTCATTACTAACAAAACATCACTTGCTAGTAAAAGTGTACTTGTAAGTGACGTCACAGTATCCTCTTCAGCTTTTGTTAACAGTACATCTGTTAGTGATGGGCATTTTAAAGATTCTGCTTTGACCGATATGTTTTTTTACTGCTACTTTTAAACTAAATACAAAATTTATTTTAAATATTTGTGAGTTTGTCAATAGCTTGTAGTTCTGTTTCTATGTATCAATTTCAACAACATTAAATGGGGGTTGTCAATTAATTGTATTTTTGACTAACATACATACTTTTTACTAACATAAGCACTTTCATTAACGTCTTCGTACAAAAAACATGTCATTAAAGTCGCAGTGTTCTGGCTCTGTAGAGATTTCGTATGAAATACGCTGCACCCTCGGACAAGTACATCCTTTTTTGTTCCGTTTTCATAAGGTTTCGTGTATAAAATAATTAATAACTACAAATCTATTGTACAATAAAGGGATCATTTCATAGCCAAAGGGTAAATGGTATACAGAACCATATTTCAGTTCAGATAGTATGTTGTGAATTGGTTTGTGTTGTGCTCATTGTTTTTTCTCTACAAAGATTTATTTTTAATAAGGCATTAGAAAAAGAAAGTTGCATGGTGCATCTTACCTACAGAGATATACGACACCATTTAGGTATACGATACTATTTTTGGTTTACTTCAGAAGACGAGACGTTACATTTATCCGAAAAAGAAATGAAAAAAATATAGACATTAATTGGACCATTTTTAAAACTCGCCCTAGTTTCTGTCCCGTTTGAAGGCTATCGATTTTAGGCTTTAAAACTTTTTTTCGATATATATTTACTCGAGGTGATATATAAAAGGACTTCTTTAAAAATGGTCGTTTATAGCAGTAATATGAATAATCAAAAAAGATCTAAGTCTAAAATGTAAATCATTTTATATTTTTTAAGCCTTATTTGTAATTTTTAAAGGATGTTTTTATAATTTATATTGGTGAAGAGTTGGTTATGAAAATCGTCGATAACAACCTTAATTTATCAATTAAAATTACCAATCTTCAATAAAAGACCATTTCAACTATGATATAAATAGAGTTAAATACTATATGATGTCATGTATAACGCCTTTTGGGTGACGCCTAGTTTTAAACGCAAGATTCTTTTCAGGCTGAATAAAAATTAAAATCACTGAAATATCGATGTGTTTATCTGTATATGAGATGTTTCGGATTTGATGACGGACTGACTGAATTTCGATGACAAAACGTTGGTTCGTTATAATTACTGAGGCAATCAAGCTATTTATATATCTTGTTATTCCAATTGTTATAATTCTATTTTTACTTGTGGTAACTGTTGATAAAATAATTGAAGGGCGTAGCTGATTCAAAACGTTTATTTTTAATTAACAGGATTTTCACTGGGTCGTAGTTTTTAGTGGAAAGAAAAAAGAATTATAGCTGGTACTTATGGAAATGGTTTTTACTAATTGTACCGTAATTGAGCAACAAATCCTTTTTAATTCGCAATCAAATGTTAATATTGACTTATTTAAGAAAAGTGATGTGTAAAAACCTTTTAGCCTAAATGTAACAAATACTAATTTTACTTGAAGACTTACTTAATTTTAATCAAACGATAAGAAAATTATAAGAATTATTACCTAAACCAGGATACCCCGAAACGCTGTTCCGGGACTCATTGTAAAACAAACATTTTTCTTTCATCACACTTTCATTGGAATAAACAAAACACAAGTCAAACACCACGCACTAACATTTACGAATCCATTCACGGACAGAAATCACTAAAAACCTTAATTTATTTAATTGAATTCCGTCGCGTGTGTTGCATTCAAAAGTTTAAAGGACAAAATCGCCTCGTCCCTCCACACATCCGCTCAGCTCGAGAGCTGAAGCCGTACTGAAGACACGACACCTCTTGAAGGAAAATCGTTGCGATACTAACACGTTTTCCTCTATTGCTATTTACATTGAAGGGTTTATAGGGATGTCAGGAAATTTTGAGCTACAAAAGCATCAATGTACTGTGAAAAAAGTATTTTATTTAGGATCGGCTATAAAACAGTGGTGTTGAAATTCAAAATAACGAGTTTGTTATGGAATTGGATGCTACACTGTATTTTATTTTCTTATTTTTGCATGTCCATTTTATCTCTTTTAAAAGTATTTCTTTATTGTTTAGAACATGTCTTTATTCACTTTCTATGTAAACCTTTGTATGTATTCGACTGCAGGTCTTGAAAATCAGAGAAGTATCAATGTGGCTTTTCAAAGTTAAATGTATGAATGAATGATGTATCTATGATAACTGTATCTCTAACTACGGAAACTGAACTTTTGGTCAATGTACTGTAGGTTTGAGACCTACAGTATATGAAAAGTGTCATGCAGTGGGATATGTTAGACTAATTAACGTTAAAGTTTTGTCCTCACTGTGCTTATAAGTCTGTACTTATTTTGAGCTAAGAGGGTTACGAACACACAAGATGACATCCGATCCCTATTGCGGAAGCAGCGGTGTTTGTTTGTCACCTGAAACCCTTGTTACAATCTTATTTTTTTTTAGTGACAAAAATCATTTCTTAATAATAAAACCCTCAAATTTATTTCTTAACCAACCGTACCTAAGTAATAAGCAATGACAATTTGTGTTGTGTCAGTACAGAACCCTTTCGTGTCCCGACTACCACTTGACTGATTTTTATTGCTATCACTGTCCCGCCGAAGTTATAAGTAATATCTACAGTTAGTAACTTTCGTTCCAACAGCATTTTGAGTGCTTTCTAACTCTATACATAAACCACTCCATCTTGCATTCAAAATAAATAAGAACCTGGTTTCCTTGTCAGACAGGTGTATTAGTTCTGCCTGGTTTGTTCACCCCATAAGCAATTTATAGGGGCGATATATCTCTAGGCAGCTATTTTCGATTTACTTTTCCTTATTTTTATCGTAGGAACATGTGTTATTCGGATTAGATCAAATGGGGGTTGGGTGGCATTAACATAACCTACGAAATGGAGGATACCATATCACGTCTTCTTTCACTTTGCACTTGTGGAAGCGAGACAGGGCACTCCTTAATGTAGAGCGCCTTCTTCCTTCCACAATAGCAATATTATTTCTTTAGCACATGGAGGTAGGTTGATAAGAAATGTGTCGATAATTTTGGAAGCGCGATGGTGTTTCGACGGAACATAAAAATGAAGGGGTTGCAGTGAAATTTTATGCATCTGTTTAGCCCATACAAACAGACCGTACCTTCGAAAACAAATCAGCCATTCAGTTAAGTTTGGCATCAAAAGCTTTTGAATTAATTTGCTTTGATTTTTTTCTAACCATAGACATATTTTAATATAATTATTTTTAGGTGCAGTATGACCTATAAACTACTTATATCTTCCTATATTAGGCCATATATGTATCAGGCCGTTATAATCTTACGGAGTAGTACCATACAAAAAAAAGTCAACTTCAAGCGCGAAGTCTCGGAATCTTGAGAACTAGTTGGTCTAGTGGTTAGTGACCCTGACTGCTATACCGGAGGTCGTGGGTTCGATTCCCGCCCAGGACAAATGTTGTGTGATGAGCATGATCATTTGTTCTGGTGTCTGGGTGTAATTTATCTATAATATGTATGTATTTAGAAATATATAAGTAAGTTTATCAGTTGTCTGGTTACCATAACACAAGCTCTGCTTAGCTTGGGATCCGATAACCGTATGTGAGTTGACCCAGGATATAATAGGATATAATAATATAATTTCAAACTTACAAAAACGCCTTAATCATGAGCTAAAGAAACCTTTTTATATCAAAGGTTAAAAAAGGCAATAAAGTTAGTCTCAACACATTGAATACCAAAATGAGATAGTTCAATCAATAGAACTAATCCAGCGAGGTATGTAACGCAATAAAACTAAATCACAGATGCCAGTACTTTCAAATTTACGACGTATAAAGGTAAGGGATATGGGGCAAAAGGTGCCCTGTTTTACATAAATACTCCTTCGTAATTCTCATTTATTTGACTGCCCAATACCCAAAGTAAATTGAACCAATCGAAGTGAGGATAGGGTTTTCAACAAACAAATCAATTAATTATTTATTTAACACGTTCACTGCGTTAGTCAAATTTGATTACTTTCAGTTGGTGCGGCATGGGGTCTATTATATCCGAAGCACGACTTGTTCCTGGTGCGTTGGTGGGTCAAAAAGATCCGATCGACTTACATTGGTTTAGGTGGACTTATCTTTATAGATATAATGATTAAAGCATTTTCTTTTATTTCAATATGTTGACAAATAAACACTCAATAAAAGGCTGAAATCGTAGGTAGATGCACTGAATGGTTTGTTTGTAAATAAAGGAATTGTCTGTCGGATCTTAAGGATCCGTTATCCGCACTGGTTATTAAAAGTATCGATAAGTTTTTAGTGCTGTGGATGATAAAAAAAAAACATCGTCATCGATAAAATGTATGATATGTTTTTTTTTGAACATGTAAAATTAATTATACCGTAAGCTGGCTGAATTCTTTTCTGTTCCAATATTTGTATTCGTTCACTATGAGCTGTACTGGTTTATGGTGAGGGTCAATGTGGTGGCTGGGGATTGCTAACTGCAGTATTTTCGACGTGTAATGTTTGACCAGTTGACGGGTTGGCATTATCATACATATTCCGTTTACCCAATATTATTTGTCTTGGGGGACCTTCGCTCAAACAACATTTTCCTGGATCGCTTCATATTCAGTTCAGTTGCATAAAAACGCATCGAAACACACGCACCTCACTAGCTCAACTAGCATGTAATCTAGTGCGTCTATCGGGTCATCGGGCATCGGGGTCGTTTAGAACCGATGAAACGCACTAGACGTAAAAAATATTGCTTCAGTCGGCATCGGGTCGTAAGAACCCGATGCAATTTTTTCGAACCTATATTATCTATTTAACGAGGCAATTCCAAAACACTAACTGTCTCATTCATATTCATTGGGAGACCAAATATATCTGTCCCGCACCAGCGGCTAGCACAGTAATTTTTACCCCGCACCGGAGGAAAGATGAGCATCAGATACAATCAACCCGATACCGCACCGAACGTGTTAATAACGATTTACGAGTCAAACTGTTCAGTCACTATCCTGCCACCGCATCAGCACATTATTAAAAATCCGGAGTCTTTAATTACCGCTATTAGTCGAACAATCAAATACCCCTATGTCATGAAATAAATCTTGATCTCTTCCAAAGGAAGTTATTGTTATAAAAAAAATCATAAGAGTAAGTTTTTCTTATGTGTGTGCTTAACGGGATTAAAGATAGAGGCATGCGAGTTTTTCTCGAGACACAGACTAGAGTTTCCCGTAAATAGGTAAAAAATTAACCGTCTAGCTAGCACGGTTCATGAGACAAGGACGGACAGACAGGCAGATGGCAAGACGGAAATAGCGCAGAGCCCTAAAGTTGTGCTACGTCATACGAAACATGAGTAGAATATAAACAACCAATGTAGAAATGCCAAAAAAAGGACGTGGTAATGGAAAACCCCAAAAGAAAACATCGAAATCATTACTTATCAGTTTGAAAAATACTTTCATTTATTTTGTTACTTGCGTGGTAGTTGCGTGGATTTTGGTAAGACCACGTACTGTTAATAATAAACTACAATATGCCAGTTTATTATAAACTTTCTCAAAAGAGGCCAATTTGGAAGTGAAACGGCGCAAAACACTTTAGTCTTCTTATCAAAAGAGTTTTACATCAATCGAGTGCATTGAAAAGAAGTTTCTTTTTATTCAGCCAAGAATTATATTTTTGTAACAGCAATTTAACATTTTTTTCTCATTTTGTCCTAATACAATTTTGCAAATAAAAGCTATTTTAAAATCAAACAAACACACCAAGAACATATTTATTTATTAAATATTTATTGTGATACCATTAGAAACTTTTTAATGAAACCTTTAAAAAAAGTTTGAATCCTATTTTAAGAATAAAACACTATGTGTTGTAAGGTGAAATGTCCTATTAACGACCGAGGGGCTAGAAAAATAAAATAATTCATTATATTTTTACGACGTTTTTCAAATTGTGTCATCTCCAAATATGAATAATAGATTCCGACATTTAGTAGAAGCTAAACTGCAAAATTGCATTTATAAACTCGTTATGAAAGCAAAACGCGTAAAAAAATGATCATAAGCAATAGCTTTTAAAAATATTTTAAAAAAAATATTTGGACATTACATACCTATACTCTTTATTTTTTCTTTTTAATTATTCTTAGAAACCAGAAGTGAGGACAGGTTTTTAAAAAGAAAGCACGGTTACGTCACAAATAATTAAACCCAATCATTACAAAGATAACTTGAAGTTAATACATCAAACTCTAATTACTGCAAAGGAATAGGTATGAATGGCAATTATCGAAATAACAATATGGCTGCTATGCTGAATAAATACAACGAAGGTCACGGAGATGTTCCAGCAAGGCCAGCTGACAGCGGAGAGAGAGCGTTGCTAAGAGCGCTCCGTCTTTTATAGCGGACTACTTGTCAAATCCCAGGTTCGAAAGAGGTTTCACTAAGGATCTTGAAGGAGGTTTCACTTTGAAAAGGAGGTTTCGTTAACACGGCCGTTCCTGACAGCGAGGCGTCCTCGACCGCATCTTGCTTGGAGTCTTCACTATCTCAAGCATCACCAGACTGCTGTCGCTCTCAGACTAGAAATAATCATCTGCAAAATGACAACAACACATACTAAACATTTGTTTTCTTGCGACACTTGTGTCGAAGCTGGAAAACAGAAACCATTTGAAGTGATTTTGTTAAGTACGCGATAGTGAGCGTGCACTCCCACCATCAAGTACCCAACAAGCGAACAGAAAGATTTCAGGAATGTTATTGAAATGGTAAACTTAAAAGCTATGACTTAAAAATATTGCACAGCAAAATCAATGATTCTTAAAAGTAAATAAACTTAAAAGCTAAGACTTAATAATACTGCACAGCAAAATCTGATTCTTAAAATTAAAATGTAAATGGAGCTTAGTAACATTCCAAGCAATGAAATTCCCAACTTTCTTTGTGTAGAATGCTAGCCAAGATAAACAGATGGTATTGAAGCTGATATACTTAACCAGATCAGAAGGCATGAACTGTAGGTCCAGGCCAAACAGAAGCCATAAGCCAGAGGTTCAGACCAAACAGAGGCCATGAACCATAAGGTCCAGGCCAAACAGAAGCCATAAGCCAGAGGCTCAGACCAAACAGAAGCCATGAACCAGAGGCTCAGACCAAACAGAAGCCATGAACCATAAGGTCCAGGCCAAACAGAAGCCATAAGCCAGAGGCTCAGACCAAACAGAAGCCATGAACCAGAGGCTCAGACCAAACAGAAGCTGTGAACCAGAGGTCCAGGCCAAACAGAAGTCTTCCTGTTGCTCTGAATTCTCGAAGACAGCACAGCATGCGTCCAGCGTGACTCGCCGCGCCAGAGCACCATACGCCCGGCAGCCGTAGCCGAACCAGCCAGCAGTTCCAGCTCGCAGCGATGATGTACACGTAGGAACTTACAGGGCTCCCGCATGCCAGAGTCCAGCTTTGCTGCACTCCACGAAGCCTTCTACAGAGTCGCCAGCAGCGTATTCTCGTGGTTGTTTTGGTTTTGGTGAAGTCGTATTGACGCCGCTGATTGTCTGTAAACAATTCTGAGGCACGCTGTCTCCTGAGAGACATAAATGCTTCTCGATTAGGGTTACGGTTGTCAAGTGTTACGTCACACACTATACAGCATGATACTTGTGTAGAAGCCTACCAGCGCCTCAATTTTCTTGAGCTCGGCCGCTCCTGACCATTATCAACAAAACGTCCAAAGTAATCTATTTCAGTATCTACGAAAGAAATATTTTTAAATTAACCGAATAAAAACCAGCATTCGTGACAGTACTCAAAACTTGACAACAAATAAAGTCCTTCTTGACACATAGGTACTAACAAAAATTCAACTAAGTCTGTTATTTTAAGTTTCGCATTCGTCGCAGCAGCCCTTATTCGAGTGTCAGTAATACCTCTGACTATTATTGCAACTTTCAGATCGTCAGACAAACCTTTTTGGTATAAAACGCAAAAGAGACTTTCGGCATATGTCATGAACTTATTTAAATGTTACACATAACCTCAACGAGCTAATATTCAACCTAAGGCCCGATCACGCGTGGAATCACGGCAGCTATATGAGTTATCACAACGTCTATGACCACTTCATGGACTACGGAACTCACGGTGTTTATGCGATGATAAAGCGATCTACTTCTCAACATGCGAGAACAATTACGACACGATCTACGTGAATCGTTTTGGTTTTTAACACTTTTTCAAACGTTCGGGCATCTCTCGGGAAAAGCAGAATAAAAATAAAAAGCTCACCGATACTCGTGGCACAGTCGAAAATAAAATTTGCAGTAATTAGATGAAATTCAACAAATCCTTTACTTTAACTGAAAACAGATGGCACAAACAGCACAAAGCACGTGGTCTATCCCACTTCTGATCTTAGAAACCAGAAGTGAGGACAGGTTTTTAAAAAGAAAGCACGGTTACGTCACAAATAATTAAACCCAATCATTACAAAGATAACTTGAAGTTAATACATCAAACTCTAATTACTGCAAAGGAATAGGTATGAATGGCAATTATCGAAATAACAATATGGCTGCTATGCTGAATAAATACAACGAAGGTCACGGAGATGTTCCAGCAAGGCCAGCTGACAGCGGAGAGAGAGCGTTGCTAAGAGCGCTCCGTCTTTTATAGCGGACTACTTGTCAAATCCCAGGTTCGAAAGAGGTTTCACTAAGGATCTTGAAGGAGGTTTCACTTTGAAAAGGAGGTTTCGTTAACATTATGTATTCTTCTTCTGACAACAATAACATTTACCTTACAAAGAATGATTTAAAAATCCATTCGAATATATTTGTCATTCTTCATTCGAAAACTTTTGTCGACTTTCATCCATTTTGCTATTATTTTTATAATTGTTGTGTTTGTTTGTGAAAATATGCAAATAATTAGTTTTACGTTATAAAATATTGTAAGGATTGTTTTATATTTACTTCTAAAGTAATTGATAAAATAAGGTAAAGATTTATTGTAAAACTCGTTTGTTTTTTTTTGTTCTGTTTTTCTTGTCTTTCGTATGTTTGAAAAATTTGAATGGACTTGTAATCTTCTGAAGGTTTTTTTTTCACTTTTTGGCTAATGCTACATCGTATTAAACTAGGAAACAATTATAAAATAGCCGTGTCTTCCAGATTAAAACATTTGCGCGATCTGTCAGCGTTAACGGTTTGAGAAATGACGCCTATCTTCAAAACCTGACGCAAGAAAACTGTGCATCATACTGCCATTGGGTTTAACATGAATACTCTTCGTGTTTTTTAGTTCTCTTGATCTTTAATCCATAGTTTCTTCTATTATTGTATTCGTCGTTGTTTTTGTTCTTTTCTTACAGTGAAAATGATAAACTTAAAATGGTGACTTAAAATTATTACTAAAATCATAGTACTAATCAAGGCGTTTAAACTGAATTGACATGTTTTATATTCATATTTCGTTCGTTTGCTCTTTTTGTTTTCATAAGCGATGTCGAGGTCGATATTAGTCTCTCTGTAAATGTCTCACCGTAAACGGAATGACAGCGTGCTGCTGGGGAGTTTGTTGCGCCGTTTCTTCTCTCACAGCAAAAGCACTTAGGAAGCTATGAAGGGTGGGCGAAACTGGGTGCTGTCCAATAATCTGACCTTCAAAAAGTTAAAAAAAAAGTAAAACTTAGTAGCTGAATACTGTGTTTACCTGTGTTCTGTCACAGAGCGAAAATGTATACCCGTAATACGATTCCCTTTAGTTATATCGTCGATAAGCTTTATCAGTATTCGATTATATCACATTTCATTCCACCGTACCAATTGCATCACTATAATCGTGACATTCCATCGTGATTGAAGTATTTGTAATCTAGCTTTTACCTCCGACGTCCGTTCCTAGCACAGTGGCGCAATAAATTCCCTATCCTATCTATAGAAACGACACAGTGTTGACACAATACATTGTTGGAACACGCCAATTGAATCCGTACTGTAATCAGAAATGGATTGCGACCTATCAGCTCCGCAAAGCTTAGCGTCGTGTAAATACAATGGGTAATTGAGAACGATCGATTTCATGTTGGTCTTGTATCAAAAGTCTTCAATCTGATGATAAGTTTTGATTGGCAATCAATTTAATAGACGAACTTCGAGTTTAAGATTCTTTTTAAGGTTTATTGTCAAAAGGGCAAAATCACATCTGCAAGTTTCAGACAGGTCTGTCCTTCTGGGCGTCTCTAGGATTTTACGTCCGTTTGTATCGCAAGAACTATGACACATAAATAGTAAAAAAATCATTCCGATTCACATGTTTTTCTGTTGCCACTAAAACACCAAATGAATACTTAAATAAATATTTGAGTTAAGGAAGCGTTAGTACGGTCATACAATTGATCGGTAAAAATATTTTGGATTTTTCTAGCTATTTGTACGGAACCTTCAGTCTTGTGAGTCCAACTTGCTCTAAACTTACAAAATCTAGTTTAATACTTTATACTGTGATTTATATCGAGGCAGTATTTTCAAAACAACTGTTAGGCAATCACACCGGTTTTTCAATAATGTCGAAATGTCAAACATTTTTTGCTCGAATTGCATTCGTTTGTTGTTGAAATACAAATTGGAATTTAGTTAAATTCGAAGCGTATTTTTTTAGTTTTGTCCTACGCTAAAATTTTTAACTGTCTTGTGTATTTTGTATGAATAAAAAGTAATCCTAATTTAACCTTACCTGAACATAACTGCTTAGATATTGGTTTTCAAACACAAGTTTATCCGTGGAATAATTTTATACAGATCATAGTCGTCTCAATATTTCATTACAACAAATAAACAAACCACTTATCAAAGCTCAAATAAACATGCCGCCAGTAAATGAACTACATTGACAATTACGAGTTACAATGATGCCCAAATTGATGTCGCACAAATAAATACTACCAAAATCAGTAGTTCTGTCAATTTGTCGGGGTTTATCAGGAATCTCATTATCAAGTTTATTATACGTTAGCATATGTTTACATTTTAATCGTTTGGAATCGATTGACTATTGAACTGCAGTTTCATTTTTGGTCGCATTTTTTTGTATCATTCGTATTTTTATACTCAATTTTTGAAGGATAATATTGGAAGGGGATTACTGTTGATTCGTGAGCTTTTAGGAAAATAGGTATTTATTGTTAAAAACCTTTTGAGTCTGACAACCCATCTAAGGGGTATCGTGTTGTCCAGGTAACTGGGTTGAGGAGTTCAAATAGGCAGTCGGTCCTTGTAAAACACTGGTACTCAGCTGAATCCGGTTAGACTGGAAGCCGACCCCAACATGATTGGGAAAAGGTGATGATGCAAGGCAAAAGATGATGATGTTATTGTAATAAACCTTTTGTGCTCGAGACCGGCTGTCACCAAGATTAAACTGATAGTACGAGGGTTACATTTTTCATAAATAATTTATTGTTGTTGCCTTTATAATGTCAACTAATAAAAACTATGTTCAGCTAAAGCAGGTGTCATGAATTTGATGGATGAACAATTTTTAAAGCATTTTTTTCGACTCAGTTTACCGGTTTTTCATTTATAATTTTCAAGGGTCTAACTGAAATTAAATTTAACTTGACACTGCATGGCTTGTTTTCGAATTGTACTGAGACGAGTGCCTTCAATGTGTAAACTTGTTTTCGTAAGGGTTTAATGACTTTGCGTGCCGTCTTCCTAAACTTGGTTAATAAAGACCAAATGTTTCTTCGTCGGAATGCGAACATGATGGTCTTAATATCTCGCAGGGAAATTGGACAAGATTTACTCACGTCGTTTCTACTTCTGTTCCTTGTTACAAATTCGTTTCATATTCTTGAGAGTTATGTGATTATTCTTAGTTTATATTTATCACATTTTTTTTAATAAGTCGGGTATTTTTTACCAATTGGGCTTTTTAAACACCTCTCCACTTTGTACTTAGGTTTTTTTTCGTTTGCAAAGAAACCAAACTTGTCAGAGACTCAACTTTTTTCACATTTATTTCCTTTTGCCTTGCATCAAGTGATCCATGATTTGGAACAGGCCTCGAATATGATGTTACCTTTACCGTTACTTTTGTACATTTTTGTCAATTCTCATCAATCACCAACTAATATCTAATAATAATTAAAGATGTCAGATAAATTCCTGAAACTAACAAACCAAATGATCTGAACAATTAAAAAAAAAACAAGAAGTTCGAAAAGAATGCGTCACATTTTTACTTATTTTCACCAATTCCCCTTTTTCCCCATTTCCTGGAAGACTATCATGGTTTTATCTTAAGTCATTACGCATCGTTTCTCAAGCATCGGTTCCGTAAAAACGATAATGATGCCAGTTTCTCACCGGCGAATTACGGTGAGGTGTTAAGGAACTGAGTAGAAGCATTTGTCTTTTGTTGTTGCTTCGTAATTCAGTAGTTCTGTTCCAGTGCTCCAGATTGCACTCATGACTTAAAAGATTGCTTGAGAGTTGTAATTTGATTCAGAAATTACAGTATTGCTTTTTTAATTGAATTGATTCCTTTAGTAGGGAACTTAATCCTTATGTCCCAAAAGACACACAGATTCAGGACATTACTCGAGTATTCATTAAAACGAACGAAACATTATTCCAGAATCACACAAATGCTTGTCCAATGGGATACAACCCGAGACACATCGCGCGCCTCCTTATGATTAAAATAAAAACAAAGCGTATGAGTTCCTGTAATTTTCTTTACTCATAATAGACGTTTCAAAATAGACCACAAAAAAACGAAACCACGGATAACCACGGTTCTGACCATACACAATGCGTCATTTAAATAAGATAAACTGGAAACCGGATCCCGAAATATCGGGTTTTGTTGGCCTACCGCAAAAGCTGGTTTACCATCATAGCGTTCGAAATAACTTTGTAATCCTGTATTTGGGTGTCAAAATAATTTGTCTATTTATATGCGCAATTTTAATTGAGTCCTCTGATACCTTTGTACTGTTTCTTTTCATGATATTAATGCTGATACAATGGAAATTGGGGCTATCGTGTTCGTCAGTTTCGTTTTGTTTGAGCCACCTTTCGCTATTTTGCTTTTTTTATCTAGATAGGAGTATTCTTTACATCATTTATTTATTGATCATTTTCAAAATCTGCAGGAGATTTTAGTCGTTCCATTTAGATTTCCAGACTGAACCTAGGACTGAATGAACCGATTATGTATTTTTTTTTTATTTAACGTTAAATAACTGTCATTTAGTCCTATAAAAACGTCATCAAGTTTAAATCAGTAGTTTTTATTTGAAGGCGTTTGTACTGTTTTTTGTTGTTAAAAAATATTATTTCTTCGTACAACAAATTTATTTTTTTATAAGTTAGATAGATGAAAATGTCTTTATTGCAAGAATTAATAAAAAAACGGTACCATTAATGTAACATACTAACATAGGAAAGGTAATGATTTAACCTAATTAAAAGTGCCACGATTTGTCACGCAGGTGCAGTGTAATTTTGCCTTGCGGCTACAACACAAAGAAGACATTTAAGAAATTACTGTAACATAACTATTCTAATGAATGTTTATGTTAAACATAGCAAGTAATGAGATCACGTCGTTAGCTCCAAACCGAAGCTAAACGCAAGACGATCCAACAAACACGCCAAGTCAGGTGCTACTAATCCCGCCTTTAATCAACGCTACTTGCTGCAATCAGGTTCATTATTTTAGTTTAGATGCTATTCAAAGTTAGACCAAGTGTGGAGCTAAAGCGGAGAATAATCTACTTTTCATTTACACACGGATCTTATCTGGGAAAATGTTACTAGCTAATAATAACTTCTAATTACGCGTATAAATTATGTTTATAATTTTTTTGGAACATTTCAACGTATGGTAATGGACACGATACGTCAAACATTGTTTGTCTTTGCTCTATATTTTTACTCTCATATTTTATGCGCTCTTTAACAAGGAAAGTATTACGAAGACTAAAGGTTGACAACCAATTGCCCACCTTGCAAAGAGCATTACTGGGGGTGAAAAAAACCCAACCTGTAATTTAGTGGGTACATCTTTAGCGACATGTATCTAGATTATAATTTGTCAATTAATCATTACTATCATTATTATCACCACTATCATTATTATCACCACTCTCCTCTGTCTTAGACCAATAGCGTTTCCACGAACCGCAGATTTGAGCTGTTTGCGACTTCAATGATTCGACATTTGCAGTTCACGCCGCTTACATTCTCCCTGATAATATAAATTTAAATTATCGTTGGAAACGTGTTTTCGTGTACCATCGAGACAAGAGTGTAATTTGTGATTTTAAGTATTAAAATATTATAATTTACTTCACTTTTAATTACAGACACATTGAAGAATAATTTCTTAATTATTGCTCGCTAAGTCGACAGAAGTCCTACAGTCAGCGATGTCTAACTAATTTGTCATCGCCGGGAACCGTAGGTAGACATGCAGGTTTTGCTTAGTTTAATGAACTTTGCAGCCTGCACAGACATTTAATTTCCTTGATTTCATTAAGGGAACATGAACTAGCATGAATCAGAACGGGTTTCGGTGTAAGTGCGAGGCTATATTGTAAGCGTAGCAGGGTTTTTATGACCTTTATTATTATTTAATATTATTTTTTGTACTAGGTTGTATTTTCCATAAATTTGGGTTTTGTTTGGTGTGTTTGCGCCTTCATTTTATGGTGATATGGAATGACGATGATAATAAAATTTTGCTTTTCTTCCTTTTCTTAACTAGCCAGTTGTCCACTACAAATCTTTTAATTTTTTTTTATGTTATTGAATTTTCTTATTCTTTCTGTGATTTTATATCGCTGGCTGTACCAGGATAGGACGTTAGCGCACTTGTGCCAACCGCTAACGAGTCTTACATTCAGTCCTATTCAAATTAAGCTTTTGACTGAAAAAAATTCGTCGCATTTAGGCCGCCAGTAGGCACGTTGCTAAATGAAAGACTGATTTCAGTACAAGTCATGTTTTGAGGGTTCAATTTGTTTCATTTTTTTAAGGAGATCTGGATAAATCAGGATAAAATTTTATAAAAAAAAACAATTTCAACTGATTTCTTGTTTCAAATTTGGATTGTTGAAATTTTGTTTTAAATGATTTTTATTGCATGTACTGGCTATATGATAAATGATTTTTTATTCGCAGTCTGACTATATATATATATATATATATATATATATATATATAATAGGTGTTATTATACAAAACTGTATACTTAAAAATACTTGATTATTTATTTTAGTTTAAAAATACATTTATACCAGCTTCATGGAGCTCCGTAGTTCAGGAAGCCTTAAGTTCTTGTGCCTTCGCAACAGAATATCGCGTAATATTGACATAGTGGCCATTATTATTCATGTTTCTATAAAAAAGACTTTTTTCTCTTATATTATTTCAACAAACGAATTTAAAAATCGAATTGAAATGACGAAAATGTCACGGAACCATAAAATATTTCACTATTTTTTGTTCTTATACCAAATTAAAATGAGCGACGACTAAGAAGCCTAAAAGGTTAGCTTTCCATTTTGTGCCTAAAATTTATTTTAATTAAAGAGCTTTTTAATGAATGATTCAAGGTTGTGAGTTCCCTGCTGTGAAATAGAATCTAAGAATACCTGTTATTACGTACATGAAACTAAAAAAATTTTGAAGACAATTTTTTTCTTGCTTATGAGCTTCGATTTTTTAATGTCATTGCAGTCGGTTTCTTTCTCTATACTTATTTTTGACTTAAAAAACAGGTGTTTGTAAATATTTTTAGAAGTTAGCGCTTTTCAAATAAACGCAATACAGATTGCCAGTTCTAGCATAACTTGAATTTAAAGTCAAATCAAAAACCGTTTAAAAAGCAATTAATCTGACAATAATTTTCGTAGTTTGAAGTTCCATTCCTTAACTAAGCTATCATCTTGAACCTAGTTCAAAGCGTATTCAAAGTGAGACGCGTAAACAACCCTTCAAAGATAAAGTGGATGCTGCTGAATGAATAAGGGATGAGTTCGAATGACTTAATATTAATGAGCTAGTTACAAAGATGTTTACAATTGTCTTGGTTGAGAACACAATTCATGTAACAAATGCTTACTGACAAGTTGGTTCAATTAATTAAAATGTCTGATATCTAACAAAGTAGCTTTAAGATTCTGTATTGAATCAAGCTTAGCTGAAAAAGGATAGGATAAGGATGCTTCTATAAGTCAAAGCGAGGTATCTGGCGATGCGTTTAAGGCTGAAACAAAAGCAATTCAATTAGAGTAACGACCAGAATGCTTGTTACATTGCAAAATTCTACTCCATTAAAACAATTGAATTTTTTGAGAAATTCAGCTCAAGTCGATTACAATTCGGTGGATTTTTGAAGTAAAACATTTTAAACTACAACTACGTCGCTTTTAGCACTTGACGTCGAAGTAGATCCATGATTATCCATCATCTCATCATCGAGACGTATGGATCGTGGAATATTGAATTTATTTGCCAAACTACTCGTAAAAGGTGAAATGCTAAACTGAAGATCACAGGCCCAAGGCGATCACCGTGCTGACAACCAACAGCGGATTCAAAAAGCTTTCCCAGTAATTAAGATAGATGTCTTTATTGCCAGAGGAATCTAAACATTTCGGGTAGTCGGCTTTTAGCTCATGATGTAAACTTTTTTTGAACATTTCTAGTTACCCCTCCTTTACTGCATTTGTTGCATATTTAGACTCAATCTTTCCATTTGATTTGCAACAAATCGTGGCCCCTATATGACAATACGTGGTTCCTATAGCATTGGGATGAGGAATGCCATCCTTAATGCGCAAGGTTGGCCGTGCAAAATGTCAACGAAAGCCTCCTTAATCGTCCCAAATGCATATTATAAGGTTTGAGTAGAGCAGTAAGTCCCTTTGAGCCCTCAAACACAAACTTTTATTTTTCATGGGAATTCGAAGTTGAAGATTTTTACGGTATATTATTATATTACTTTCAGATATTATTGCTTGGGAAATAGGAATTCTATCCCCCCATATCCTATCCCTATCTTTTTTCCAATGTTGAGTTTTGATATGTCCTTCCTATTATGTATGGTATTTTTTTTTAGTCCACCAGTTAGGTGAACAATATTTACATAATTGCACTATATTTAATTTCAAAAATATTTACATATTATTGATATTTACAATCTACATCATCATTGGCCTAGCCTTTTCCCAACTATGTTGGGGTCGGCTACCAGTCCAACCGGTTTCAGCTAAGTACCAGTGTTTTACAAGGAGCGACTGCCTATCTGACCTCCTCAATCCAGTTACCTGGGCAACACGATACCCCTTGGTTAGACTGGCTGTCAGACTTTTTCAAGCTTCTGACTACCTGTAACGACTGTCAAAGATGTAGGAATAACAGCCGGGACCCACAATTTAACGTACCTTCCGAAACACGGAATTTACAATCTATAATTTAAATAACGCATCAAAAAATTCAGGGCATTGCTGCTGGGAGTGTACCCAAAGGGCTGGCAGCATTGCCAGGTTGAATGACAAAGCTAATCCTAATGCCACACTAAAGGCCTATCCATCTTCCAAGGGAACAAAAACATACCGTCCGGTCTCTTGCCATCATCAGCGATGTGGAGAACAAGAAGCACCTAGTCTTAGGGCAGCAGCGAGACGGAAAGTTGTGTTGTCGAACAAGGTGCCTATATTTGACGACGGTAGTGCATAAAGTCAAAGATCTGACTCTCACTCACTCAAAGCCAGGAGGTGCGTGTGCTCTGTAAGAGTGGCAGTAGTAGTAACTTCAAAATCAACCAGTATTGGAGCTAGAATTTTCCTGGTTAATTTATTAGTACCGTGGATCGAGGGATAGATACGCTAGTAAACTAATACTTGAAATTTTGCGGATGCAGAGCCCTCCCATCCGAATGGGAAGTGTGTATTTAATAATTTCATCCATTTTGTCTAAAAGATTAGGGTGCTTCCATAGAAGAGACGCACGGAGGTAGGTATTGTATTGTAATGTATTGCAAATTACCGTTCTAAAAGACCAACTTAATTTGGTAAGCGATGCACCGACACATCTTCCTTGTTATGTGCCGCTCCTTATGCGATTTCGAAAGCATTTTTTATACATATTATCCGTTGAGCTTTCGCTTTGCTTTTGCGAGATACGTTATAAGACCGTGGATATATTCATTGAATTATTTATCTAGTTAAAAAGCATCAAGCCGGAAATAGCTGTCTTACTCCTTTACTGGTTTGTTTCGCTTGAGGCTTTGCAAATAGACCGAATGCTAACCGGATGTCCGTTCAAGAGGCATTAAATTTACCAGTTAAATATTATTCCGTTGGTTGAAATATAATTAATTAGCATTATTAAACCGACAGACGCCCAACTAGAGCCTCTTTAGGTCTTGGCTATTGGCAGTAACGACTAGCGGGATGATTGCCGTGATTGCCGTGATTGCCGTGTCCACAAGACTGTCAAAATATGAATACGGCTTGCCCAAGCATACCTTCTGTTAAGGAAGTCAATGAACTCTGACATTTTGGCGGTGTATTCACTGGAATTAACATAAGACCCAGCAAATTCCCGCTTTACAAAGCAACCGCTCCTGCCCGAAGACCCACAGTACGTGCGCATGACGTTCTCATTTATCTTTTGAGCACATTTTATGCGTTACAGCACCGAGAGTTCGAGGTCGGTAGTCCTGAGGGCGACAAGCTATTCGGCGGCCGGCGTATTACCGACGTACAAGTGATAGCGACGTCATCGTTGGCGGGAAGTATTACTCATCGCTGGAGCTCAACGCGACCGCAGGTGCAGGCGCTGGACCTCGATCTGGCGGCAGCTGTGAGGCGGAGCTCGGCAACGAGTCCGGGAATGGTTTGCGTGCTGCTCGTCTCCTCGTTAACATTTTATTTTATTTATCATTCCAAGTTTTTTGCATGACAATGATGACATACGTCATCGACATCGGCAATGGTGATTAGACCATTAGACACTTCCACCCCTGAGTATACAGCTCTAACCACTCCTCTCTACCCAGCCAGTTAAGGCAAGAAAGAGCTGGGAGTCCCCATTATGACTGACCCACGGGGGCATTTAGGTTCCGTTGTGATATTATTACTCAGGATTTCTAACTATTTTAGGTTTAAATGGAAGTCAGAAAACTCGTCTTTGACGTAGAAGTGTTCACCGTTAAAAGTAAAACACATTGATACTAATATGTATAATCTTTATTTAAGAATGAAACATAATTTTTATTCAAGCTCAGCACTTTTAACCATTTCTCGGAAGAGGAGCAGTCCTGGTACGTTGGCTTTCTTGTAGAATTCTTGTTTCGAACACTCTTCAAACCATGCGGTTAATTTAGGATACCTGGAAAAAATTAGTGATTTAGTGTAATTGCAAAAAAGTTTTAAAGTAGGCCACCCAATTGCTTGAAACTTTGTTAGCCAGAAAAATAAAGTTTATTTTTAGTTTGTGTACAGAAGGCCTTTATTTATTCTCATAAGCGTAAGCACGAAAAGGAAACTTTAATTTGGCGATGATATTCCTGTTCGACATAATATATTATCACGTGATTCTGTCTTGTGAATGCAATACATTTATGCGACTTGATCGTCAGTGCAGAGAAGTAGTCTCATAAAAAATCTACTATATCTTATCTATGTATCCCTGAATACTCTCGATAGCAAAAACTTCTATAGTAAGTTCTAATTTCCTTCACCAAAGAAAGGCTTAGTTCAAAAGCATATTACGATCATACTTACTGTTTCTTATCGATAGGTATAACTTCATTCAAAGAGCTGATGGTAGCCACGCAGCAGATATCTGCAAGTGTTAAAGAATCTCCCGCAAGCCAGGGTCCAGTGAAGAATGATTCTATGAAATCGTATCCTGATTTTATTTTATCTACATTTTCGGGTCTCAAAGTTTTCTCGCCATCGTAAATAACAGGCACCTAAAAATAATAAAAATGTAATAGCTATTTTCTTGTTGTTTGTGGTGTCTTTTAATTTTTCAATAAATCTATAGGTTTTTATAAGGCTTTTTATCCAATTCAGAATATAGTGAAATTGAATTCAGAAAAATGAAATACTAATTATTATCCCGTAAACTTTGACATCCATGGGATTGCAGCTGTGCAAGGGCGCTATATTTGGGCATAGACGTTCTCAGTAGCCGCGGTAGCAGCGCTGCGCCTACATTCAGGAATGCTAATGAAGTTTGTAGCAAGTCAAGAATCTGTCAGAATGCTGTCGTAATTTTTTCTAACGTGATGCTGACTCTGTTATTACATTAAAAGCATTATGTATCCAGTACTTGCGTTGATAAGTGTCTATACTTTTTTTGAAAAGACTTCTCCATTTGCTGAGGATTACGAGACTACTGATTGATTGTTTTTTTTTTCTAAATAATGTTTAACATTCATAAACTACTTACCATAGTCTCACGTAGAGATCCAAACAATATGGCGTTATCAAAATGTAGTCTCTGATCTATTATTGCTCTCTTTTTAGGATCTTTTGGGTACAAAGAGTCATCAACTGCATATTGGTTCAACAAGTACGTTGTGATGGCGTGGCTAGAACATAATTACGATTGTTAAATGAGTTGTAAGAAAAAAATATTCTAAATATCTAAATAGGAAATATACATAATTATATGTTTAATATCTAGCTATACACGTATACGAGTACTATTCTCATTGAAATAATATTTACCTGTCCCAAATGGCAAAATCACCATCTATAAGTGTGGGTATCGTATGTTGAGGGTTCAGCTAAAAAAATAAACCATTATTGTATTATTTTATTTCTTACAATACTAGTATTGTAAATTCTAGTAGTAAATGATGAATCCCTAATTCATCATTTCGAGGTTTGACAAATTATTAAGGAATATATTTTCGGGTCGTTTTTTTGCCAAATTGCATGTTTTTTTTTATTTAAGAACTTTATCGCTTAGCGACAACACCGTTCTATTTATTACATAAAGCTTAAAACTACGACACAAAAATAGAAATAAAAAACCAACTACGACCTAACGCCCTGTCCAATATCTTAGAGTTTTTGCCTCTTCAGAGAATGAAAAAGCCAGAATACTATTAACAAAACCCACACAGCAACCAAAGCTGTTTCGCCTATAGGCTTCACCCCGGACACATTCCACCAAGATGTATCGTACATCCTCTACTGTGCCACAGTCAGGACAGTTGGGCGACGTGACCTTTTTTTCATGAGATATGCAAACTTCCTCGACGGAACATGTCTAGAACGAATCCTAAGGGCAATCGTCACTATTCTCCTGGTAACCAAATTGGAGTCAAACAAATTGCATGGTTAAGATGAACAAAAATAATCAAAAGTCATATATGATAATTGATATACACGTGTGTATAATGTGTTAAGTGGGTTACAACCATCTTCTTCTTCTTCTTCTTCTTATATATAAAAATGAATTGCTGTTCGTTAGTCTCACTAAAACTCGAGAATGGCTGAACCGATTTGGCTAATTTTAGTCTTTAAATATTCTTACCAGTTCAGGGAAGGTTTGGACGGTCAGAAAACATGGAAAAATTGTGGCAAAGAAAAAATATACTGCGCGGGTGAAACCGCGGGAAACAGCTAGTTTTAAATATTTACCATTTTCTTTTAAATATAATTGCTTTGTCTTACCTTTAAATATTCATCCGTGAAATGATCACGCCCTTTAAGATTCATAGTAACATATTCAATATCCTGTATTTTCAGTAGTTCTATAACCATATAGACGGCTCTACACGGAGCACTGGTATCTTTCTTGTACAGTTTTAAACCCATGATATCTTATTCTGAAAAATGATTTTATTTATATTATGTCGTGTTGGTAACGCGTGGTACCGGTTTTCCAAATTGATCTTTTCAAGGTTGCAAGACAAAACAAATCCAAGCTAGTATTGATAAGAGTTTTGCTTTTTCAAAGTTGTACTTTCTTAATTATTCTAACATATAATTGGCGAACAGTGAAGAAAAACAGCGTAAATAAACTTGGGTTAAAAGGTTCGTCAATTCTTTCCACTGGTATTCTTTTTTCTGTATAAAAACAGTGATATCCCAGCTGTGGGTAATTTAATGGCCTAGTTAGTATACAAATACATAAATATTAACACCAGCCAGCATATGGTACGAATCACAAACGCCTTTAAGCAATATAGAGTTAGAAGGAAGACAAGTAGGAAAAAAATTCAAACAAATGTTATTGCGTCTTTTTTTAGACTTATTTCTTGCATGTTCTTTGAAAAGTGACTTATTTTCTAAATCATTAATTTATTTTTAGGTAACACTTACTTGCTATTGACTTGAACACTTTAATTGTAAAATATTATAAAAATGCTACTTCGTAAGAAACTGTTTTATCACAGAACAGCACTTGGAATGACCGGCTCGCAAGATCGACGAGTTTTAAAATCAAGTTATGTATATTAATCGTCGATCTTATTAATGTGGCAATTGAATAATTAATTTATTATGTTGTTTATCCAAGTCTTAAAGTATAATAATAAAAACAAAATGGTTTCTTTATATCAGATTTTTAATCTAATCGAGCCATTGATGGCAGAAACTATTATTTTGTTTTTACAATTTTTTGCAAAGGTTTGGCTTGATTCTCGAGTTTTTCAAACCTTATTGCGTCCCCGTTTTTCCGAATGGGAAATATTCGCAATGATGACTTCTTCAACTTAGGTTTGTGTGAAAGGGAATTTCAGACTTATGCCTAATGTTTACCGTAACCTGTGTAACCCATGTTACTTCTTATAGCTGGTCTAAGCGGCATTGATATAAATAAAATTATTGTTATTCAGAAAGCAAGATGCCATTAAGCAGGCAAGGGCTAGAAGACACTGGAAAGATTTAAAAAGTATACTTACACAAAACTGACCGGCTGACTTTGCTCTTAAAACTCTATCAGATACGTTTTACTGCTTATTTCTTTAAGAAGTCTCTTTCAGTAGAACTGCAATAGTCATAGGTGTGTGTACTACATAACATGAAAGTATTTCTGCCCTATATTTTCGTTATATTGATGAAAAATTGACATAACTTTCCCTAAAAAAATTCTTTTCCACAGCGTTTTCTCGTACTTTATTAGAACAAAAAATAGAAAAATAAAATTTGTTATAAAACAAAAAGTTACATTTAATATCAAACTTAAATCTACGTGTTATTTAACATAATAATAATTATAGAACAAAAGTAATCTCTTTCTCTGTGTGTGAAATCTTGAATGAACTACATCTCTTGTAATTCAATAGTGCTTCCGTAATTATGCTTGTTCTTTTGCAATTTCTGCCAATCTCGCCGTGACGTATCCACGCATGATCTCCAATCCAGGTACATTACGTTTCTTGTAGAAATCAAATTCGGAGCACCGCTTCAACCATTTGCAAAGATTCGGGTGTCTAAAATGGAAAAAAAAAATTGTTATTTTTTTTAAGAAGTTAAGAATGATTTTGTAGTTCAGGGCGGAATTTTATTGTGTACGGTGAGTAAATTAGATAGTATCGAAATGTGATAGAGATGGATAGATGATTTAGATTCGGTTTTTTTTTAACTTTCCGTTAGCGGTTCTTTAGGTGACCGAGTAGGTCTTTCATCAGCAGAGAGGCATTTTAGACTAGTCATAATAATAATGAAAGATCTGCATCTCAATAGAATATTGATGGCTACCAGTAAGTTTAACACTAAAAAATGTTTTTATGCTGCAATGCTACAGGGAAAATGTTTCCAATAAATTCAAATAATACACGGGAAAAAAATTAACCTCAGACAAGATTCAAACCTGCGTTGAGACGTAGGTTTTAAATTTTGTTCGTGTCACGGCATATGAGTGTCGTGACACAAACAGTGGACGAAGCTGAGGTCTTGGTCTGTGACCTCGGTAGCTTTGTTGATAAAGCAATTGGAGCGTTAAGCCGGGAGTCGCCTCCACTGTCTGAGGTTTGCATTTATTCGCTATATTTGTTTTTCATTGCAAAGTATGTGCGTTTTGCCTGACTCTCGAGTATTATACAATCAAAAGTAATAAATACTTACGTAGCCTCATCAATAGGCATTACTGCGTCCATTGAAGATAAGGTGCTCACGCAACAGATATCCGCCAATGTCATATGATCTCCAGCCATCCACGGTGTGCGAGATAGGAACCTTTCGGCGAATACATAACCTGACTTAATGCTTTCTATGGATTCTGGGCTGAATCCTTTTGCTCCTTTAAATATTAATGGTGACTGAAAGGTAGAATGAGTTAATGTCAACTTAAATATCTATGGAGGAGGTCCTATATCGGAGGTTTAACGTTATTTGTTCTTTAGGGTTTTGTTTAAAGGCATTTTTTGTATTTTTTTTATGTCCAGCGTAGACTGTAATATTTTTTTAAGTGCTTAGTACAGACTAGTATTTCACTGGTTTTAAGGGAATTTAATTAAATATTTTAAATGTTTAGATCTTTTTTAGGCTATATGTAATTGTTTACTTACTCCTGCTCCTCGTGCGCAGGGGAATAAAATTCCACTGTTGAAATACAGCCGTTGATTGACCAGAGCCCTTTTCTTCAGATCTTTAGGGTATAGAGTGTCGTCTTTCCCATATTTATCGACTAAGTACGTGACAATTGCGTGGCTGAAAAAAAAAACAACTTAGTTAATTTTGTATTGTTTGGTGTGTACATACCAATTTTCGGTCATGTAAAAGACCTGAAACATATACAAATTTGAACAAAATCTCCATTTTATATTGATGATAATTAGAAGATGATAATAAGAAGTGGTGTTACCTCTCGCAAATAGTGACGTCATCGTCAATCAATACGGGTATGGTGTGTTGAGGATTTATCTATAAACAAAAAAAAACATTTAAAATTTATTTTCAACGTATTCAATCTCCAGTATACCATAGGCCTGGAGCCTAAAATGCCTCGATTTGATCAATTACCGGCCGTAAGACAATCATTAACATCCGATAATCATCATCTCCTCCCACTAAAGATGAATTGTAGATGCTACTCCGTGTCTCCGCTATGGCTAAATTAAGATCCAGACATTGTTTATTTTCCCACGTAAAATGTGTGGAAATCGACTGATCGTCCATATGGAATTCAACATCCTCCGGAGTCTTTGTTAATTTTATAAATAACATGTTTTTAAACAAAAAATAAATACAACCAACTTTAAATACAGAATACTAAGCCAAATTTTAAGCAATTTGTATGGGACCAAATGACAGACATTTTAAGTTAAATTAAAAATATCCAATAAAATTGGTTCATTCAGACTGAAATTATAAGGTACCCAAAATAGTTAACAAAATAGGTGAATTGAGAAAGTTACAAAAAATTTAAGTACAATTGTATATGCAACACAGTAACATGTTGCGTTATCGCCCAGACATCATAAATAGTGAATAAAATAAAAACTAGCTGGATTCTGAACACGAAGGTCATGTTCTATTCTATTTTTGTTCTGTCACAGTTGCGATTCTGACGTCCTAATGGACACAATTGCCACCAGTTGTGTGTCTACAGTAATTCATTTTGTTTAACGAACATTTTAAATTTAGATGGATTAACTTTAGACATAAGCATCTTTTTTAAAGTTCTGATCGATAAACTAAGATCTTCTCGCTCAAAAGAAATTAAAAAATACCGTTAATAATTTGAACCATTGGAAAAACCATATTGCGGCCAAGAAAGGTTTTGAAGTTGGAGTTTAAAAAAACCTAAGCTTCCCTCAGTGCTCAGTGAATCACGCTCATTTTTATTTTTTTCACATTTCCGAACTATTTTAAAATTCACCAGATTATATATGAAGTGCTTCTAAGCGATAATCACTCCATATAATTAAAATTATTGCAGTTGTGGAAGTTAAAACGAGGCAACACAATGCATGGTTTAACACACTCTTATAACCCGGAAGAAAGAACCATTAAATCTAACCTTCAAATATTCTTCACTGAACTGTTCACCTTTGAACAGGTTAAGGTCGATCATTTCCACATCTGGTATTTCTAGAACCTCGATCACCATTAGAACTGCCCTCACTGGGGGACTGAAGTCCATTTTGTACAATTTCATCACCATTTTGAGTTCTGGAAAAAAAATATTTTATCTTAGAATTTAGAATTTGTTTCTGAAAAGAATATTTGATATTATCATAAGGATTTTAGGTCATAAAATTAAAGATAAAGATTTTTTTTAATAACAATAACATTCAACAACTTTCACACAACGCCATCTAGTCTCAAACTAAGCAAACTTCGGACTGGATCGACCAATTTTGTTTTTCTGTTTTCATTTAACTCATGGTCTCATTAAAACTTTATCAGATTTAGCTCAGTAGTTTTTTATTTGAAGTCAAATCGTCGGTTGTATGTTATTGTTGTTAAAACTCCTACGGACTTAAGTTCTGATTCAAGTAGATTTCAGTGAAACCGGAATCACCCAATAGTAGAACAAAATATATTTTTTCTAGCGGAATACAAATTAGTCACTCATTGACCTTCAATCTTTAATTACTGTGGAGTGTTTTGTGTTATTTTAACCTTGGTTTTATCGTGATATATAAGTTGTTTTGTACTTCAAAATAAACTAATATTATACACGCAGAATTTGTCGTAATTCTCTTTGTGCTTAAATATCTAAACAAAATTTGATAAAATTTGTCATAGATGTAGCTGCCACTCTAGCAGGAAGTCTTATATAGCTAGTTCTTATATCGTATAATAAATTGTGAACCAAATTCACCAAAACACCGTGCCCTAATAAAATGACATGATAATAATAATTCATTAGCTTGACGATGATGTCAGAACAGGGAAATAAAAGGTGTGCCAAAATTACGTATTTACGTAGTTGGTTCCTATTTGTTAACATTTGCAAGTACGCATTCACTATACTCGATTCGAGCGTATTATAAATTTTCAATCTATACTAATATATAAAGCTGAAGAGTTTTTTTGTTTGAACGCGCTAATCTCAGGAACTAATGGTTCAAATTGACAAATGTTTGTGTTCAATAGACCATTCATCGAGGTTTTAGGCTATATAACATCACGCTGCAACTAATAGGAGCGAAGATACCTACAATGGAAAATGTGGCAAAAGCGGGGAAAAATATTCATCTTCGAGGGCTTCCGTTCAAGAATTCCTAACTTATATCTTCTAACCACGCGGACGAAGTCGCGGGCAACAGCTAGTACAGTATAAAATTATATTTGGCCCATTTAGAGTAGCAAAACGTATAAAGCAATGATCTATATTCTTTGTTTTCTTTTCAAGCCATAACGCCATTGAAGTAATAATCAGTGTCGTAACGTTAATCAAAACAGATAATGTCGTATGACATAAGATAAATTGATAACACGACAGCTGTTTTTGTTGTCAACCAAAATAACATGATAAAAAATTGTAGCATTAAATTCTTCGTGGTCGATTATTTTCAAAAATATTTTTTCATTTTTTAACATACAATTATAATATGAAGTGCTACACAAAACCGGTTTATCGGTTTAGTCTCAGCCTAGAGTCTTCAAATATTAAAACAAACACAATTTCCGCTATTTTACATTCAATTAATTAATCAACTTTGCTTGTCATGGGTCCCTGACTAGGCCCCCTGACTAGGCCCCTCCTAAATTACGTCATAAAACTTGCAGAGCGGTTGTATCACTTTATTAAAAACTTTAGTAACAGACCAAAATTAAAATGTGTGGGGTTTCATCGTGTAATTTCTATAAAGTAAAGACGCAAAAATTACTCGGATATTTATCAAAGATATTGCTGTTAAATACATCATTTTGTATAAGTGTAAACCAACAAAAATATACAAGTGTAAAAATTATGCTTCCGGTTTTCCTAGTCCCGTTTTGAGGCCAGCCCAGGCCACCTCTTTATACGTGAATGTAGATAAAGCAGCAATCAGTACAATGATATCAGTAAAGAAATATTGATAAAGATCACACGCGAAGAAAAAATACTTAGTAAACGAATCATTTTGTAATCAGGGCAATTTTATGATTATTTGATGAGTATGAACTAAATTAAACCAGAACATTTATGAGATTACTTCGTGTAACGGTATTTGTCTTAATAATTGGGATATAAAATCCTATTAGAAAATTTTAAGGTTGTTAAGAAAACATTTGTTTTGAAAACAAAAGATTCACAGCGTCATTCCCCGGCATTTTGTGCACGACTAAAACGAGTCGTTTCCCCAGGAGTGAACCAAACACGCTGGATAAACAATGGTATAAACCCTGGACCCTGAATCGTCAAATTGACAAATAATACAAAGTAATTCAACTAGATTCCAGTTAAATTTGAAAATCCCATCAATTAATAAAAATATTTAATCCAGAAAAAAAAATCTATGCAACTTTATATCACCTGATGTCAACTCGATAACATACAAAATAAGTGAAACATTAAATATTTGCATAATAAAACGGTTGAATATCTAAAATCTACATTCAGTTGGTGACTAATATAAAATAACACCAGCCAATCGACGACGATTGGACTTTGGACCCAAACAAAGAACAAATACCGGCACATTATAATAATATATCTTCGTAAAAACCAGTTTCTAGTCTACCTAACGTAAGTTACTAACTAAATGCTGTTAATTTTACAAAAACTTGAGAAAGTATCATACATTTTTAACAACGTTCAAAGAAAAGTAAGGTATTTAACTAACAAAAATAGACTAAAAATCCCAAAAATAGATATTACAAAGTAACAGAAATCCCGTTAATACAATTGATTTTAAAATTAACTTTTAAAACCAATTTATGTTACAATAAAACATGATAAAACACACATACTTTGTCGTTTTTGTTGGCATAGCAACGCTTTTTGTACACAGTCTCGTTTATAATAATAGATTATTTACCTTGACTTCCAATGTTTGCCGAGTCCACAACACACGATCGTATCGTACCAACTTGCCGGGCGTAGTGAAAATGAGTCGCCTCGCACAGCGCAGTAGTTTATGTTCATTGATAAACTACGTTTTATATGGATGCGGCAATGATGCATCTTCTATATTTTCGATATTGTTGGTCTCATTTATTTTTTAGGGTCCCATACCAGTTTTTAATACGCAATCCCATTACTAAGGCTATTAATAAAACCTGGCAAATGAAAGAACGGATGGACAGATAAATATATGGGCTTACGGACGAACAGACGATTGACTATCCGTCCATCCATCCATCTTTCGGTCCTTCCAGCCATCTATTTGTCCGTCCGTCGTTCTATCCGTATGTTAGTCTGCCCGTTTATCCCCAGGGCCCCGATTCTGCTATTTTACAATGGCCGATGAATGAATGGTAATTGAATTAAATTTGAAATTATTCCTATTTTCTTACGCATTTTGCCAATACAATATTTGGAACTTAATGGTATTGACCTTGAATTTAGCGTCCCACACTGAATTTTCAATTATTGTGTAAAAAATTGCTTAAGATTGTCATTTTATGCAAAATTTCATTTATTCATCGGCCATTTTAAATAGCAGAATTGGGAACCAGGTTGTATCATGGTAGCCAAACAGTTAAATACATAAATCCAGTTTAAGCAACGGTCGTTATATTCATAAATGGGTAGGTACCACCACCCCACTCCAGTTTATTTTTTACCTCTCCAATGTGTATTCTATCTTGTAGGGAACCCTCATTGTCGCAAGTCGGAGTCGTACGTGACCGGTGCTGAACATGATACACAATATTATCTTACTCTAAAACAGTGGTTCGATATATGACCTTGGTCAAAATCCTGCCAGTACAAAGTGCGACAGTTCCGAAACACGTTTGCCGCATACCTAACGACGCGAGAGGGGGTGTTCAAATTATCCACTGCGCGTTGAGGGGGGGGGGCTGGCAAATTATCCACTTAACATTATATTCCGTTCAGCAGAGGCGATGGCAAGGAATGACTAAGATACATTATTACACATTGAATGAATGGGTACTGGCCCTGACCGTGCCGGAAGGTCGCGGGTTCGAGTTAATGTAGAACAGGTGTTTGTAAGACGAGGGATAAATGTTTATTCGTATGTATGAAGCAGTGTCCCACTGCTGGGCAAAGAAATGCCACATTGCAGGCTAGTAAGTAATAATAATAAAAGTTGTGCAGTTATGTAATGTTGTAACATGTTTGAACCTGAAAAAGTTATGTAAAGTATGTTAATCGGTTGTCTCCACAATACAAAATTTGCTTAGTTTCAGATGGCGTAGTGTGAATTATTATTATTAGTATGACACTAAATACGTACAATGTAAGTACATGATGAGCCAGATATGAGGCACTGGAAGGCAAGTCGGAGCAATTTGGTCAAATTGCTGATTGTAAATAAATCCTATGGAATTATCTAATCGGACTTTTGAAACCGACTAAGTGTTTTTTTGCCCTCGGGTCGAGCTTTATGCCGTATGCCGTTCATAGATGTAGCCAAAGAGCCAAAAAAATGTTATATCGCTTTTGAACGCCAAATAATTCATAACATTACTATCTGGCCTAGCAAACGTTTTGCCAGATGATTTTTTGTAGGGTATTCTCGTGAAGAAAAGGGGCTGGACTAACCTTGAAATTTAAGGAAAATAGATGTTGTCCGATTTTCAGACCTACCCAAATATCCACATAAACTTTCATGAGAATCGATCGAGCCGTTTCGGAGAATTTCAATAACGTACACAATTATGTAGATAATAAGATATGGAAAAATTACTCGACAAGTGAAATGATTTTTCATTGAAAGTTTAATTCAAAAGCTTTAGTGTTCTCAAAAATGCAATTTTTCTTGAGGCCAACTGATGAAATATAGAACAAATGTAATAAAAATACGACATACAAATCAATAACAATGACTTACACAAAACTGCGGCGAGAGATTTGACAAACGGTGACAGCGCATTCGTCCATAGACCCTATTATGTACGCCAGTCATTTATTTTTCATGGTTCGTACTCGTAACATAATTTCATATTTTCTATTGTATTTTAATTCAATGAGATTGTAGGGTGTTTAAAAAAAATAAGAATAAATATTAGTAGTACCAAAAATTGATTTGTTGACAGGTTGTCTGGAAATTTTGGTAAGGATTATCAATATTAGCCGTTACTGTCCCTTCCCTCCTATGTCGGTCTATGGAAAGCTGATCAGCTGTCTTATTCTGAGTTAATAAGAATATGTCTACATCACATTTTCTGTAAATTACATACACATAAAACACTCCAGTATCATCAAGTTATAACGATCGAATTCGAGATTCAGTTCTAGAAAGAAATCACAGAAGATGATAATAAAGTTGATTCCAAAGTCCAAAGGTTTTGTTTTTACCATTCATATTTGCTTAATGAGTTAAGTGAAGATAGTGTCGCTATGCACGCTAGTGGTTATCTCAACCGATAAGGAGAAATTACGCAAGTGTTACGCATTTAGTTATTTTTGGCAAAGGATTTTTTCAAAGATAATAGTCATATTGTTACACAAGTATTACTTCACAGAGTTAAAGTAAGTACTAGTACCTACTAACGCGTTGAGACAGGACGGATACGTATTTCATACATTTTCAAAAGTGGACCAAACGACAAAAGAGGTGAAATTTTAATAGAAAATTTAAAAAATAAACTTATACTTGTTAAATATTCTACCATAATTATAAAGACTGCTCAGTGTACCTACCATTTTTTTTTAAGTTAATCCTGTTTCAATTTTTGATCTCACAGTCAGTTTGTTCTTTTTTTGAAACCCTGCCCTGCTTTCGGAGTTTAACATGTTCATTTATAAACATGAAGAAAATCAATAAATGGCGGTAGTCATGGACCATAAATGTAAAATGCGTTTCACTAACCGACTTGGGATTTAAGTAGGATTGGAGATGAATTTATCCAAAACAATGCTATTGACAAATAGTACAGTGAAAAAAACAATTTCTGTTAACCACATTAGACTATGCAGAAAAATATATTAATTACACGAAGTTACAGTAGAACACTAACTCCTAAGTCACAGGGTTCCCCTAGTTTAGGAGGCAAGGTTTTCCACTATTTATGCAGCTGTTTTCCCCCCAAAGATTTTCGTTCCTTATGAGCATTGTATGAAATTGCTTGTTAAGGTTTTCATAACTTTATTTCCTTTATTTAAATTAAATAACATATAATATAGCTATACGAGTAGCACCGTCATCGTCTCCCCCGACAGCAGGGTTGGCAGGTAGCGCGCTTGCAGCTGGCGCTTCCGCTATTGACGGGGTACCGACGACAGGGCTAGTCTGCATTTCAGAGCGCAACCGATCAAGCGTCGCGTCATCCAACCTGTGATTACGTTGGATAACTCGCACTTGATCCGACAAACGTTGTGCCGATACGTCGACGTCCGGTTCAAGGGTCTGAAACAGAGAGAGCATTCTTGCACGGTACGCGGTGAGGTTAGTTCCTCCCCCTGTCGCCCCATAGTAGGCGCGCATGACGTTCTCATTAATTCGTTGAGACCATCTCATGCGCTGCACTACACCACCGGGAGCGGGAGCCCTGTTCGAGGCCGGTTCGCCTGAGGGCGCCAAGCTGCGAGGTGGAGCTCGGCAACGAGTCCGGGGATGGAAGGCGTGCTGCTCTAGCTCGAAGTCGTGTCAACATTTGTATAAAAGACTGTTCCGGATTTCTTGTATTTTGTGTTTGACGTATGTCATTACAAGTCGTAACGACGGGCTCATTTTTATTTTATTTTAATGTTTATTTGGTTTCTGCTGAATTTATGATTTTATTTGTAGTTCTTGTTTAAGTTATAAATATGTTACTTTATTTTATTTCATTTAAATACATATAAATTACATTTTTAAATATATATAAAAAAACAACATACATTTAAAAATATAAAAAATGGTGTCCAACCGGCAACGGGAACAGGGCCCAAGCTGCCGGTGGTCAGGGCTCCAGAGAGAGGAACCTCCTCACGATGCGCGCCGTGTCCAGAAGTACCGCTTTCTGAATTAAACCCTTGACCCAGACGCCCAACGAGAGCCTCCGAAGATATTGATCGAGGCTCTTGGCTATTAAGCCATTGGCACTCACGACTATCGGAACAATGATTGCCGAGTCCACCTCCCACAAGTCGACAACCTCGTGAGCTAAATCCAAATATTTCAATTGTTTTTCTTTTTCTGCTTTCACGAGGTTCTCGTCATGGGGGATGGTGATATCAACAATCATTGTCCGACGCTCTGATCGATCAATCACCACTATATCAGGCTTATTGGCAAGAATAGTCCTGTCAGTGATGAAAGACCGATCCCAGTACAGTGTGATATGACCATTTTCGAGATTTGGGTCGGGCACATACTTATAGTACGGCACCTCAGATTCCACAAGTTTGTATTTCAGAGCAAGCTGCTGATGGATAATTCTGGCCACTTGGTTATGTCTGTGCAAGTATTCACCGTTAGCAAGACGAGAACATCCCGAAACTATGTCTCAAGGATTCACCGGGACAGTGACATGCCCGACAGATGTCAACATCCTTAATTATATATTTTCGGTAGTTATTCGTCATGATAACTTCATCCATAATTGCACATACAAACCCTTCGGTTTCTCCAAAGAGATCTCCGAAGCTTAGCCAGGCCACGGACGCTAAGAAATCTACATCGGCCCCGTGAAGGGTCCGATAATAGCGTCCGTGTAGCTCCTTGTTTTGCCATACATCTTTGCGGTCATTGACGCTTAGTACGACAGGTTTGATTTTATTATTATTATTACCTCGGAAAATATTAAGTTTTAACTGTAAAATCAACTACTAAGAAAAAGAAAGACCTGTTCAACTTACTGGGAATAAATATTGGAGCCTAAAAGAAATATTAAAAAAATTAAGACCATAAGTGGAATCGTCATCGTGCAATGACTTATTGGCTATCCGAGTATCCGAGTTGATTTGGTTACCCGCGGGTGCGTTGTGTGCCTAGGAGAACCTGATTCATATTCATGACATTTTATTGGTTGAATTATTATTGTCTCCGCCCAAAATAGCCTTCAAATTAACTTCTAAACCCAGGAGAAAATATCTATATTTAGACGAGGCATTCAGCGTGAATAAAGAGCCAGTCAAAGAAAACGCCTTCTATAATCAAAATACGTTTGGTTTGAAAAGGAATTTGCAACAATAAAATCACTAGGCGCTTTCATAAATTTAACGTTTTACAATATTGTTCACGATTACATTTTTAAAGATTGGTGTTCCTCTTTTTTAAATTAATTTCAACATACTATTAATCTTTTTCCGGTTATATAGTAGGTAAGTAATTGCAGAGATAAAAAAGACGCGAACATAAATTTATTTGTTAGCGCATTTTTTTAGCGTATATGTTTTGAGGAACTGTTTAAGTGAAACGACTCATATAGGTACTAAATGATTAATTTAATATTGAACTTGTATACAGTAGAAGAAATAACATAAGTACCAAGTTTAAAATCGTATATATTTTTCATTTACATGAATTGGTAGGATCACTACAAAAACAATTAAAAACACTCATAATAATAATAATTTGACGGTTAACGAGAGAGAAATTCCTTTAAAAGGCATCGGAATTGTAAAAGACCCGGCAAGTTTCCTTTTTTGTAGAAATCAAACTGGGAACAGCGCATTAGCCAGAGAGTAATATTAGGGTACCTGAAATACGACAGCAACAATTAAAACAAGGCGAAAGCAACGTCTTCTCTCATATTTTCGACAGTATTCAGCTAAATGTTTGCAAGACACGGACGCTGATATATGAGTATATATGAGTAGTATATTGTGAGTTCTCTCGCTTTTATATTTTCCAATTTATAATTTTGTATACGCAAATTGCGCAGTTTAGGGATACTAAAACTATCGACACAGGTCCATAGCTTGCTGAATATTTGCCTAGTACATTTCTTCTTATTAATTAAAAAATATAGAACTCCTAATTGGAATTCGAGGTTCTTACACTTTTTTATCAATAGGCAACAGCTCATTCAATGTGCTGACTGATGCAACGCAACTTATATCAGCCAACGTAAGCTGGTCCCCAGCCATCCACTGTACGCCAGTCAGGAATTTCTCCGTAAAATCGTAAGCTGTCTTGATTTTAGCTACTCCTTCTGGCCTCAAGGACGTATCAGTTCCGAAAAATATGCGCTCCTGAAAAACAAGCATAAGGTACCAAGCAAGAATACTCAATAAGAGATCTGAAATAATAATTATGTTAGTCTGTGCGTATCTCTCTCAATTATGTAAATTAAACGTCCAGTTTTTTGGCAGTGTACTAGAAACAGTCTTAGGACAATATAATTAGTCTTTTACAAGGGCTCGATTCACGCGATTATACTGTCGCGTGAATCGCGAAACCTGACCGGTTTGTTGCGCAATAGGTACAGGTGCGTTATGAGCTCATTATTAACCTTGGTCAGTTACTTAAGATATTCATCGTATATATATAGATATCCCACTTCATGGCAAAGACTTATTCCCTATACCTTCGTGCAATGATATCCACGTTTGCTCACGCTACACTGACTCTATTTTTGGAACCTTCTTTCATCTTCTTCTTCCGTAATAGGTTTCCTTATGAAAGTGAGCGCTATAATTCCCAATATTTTCAATAACGTTGAGCAAACAGCGAAAATAAATAGAGCGAGTGTTAAAACAAATATCCGATTGTACGTACATCGTTCTCCCTCAGCGCCGGATACAGGATGGCGCTATCAAAGTGCAGTTTTAAGTCAATAAGAGCTCTCTTCTCCGGGTCACTCGGGTATAGAGGACTATTCTTGGCATATTTGTTTACCAAATACGTTATTATCGCGTGGCTGAAATGGATTTTTTAGAATATGGGTTACTGTCTTCGTATTCATAATCAAATAACATTTTAATATGAGTGGTGTAACAATAAAACATTTTTCTTAGAATCTAGGCCACGCAGCCTTAAGTTTCTACATAATCTCTACTTTTTAAACTTTTCCCAAATTTAACATGCCTAAATGACATAATATATTCCTCAATAATCCTTATTGAAATTTCCTAAATTTGGGCTTATGAAATTATTAACATTTTTATACAATAAATACGTATTGAATATCTTACCTGTCCCAAAGATTAAAATTTCCATCAGTTAAATGCGGTATTGTGTGCTGAGGGTTGAGCTAAAAATTTACATCATGAATTAGTTTTGTGTCTCAAGGTGGATCAGGTGAAAATGATTCCTTTAAATAAATAAATAAATATTCCACAACTTTCACACAACGCTATCTAGTCTGAAACTAAGCAAAGTTTGTATTATGAGTACTAGACAACTGAGAGAACAAATGATCGTGCTTATCACACAAACATTTTGTCCCGGGCGGGAATCGAACCCACGACCTCCGGTATAGCAGTCAGGGCCACTAACCACTAGACCAACAGGCCAGTCAATGTCCATGTGCCGTGGCAATATAATAAAAATTGTAATGCGATTTGTTATCACACTATACCTACTTAAATCTCGTTTGTTTTTTCTGTCTTAATTAAAATGATCCCTTCATTTTTATTTTTAATACCAACAGTAATCTTAATAATACTTTGATACAAGAGTTCGAAGATTGCAAACAGCTGAATTTTATGTATGCTAAAATATAAACATAATTTTCAAAACACACTTACAAATGTTCAAATACTAAGTTCTTATAAGTTTACTTACCTTCAAAAAGTTGTCTTTAAGATGCTCATCGGCCAAAAGATTTATTTCCACGTAGCTGACATCAGGAATATTGAGGTATTCGATGACCATGTACACGGCGCGAACAGGAGGACTAGCATCCATTTTGTAAAGAGTTAGAACCATGGTTTATGACAAATTTGGAATTTATCTGGAAAATGTGACAGAGATTAAAAAATGGTTTTCTAAATACACAAAGACGTGGACAGGAGTAGATTTTTTTCATAAATAATATCCAGCCTAAATAATGTCCTAGAATCCTAGCCTATGCCCTATATCAAATGCAATTTATTTTCATTTCTTGAATAACTAAAACAGACGCTTAGGACAGGTCACATTACACAACAAGTGATTAAAGATGCGTGGGTAAAAAAAAGAATGGCCATTTTTTTTTTCATTTCTATACTCAGTTTGCACCAAAGACTCGATGCTATCTATTAAAATTTGAAAATTTTGGAGGACATATATTTAGTTACTCTGGAAATTGCCGTTCCTTGCTTAGGTCTCTAACTTTAAAATAAAATTACTTGCCATATCTTAGAAATCTGTTATGATATATATTAAAAAAGGGCTTACATACCACAATGAAAAGTGTCTCTGCGTCCGTAGCCTGCGCAACTATGACTTGATTATACTATAAACGGATATCACAGCTTGTACCGCGGAGTTGATGTGGTATTGTGTATATTTATTTAATAATAATAATATTTATTTCAGACTTATTTCATAATAGTCCATAGTTATGTATTTATACACCGTGATTTTTTAGTCGTCTTACAAAAGCAGTCCAGTTCATGAATCCAATGACTAGAACACGTTCATGATAAAAAATAGGTATTTATGAGATTTGAAACAAAAATGCAATTTTTATTCAATATTGAGAACGCGCGTTGAGAGCGCGGTCCGAGCCTTGTAACAATGGTGAGGGGCGCGGGCGGCAATTTTATCATTTTTAAGAGTATACATATTTTAGATTTCTCTTGTTTAATTTTCTTCGTACTTAGTTGATGATAAAAAATAATAATCGCGCCTAGGGGTATTTTACGTCGGATACATGAACTGGGCTGCTTTTGTGAGACGACTAAAAATCACAGTGTATAAATTCTAAACAGAAAGCGACTTTAAAATACATTTAATATAACTAAATGCTGAACGTTGTCTTAAAAGTGAACCGAATTCAGGAACACTTGCATCACCATATTGACAATGCGAAAATTACAAATGATCTTTGAAGTTTAAATTTGAACTTGCCATTTCCCATTGATAACGATTTCATAAATATAATATGACTTCCTTGGAAGTATTCTTGACTTTGCAATTTTATTATTTATACTAATACATATTTATCTTATTAAATAACAGCCTAATTTCCCCAGCTGTTTCCTCTTAAAAATTCAGACCTGATAACGGATGCCAAGGTGGCGTTATTGCCTCTATTGCTTCGTTATAGAATAATCTTAAGATTCATTGTGCCTCCTCCATTCCAATATACCTACTCGTATCTATGAATCTTAAGTGCTAATAACACTCATTAGTTTGTCAAGGACTGTGTACTTCAATCATTATGCACTTGAGATACATCTTAAGATACCTGTTGCATTTGCGATGCTATTAAAGTACCTCCTGATTTATACAAGGCCATTATAATACAGTGTCCATAGATTACAAAGAGGAAGTTAAATGTGTACTCGTTTAAAAGTTTGAAAGATATTTGAAACCTGTTTCACAGCAATGACTTTTAGGAAGCTGTTGCTCCCTCGCACTCTGTTTAACAGTGAGAGCCGCTTGCGTATGATGGCATGGAAACCATCAACTCTAGCTCTGCAAAGCTTATTATGTTTCAAAATGTAAAAGTATTTTTGTCGACAAAGTCAAAGTATTTGTGTCAAAGTTGACTGTGCTGAGGGTTTGCAAGGGGTCCTCGGCAATGTTAAATCTTTTTATTTCAATATAAGTTCCAGGGTACAGTTCCGACACATAACTTTAATTTTCACATTTTTAAAACTTGTACATTATGCAAAAATATAAAAATGAGGTGGGCAGCACCTCGACCCTAGATGTAGGATGTATATTAGCATAAATACTAAGTCTAGCCACGCAACCTACCTATATATTATACTAAACATTTATAGTAGGTATTTTTATTTCCCTGATTAAAATTTTACCATATAAATTTCATTTTTAAACATATTTAAAAACAAAAACAATATACATAGGTACAGTAAAAAATATAAAAAAATACTTCAAAGCAAGCTGCCGATGGATAATCCTGGCTACTTAGTTATGTCTGTGCAAGTATTCGGGACAGTGACATGCCCGAGAGAATAGATGTCAAATGCACCTTATTATATATTTTCAGTAGTTATTCGTCATGATAACTTCATCCATAATAGCACATACAAACCCTTCGGTTACTCAAAAGAGATCGTAGCGAATATTATTTATTATTATCTTTATCATAAATTAAGAATATTAAATCTTAAATGTTAACGATTAACTTAAGTTATAGTTCAAATTTGTAACTGCTTTTGCTAAATTGTATTACATAAAATATAGTAGAAGAAAATGTATGATACATTTTCTTCAATTTCGAGTGTCTTCAAAAGTGGCAGGAAGCGGTAACCTACAGAACTAAGATGTTTACTGAACGTTTATACGCGTACTTGGTACAGCTACTGAATAACAGATGTCGCTGATTACAACTGTCTCAGTGCTACTATTTGTCAACAGATGGCGCTGCAGTATAGAAATTAGATCAAAATATTAAAACTGTGGCGAATGCATTTTGTACGTAAGTTAACGATACCTCTGGTAGATAAAAAATATTCTTTGATGATGAGTTTGTGTTATATTTAAATGATAAATCCCAAATAGTATTCTCAGTATTTTTTCGTTAGTTTGTCAAGGTTTTAAGATGGACATTTACACTATTTATCCCATGCTTCTTTCTTAATTCAATTTTAAGGGAAATTTGTATTGGACTTGACAAAAAATGGAGGCATCACAATTATAACGTTATTGATGGATTTAATTATTATATACATTATTTAAACTTTGTGTCGCGCGGATCGCACAAACATACAAATTACATGCGCAAACACACAGACTCAGAACAAGCATTCGTGGATCACACAAATGCTTGAATTACGCGGGGATGGAACCCGCGACACGAAGCGCACAGTGGGTTTTATTTATTTATTAAACAGGTACATGATAAGATCATTAAATCTGATGCAATCTGGTGCAACAAAACTATCGACATAGTTTGTCTGTTGCATCTTGTTTATTTGTTGTTGTTTGCCGTGGTGACTTTATGTGTACGCAGATATTTTCTATCTAACTAATCATATTATAGACAAAATTACTTTACAATTTAGTCCCATTCGTTCTTAATTACTCAATTCAGTTTGATGAGACATTGAATTAATATGATACTCAACTAAGTTTGGTGTAGTTCGACTAAAGGATGATAGCTTTTTGTTTATATATTTCATCTTTTCAAAATAATGATATTTCTTATGGTACTTCTATAACAGTATCTATTCTTAAAATAAACAATTCTCGTGTTATGAGTACTAGCCATCTGATTAACATACTTACATATTTCTAAATACACACATAACATCGATAAACCGAACCAGTCTATAGCAGTCAAGACCACTAGTCAATAGAGTTACTGAAGTTTTGGTAGAAAATTATTGTTTGATAAAATCTGAAATCTTGTCAACCATTTAATTTTAAAATTGTTGTAATTCTTTGACTACCAAATGTGTGATTTGGCGCTAAAGCCTACCTATTAGACAGGGTTTCATATAAAAATCTGTGAGTAAACAATACCTACTTAAAATCTTAAATCTGTGAGGCGAATAGTCGTGAAAATAAAAAGCTCTAGTCACGTGTTACATTGGCAAGAATGAACGACGAAATTCGAAAGCGCAAACATAATTTTCTGTTTTCGTGTTGTGAATTCGTAAGATTGTTGCTGTTTTCTATGCGTAAATAAACTGTTTTCATTAAACTTGGTACTTTTTATAACAGTTATCAGTGTTGCGATATATTTAGTGGTAGACCCATATTCAAAAACTAACAATCATTTTCATTAGACAAGCCCTTTCATAAAAATGTATCAAATGTCTGTGTTGGTGTAAAAAAGGTGTAAAAAAGCTATGAAATTTCAAAGCAGATTTTTAGTCGCGGAAGCTACGCGGTGTCAAGTGCCGCGTATCTCTATCTCGCTTCCACACAGCAGCTGTCCTGCTGTGATAACTAATGTAATAGACAGAAATCCGTTTTGAACATTTTATCAAGTTTGAAATAATTTGATTCGTCGCTATAACTAAAACCACACCCAAAAATTATAATAATATGGCGTTGAGTGTAGAGGGAAATTTAATTAATCCAGTGAGCAGACATCGGCTGGGAAATTGCTCATTAAAAGTTTCATGGAAATTGCATTATGACGTTGTAAGGAGCTGAGCCTCGCATGGTCGGTGACGGTAATGAGAAATTGATTGACGTTTTCTCCTTCTTGAGTGTTCTGATATAATATTAAGCTGGTAATTCATCCAGTTACTAAGTGTGAAGAAAGCTTCAAATTTTCAAATATTTTTTTAGCTATGTCGTCGTCTTCGTGAGGTCGACTTGCAACCTTGCCGCAGTTCCAACTCCGAATTAGGCCCGAACCTAGTCGCACGATCCCGATGAATACATGAGATCTTCGGGGTCATTTCAAGTCTGCGCTAGACTGCGATTAAAAACATTTTTGTTGTTGTTTTACTTACTATTCAACCATTTGTCTTAAAAACGTCGCCCATAGGAAATTTAATCCTTGTATCGCATTCGAGGATCCCACAAATGCTTGTCCTGGGCGGGATTAAACCCGCTACAGTCGGGTCTAGTGTGGTGACCTCTAACACTCGATTATCCGTGTAGTTGTATTGCTTACTTTTAAATCGTGTGTAATTCCTGCTACTCCCAACTGCTTAAAGAACCAACTGAACCTGTAGTTGTGTAGTACTTGTGCCGTGTAAAAATTGTTTCTCACAATGACAATAAGTACCTGTGAATGTTGATTGGTCGATATGCTAATACTATTAGCTTCGATAATTTGTTTTACATTGTGATTAAATTGCTTTAATAAATTATTCGCATTGTGATTTGAACAGTTATAATTGAAAGCTTATTGAACCATTCCGTAATTGAATTTACTAATTACCTAACCTTCATATTCACTGGTTTCTACAGTAATGCACACTTTGGTTAGAATCTAATTTAATTTATCTTAAATAATGATCCATTTCTTTCGAATAATCAATGCTTTTGGTTGGCAGCAAAAAAGTGAAGGTCATACACTCAAAATCAGTACTGAGGTTATCGGCCCTCTCAGAAACGACTAGCCCGTCCTTAGTATCAAATGTGCTAAGAGGATTTAAGGAGTACTGGGAACTATGATTGGTTCCTTGGAATTATATTCGTGGTAATTTAACGGCTCACCACCGTCATCTTCCACGTCAGCAAGATTGGCGGCGTTTTAGACACTGGCACGACGAAATACTGACAACAGGGCTAATCTGCACTTCAAAACTTAGCGTAGTGTCGTTAGATGACCCGCAATTGATCTGAAGACTGTGCCGACATGCGCTAATAAACAGAGTCAGGATTCTGGTATGGTACGATGTGAGGTTTCTTACCCCGTAGACCCATAGGTTAAGTCCATTTCTTCTTGGTATTTGACAAATACTTTGTTTTTACTATTATTACATTTTAAAATATAATTATCTTGGGTAAAAATAGTGTCCAACCGACAATGGAATTAGAGCCCAAGCTGCCGGTGGTAAGGACTCCAGGGAGGATCCTCCTCACGAAATGTGCCGGGGCGAGAAGTACCGTTTACTGAATCAAGCCCTTGACGCACATTTGTCAGCACCAAATTTTATTCTGATAGCATTTACTAAAAGCTTTTAGTAATCTTCAGTAACTTCATCAGTTGCATCTTGTTGGAAGCAAACGATTTCGGGTCATCCATGTATTACTTACAAGTGGGAGATGACCTGGCTTCCTCTCTGCAACTTAATCTCAGCCTTGAATTGTCAAGCAGAGTGCTAAGAGGATCCATCCTTTGGTTCTGTTTAGAACCACAGCGAACACAAACTGTGACCTTGACATTATTCCCCGCTCAATCCTAATAAGTTACCGCTCTGTTGGATATCCCAACATCCTGGAAAGTGAAGCACCGTAGTCCATTGCCTCAGAGTTGTATTGATTTTATACAACTCCAGCACCCTCATGAGGAATGTGGCACCGAATCATAGGCCTTCTTATAATCTATCCAACACGTCAACACACATTTTTTGGAGCAGCGAACTTGTTGGCAAATAGTCATATCAATAAGGAGTAGCTCTTTAGTACCACGGGATCCACTTCTACAACCATTCTGAGAGGCAGACATGATTGGAAAACTATCAATATGGTTATTTATCTTTACGCTCGGAACGGACGTAAGAAGTTTGTAGATGGTAGGTAAACATGTTATGGGTCTATAATTTTGGGGGACCTTGGTACTACCTGTTTTGTGGAGCAGATGGGTGGAACCAGTAGTTAAGAACTGTGGGAGCAGGCCCGAGTCTACGGCAGATTGGAATTCGAATGCTAAGCAAATTTTAATATGCAATCTTGGTAGTCATTTCCGCCAAAAGTAATTCAGTCCATCCGGGCCCGGGGCTTTCCAATTAGTCAACAGACGGACTGCATTGGCTGCGTCCTGGGGACTAATTTCAATAGCGCCCACTTCTTCTATTCGTTTACATGATTGCTCAATATCACGTATCCAATCCCCTCAGAGTGGGTTACAGGCGACGACCAAATGCTGCGCCAAAACGAATTTGTGGCAACACCATCCGGCAGGCGCCCGGCATCCGCCTACAACGCAGTTTGCTCCCAAGATCTGTACACCAATCTTTGGTCTCTTTGGAACATGCGGTTGTGGTGAAATCGGTACTCTCGAGTCTTGTACCGCCGAATACGCCAGCACACATTTTTTGCGTTTGCGTTGCGTTGCGTAACTCGGGCGGCATATTCACTGGGGCTATTATTAGTCCCAGCAAACACCCGCTTTCAAAACGTGGGCAAGTGTTTCCGCCCCGAAACACAATAAGCTTGGCAATGGGTGTCCTGTCCTCAGCAAAACGCTTCTTGACCCTACACTGCCAAGCATAACGCGCATGACGTTCCCATTCATCGGTCGACTCTATCTCCGAGTCGAGTCCGAGGATGGTGGGCGTGCGGCTCTTCTTCTTCTCCTTGTCAACATGATTTGTATTTCCTTTTTAAATGTTTTAAATGCTGATGTATCAGTAACACCTGTCATCTTCCGTATTTCATTATAATTATGTAGCTTTAAAGTGAAAAGAATAACTGTTTGGTTAAGGATTGTTTTGTAGTTTTATATTTCAGTCTGTATAAAAATAAAAGTGAATAAATTAATAGAAATAAAATTTGGCTTGTGACGTTTATTTTGTTATTATTTCCTTTATTTCATTTAAATACATATAAATTACATTTTTAAATATATATAAAAAAACAACATACATTTAAAAATATAAAAAATAGTGTCCAACCGGCAACGGGAACAGGGCCCAAGCTGCCGGTGGTCAGGGCTCCAGAGAGAGGAACCTCCTCACGATGCGCGCCGTGTCCAGAAGTACCGCTTTCTGAATCAAACCCTTGACCCAGACGCCCAACGAGAGCCTCCGAAGATGTTGATCGAGGCTCTTGGCTATTAAGCCATTGGCACTTACGACTATCGGGACAATGATTGCCGAGTCCACCTCCCACAAGTCGACAACCTCGTGAGCTAAATCCAAATATTTCAATTGTTTTTCTTTTTCTGCTTTCACGAGGTTCTCGTCATGGGGGATGGTGATATCAACAATCATTGTCCGACGCTCTGATCGATCGATCACCACTATATCAGGCCTATTGGCAACAATAGTCCTATCAGTGATGATAGACCGATCCCAGTACAGTGTGATATGACCACTTTCGAGAACTGGGTCGGGCACATACTTGTAGTACGGCACCTCATATTCCACAAGTTTGTACTTCAGAGCAAGCTGCTGATGGATAATCCTGGCCACTTGGTTATGTCTGTGCAAGTATTCACCGTTAGCAAGACGAGAACATCCCGAAACTATATGTCTCAAGGATTCACCGGGACAGTGACATGCCCGACAGATGTCAACATCCTTAATTATATATTTTCGGTAGTTATTCGTCATGATAACTTCATCCATAATTGCACATACAAACCCTTCGGTTTCTCCAAAGAGATCTCCGAAGCGTAGCCAGGCCAAGGACGCTAAGAAATCTACATCGGCCCCGTGAAGGGTCCGATAATAGCGTCCGTGTAGCTCCTTGCTTTGCCATACATCTTTGCGGTCTTTGACGCTTAGTACGACAGGTTTGTGCCAGTTCTCTTTACCTAGAGAGAGCGGAGTGAAGCCCTTATCCACTGCCACCACATCTCGGTGCATCCCCACGTCCACTCGGAGGAAATACTCCCTGAGGTTACATACCTCGCGATTATGGAGGGTCTTGGCATTTAGGAAGCCACGACCCCCACACTTTCGCGGGATATATAACCTCATTACCGATGATCGCGGGTGGTGCATTCGATTTGCGGTGAGCAGTGTGCGGACTCTTCTATCCAAGGCGTCCAGTTCGGTCTGTGTCCACTTGAGTATGCCAAAGGAGTACATTATCACTGGCATGACCCAACCATTAAAGGCACGCACCTTGTTACCGCCCGATAAGGAACTTTTTAGTACCTTATTCAGGCGGCCAAAGAAACGTGTCCGTAACGATTGTTTCATGTCAGCGACGTTAATGCCTAACGCCTCTGACATACCCAAGTATTTGTAGGTTTCCGTTGAGGAGAAGGACCTCAGGTTTATAGAATCCGAGAGCTGTATGCCCTGTGATTCTACAATCTCACCTCGTTTTACATGCATGACTGCACATTTGTCAACACCAAATTCCATTCTGATGGAATTACTGAAGCTTTCAGTAATCTTCAGTAACTTCATCAGTTGCAACTTGTTGGAAGCAAACAATTTCAGGTCATCCATGTACAACAAGTGGGAGATTACCTGGCTTCCTCTCCGCAACGAATAGCCCAGCCTTGAATTCTCAAGCAGAGTGCTAAGAGGATTCAAGGCTAAACAGAACCACAGGGGACTCAAACTGTCACCTTGAAATATTCCCCGCTCAATCCTAATAAGTTGACCGCTCTTTTGGATATCCCGACATCCTGGATAGTGAAGCACCGTAGTCCATTGCCCCATACATGACTTCAAAAAAGTGCGTAGAGTTGTATTGATTTTATACAACTCTAGCACCCTCATGAGCCATGCATGTGGCACTGAATCATAGGCCTTCTTATAATCTATCCAACATGTCGACACACCCTTTTTGGAGCGGCGAACTTGTTGGCAAATAGTCATATCAATAAGGAGTAGCTCCTTAGTACCGCGTGACCCATTCCTACATCCATTCTGAGAGGCAGACATGATAGAAAACCGTTCAATATGGTCATTAATCTTTTCTCTCAGAATGGATGTAAGCAGTTTGTAGATGGTGGGTAAACATGTTATCGGTCTATAATTTTTGGGGTCCGTGGTACTACCTGTTTTGTGGAGCAGATGGGTGGAACCAGTAGTCAAGAACTGTGGGAGCACGCCCGAGTCTACGGCAGATTGGAATTGGGATGCTAAGCAACCATGTGAACTTGTTAGCCATTTCAACCAGAAGTTATGCAGTCCATCCGGGCCCGGGGCTTTCCAATTGGCCAACGGACGGACTGCATTGGCAACGTCTTGGGGACTTATATCAATAGCCCCCATTTCTTCTATTCGTTCACACGATTGCTCAACATCACGTATCCAATCCCCCTCAGAGTGGGTTACAGGCGCCGACCAGATGCTGCGCCAAAACAAATTTGTGGCGACTTCATCCGGCAGGCGTCCGGCACCCTCCTCCGACGCAGGTTGCTCCCAAGATCTGTACACCCATCTTTGGTCTCTTTGGAACATACGGTTCTGGTGAAATCGGTCCACTCGAGTCTTGTACCGTCGAATACGGCTTGCCCAGGCACACACCTTTTGCTTAAAAAAGTCAATACGTTCTGTAACTCGTGCGGTGTATTCGCTGAGGCTAATATTAGTCCCAGCAAACGCCCGCTTTACAAAACGCATGACCCTAGGGCGAGTGTTTCCGCCCCGAAACACAACAAGTTTGGCTATGAGTGTCCTGGCCTCAGCAACACGCTTCTCAATCCTGCACTGCCAGGCTGGTGCTGCTTGCTTAGGCCATGCAGCTGTGTTGTCTCGAAAGGTAACACCAGCTACACGACACGCCGCAACAGCCGCACAGTACAGAAGCGAGTGAGTGTCACTGAGGTCTTCGCTGTTCCCAAAATAACTGGATAGCAGCGAATCTAGGACACCCATTAGCGCCTTGTTTCGGTTGTGCATGGGCAAGCGAGGTAGTCGCGGCCTCTGGTCCCGGGGTGTTGACTGATATTCCCGAACCGAATGTTCCAATGTACTCCTTATATGATCACTGCACTGGATACTTACAGTTATAGCACCGTCATCATCTCCCCCGTCAGCAGGGTTGGCAGGCAGCGCGCTTGCAGCTGGCGCTTCCGTTATTGACGGGGTACCGACGACAGGGCTAGTCTGCATTTCAGAGCGCAATCGATCAAGCGTCGCGTCATCCAACCTGTGATTACGTTGGATAACTCGCACTTGATCCGACAAACGTTGTGCCGATACGTCGACGTCCGGCTCAAGGGTCTGAAACAGAGAGAGCATTCTTGCACGGTACGCGGTGAGGTTAGTTCCTCCCCCTGTCGCCCCATAGTAGGCGCGCATGACATTCTCGTTCATGGGTCGAGTCCACTTCATGCGCTGCACTACACCACCGGGAGCGGGAGCCCTGTTCGAGGCCGGTTGGCCTGAGGGCGCCAAGCTGCTCGGCGGCAGACGCCTCCCCTGCCGACGTACAGGTGTTGGCGACGTCGGCGGGGAGTAGTACTCGTCGCTGGAGCTCGACGCGACTGCAACTGCCGGCGCTGGACCTCGGTCCGGCGGCAGCTGCGAGGCGGAGCTCGGCGACGAGTCCGGAGATGGAAGGCGTGCTGCTCTTCTTCGTGTCAACATTTATTCTATTTTTGGTTTCTGATTATAACATAATATTTTATACTGGTGACATACGTCATCGTATGTCGGGTTCATTTTTATTTCCTTTTTTATTTTATTCTGGTTTCTTGAGTTTTAATATGTGAGCACTGTATAAATACTGTTATAAATATATTCTATAAATATGTTAAATAAGTTCGAAAATAAAAATATTCAGAAAAAATAGGTGATTGACAGGTTGACACACGAAGTTTTTTTTTTATTATTTTCTTTATTTAAATTAAAAAACATATAAATTACATTTTTAAATATAGGCATATAAAAAAAACATTTTTATTATTATTATTACCATGTTATTTAAACTTAATTAGATAACTTGCTTGCTTTCTATAAGAAAGAAAGAGGGTGAGAGAGAGACAGACAGAGAAACACGCCGCACGGCTTATTACTATAACAAAAAGTGGCATTACAACTTTTGGTCTTATTTTTTTCCGCATATCCCCCTTTAGCAACGCGCGATAAGGAACTTCAAAGGTACTCCTTTTTTAAGTCGATCAACGTCAAATGTACAATAGTGAAATTGTATACTTTCATTTACATTTCTATAACAAACCTCGTTTCACCATACAAATGCTATCGACTTAATCCAGAAGCCTGTTAGTTATACATCTCTTACAAGTACCTACGTACTCCATTTATTCGCCATTTTGGCACTTAAACTTTGTCTACAAAGTACCGTGGAACTGCTAAATTAACTAGCCCAAATATTAGTCCCAACTAGCGTTCAGGGACCTAAAATGACCTTTGACAAAGGATAATTTGGTTTAACTTACGATGTTAAGCTACAAGAACGTACTACTCAATTATTTACGTAAATCTCGTATCAAAATAGAGTAGAACAGTAATTCTGTTAGCATTAACCACGTTCACATTGAAAAATCTTTTTCAAATGGTAAAAAAGGCAGAGATAAGATAAATATGGAAAAAATCAAGACAATATTTAAGAACAATGTTTTTATGAGTTGGAAAACCTAAGGTCCTTAGTAAAATTTATCTCAAAATATCTTTCAATTTCGTTTTCTTCTTCGTTACTGAACGAGGGATTTTAGGATCTATCAATATTGGTATAATACACAGGTATGCATAGTAGTTATTATATGAAGCATTAATTTGTTACTCCATTACATTATTATCGCGATTTTATCTGCATGAAGTTGGTTAAAGTAGCAAAAACATTATCCCCTCTAACGCAGTTGGTTATAAAGTAGTTAGCAGTGTTTATTAATATCGTGTGCTAACCTAACCAAATTCCTTCATCGTTAGCACCGATTAATAGACGTTTACATTCACACATTTTCACAAACTTTTGCATATATATTATAACATTGACGGATTTTTTTGTATTCAACGCAGGTGTTCACAAACTCATTATTTTTCAATTGAATATAACATAACACGTCACCTGTCTGAATACCGAGTGACAAGTTTATTGACTGTCGTTCCGTCAATGTCGATAGAATATTACATCCATTCTTCTAATAAATCTTGGAAAAATTGAATACCTTTATAAAAATACGTTCACATTGTGAAAATATCCTAATTATCGTCAAGAACTCTCAAATTATAAACGACCTTTTATTATTTTCTCTAAGATTCTCGTAATTGAGTTTGCCTGCCGTGTGGTTTTGGCGTATAAGTAGGGTCGTCGTATCTGAGGGCACGGCAGTGCCCCTGCCAAGTCTCGAGCAAAACGGGCACGGCCGTACCATCTTTTCTCGAAGCGATTCGCGGCTGTTTCGCCCCCCCTGTATCTTCGACGTGGACAAAGCTAGGAGTTTAGCTTTTCGGGGAATAATAGTAGGCATTAGAACAAGCTTAAGTTCGAAATTACATGCCAATTGAATTAATGGTTTAGGAGTTACGGTCGATCAAAGTTACACCATTTTGTCACTCACTGACTCACTGACAGATCATCAAAAATCTAAGGTACTTCTAGCAGACTTAGAAACTTCAAATTTTGCACTAAGATAGGTCCTTAGCCACATATAAAGGAAAAATTATAAAAACATTAAAAAATAATATGCCATAGAAAACAATTTTATATTTGCGGTTTGGCAAGAACATTATGTATGGATTTTGACTGCATTGTTAACTTTGTTCGTTGTTTAAGTACCTATTCAATCGGATGAATACATACATAGAATAGAAAAGAATAATATAAATGTAATACACAGACTATCATTAATACAAATTAATACATAAAATTCATAATTCATTAAATTAATAAAGCTAAAACTCCATTGTATTGCGATAAATATTGTATGCGCGCTCGATAGATGGCGTTGTACGTGTCTGAATCGCGCTATGGTTTCGTTACAAAGCGCAGTCTAAGTAGTACTTCAGAATAATTCGATAATTTTCATTTGATAGCGCCACCTGTCTATGAAAAACCATTTCGAAACTAAAAAATATTGTAGTGATAATTGATATTCGGAGAACTTTACGTGTTATTTAGTTTAGTTTAGCTATAGTTTGTAAGTTAGTAGATATATATATGCATATATATATAAGTTTAAGCTTGTTTACATTAGAAGTAACGAAGTCTCAGAGAAGAAACAAAAGAGATAGAGATAGAGAATGGGTTCTAAGCAAAGCAGTAGCTGAAGTCCTAGAAATTATGACACCTAAAAAAAAAGAAAGAAATACACTTACAAAAAATAAATGAGATCCCACCAAAAACATTAAATGTAAAAAAATGCCAAGTCTCTCGATGCAGTCTTTCCATCGTAAAAAGTTTTGAGATCTCATAGAAGCCAAGTCCTATTCAAAATATTTTGTAGTTATAAATCAACATTTAGTAATTGTATCAATAGTTTTCTTTATATTATAATTATAGTGACTTGGCAATGAGCACAAATTAAAAGCTGCTTGATGCCTGGAATTATGTGCAAATGTTACTGACGAGACCAGTGATCAGATTATTTGTTATGTGTGAATCATGATGGTCACTACCGACTACATGCTCCAATACAATAATTAAGAATACCTTACGGGCCATCGCTTTATGAAAGTAAATGAATCGAGAGTACACTAAGACTGACTGCCGTTGCCGAAATTCGGTTGGGACGACACGGATAAACCAAAAGAAAATTAATTTTGTGATATTAATGTTTACGCATGCGGTGTGTGTAACTTTCAACTCCTACAAATATGCCGTTTTATTTGTTTCTTCTTGTGCTCATTGCCAAGTCACTATAATTATAATATAAAGAAAACTATTGATACAATTACTAAATGTTGATTTATAACTACAAAATATTTTGAATAGGACTTGGCTTCTATGAGATCTCAAAACTTTTTACGATGGAAAGACTGCATCGAGAGACTTGGCATTTTTTTACATTTAATGTTTTTGGTGGGATTACTTAAATACATTAAGGCTTTGTTTGTTTATTCTGAATCTTAATTTGGCATTAACATTGTAAGGCTTCACTAGAAACGAGAGCTTTGAAGCTATCACACGAGTTTTAGATGTAGTTTTACAAGCTTTCACCTTGTCATATTTACAATCTTGCAAGTTAATTTTGACTCATTTCCCGGATTCCTGTGGAGCAAACATTTTGCAAATGCGAAATTGTACGATAATGCAATATTAGGACAATGCAGAGCTGATGAGATGCTGGAGCAGGAAGGTCGCCATAGGAAGTCTGTGATAAAAGAAAACTTTATCATGTTTGAGCTCATTTGATTGGGCATTTTAACTAAAAAACAACATTGTATACAGTCCATCATACATATTAATAGATACCTTAAATAGGTGTTCTTGTTCAAGTAAAGATGTAAAGTAAGCCCTTTCTGGTCAAACCTCTGCTTAACTTTCCCAACATTTTTCTAGAAAGAGCGAGAAAAAAAAATCATTCATGAAAATAAAAACATAGTAATTGAGTGTGAATTTTTCCCTACAAAATACATTGAGTTATGCCATTTAGAGGGTTTATCAATCAGAGAAAACTGTTTACCTTTTGTAGACATCACAATATAAAAATCGTTAAATGTGAATTAACAGCCGTACTAAGAGACGATTTTCAATGTGTGTCTGTCTCTACAATAGTGAAGAAATTATAACATATTATATTATGTGTGACAAAACTTAATGACAATAAATAGTACCTTTATACGGACTTCCTATGACGTAAATAATTAATTTCAATATCATATACAATATGAAAGATTATCCTAAAAGTAGTATAAAAACAAATATTTCTTCCACGCAATAAGAAAACAAATCAAATAAACAGAAGAAATATGAATCTGTCAAAGAAAACGTATGAAATCCGAAGATATTGCCAATTCTAAAGCATCATTCAAAAACGCCACTTGTATTGTATGGGCCGTAATATTCTTCAGAAATAAATAGGTCTAACAGCAATTTTCAGCCTTAGCTTAAAGAGGTAAGGTTGAAAATCCGTTTGATGGAGGAGCAAGGGTTAAAGGCGACTGTTAGAATCTCGGCCTTCGAATGAGAGGTGCTTTTGTGAGCGAAGTCAGCGCCACTGAAAATGTTATGTCAGCAGAATTACTTTATTTTTTACATATTTTTGTTTTGATCATATTAATAAGACATGATTTACATTAGACGAAGATTATTGCTACTGTAGAAAGTGATGCTGCTCTTCATAAGTGACAATAAAATGTAACAGTATTATTTTTGAGATATTATACTTTTGCTGTCTTTACCTAGTGCATCAACCTCCTTATTCCTTCTCCCAAAAGGAAAAGTTCGCCAGTTCTTCTAACTACTTTTGTAAACCATTAATAGGATTAAGAACATCCTCATCATCTGGTAGAGGATCAGTTACATTCGACCTTGTTTTCAAATTAGCTTGTGTAATAACAAGCTTTTCAGTTTTTTTGCTTGCCTATATCGTGCAATTTCTTTACACTTATGTCCCAAACCTCCTTTTGACAAAAGAAAACAGTATGAAAAAAAATTGTGCACCTAAGGTCAGTGCGACTTAATTTGCCCTGCACAGTTAAAGCAATATTTTTGATTGCTGATAAAAAATTGCGGTACCTTAGTTAATGTTCTGCTGAATAGAAAATTACTGTGACTCCTAAAGAGACGGTCTGTCAGGTGAATGCGCCGGGAAAAAGGTTTTTAATCTATAATTCGTTAGAAATGTCTGAGATTTTGCCCCTTCATGACAAGCTTGCAAAATTTTGACTATGAGAGATACGGGCGCGCTTGCCTGAGTAAATCAAAGAGAAGATATAATACTATGAATAATTATTTCGAGAATGACACATTTTCATAATTGCTGAGTTCGTTAATTAAATGTTCCTACTTTTTTTTTAGTCCTCCAAAGCCTCCTGCAGCGGATCATTTAAACGAACACTGAAATAATGTTTTTGAATGCTTTTTGCCAATCATGGCTTGCACTGGAGTTATTAGGTATTCCGTTTATGCAAAGAATATAAAACATTGATAAGTTTGAACCTAGCGCTAGCTAGCATTAAAAAGGTTTCCTTACAGAGTACCGAAACAGAGTTACATCGCATTATAATAGACAAAGATTCAGGAATTAAAATGTGTTAGAAATTAACACATTTTAGACATTACCGTAGTAAACGAATAACATACAGAAAGCGTATAAAATGAACCCTTTATTTTTAAGAATTAATCACCCGGGAAATCTAGTTTTTCCCCTAATTACTATTTATGTTCTCTATTTAAATATTTCCCCATATATCACACTTTTTAAATATAAATGAAAACAAAATACATATAAAAAGATAGTTTCCAACCGGCAGCCGGCGGTTAGGGTTCCAGAGAGAGGAATCTCCTTCGCGCCGTGTCGAGAAGTACCGCTTTCTGAATCACACCGCTAATCCAGACGCCCAACGAGAGCCTGGGGTTGGGGTTGTTCGAGGCTCTTAGCAATTAAGCCATTCACATTTACGACTATCGGACGATGATTGCCGAGTCCAACTCCCACAAGTCAACAACCTCGTCAGCTAAATCCAAATATTTTCATTTCTTTCTTTTTCTGCTTTCACGAGGTTCGAAGGGACTAGTACTCGTCGCTGGAGCTCGATGCGACTGCAGGTGCCGGCGCTGGACCTCGGGTCCAGCGGTAGCTACGAGGCGGAGCGTTCTGGTCGTCCCCTCGTCAGCATTTTATTTATTTATTTTACCATGATTTTTCTAAGTCTTTATGACATATACATATGTCATATCCATATATTGTTTTGTCGGAAACATTTTTATTATTTAATTGTTCTTTTGAATGGCTCTTTAACGGTTGTTCAAAGGTAAAAATAATTAACATGAATAATATATTTTTTTAGTTGAAAAATCGTGTTAATAATTGAAATTACTATTATTATTGATATTGAGTAAATCGGTTAGATTAGGATTAGATTAATAAAATCAGTACAAAACAACAACGGTGTCATTATTGTTTCCTTTCCTCTGTTTCGCCGTTAAGATAATTACAGTCTGTTGTAATTAATATTATCCACCCGTTGTTTACATTATTTGAGCAAATACATTAGTGCGATCTCTCTGAGTAAATTTAGTGATACGACTCGGATCTGATGTTGTTTTGGTTTGACTTTGACACAAACATTGATCAAAATAAGATTGATTGCTCGTTATACACGCGTTTTATGAATACTATATAGTTTGCTCGACATAAATTTGATCTATTAATCATTTTAGGGTTCCTTTCTTACCTAAAGGGTAAAAACCGAAGTCTATTACTGACGGTCTGTCGTCTGTCCTTCTCTCACCAGACTGGAACTCATGAAAAGTGATATATAGACGCATTTTTTTACCGATTATGCATTTCTGTCGGCTCTATAATAGTTAATACTACTAGATAAACGCGTAAGTTCATATGTAAGCATGTTTGTTCCTTTTTCACGCAAAAACCACTGAACGGATTTAGACAAAACTTGGTACACCGATAGTTTATAACCGGGATTAGCACATAGCATAGTTGTATCGTATAGTATAGTTCTCGGTAGATCATTTTCGATTCGAAGCGTGCAGGCCCGCGGGCAATAGCTAGTGTAAAATAAAGATCGAGGTAGCGTCAGTCCGACTATTTCAGAATCGCACTTGACCAGTTTTTCATGAAATAGAAAATAAACTTGTTTACTAGAGAATATAAACATTTAACTTCGTGTTGAGGATGTGTTGACAGCTTTTCAGATCTCTTTAAAGTCTGAACGAAACCAAACTGCAAATCCGTTTATTTATGTCTGGGTATGTCGTTAGAAAACAGGAAGGTATTTTATTTTCGTCTTTTCGATTACTCCTTTTTCTGGCATTTTTTTTTCTCTGGATGCAATAGGCTTTTATTAATTGCTATCTTCTCGACAACTACGACATCGACGTCAAAGCATCACCAGTTCCTACCATCAAACCATTACTACTAACGTTTTTCGGGCTTAGTTAGTTTTATTTTAGTTTTTTTTGTCTTTCCCGCTGTTACCCTTTTCTCTTCCATCTTAAAGTTTTTCATAAAACCAGCTTCCTAGAATAGTACATATATGTATTATTCCTGTGTAGTATACCGAAAATTTATCAACTCGTTATTACCCTCGCCTTTTGATTATAACTAGATTCAATTAACTCCAAGAATTTAGACAAACAGTAACATGTATAATATTAAATTTCAAAATCCTTATAAATATGATTACAGCGTAGACGGCGTCAATCTTCTCCCTACAGAAGCATGTAATTAAATTAAAGGACTAATAACAATTACACAAAGATCGAAAATTCAAAGCAACCTGCAATCAAAAGCTTTTTCACCCAGTAATATCTAAAAATCTGATTCCCTTATACTCGTACCGTTAGCTCCTAACCTTAGGGCGTCTCATACAATCTTTTAAGTCATTTAATAACATGAGCCTGACACTGTCTGAGATAAAACCTTGATATACAATGTTTACAGTCAAAGTACGAGAACATTTGATATAACTATAAATTCAGTGCTCAGTGTTGACAGGTAAAAACAACTTTTATGGTAAATAGAAGAGTTCGCGTGCAGTAAAAGTTTATTAGTTTATCTCTGTTTTAGTGTTACAGAGATCGTTTGATGGAAATCCATTGGATTCTCGAGACATTTGATGGACCTTGAATCAATTGTTTAGTTGCATCTTTCAACTGAATGGAAAACAGGTCATCAATTTAATTTAACGCATGGCGTATATTGTCTGAGGCAACGTGAGGGTTACGTAAAATATTTCCATATTTATTGCTGTTCGTGTCGATTTGGCAAACTAAAGTGTATCGGGAAAGTGTATTTTTCGAGAGATTGGTGCGAGCTTACCGAAATTAATCCAAACTCCTATAAGGATTTTTATGCCTCCTGTTTTGTGAATTTTAGACTTTAATGAACTTACTCGTAAATTGAATAGTCAAAATTCAATTGGAGGCCAAAAAACTGATGCAGTTGAAAAAATCAATTTCGCACTATCCTATTCCGCGATAGTCAAAATATTTACGTATAACTTTTATTTTCATTCTTCCTACAAAATAAATCATTAAGTTACACGTTCTTGTGTTAAAGGAACAGTGGCCTTGCTCTACAAACACCTAGTTTCAGTAGGCATCATAAGTCTGTTAAGAGCTAGCGTCGCGCCGTTATAAAATTAAGTTATTAGAACCAATTACTTTACCTGTATCTCAGACTAATTTGCTACGATGTTTGTGCCTATTCAAGTACGAGAATAATGTCATTGTTTAGTTCGATAAAGAAGTTCGCTGTTTTCCATGACTACAAGCGCTATTGTGTACTTTTATGACATAGTTTTATTTCCTAAACGTTTAAAATACAAAATAAAAATATCATGATGATTCTTTGCTGTGACATTTTGATATGTATATTTGTCTTTATAAATATTTAGGCTGTGCTTACTACTAGAGATGCGTGAGGATGCGTAGCGAGTGATTAGTTGGTAAAGAACTTATTTTTTTTAATATTCTTAAATTCTTAATATCATTGGGTAAGTTGAAGCGGCTCAGCGGAGCTAGATTTTGTGCATACCAAATAAGCAAAAAGTGTTACGAAGGATGTGATTGAGAGAGGCGTGTTTCAAGGTGTATTAGCTATAGCCATTGAATGCAAATTTTCTCTGCTTTGCTACACCTTGACGTAGGATACGTTTTCACAGCACACTTTTCTGGAAACTCCCACACATATCCACAGCACAGTTAGTCATCCTTGCAGGACACTTTTTCCTCGTCACGCCACGACAAACATAAATAAAGATTGATACTTCTTCTGAGTATCGATCTTCTTACGTCTTAAAATAGACATTCTTTTGAGGTCCAACATGGCTGAAAAATGTATGCCAAAAATAATACGATTTTGTTATTTCATTAGTTCGATATTTCTTATCTTTGATGGCATAATGAGGAGTTCCATTTTGGTGAAGTTCCTGTCTCCTGTGCTTAATGATTAACCTGCGTTACAGGTAGGCACTTCACATGTAATTTATTTGTCATGGGTAGAAAAAGTATTTGACCTTTTTATTCATAAACATTGGGCTCGTAATCGCTTAAAAGCCTCCAATAAACTTCTAATATGAAATTACAGCCTACTTTATCGGTTTTTATATCCATTTTTGAGGCACTTTAGTGTCAATTCAATTATACCGGCATTTATATCAAAGAGATATTTATGCGTAGGTACTTTAAGTACTTATTTGGACTGCTTTTCACCAGTTTTAATTACATGAGGCCTTTTAAAGTTCGTCGAATAAGATTTTATCAGACTACGATCTAATTTGTTTAAGATCATCATTATTTAATGTGTTCATTACATTCTTATACATTCTTACGTATATGTTTTTTTGCAACCTTTATGTTTTTTAACTAGGGATTTGCAAAACAATAGTCGTTAAATAATACAGATGATCCAGTAATACATCTGTGTAATCTTAAGATTTAAATTTTCAGGAAAACAGCAAGCAGGAAAAGTAAGGCCTGCTTTTTGTTTTTATTTTTACAATAAAGACTTTTTTCTTATTCGGAACATTAACCACGGTGCTTTAAGCGAAATAAAGTCGGTACGATTGAAGAAACTGTGACTTGCGAAACTGCGACTGAAACCGTTTGATAACTGCTGTTTGGTAAATGCTGCTTTGAAAATAAAATAATGATTTTAGCTGTGCAAATACTGCGCCTTGTGCTTGTGCTTAAGCAAATTGAATAGGAGATCGTACATAAATAGACAATACTTTTTGACGATAGCAGAGACTGCTTTCCAATTTTCCTTAGTTCCAATTGTACGCACAGTCCTATAACCTAGACAATAATACTAACGTCTTTTATTACATAAGTTCCAAATTCTGCACATGCAAATAACATGAATCGGACAAACAGATCCCCTCGCTGTCACTGGCGCCGATATATCGATTGACAGTCCCGTTTTCAGCTGCTGACGTCACACGCTTAATTATGGCGTGAATATAAGAGGATTCGAAAACAATAAGGTTCTAATTGGACTGAAAATATACTATTGTGTGTAATTTACAATCAGTTTAATGTTAATTATACCTAATGAGAATATTTTTACGTCGGATACTTGAAAATATTTCAGGTTAACAAAATTTTAAGAATCTAAAAAAAATAGGAATTTTTTATACTTTAAATACTGGCCAGAATCTTCTACTACCATGATGTGATCAAAAAGCGCGTCAGCTAATGTCAGCGTTAATTGAACTTCAACCATCATAAAAAAATATTATCCATCCGGTATTTTCTTGACCGCATTCCCATGATTTCCGTTTAAATCATTGAGAAATCTACTCACCAGACTCATAGCAAACATTATATCAAGCCGGCTAACTATGGCTAGATGCATGAGAGAGCCTACTGCTTCTCTCTATGGTATATTTTTCTCAAGTTCGCTGCTTCCTTTCTGTAGCTTTGTGTGTCAACTGCAATACTGTTGGGGTTTGCATCATTCATATTAAATTAAAACGCACTTGTCGCTTTGATGTTAGTCATGTAATTTTAATCACAGGCTTTGATGGAGATTTTCACTGCACTTATTCATGGGCTTATCTGGGCCTATAACCTAATGAATTAATTAAAAATATACTGATATTTCTATGAAATATTTTCATTTCAATGTAATTCATGGCAATACCTCCTTTCACAGAAAAGAACAAAAACACAAAAACATTATAATATAGAAAAAAAAAAGAAGTACAAGGAATAGGGATGATGACAATTTTTTTTGCAGTGTCCGTCGTCAGTTTAGTTTTTTGTATAATAATGTAATAATGGATACGTATTTTTTATTTTGTCCCGCAAATGAAACTTACGCGTGACGTCACGATTGAGTGTAAATTTTACTCTATCGTTACGTCACAAGCCCCCTCTCCTAAACTTTAAAGCAGATAATCTCTGTCAATTCTAGTTTTTCTGAAAAAGGAAAAATACGTATCTCATACTTTTCAATTATCTATCATCCCTATTATAGTAAGCAGGCGCGAAATTTAAATTACTTTTAACAAGTAGGTGCGCAAGATGTCTCTCATTTATCTTCTGAGTCCATTTCATACGCTGTACTACACCACCAGAAGCGGGAGCTCTGTTTGAGGCCGGTTGGCCTGAGAGGCCTGAGAGGCCTGCGAGGCGGACGAGTCCGGGGATGGTGGGCATGCTGTTCTAGCTCGGAGTCTTGTCAACATTTTTATAAAAGACTCACATAAAAGACTATTTTTTGTATTTTGTGCTTGACATATATCATTATCATGATAGATAGATAGTCGTAAAGACGGGCTCATTTTAATTTTATTTTAATGTTTATGCGGTTTCTGGAGAATCTATGATTTTATTTATAGTTCTGATTTGAATTATAAATATTATTATATTGTATACTATGGTAATTATTTATTTCCTTATTTAATTAATCAAATCAGTTATTAGCTATTACATTACTACAATAAATTAAACTAAACTAATATTTACATTTTGAAAACTATATCTATATAAAAAGAAAAATATGCATTATTTACAAAGCGTCAAAAAAGATATCCTCATCCCTGCCAAAGTCGGGAAACGTGCCCAGAAGGCTGGCTGCATTGCCACGTTGTATGGCAAAGCTAATGTTGTTTGACATAATATGTCATTTCTTGTTTTAATATGGGTTCATTATTGAAAAACATGTTTCTTGAAATATATTGTATAAAATGAGGTTTGTTATTGTAAATATTGTCTTTATTTCCCGTTATGTAAAATAAATAAAATAAAAAAAAAACTGAATAAATATGGAGAAAGAAAATTTTGACTTGTTGTCAGAAAATTTTGAATTGTTGTTATACATATAAATTATATTTTTAAACATATAAAAAACAACATATGTACAGGGCCCAAGCTGCCGGTGGTTAGGGCTCCAGAGAGAGGAACCTCCTCACACACATTCTGAATCAAACCCTTAACCCAGACGCCCAACGAGAGCCTCCTAAGATGTTGGTCGAGGCTTTTGGCTATTAAGCCATTGGGATTAACGACTATGGGGACAATGATTTCCGAGTCCACCTCCCACAAGTCAAGAACCTCGTGAGCTAGATCGTAATATTTCATTCAAAGATTTTTATTATTATTATTTTAGCTGTAAAACCAAAATGTAGAATTTAGAAACTGCACAATAGATGGCGCTGTTATAAATGCAATAACATTAAAACCATGAAGGTCAAAATATCAGAACTTTCCAATTGAGATTAGGTACGTTCAAAAACAAACTCGTAAATATGTCATCATAAAAAATCTCGTAAAATATAACAAAAGGGAAAGTAAGGTGCGTACGCGACATAAAATGTCATAAGTGCTTTTTTATATCTGTATTTTTACTCAGAGCTTTGAACTTCACTAGAGATAAGTACATAGCTAAATGTTTAACATTGTGTTGACATTATGTAATCGATTATCCGGTATGAACCCTAATAAAATACTGCTTATTCCACTGATAGTTTGAGAACCTATCTTAGCACACTTTTACATTACATCCTCGTCCTATTTACGCCTATAAGCCTGGAATATCCCAATGCTGGGCAAAGGGTTTTCTAGTCTTCTCCCACATATATCTCTCGTGACCAGTTCGGTAAGAACGAAACCGGGTCATCCCCAATCTTCGTCTGGGTGTGCCTGGCTGACGTCGTTTTTGCCTTAACGACCATGTGACATAATTTTACGTTGATCAATTTATTGCCACCTTCCTATATTGCTTTGTATGTATTAAATATGTCTTGATCTGCCATATTCGCTGGTCACGCTCGCTATACTATTCTACGTCGTGAAATGAAGTAGAAAAGTCATCTATCAAGGGATTCGTAATTTTCTTTATTGCTTTTAGGGGTCCTAGTATTTAGGAAGTGACTTTTTCTATAGGTGGCGAACGACAGCGTAGCCTACCCGCTCTTGTACATTAGACTTCAATAAATTCATAGGATAGTAGCGCGTGTTTTTTATCAACCAGAAACTATTTAATGTGTCAACCCATGTTGTGTACGTGTATGCTCTTGTAGCCTAAATTTATCTGTTCTAAAGTTTTCGAACCAAAGTTTCCAAACAATCAGAACTATTTTACATTACGCTAAATACATTAACCGCACCGCCTGGAATGACAGGATCCCGATATCCATTATGACTCTTAGCGAAGTTTTAACAACCAATTTGCTAAACCCATGTCAAGTTCCCGAAATTACCAATTAAACTGTTATCGCAAGGAAATTTTTAATAGGCAAAGTTGTGGAAAAATATTCTGATATAGTTAGGAGTTTGACGTCTGCTGTGTGTATACAAAATACGAACTTTGTTGTTTGGCGTAAAGACGATTAGGCTTACATGAGGCGAAACGAGTTTGACGACTATATACAAACCTCCATTGATTTTTATGAGTTTCAAGTCTGAAATCGACGGTACTTGGAGACTTGTGTTGCCTATATGTTGGGGGTATTTTGTAGTATTTCATAACATTTCCTCCAGTTACAAAAAAAAAAACAAACTTGCTTTTTTCTGCCCCATTTTTTCTACAGAGAATTGGCATAACGATTCAAAGGGTAGTTCCGCCAGTCTTCTGGGCACTTGTGCCCGCATTGATGAACCCAATGACTCCTTTCATTTTTATTGTATGTATTAGTTTTGACTCTTGTTGTACGTAGTACGCAGTTTTTAATTGATTCGATATCATTAATTTGATAGGATTTAATGCAATTTCAGACCGAAAAAATTCACATTTCATTACGAAGAGCTGACAAGTCTAATTTACTAGCGAAAATAAATCCCGAGAATTTTGCCATCCCTGCTTCCAAGAGCTACAAAATAAATGTTTGTTTTGTTTAGAGTTTGTTTGTTTCGTTTTAAATATTTGATGAGCCTTGCATATAAATGTGATGGCTAATCGGAAGTTGTTTTATTCATTGTTCTTTTAACAGATAACGAATATAACAACGAAGTTAAAAAAAAATATCTGGTTTTTTTTGTTATTTTTCAAGGCACAAGACTGTTTTGTTTCAAGTATTTTTTTTATTTAATAACTATTTAAGCCTTTTAGGTCAAGTTTTTAAGGTGGGGCCCGCAATCAAGCTACAAGTGTGACAGCGGGGCAGTGTACTAAACGTTGAAGATTGGCGTCTCTCCTCCACACTGCACTCCAGAGAGTTAATAGTGCCTTATAATGCGTGTATAAGGCAAATCCTTATACAGGTTTTCACTGACGAAATAATTCCGTCGCGTCTCATAATAAATCTTTTGCTACGCATCGCTCATTGAAACGAAATATTGACCTCATTACAACAACGTGTGATGAGTTTTTGCTTGATCCTAAAACAAGTCGGCTGCTACTGATAGTATGGAGAGGTTTCGGCTTTGTCTCAAGAAAGGTTTTATGCAAAAGAATCTTAATAACTTGACCGTGTCCAGTAAAAAAATATCTCACACACATGGCAAAAGCCGAATGGTTGAACTAACGAGGACTAGCGTTTGTGTGATCCACGAATCGAGTGTCTGGGTGTCTTTGTGCATGTGACTTGAATGTTTGTGAAAACCCCCGCGACAGAAGGGGTTAGTGCGGGAGTCGTTAAAAAAATGCAATTTCTGCCACCCTTAGTAGGTGTAAGTTAATTCTTTAATAAATAGGCGGCTTTTATCGACGAACACAGAACCATGTCGCATACATTTTTAATAAACTCGTTTAGTGCGAATGAGCCGTTTAATGTAGGGTCTGAAGAATTGTAGGTTAATAGCTTTCAATTATCCGTTAGAATACATTATTTGGTTCCGTAGTAGATAGCTTCACATATTAGTTGGAACTGGAAAATGTTTTCATCTTTTTAGGTTTTATTTTCTACCTTACCTTTATCAGATCCCACAGCTGGGCAAAAATATTTATATGCCTTGAGATTCCTTTCACAGTTCTTGGCCACGTGCGCCTCAGACATCTGGCCCTAATACTGCTATTTACAACGGCTGATGAATGAACGAAAATTGGCTTAAAATAACACTTTTCGGTTCCTCTTGCATGTATCCTACACAATAATTAGAAGTAGTAGGGGTCGGAATACTCAAGGTCAGTAGAATGAATTTCCATCTATTTTGTGGACAAAATGCTTAACAAAATAAGAATAATTTCAAATTTAATCCAATTGCCATTCATTCATCGGCCATTTTTGTGGGAAATAATACATTAAGACTTCGGCTTTTCTAACAAATTCGGTTTATTGCACGGAGAATAAAAATACGGTACAAATGAAATTCACAACTTTTGACAACTAAGACATATTTTTCTAAATTGAGGCAGGGGCGATGTTTACATTCTTCCAATATCCTCTCTTAAACATAAGCCCATCTTGGATGAACTAAATACCAGCTTGGAGTTTGTCGTAGCTTTCGTTAGCGCATATCCAACCTCTTATCAGTCTGTATATAACGAACTTCAGTTGTCCCTCCTAGTACTTTGTCACGAATAAAGTGATGCCTCACGTCGATATGTTTTGTTCTAGGATGGTAAGCATCACTACCTGAAAGATATGATCATAGCTTTATTTTTCATCTGTGGCCAAATACATTCTTGAAATTGCTTCAGCCATAAAGCTTCCTGTAAAAATTTTGTTTTTATGAAATCTGATGAGATCTTGACGCCAGAACTTTCCAGACCCATGATCATAGGGCTATATTTTTCGGGTAACCCTGCTAACATGAGTGTTCCCAGGCACTCATCTCCAACTTCGAAGCCAATGTTCCGCAATTTATGAGCTGTACTCATAATTTTATTCACTTATTCTTCTATACTAGGACAGTTATGCAATGAAGTGTTGATTAAATCCTTCAGTAGGCCAACTTTTCTGGACAACCCGGAGTCTTCAAATGCGTTTTGAAGGTTTTGCCAAACTTGTTTCGATGACGTGGCATTTTCTATATGCAGTAATTGATACTTTTTTTTCAATTTGTCTCGCAAACACAAATTTAATTAATTACAGTCACCATTCCTATTGTTCTGGGTAACATATAAAAAATAATAACGATTGTTGCTCATTTGTATTCAAATTAACAAAGTAATTATTTAATCAATAAATATTTAATGAAGTTATGTTAGAAGTTTAAATTGTATCTATTTTGATTTTATAATTTCATAATACCAAAGTTGATACTTTTTTAAAAAGTGAAAAAATAAATTTTAAAATTAAATAGTAAAGACTAGAAAATTAACCATTTTGTGCCACTTTGTTAATAACGGAACCCAGCTAAAGGGTTAATTTGCAAACAATTTAAGCCATTTCCAAGTGATTTAAATTGTAAAGGGAATTAAAATGAGCTCGAACAAACCTATTTGCTAATTGGATTCTTGAGAATATCAACTTGTGTAGAGACCAGAACGTTTCAGAATACTTTTTTTGAAATATCAAAAATACTAAACAGCAATAATGATTTTGAAAAAGGTTATCAAATTTACGAAAACATTGGAAGACCCAAAAAATCCTTTGTTGGGACCAACTCTAAAAGGGTTGTATTTATTCGGCCTCTGGCCAACTGGAAATAGATTGCGGGTCATGTTTTTTAATTCAATACATATCTTTACCGTATTTTTTATTTTCAGTGAAATACTTGACCTCTACATGGTCAGAAATGACACTAATAAAGTTTTAAATAATATGTCAGTGAGCGTTCTTAGCGTAATTTGCTTTGCTAAATCCTATTCTTGCAATATCAGACACAAACTTTGGAAAAAGCTTACTGAAAGCATAAGCGAAGAAGAAAAATTGCAAATAAATAAACAGGACCCAGTTATAATGAAATATATTCATGGCTATACAAAATACACAAGGATTATCACATATGGGTTCTGGGTTTTGGTCTTTGTGACTAATTTGCTTTTGATCCTGACTCCTTTTATTAAATACGCAACGTCGCAGTCCTATCGAGAAGAAATAGAAATGGGGATTGAGCCATTACCGCAAATTTTGTGTTCCTGGTTTCCATTTGATAACACAAGGATGCCTGGATACATAGTGTGTTTATTTGTTCACATAACGATGGGAACGGAAGGATCTGGTGTTTTAGCAGCCTATGACATGACTGCAGTTGCTATCATGTCTTATCTTAAAGGGCATCTGATGATTTTAAGAGATAAATGTGAAAATCTGTTTACAGAAATAAGTTCCCCTCAAGAAGTGCTAGAAAGGATTAAAGAATGCCATAGGCATCATACTGTATTAGTGCAGTAAGTATAAATTAAAACAACATTATTATCAAAATCTTAAATTTAATTCGAGGTATTTGATGTAAAATGACAAAATCAGTAAACGGATTTTGAGAAATCTGCAATTTAATAAGTTTTATTGAAACTTAATGTCTTTCTGATTTTCAGACAATATTCACTCTTTGACGCCTTGCTGTCACCAACAATGTTTATGTATGTCTTGTTATGCTCAATAACAATTTGCGGTAGTGTTGTCCAGTTTACTTCGGTTAGTAAAACTTTAAGATTTATTTTATCTTACCATTAAAAACTGGTGTGGCAGTTCTATACAACGATTTGTTTGCTCGAGGTAAGCGAAAAAGCAATGTTTTCCTAAGACACCATTGCCAGTGATGAACGATTACATTGTGATGAAACCTGGGTTCTACATAATAGAATCTAAAATCGCCAACCCGCAATGAGCTAAAATGGTGATCAATGCTAAAACCTTCCCTATACGAGAAGAGGCATGTGCCGATTACAAGAACATGTCATAATTATATAAGCTGGTATTGTTCCAGCAAATCTTAAACCCGATTTATATTTGCACGCGAAGATTTTATGTCAGTGCAGGATAATAGTGGTCTTTGAATATTTAAGAAAGTACATATTATAACTTTGAAAAGTCACATAGGTTCTTTGCCTGCTTTGGGTTCGAACCTGAATATTCAAATTCATTCGTACAACCGCATGGCCACCACGATAAGTTTCTTAAGTAGCTGTATGCCTCTGAGAGAATTATTAAGCGGATTATCTGATGGTTTCCCTAGAAAAAAGAAATTCACATAATAAATATTTAAAAAAAAAAAATTTTTTTACTTCCGTAGTTTGTGCGGGGTTTTATTAATTTTATATCGTTATAAATGCGGACAACATCACATACATTGTTCTGAACCCAAAGTAAGTTGCTAAAGCACTTGTGGTATGGAATCCAGCAACAACGAAGGTACCACAAACACCCAGACCCGAGACAATGTAGAAATGTGAATTTTTACATTGACTCGACCGGGGATCGAACCCGGGACCTCAGAGCTAGCGACACCTTGAAACCGGTGCGTACGCCACTCGACCACGGAGTATGTGTACTTATTTTTTTCACCATATACGGCTTCCCAGACAGCAGGCTTCTCCTGCACTTGGCTGTTAGAGATATTATTTCTATAAAAAGTTTCAAAACCAGTTTTTAACTGTAAAGATTTAATTCTAATCTGCGTTTAATGCTGTTTGTTCCAGAAAGAAGTAACAACATCTCAAAAGCTTTGGGTCATCCAGTACACGACTGGCTTAGTTTCGCAACTCTTTCTATACTGTTGGCATAGCAACGAAGTGACGCTTCAGGTAACTATTAAAGATCCCCACACGTCTGTCTCCGAGCCGGTGACGAACGTGACGAACGAATTCATGTAAAATTTACACACCAATATAATTTGAGCCCTTGAAGTCGTTTGGTATATGACCTGGGCATGGCCTGATGGACCATAAAACTGTATAATCGCCACATTTACATACAAACATCACTTATACTTTAGTCTCTAAATCTTGTTATATATAAAAAAGAATTGCTGTTTGTTAGTCTCGCTAAAACTCGAGAATGGTTAAACCGATTTGACTAATTTTAGTCTTGCAATAATTGTGCCAGTCCAGGGAAGATTTAAACGGTGAGAAAATATAGAAAAATTGTGGCAAAAAAATACTACGCGGGTGAAACCGCGGGAAACAGCTAGTATACAGTAAATATTGAACTAGTATCAGCACCATTCTTTGGAAAATACCTTTTGCACCGAAGTTTGCATTGCATTTCAACCGCGTACAGTTTTAAGTCAGTTTGAAACTAACATACCTTGCACTAAAGTCTGATGTTGACTGCTTTGGCAAAGCACTTCCCGTACTTTCCAGTTAGGAATTCTGTCTACCCCATTTTGTCAAGTGCAGAGGTTCCCAGCCAGAAGTGGTCCTCAGGAGTCAAAATGTGGTTTGGGAACGACTGAGATGATGGGGATGTTACCCTTTGCTATGAAGGGTATTTATTTGCCGTTTGTGGATACGCAAGTTTATAGAGGACACAACATTATAACATACAATTCTGAAATCATAAAAATAATATAAAAGTGATGATAGTCCAAGAAAAGGTTGGAAGCCCTTCTACAGTAGGATCTACTTCAAACAGAGCCAGAATCCGTTCAATATTATGTCGCATTACAAGGTCTCTTAGGACATCGTCGATATATGTCATCGATAGTAGAGTAATCGGCTCTATCACAACTCATCAACTGTCAGCATTAGATTTGTACTAACGACCAAATCTAACGAATTAGCCAAGTTACTTAAAGTTACTTGCCCATATTGCACACCGCTGGAAAGATTACACATAAAGGTTTTTTTTGAGAATCAGATATATTTTTTTAAGCCTACGTAACAAACATTCAAGGAGTATAAAATCAAATGAAACAGATTTTAAGCTAACTTTTTTGTTTAATTCCAGAGTATGGAAGTCGATAGAGGGCTATACAACAGTGACTGGTGGCAAGGCGATGTACGTGTGCGCAAACAGCTTTTGCTGTTAGCCGGGAAGTTAAACCAACCTTTCGTGTTGCACGCTGGGCCTTACACAACGCTTTCTGTACCCACCTTCATTGAAGTAAGTGTTGTAAGATATACAGACGAATGCCCGATCCTTAAAAGATGCGTAGGAAATTGTCCCTCATAAATTAACGGACATACCTACTGTATTTGACTGTCTGTGAGACGAAGCGACAAGTTCAAATTCATTTTGAAGTAAGCTTGCTATATATCCTGCAGAACAAATTCTGGATATGTATTCTTTCCACACAGCGAATTATTTGTGTAAATGCCAATGCCTGGGTCCCACAATCTCTTAAACACTTGGTTGTTACAAGTAGACTGAAACTCATGAACTGTCACAAGATATCACAAAACTAAACTTACACTGCACGGCATTCGTAATAACGAACTCCTTTAATTTGATATCTTTCATCAGTAAAGGAATCATTGTTAAGGATTCAGAAACAGCAACTTTAATTTATAGTACAACATAAATATTTGTGTAAGAACTATTTTCTTGAGTTCTCGGCGCGAAACTCGATTTGCAGTTCAGTCTCAGATCTTAGTCGCCGACTGTTTTCGCACCGCTGTTAGCATTTATATTTGTTCTTGAGACTTTGTTGACCAGAAAATCATTACCCTTATCTAACTGACATTTAATGCCAGTAAACGTCAGAAAACGCTAAAATGGATGAAATTTTCATTTCGTTTTAATTAGTCACGTGATTTTGACCCGTAGGTAATTTTCATACACGCTGACGTTTTATAAAGGAGCTATTGAATTGATGCCATTTTCGTGGCAGTCTGATTTTTTTTGATGGTGTTAGGCGCCATATGAGAAAAGTTTTTGGAAACCATGGTACATATAATGAATTAATGAAATAATGTTATCTTTTCAGATAATTAAAGGGACCTACAGTTTCTTCACGCTGTTTTCACAGTTTCAAGAAGATTAATTATTTTATGAACTATCACAGTTTTTTTTCACAATATAATGTTAGTCTTATAATACAATTGTTATTTCTTAGAAACTTTCTTAACTTTGTATTCTTCTTCTCACTTGTGAATTTATGAATAAATTTTCTTAACCTTGCTACACTTCAAGCTAATGTTTTTTCTTCCAAGAATATTACAATCAATATATCAAGACATTATTATGATAAGTATACCTAACCAATCTACAGAAACTAATAAGAATGCGTCATACAAAAACACTACCTTTCAAACTTTTTCGAATAAAATACATTTCAACCCTTCAATTTTCCTGCCACTTTAACTCAATACTACAATTTTGTGATCGCAGTAGACATTTGACGAGGTGTCCGTAAAAATTACAAGGTTAAGATACCAATCTTGTTTAATATGCAGACCATCAATTTGTTTGTACATGTCTGTCCGCCCCTAAACACTGACTAAACTGACATGTTTAAATCTATTTTGTTGTCTTTTTGTAGAATTTTGATTGTTTGAAAAAAGATTCAATCAGCTATAACGGAACTGTCTTAGTATTTGACTAGTAATTTGGTATAAGATAATTTCGAATGAAACGTAATGTCAATTGTGTTGAAGCACAAAATAATGAAAACTTTACAGGAACTCAATCACCGCAAGCAAACGAGACTGTACCTCTCAATGAGACACAAACAGTGAAAATCTCAAACAAAAGACTTGATTAAAACTCGTCCAGAATATACATTTGCAGTAGCTCAGTCATTCATTTTGTAGGTTCTCAAACAAGGATTGCATAGGTTGCTAGTTTCCAACTTTGTAATTATGGGTTAGAATAAAATTAAGCCAGTCGAAGCGACATCATGCTACTGTTACAAAGCTATAAGCTGTTTACTTTAATGCTGGTGACCATTAGATGGTTTATGACCATATATACCTGATATAATGTAATTTAGAAAATGCTTCTAGGATGAGAGACAGAAAGGGTAAGAAAAAAATATTATGTATTATAATAATCTATTCAATGTTACGAGCTTTGATACATATTGTAAGTATGGTCTTTTTTATCTCCATTTGAGACCAATTTAAATGGTAGAATTAAGGTAAGGTAAAACCGGAGAATGAACTAAGTCGCTTACATAAATATTAAATGGCCCACGTTTTGATCAAATAAATAGTTCGAGAGTATGAAATTTTGTTTCTGCCAGTCAAGTTCCAATTGCGGTTCAAAATGGGCCCTAAATTTTTAGAAAGTCTTGAAGATCCATCACATCTTTTACTCGGACCAACACTTCTTGGTCTCCAATATTGGGGACTGTGGCAAAAAGATCGAATCAAGAATGTGATTTACAATATAATACACATATTAGCATTCATTTTCGTGATCTCTCAATATTTGGAACTATGGTTAATCAGACAAAATCTTGAATTGGCTATGAGAAACCTTTCTGTATCAATGTTGAGCACAGTTTGCGTGTTCAAGGCAGGGACCTTCGTTTTCTGGCAGAAATCCTGGAAGGAACTCATCGAATACGTGTCCAATTTGGAAAAAAATCAACTCTCCAAAAACGACAAGACCACGGCTAAAATCATAGATACTTATACGAAATATTCTAGAATAGTTACGTACTGCTATTGGTGCTTGGTTACCGCTACTGTTTTTACCGTTATTCTGGCACCATTATTTGTTTTCCTCTCATCACCAGTCTACAGAGAGAGCATTAGCAATGGAACCCAACCATATCCAGAGATCATGAGTTCTTGGTTCCCTTTTGACAGATCAAGAGGCTTAGGCTACTGGCTGTCTGTTGTATGTCATACGTTGATTTGTTTTTATGGAGGTGGAGTTGTTGCAAGTTTCGACTCTAACGCCGTAGTTATAATGACGTTTTTTGCTGGACAGTTGAAGCTTCTGTCCATGAATTGTTCGCGTCTGTTTGGCGATGGTAATGAGGTAGTTAATTACAAAGATGCTGTGAAGAGGATTGAAGAATGCCATTATCATCATCTCTACTTGGTGAAGTAAGTATATTATTATGATTGATTTTCATTATTCAACATTTATATACACACGCATATAAGTAGCAGTAATTTACACTCTTTTTAAATGATTTTGGATAAAATTCGTGAAGTCGACATAATGAACAAATTAAACAAACAAATTTCAGCATCAATGTCATCGGTGACATATTAACAACTATTTATTTTTTAGAAGAGAGTAGTAAGGCTTTTTGGTCATGGCTACAATTTGCCTCTGGCTTTGAGATTTCGTAGTTTTACACTAATACACGTAATATCTACACAGAGTTTCAGAGCTTGAACATAATGATGAAACAGCCTTTGATAAAGCTTGTAGCAAAACTATATCTATAGCCATAATTATCGCAGCGTCGTCGGTCATAATATGAGTGGGATTGAATCCAGGAAACAGCGATAAACTCTCCTATAACTACTACATATTTCAGCTTCTTGGTTAGACATTAACACGTAAAGCAACGGGACTAAGTTCAAACTAGGGTAGAACCCACATCGCCAAGTATGACATAAAACAGTTATAATGGCAGGAAGCTATGAAATATTTCATCTTTATCATTTTAGTTATTTAATATTCAATTTTACTTTACTCACAAAAACCATTTCAAACTAAATTAGTTTTAAACGATTTTCTCATTAGTTGGTAGTCGGATTTGTTTCACAACGACTGATTGTTTCATATTTTAATAAATCCAACCAAGTTTTACAATATCCTTGAATCATTAGAAGAAGTACATGTCCTTTGACATATAAAACATAGAATTATCAATCACAAATCGTTTTATAAAATAAATAAACAAGTTGCGGCAAAATGTACGACTAAAAGCTTTTGTGGAATGTAATGGAAAAATAATATCTGCATACAAAACGCAATCTTCCAAAATATACATGAAAACTGAATTCACATTTATCGAGAACTTGAAAGATTTCACTAGCAAGACGCTTTTCTAGGTTGTTTTAAACTAACTGAGCTCCGCGGTTTCTCTCGCATTATATAAAATGGATATTGTCTCAATTTTTTTTTCGACTATTACATTTTTTACAAAGAACTTCAGCAGACATCAGCGGCTCTCATACAGTATTGCCGATCGTTTTGATCTTGATCTTGGATCACAAGATCATATCTTGTAATCAAATGATACAGTCGATCTTAATTCCTTTAGTTTTGTACCGTATCTGCTTCGTTAATACATTTTTCATAGATTTACTTAAAGTCAAAGTGGTAGAGCCCATTGCAGTAGTATTTGTTTTGGCCTTAACTTGATTCGAACTAATCGCGATCCAAATTAACTGTACCTCTTCAGCGAAACGCAAACCCCTTTCAGACGCAAAACCAAAAAGCAATGTATTTTCAGTAGTACTGTGTGGTTACATGAAACTCTCATTGCTCGAGTCCATTTTTAACTAGAACCGGATAGCTTTTTTGCTGGGTTTCGACAATATTTTTGCCTACCAAACATGAAACAAAATATTTTGTAGCCATCATTCAGCTATATGCTGGTCAGTAAAAGTTGTTTCAAATTTTAAAATATTTTGATTTTTCCTATGTTGGTTTTGTGCAAATAACAATGAAAACACTACATTTTGATATATAATATATTGATGATGTAGATATTCTACTTGACTACCATAGTAGCTGCGTCAAACTGACATGGATATTGGAGAAACGTGTCTGGAATCTTGAATGAGAAACAGCAAAACTTTGTTTATTTCTGCTGTAATACGCACTACGCTTTGCAACTTTCAATATTCTATGATTGTCGTCTTGCATAATTTTCCATAATTTTCCTATTATGTAAACCATTTTATCAAAAATGTTTTATAGTTTTCATTATGTTTTGTATTGCATTAGGTATTGCACTCCAGAGGCAATATTTGACTACAAAAAATAATATCGTCATTTTACGTTTTTTTATTTGAGAAACACCTTGCCTGCCCATCTATTGAAAAGGAACATGCAAAATGCCCGACCTGCACGCGTACGCGCCGCATTTAATTTTTATCAAAATCAAAATTAGGCCGTTTTCCAGGCTCTTTCAAAACGTTAAGGTGATGGCTCTAGTTGCGCGGTTCCAAAGTCTCTAATGAAGAAGAATCGGCAAGAAACTCCATCTTATCTTTTTTTAAGAAATCCTCCTCCTAAACTGAAAAATATGATTTTGTTTATTGACTTCTCCTTTCCATAGAAATGCTATTTTAAACCCGCGCACCTACACTGACAAATAATCTAACGAACCATAAGCGTCTGCTTTAGACCAAGTAGAAATTGGAAACACTTTTTATTTCATAAGATTGTTTTTCTTTAAAATTTTATTCTTTATTTCTCTTTTAGATATTCTACAGTCCTGAATTCCTTGCTTTCTCCAGTTATGTTTTTATACGTCATTATTTGCTCCCTAATGATTTGTGCCAGTGCAGTTCAACTGACTACGGTAAGTCATTCGATGTTTATTATCAGATACTTTTGAAAACATTAAAAAAAAATCCTTAACAGGAGACCTGTTGATTCGTAATAAAGTGATGCGTAGTGGTAAACTTTTAACGTTAATAATGTGGAGTTTTACTGTGTGTTATTTTTATAACGTGCTTCCAAGTACAACGGAAAGGTAAAAAATTATCTGCTACTTAGAATCTTAACCAACGAATTGTATAACGCTTTCTCAGAATTTTTAATTCAAGCGCTTGATCAGATTCCTATTAAACCTTCAGAGAAATCCGATCAAATCTATTGGATGTTTGTAGATTTTCTCCGCAATATTTTATCATCGATGCAAAATGAATTTTTATTCAAAAAGATAATATTTTCAGGACGGCACTGGAAATATGCAGCGTATTTGGATTGCGGAATATCTCATGGCTCTTATAGCTCAACTATTTCTTTATTGCTGGCATGGGAATGAAGTATCGTATATGGTTTGTCAATATTGTATTGTCTTAACTATAATCATCAAAATTTCAGATCCAAGAAGGCCAGGATGTCATATTCATATCAGTCTCAGGTATATGAAACCAATCATGCGTAGTAGCATAATAATTCAATTTCTGACTTGTAGTGAGCAGACGATCACATGTTAAAATATTTGATGAAAACTGCGGTTTAATTAATTCAAAATTGTGGTCCTCAATTTTTGTCCATATGTCATGATCATAATATATTATGCGCTTCTCCATTTACGAGTACGTCTTGTTTTTGACCCCACACAAGTTTTCGCATTTATAATATTACGTCTATTTTCATACTTCTTCAAACTTCCTTTCCTAAGTGAAAACGGAACAAACCATGCTACATGTACATACTACCTGCCTTCCGTTTGGACTGCTAACGTATAAGGGCAACAAAAGTCTTTGTTGACTTTGTACAAGCAATCTACTTGATGCGCCGAAGCAATCTTTTAACGTATTTTCCTGCCGTACGTAGAGATGTGGTGCTAAAATTTTAAAATGGTAAAGTCATAAGTCAAATTAAGAATCAAACTTATTGAAAAAAAAAACACACATTCGGTTTTTTTAATTAAATTACATGAGGTAACCAGATAGGGTGGGTTACAAAGCAGGGTAGGGGCGATAGCGTTCGTGTTCTCCGGGATTTAAATGATTATTTTTTTTGTTGTTACATGTGAAATCGAATATATTTTGTACAGAGAGCCTATGTTAAGAAGAAAAATGTTCGTAGCAAGATTTCATAAAAAAACTTCACCTGGCGCGTAAACATGGCCCCGGCTTTGGAAGCAGCAGGTCCCAAAAAGATTCGTATCCTAGCTCGTCAGACACATCAACTGCTGGTGGTGATACTGGTATGGGGGATATTTTGCCCCACGGGGAGAATTCGCTACGTGTGAAGCCCAATGACGTCTGTAGGTCGACAGTTCTGGAGATGCCATCAGCTCCAGGATAAATTCATACAATTCTTCCTAACTTCCATTTTAGTAGCGGCAGGTTGTATCAAACAAAACAATTGAGTATATAAGAACTATATTTCTTTGACAGAGTTACAAAGTCGATGGTGGCCTGTACTCTAGTGCTTGGTGGTCACAAAATGTGCGCATACGCCGAAGTCTGCTCCTCTTGGGAGGACAACTGCGCAGAACTATTACGTTCACAGCTGGACCCTTCACTATGCTCAACGTGGCTACGTTTGTCACTGTAAGTGTAATAATAATGATGATATCAACTCAGGCCACAGCGACTATTTTACTCTTAGGGTCTAAACAGACGGACCGCATTTCAAATGCAATCCAACTGCCAATTTGCATTTCGGATTCAGTTTGAATGCAGTTGACACGACTGCAATAGAACTGCAAACCAACCGTCACACGACTGCACGCCGACTGCAATAGGACCGCAAGATTGGTTTGCAGTTCTGTTGCAGTCGTGTCAACTGCATTCAAACTGCATTCGTACTGCAAATTTGCACTTGGATTGCAGGTAAAAAGCAGTCCGCCTGTATAGAGCCTTAATTAATGAAATCAATTTTCTTACATACTCGTAATAGCTAAGTTCCGTGGTGGTAACATTTTTACCAAGTTATATAATAAAAGGGATAGAATTTATTCGTTATAATTAGACTTAAACCTAGTAAAAAAGAAAAAAAAAACAAATAAACAAAAAGAATTGTTTTCTTTTGTTTCATGGTTCTGTTAAAAAGTGATTTATAATTAACTTACAAATTGAAGGCGTACCGTCTATTGTTTTAAATTTGTTTTTTTTTTCGTTTTGTAATAAACTTTCAAATCAGATTTGAGGTTACTTTTCTATAATATTTGTGATGAATAATTACAAATGTTAAAGCCATTGAATTATATTCATAACCGTTCCATTATAATGGCATTATAAACCTGAAAGGTGCATTTTTGAATTACAAAGAACACTTTTCCATGCAATATTTTATTTAGAAAATATTCTTAAAGCGTATTCCTTTGTTAAGCACCTTTTCATATGCAGAGATGATAAAGTGGAGTTTTGAGGCACAAAAGATTCCAAGAAGTATATTCATTCTTTTTAAAGGAACGAATATGGCCACCTGGTGCATTTTAAAATATAATGCTGCATAATATATCCAGAGAAAGAGAGAGAGAGAAAAAAAAATATCCGATTAGGCACAGGAACGTGCTTTCTACTGATGTTAAGATTTATATTCGCGTGACGATGTTTTTGAACTGAAAAGAATTTTGCTAGAAACGTGTTTAAGAAAATGTTTTCAAAACAAAAAAAAAACATTTTTATTTCGTTTCAACGTACATTTCTAGATTATAAACTAGAAATGATCGTCATACTGGCTTGAATAATAAATTTCGTTTTATTCGCAGATTAATCCCCTACACATTAAAATTAGACATAATTCTGTTTTTTTTCTGTTTCAGATTCTGAAAGGATCCTACAGTTATTTCACACTTCTTGACAAAAAAGATGTCTAGTTCTTCAACTTGTAGTAAACTGCACTTCAATAAAATCTTCTTTTCTTCTTTATAGACATTTGTAGTGAAATCACAATGCTTGAAATATATTAAAGTAGTAAATAGTTGTTTTTATTTTTATATCCTGTGTTAACTTACCCTGACATTATGCTGTGTATTATATTCAGTAAGCAAGATGCTCTTAAAAGTAACGATCGTAAACGTGGTTAGTCTAGATTACAAAATGATAATATCTCACTTGCTGAGGTGCTATTGAAAGAGATAAAAATATGAAACCGTTTTCAAGTAAAATCGAGAATTACAACGTTTTACCGATCCTTTCATACAATTGAGTTACACACACAATTACGAGTATAATACTGCAATACAGTATAATAATGTGAGCGTAACAGTCAGAAAAAGCTTTGCTTAAATTAATGATTCATTTTAAGTACAAGTCAAGATTGAAATTTGTTTTGGATTTCTGGAACTATGTTTCGGTGTTTTCTATTTACATCTACAACAAATGATCAATTTCATTTCCGAACCATACGCTGCAATACTACACGTATTTGAATATATCACAAACCTAATTTATCTGATAACATTTAATTAAATTCAAAATAAAAGCTATTTTAAATCATAATTGTCTCCTACAGACCACTGTACCTCGGACACGAGCACGTGTCCATGCGTCCCAACAGACATTAAAACATTTTACACGTGAGCAGCACACGTGTTTACGTGACGTGACACTCCCACGTTACATGCACGCATCTGTTTTAAAACTCTAAACTGATATAATAGTTTTAGACAGATTCATTGCTATTGATAAACTTTCAAGTGAAGTGAAGGTTTGTTGCATGAAGTAACTCAATTGTTTTTAGAAGTGTTACCAAAAAAAATATAATCTATTCATATAAGCAAGAGACAAATTTGAACAAAAAAAAGGAGATACAATGGTCCCTAACAAAAGGGTTAAAAACTATTCAAAATGTTAAAGGTTCATTTGTCAACCAAGTGCCAAAAAATCTATGACCGGAGAATCGTTCCTAAACCTAGAGTTTTTATATCATTTTTTTGTTGTAACTGCAACCCACATATCTGTAAAATGTTTAACTGCCTAGGTCTCAGGGTACATGAGATGCAGTGTGGTGACAGACGGACGGACTGACAACTGTACCATAGTGATAGGGTTCCGTATCTATTATGAGTATATTCTATGTTTTGATCGTTATGTTCAAAAGCCCATTTGATGGTTTGCTTACATAATTTCTTACGCTAACATGAATAGGGTAAAGAAAGACGTATTATGAGCTGCAAATGGGTTCATCGTTTTAACAAGATAAAGATAATGAAAAGATAAAGATATTAAAATTTGTTTAATATTTTGACACTAGATTTACCTTAATCTAAAGATGTTTTAGTTTATTTTGTTTCGACCAACAAATAAATCTATCGTTTATAAGAAAAAAATGTACATCAAAATGTCTGGTTAAAGTTGAGATTTTGCCTGTCTTTTGCGATTTCTGACTACGCCAATATGAAGATATTCGAGATTATTTTTTTGTCGTGTAACAACCTAACAACTAGTTAAATCCAGTTTGTTTATTCGATATATTCTTGTTTACCTTTTGTTTAACCCTCGGTATCGGAGGGTTAAGCTGGGGGTTGATTTAATTAAAGCACCTGATAGTGGTTACCAAAACACTTTAATCAGAATATTAAACTTAAACTGATACCAAAAAAATAAAAGTCCTCGACTTCCTTATAGTATTCACGGAAAATTTTAACACTGCCGTTCAGAAAAGTGTTCTAAAAGCACAGTGACATCTTTTGAAAAATGGTGGAACAAACTAAACCTCAGTTTTGCTATTCTGACATATTTGCGGTTAAACACCCATTGTCTCTTAAGTTCTTGGTCCATGTTGCCCGTTAAAAGTCGAACGCGATATAGTAGCACTTACTTTGTAACACGGCTTTATAAACTGGCAAGTACTTGCTCTAAAAGCCTTCGGTTAACTTAATTCTGTGGCTGCGGTCGCGTTTGAAGCGTTGTATTTTATCACAATTATATCAATGGCTCTTTATAAGGAAGTATGGTAAGTGCAAATTATCTCAATAAAATTAGTTTGGAGAGATATAATAAAATGAGGATTTCATTCTTTGCGTTTGGTTGCTTTTAATTATTTTGTTATTGCTTCCTTAAATTGCGTGGTTATTGTGTACATTTAAAGAAAAGGAATTTTAAATGACGATTTTGAAGAAAAATCGCATTTATGTTTGTTAACATACTGTATGCTGTGAATATATGTCTGCTTATTATATTTTTATTATTTTTAAGTAGCCTCTGTCAGATTCCACTGTCGGGCGAATACCTGAACATTTTGCTTTCAAACCTGTCGGTCGATTTAAATCTTTTAATCGTGAATCAGCTAGCACCTGATGTGGTGTGTTCGCCATAGCAAATCCCTGGTATAAAATAAGTATAATTCAATAAGCAAGAACACGAAAAAGTTTTAATAAAAAAAAAATTGTCAGTTTAACTGTCTCTTACTATTTGACATGATTGTTTGTGTAGGTACATTTTCATTTTCACATCAACACTCATTATCTTTCTCTCAAAAGATTGAGTTAAAAAAAATATGAATATTCAATTTTAAAGAAAAGTAGAGTCAGAGTACAATAATGTATCTTAATAATAATTATCTGCAAAGCAAGATAGGTCAAAAAACGAAAATCCTAAATTAAATTTATATGAAAAATACGAAGTAAAATATAAAAGCGTCCTCTTCATTTACAAATCCGACAAAACAATTTGTTATATTTTCAGACAGAGGTGTTATGAAGATTAAAGGTAGAATTTAACTTACTCCTTCTGACAGTCTACCTTACATCACAAAGCAACATCGCTGCAGTTGTGGAAGCGAGACAGTGCTCTACATGATGTAGAGCGGCATCTCTTTTACAAAACAGTAATAATAATTACATCACCCGTAGTAGTAGGTACTTTGGGGTACTCAACACAGTTAAAAATATTAAAACTCGTAATTTATCATAATGTTCTACGCTGACGGTCGACGCATTAACGCCTCGCTACCTCTATTAATTAACATACCGTCAAGTAAAGGATTATTTATTTGAGAAAATAATTATGGTATATAATATATATGTATATAATATGTACATATTACAAAACATTGCCGGGCCATGTAGATCGGATATGAAAACTGACTTATCATTGCCCGCAATGTATCGTAATTCACGCGAAAATTTTCGCCTCGACATAAAGACAATCTATTACTGTGTTCCTATCATGAAAGTGAAAATTCACTTTTCTTTTAATGAAATGGTTTTTTTTACTATTTATCCTGAACCAGTGGTCGTAATTTGAAAACAAAAAATTGGAAACTTAAATATACATATGTACAGAAATATGGTGTACGATTTTATTCATAATGCAATTTTTTGAGACTTTTTCTTTTCCATACATAGAACTTTTATAATAGAACAGGGAGGACATATTGATGTGCAGCCAATGTAACTGTATTTCGAACATGCAATTTAGCAGCCTAATTTTAATAAAAAGAAAAATATAAGTTGGTTTAAGTAACTTTCCTGCCAATACCCTAACAACGCCTTACTTTTTATAACCTAACCAGAAAACCCATTTTTTTCTGAAATTAAAATACGTGAAACATTTTAATTTTCACCTAAACTCAATTATACTAAGCTGATAAACCGAGGTAAAAACATTTTTGCCTCGTTTCTCGGTACCCTCGATAGACGCAAAAGCTTCATAAATTTAAAAGGTTTTTATTTTTTTCAGGCGTAGTTTTTTCGGTCGAATCATATTAACTGATATATTTCATTACATATGAAAAATGCCAGGCGTATCAAAATATCAAAACTTTGTACTAGTTGTAACATGAAATAAAAAAACGAATAGATATGTAAAACGGATGGTCACGTGTATATACACCGTGATTTTTTAGTCGTGTTACAAAAGCAGCCCAGTTCATGTATCCAATGACCAGAACACGTTCATGATAAAAAAAATGGTATTTATGAGATTTCAATAAATTTAAAATGCAATTTTTATTCAATATCATGATGCAATTCGTAGTTTTTTAGAAACACAGCTCTGTTGCGAGCGCGGTCCGAGCCTTGTAACAATGGTGAGGGGCGCGGGCGGCGGCGTTTTTACCATTTTTAAGAGTATTTTCAGATTTCTCTTGTTTAATTTTTCTTCGTACTTATTGTCTTAGTTGATGATAAAAAAATAATAATCACACCTAGGGGTATTTTACGTCGGATATATGAACTGGGCTCCTTTTGTAAGACGACTAAAAAATCACCGTGTATATTTATTTTATCTATCTACATCATTTATGTATCTACACACAAAGTGGTAAAAAACACAACAGTACAAAATATGTTAATATTTAATACCTATACAATCTCAAACAAACTTTGAAAACTAAATAGACAGTCTTGTCTTTCATGAGTCTCGTATTGTTGGCACATAATGCAATATCACGTGCAAAAGATAGCATTCATCCGGATTTCATTAACCGTGCCTTAAATTGTAAAATGAATAAAGGAACATACTTGGTGACGAAACTTTTATACTCTTTGAAAAATCAAATAAAATATCTAAGACTAGCTGTTGCCCGCGACTTCGTCCCCGTGGGTAGAAGATATAAGTTATGATTTATACCTGCCCTGTTTTTTTTTCACATTTTCAATTGTATCTTCGCTCCTATTAGTCGCAGCGTGATGGTTTATAGCCTAAAGCCTTCCTCGATGAATGGTCTATTCAACACAAAAAGAATTTTTCAATTTGGACCAGTAGGTCCTGAGATTAGCGCGTTCAAACAAACAAACAAACAAACAATCAAACTCTTCAGCTTTATATATTAGTATAGATAATATTTCAATTTAAAAGTAAATTTATTTTTATTGCATTTTCATATTACTTGCCAGTCATAATTTTGTCTATTTGAGTCTCCTCGTACTTTTTAAAACGACCGCACCAATTCAGTATAATACCTTCAAGTAATTTGTGAACATTTTACCCAAATCGGACTTAAAAGGGATTTAAAACTTCGGTATGATTTCAGGGAAAATTTTGTGGAAACTGATGGGTTTTACATTATTTTACAATAACAATACTGGATTACCTAGAGAATTGATTATTTAGGATCTACTTTTTGTTGTTAATTGCTCAAATAACAAACTCAAAATTGACAAAGTGGTTGTAGATCGACATTGTTTCGTACAAATAGGATTAAGAAAAGAAAACGCCTATCCAACTTGAGACCGCACCACGGGTGGCTTAGAATCAGTTATATAATAACTTCAACAGAAAAACAACACCTTTAAAAACTGAGCGGTCTACTTATCACAGTTCTTGAGATATATAGCTTAATGACGAACATCAGACGGACAGTGTTTTTCTTTTTTTTAAATCTTTATTTATATTTAAGGGGTTTTTATCCACATGGGTACACGCACGGACAGTCATGCCTTATTTAAATAGGTAGATAAGGAAACTCAAAAATGTTACATGTTACATTGTTACAATAGTACATTAACATTCCACATTTCACAATTTACACTTTTCATAATCAGGGCAAATCCCCACAAAATCTCATCTATGGGAAAACCAGAGTGAAATGTTGGGTTAATACCTGCTAAGACCTCAGAAGTGCTTTTCTACTATATTTTATATGAAACTATGAGAGAGCGCTTTGAAAACTACCTCGATTATAAGCTTCGCAAATTGAATTGGTTTATTTTACAGTGTGGACCGTCTAATCTCGCACGTAAAACTAACAAATTTTAAATTTTGCAGAAACGATACAAAGAATATATTTTTTCATTACTAAGAAATCAAAGAATAACAATAACGTAATGTCACGGAATGTCAGGGAATTAAATAATATTTAAAAATAATGTCAATTTTCTTTAACCTTACACAAGATAGCATAAGTTAGCAATTTTTGGAAAGGTCAAAGAAAGACTGCTATGCACCTTAATTTATTTCATTCCGAAATTTACAATAATTTTCACTTGCAAAATTATTATTGGGATGACAGCTGATTTTTTTCTTTCCCAAAATATTATTTTCATTAATAAAAAATCAAAGAAAATTTATGACGTAATAGAATTAAATAATATTTATAAATTAAACTCTATTTATTTTAATATAGGGTAAAATTTAATTCCATAGGTTGACAAAGAAATCCTGACATTCCTTAATTTACAACATTTTTTAATTTCAATTTTAAAATTTCACTTCATGTCCCTGGCAACGGATTGTTTAGTTCGCCCGGAGCCCTCGTCACCCTTTCTATTTTTCTTTCTCTATCAAAGTAAGTAGTATCAAGCCTTTATTTACATGTCAGCTTGACTTGCCATGATCAAAGACTTGTTTTTTGGTAAATATAAAAATTGTTGTTTTTTAATTTAATGAATTTATTAGATACCTTTGGATATTTTTTGTCTAACTGCTCCCGCATTAAGGAATTCTATCCTTGAGTCTCTGGGGATTTCACCAACATTTAATGCACATGCACAAAGATACCCAGACTCTGAGCATTCGTTTGTAGCACAAACGCCTGTTTTACACGGGGATCGAACCCGCGACCCGTCGCGCACAGTATATTTGGCGTGACGACCTCAATGACTCGGCTATCCGTGCAATTTTGTTATCCGGCTATCATTCAATTTAATTCAATTAAATTGTTCATTTTGATGTTCCATAATACATTTTGTTATTTACGCGTCCAATTTGAATATGTAATGCAAATTCTTCGATAGTTTCATGAAATTTTGGGTACTGACTGACATGGCTGCTAATGGGAATTTGCCCTTTTACTCCCGAAGGGTAATCGAAAATGTCAAGACCACTTAAAGTTAATCCAACTAGCTAGGACTTCTACGGTTTGTATCATATTAAAATAGTTAAAATACTTCGGTTCGTCGTTATATAGTCATAAAGTAACGGTAAAAAAATGGGTTCCTATTCTAAATATCATCATCATCATCAGCCTTTAGTAGTTCACTGCTGGACATGGGCCTCGCTCAATGTGCGCCATAGCGCCCTGTCTTCGGCTTGCCGAATCCAGCATCCGCCTGCAGTCTTTCGCAAGTCGACATCCCACCTGGCCAATGGAAGAATGTTCTTTATTCTGAATTCAATTACATACAGGGTAAGGTACAATGACAATATTATTGTTAAAATCGATATCTCTAAAATAACTTTTGGATGGACAGGAATGAGTTAGAGCTATTTTGAAAGTCGATGTAAGTGTGTTGAAATTAAGTGATCATTTTATTTAGAAATAACTAGTCTAAAAACTGAGCATTCTACTTAAATTCTGTCCAACCGTCTGTCACCTTTGTTGAGGCTAGTCCATCGTGCACTGGAGCTATTTAATTTCGAGTGTAGTATTGGTTGGGAAGGTAATTTATTTTTTCGCAACATGATAAGCGAGTAGAATGAAGTTAAAAAAAGACCGAAACATTCGTTGATGACGCAGCTAAAAAACAGTACATTAATTTACGGAAAAAAGTTACAGTTTTGCCTACTATTATCTCGGATCTCACAATGCGATGGCTTATTTTTGCTCGCAGACTTTCTGCGGATTGCAGAGCAACAACTGTCACGTCAACAATAAGGACAATGGGGACAGTGACAGCGGGGGCTGGTTCTATTGTCTCAAATATAATATATTATGCTTTCATATATTTCTATAGTAAGGCCAACCAGACGAGATAAAAAACGTAAACAAGCGGACCGTTACTGAGTAACATTGCGATAGCGAGGAATTATTATCATTGTCCTTATCACTCGTACAAGCAGTTATGGCGTAAGGTGGTCGATGACAGCTTATGTGTTTCGTGGTACAAGAAAGCAGTCAGTACAGCAATTGTCAACATTTGGTCCGCCATGTTGTGAACAAGTACATTCCTTCATTTTTGTCAAAATTCGAACTTTGTAATAGTTTATTCAAATAAAAATGTTATGAACCCCTGAAAATCTGTCTACATTATTTATCTCGTCTGGTTGGCTGTACTATAGGTATTTTATTCATGTCTCAGAACTTTATCGCTGGCGAGTATTGTTCCAGAAAACAAATGACAAGCGCTTAGCAAATTAACTCGCTCAACTGAAAACTAAAATCACGTGAAATAAAGTACAATAGTTAGAGTTATACAAAGCGCTTCATTTAAGCGACACCTTTACGCGTATCCAAGGGTGACACTGACAGGTGTTACTCTAAGGCACTCCTGTCAATCACTCACGTTGTCGTCATCACTATGCTGTTACTCACTAACTGGACAGTTGAAATGAGAACAGATGATATGTATTTTGACTCAGATATAAAAACAAAAGTCAAGGTTCGATCAATAAAAAATAAAGGGATGCTTGACAAAGTCAGATTTGATGGGTGACTATTTTATTTTTCGTGTTGCCTATTTGAATGAAACTTACGAGAACACCGCGCACTGGACCCGGTTTTATTTATGTTACAAGCTACGTTTCGGACTAAAACTTTTCACATTAAATTAAGACTTGTTGCACATCCTTTTGAAACAGCCAGTGAAGTTAGAAGTCAGAAGTTTTATTAATACGAACTTCCATGTCCTGGATCCCGACTGGAGCGTCGAGGCGACTAATATAATCGTTAATGCATTCTGCAAGTTTTTGAAGTTAAGTGAATATAGAAGTTTTAATTATATACGAAAAATTTTGTATGTATAGACTTTGTTCCTCTTTCACACAAAAACACAGTACACAAATAGTTTAAAACTAAGCTGAATATCTAGGGTGGATTTTTTGCCAATTATAATAACGATCAAGTGGGATCATTTTCGACTTAAAGTGGGCGGGCTCGCTAGTTTTTTATAATAATAACGCTACTATAGAACCTTAAACTTCGTTTTCCTCTTCGAGTAAGGAAACTGGTAGGTAGTGTCAATGCCAATAGAGCAGTTGAATTGTTAGAAATGTCATTATCACAATTAATGACTGGTGACAACTTCATTAACACCTGTCTATTATTTTCACGATATTTTCATTCAGTTTTGCGGCCACAGCAACTTGGTGTTTCGTTATTGGATGTTATGATGTTTGTATAGCTCTATGCAGTTAGTCAGAGCGCAGGCGTTGGTTGTAAAATTACTGATATAGCCGATTTTTTTTCTTTGACATTCATCGCAATTCCCTTTGGGAATATTTATATGAATAAGCTACAGCTATTTTTTTCACTTGGTTCATCGCATCAAAAATCTGATCATCAGCATAAGGTACTAAACTAAAATACGTATTTTACGTACCTAGAAAACTTATAAAAAACTTACTTTAAAGTGCATGAAAAAGCCTCATTATGCGATTATTCAAGGAACGCATAAAATTGAATTTATTAAACGAATAAATTTCCTATAGTTTTTCTCAAATATCATTCAAGGAGTAAATTAATTTTATTTACGCTTCTGAAAAGCGACTGGGAAGAAATCTTAGATCTTTTAGTCTGAGTTCAGAATAGAAAGGGGTAAGGATTTCCTCTGATATGTACTTAATTAGATTTCCCAACGGCGGATATTGAAGGCTTTTGACTAGACCTGACCTTTAAAAGCTGAAACCTCAACGGAATTGGAGAGCTAATACCGATGGACCATAATTTCATAGTCTTCTAATTATACATTTTGTCGATACTAATAATAATTATAGTTTATCTATTTTATTAAAGACTTTATTTATAGTCTAATGGATTTAATTTTAAATTAAGGATACAAATAAACGATTTACTGTAATAATAATTATTATTTTATGCACTTACTAGGGGTATTGTTACTATGGGATATTGTTCTAATAAGGTAATCCTGTGTTAACGGGTACAAAGTTTCGTGATGATTAGTTCAGTATTTTCCGTGTAAAAAAGATACAAACTGACTTACATCCACATCCACATTTACAATATGAGTATTGATAATGATGCTTGACAAGCAGATAACCTAATAAGTTCTATGCCATTTCAATATTATTAAAATAGGATCCAACAGAAAGAAAACTAAACTCGTTTCAACAAAATCTATGCTGCACATAAATACGAAAGCTTGTTAACTTTATTTCAACGCCAACATATACCAACGCGAACACTTACAACAAATTCTCTTGGTTACGGCAGAACAACTATATGAGCTCTGTAAATAAAAGTGGTTCGTTAACAATAAGTAGACGTGTCTTAATTAATGTTTATAAAGTTGCGGTTATGACTTTTTAATTAATATAAGTTTTTGTAACGAGCTCTGTTTTTTCTGAAGCTCTCATACTATCTTTTAAGGTGTTTTTCTTTTGAAAAAACTGTACTTGGAGTAAAATGGAATTAAAAATGTACTTTAAAGTTCAAATTGGTATTATTATTATATCAACTTTCGTGAGGCGGATTGGATTTAGTATTATTTGCTAACAGTTTCAAACCCAACCGGTAACTCAATGTAAGCTCATGGTTAAGGACTGCGATTGAGTTAAAAACTAGTTGGGCAATACCGCTAGTAAGCGCAACTGTGCCACTTAACGTAGAGAGTCACATGCGTCTTGGCAATTAGAGTCGATAAAAAATATTTAAGCTCTTATTTTCAAAAACAAAATTTAGTAAAGAAAAATCAAGACTTCGCTGGTTCTAAATTAATTATTATAATTAGAACGAGAACCACTTAGGGGAATGGACGTCTTAATTATGTTTCAACGTAAGATGTAACACATCGCTCGGCTCTTACTGAAACCATTCTAGGTCATTTGGAATGTTCACGTACCTAATTTACCTAATGGGAAAAATGTACGGACATGTCGCATAATCATCTCTTTCACCCAATAGAATTTCAGTCAGACTCAGACCTTTAAGAAAATCAGAGGTTTTCTTTTAATTAGTTTAGGAAGTCTTCTATCAACTATGAATGACTTCTCTGCTAGTGTGAAAGAGAAACACCATGTAGTGCGCTATCTCACTCTTACTCTAGCAAAGGTTTAATTCTAAGACGAAATATTTATTCAGTCACATGGCTTTTCAATCACACTTCTTATTAATTTAAATACTAATCAATTCTTAACTCTCACACTTTCAAAATTATGTTCATTTTCCATGACCTCTGTTGGCTTTCGAGTTTGTATAATCATATAATTTACCTCATACGAGTATTTTGCGAACGTTTTACCTATCCCTCCCTTATCCAGACCATTACAATCCTCCGATAAAACTAGCCACGCCACGTCGTAAACCTTAATTGAATAGTCTTTTGTTATCTTAACTAAGTCTATTCAAGACCAGGCGTATTTGGATTATCAAAGTTGCTCTTTGTGGATAGTTTTTCTTCTATTTTGGGTAAGTTTTGCTTTTCATTTGTATTGTAATGATCATTTCTGATTTGTACCGGACAACAGCTAATTTTCTTATAAAATCTAAATTGGACAGTTTAGAAGATCGCTAAAAAATACTAAATTAATTATCTATTCAATTGTATTTTTCCACTGCACTTAAATAAATACCTGCCTCTAAACATACCGAAATAACAATGTGAATAATTCTTTCCGTTACAAAATTTTATTTGTACATCAAAACCCTTTTTTATCTTCATTAAAATTATTTAAATGAGTAAGAAATTAACACAAAAAGTTGCCGTGAATTTTCGCCATCAGAATTGTTTCGGCAAACCTGTTACTATGCAAAGTGGAAAGGCTAATTTTTAGTTGTCCCTTTTTAACAATATAGGAGGAAGGGTGACAAAAATATTAAATATGTTTTAGTTATGTCTCTCAGTGACCCTTAATTAAAGCTGATTCTAACAAATTTCTGCCATTTTGTCCTACCCATAGATAAAATCAACCCATGCTTGTCCCTTTCGGTTTATATATTTTTTTTGTAGTGTATGTTGTCACATTTTCAGCTGTTCCAACCCTTCACTTTTTACACAAGTCGTTGGAAAACTGTTTTGTATTAAACGTTATACTAATTACAGAAAAGCTATATATTTAAACCGATGGTAAACCACACTTCCTGGTTATGAGGTAGCCGTTTTAGAACGTATGACCCTCAAAAAGGTATATATTTAAATATGCGGTATGAAGCGCTACTTGCGGTTGCGGGTGGTCTTTTTTGGAAGTCAGATTCTTGTTGCCCCGGAAAACACGTTGACTTGTGATCGCTACTGCCTTTGTTTACCTTGGCTAGATTTGGCTAGTTAGAAGAGTCAGAACACTACAATTTTATGAACAAATCTGAACTTTAGATTTACTAACAAATTTACTTGATACCTTCTAAGTGTAGTTTCAAGTATACTATCCATACAAGCCGGGGCAGCGGGATTGTCCAAGAGGGTTACCCAGTTAGCCCCAGTACACGAAAGGCAAAAATGATTGAACTACATGAAGAATTATGGGCGAGTGTACACTTCTTTCCGCTCAATCCAAAGCGGAAGAGGTAATTTCTTGAATTTCCATCCGCAAAAGAAAATATCCAGATCCAAATTTAAGTTTTTCCTGTTACCCCAAAACAAGTAAACAGTATCCATCACTAAGACAATAACTCCAAAACATAATAATAGTCACAGTTCTGAGCAATGCATTGTTTCCGATTAGATTGTCAGTCAGTCCCGTAAAGTCGAATTGATCCAATTAAATTTGTTTGATCAAAGAACATCTAAAGTATGGAAGTTGTAAAGTTGGTAATAAAGTTACGCAATAAGTTGATTGATTCGGGCGTCGATTTAAAGTGCCGTTTCACCGAATTGCCAATTCGTTTGAAGTATTCTTTATTCAACGATCTTAAATATGCGATTCAGATGCGTTGTTCAGCTGTGTTTTTTAAATATGCGCTTGCTTTCTAACAGTGCATTTTGGATGAGAATGTTATGGACGTAACTTCAATTTTTTTTTGCATTATTTTTTTTGCCTTCCAAATTGCAATACTTTAATATACTGAAAATAATAGTAGTTTTCGCTGTTGACGACTTACGAATTACGTTTAGCTACGAAATGCGCTACGAATGTTGAGAACGCTACGAATTTCCCGTTGGCTACGACATAATAATATTAATAGCATTAACCTGTTAAGGATAGCATGCCAATAACATGCATATAATTAACTGCGTGTTGTATTTGATTATCGCAGAGATGATTAGGTCTCTGCGCCACTACCCAATCCCCTCCCATTAGTCTGAGTAGTTCAATTCTCGTAGCACATTATGTTAATATCATACAATTTAACGTATTGACCCACGTTGCTCGCTTAGTCTGAAAATTCATTACTCTATTCGAAATTACTACTAAAATGTTGTCCGTATTTTGTCACACGCAGAAGCCAATTTATTCGCACGGTACTACACGAGGTATTTATTGTAAGGACGATGTGACGGAAAAGGAAGATATTTTTCTCAATTTAAATAAACCGAAGAAGTAAGAACTTCGTAAAGGGTACTTTTTGTTTTTGATGTCATGTCATGATGAATTAAATCTACTAAATGCTATGTATCGCTTGGTATTGGAAATAGATGATTGTTACGTTACTAAAATATTTGCAAGTTATCTTAATGATTGTTCTTTTGAGGCTTTTATTGTATAACTATAAAAGCAAATAAATGATTTTGATTATAACATACAGTTCGGTTTAAATGTCCCAATGCTGGTACCGAATATTTCCTTGGCTTTTTAAATGTCTAAAGTCTATCGCCGTGAACATTATGTAAAGACACCTTAAGAGTCCCTAAGTATTTAACAGATAGATGACTTAAACCTGTCGATACACATAAAAGGTCCTAAGCAGATACAACAACCGTTACTCCCGAAATTGGTCATTAATCCCAACAGATAGGGTCGTTATTCTAATGATTAGTTGGTTTTAATTAGGATCTAATGCGGGACGTATAGTCGTTGTTGCTGATAAATGGAGGTCATCAATGCCCTTTTAGTGTATACAACGTAAGCGAGAGCAGTACTTGGTCTTCCTTGAATTTGAAGGCTCGATCTTCAGTAAAAGAAAACCCAGAAGCATTGGGGTGGTAAACTAGTTATTCTTGTACTAGCTTTTCGCCCGCGGCTTCGCCCGCGTCGAGGTCGCTTATATCGCGTTTCCAAGAGAACTCTTCAAAAGTCCGGGATAAAAACTATCCTATGTTCTTTCTCAAGGTCAACTCTATCTTTGTACCAAATTTCATTAAAATCAGTTTAGTGGTTTAGACGTGAAAACGTATCAGACAGACAGAGTCACTTTCACATGTATAATATAAGTGGGGATTGTGTACGGTTAATGTAGAATCTGGTATCAATCCATCCGTGAAAGTCTGACGTGGCTTAACATCCTGGTTGAAATATATGTATTAACTGGTAAATGTTCACTCTTGAACGAGTGGTGTCCATGATGTAAAGATAGGGAGTATGCTACTTGTACATTAGTCCTCAGACGGGGACGTGTCTTCGACCATGAAAGTAATTTTTAAGAATGCAATAAAAGTACGCAACTATGTGACTGAAGAAGAATTTAATTAAGTCCATTGTCAGCGATCTAAATAACACTCCAATACATCTTTGGGTAAAACCGATTATTTGTAATTGAATGTGGCTTAACTTGACACATTTACGGATTCTCGCATACCTGGTTGAGTATCGTAATCGAAATCTCGAAGATGTACTGTCCCCCTGTCCTCTAGTACGCCGAAGATTTAGTACTTGCATGCCCTAGAAAGTTATCAAAGATTCTGGATTAAAAATGTATTGTGTTTCGTTTTAACATTCCTTTTTATATATTTATCTGGCTCTAGAAGAAAATTAAGGCTCTATCTCAAAAAAAAATTGGCATGATAACACGTAAACAATTTAAACTCTAAGGAGTATTTATATAAAATTGTTGGTTTTAATTTTGATATCAAATACACAATTGTTTTGTTAACCAAACACAACCTTTCGTAGAATGTTTTCAGATATTAAAATAAACAAAAAGATAATGTTATCATATATTATGAAACAAACCTTATTTTACAAAACAAAAGATAATTTAACACAATTATGTGAAACCTCCATTTTTGTGTATTTGACATGATTTCGAGAGTTCAAATGTTATAATAACGCTATGTGTTGAAAAAGCTCCACCCCAATAGTACGTAAAAGAAGCCAGTGAACAGAATTATACTATAAATTGCAATAATAAATTTGATGTAACACAAATATTTCTCATCGCACTCCTCCTAATTCATATTTTTGTTATGCACGACAGGGCGTACTATGCTCCAAAACGAATGTATCTACCACCTAAGTTCACATTGTGGAATGCAATAAACGTATTGAGTATCTTGAAAACAACAGCACAATTTCAGATTCAAAACGTAGATATGGTTAAAACACACTAAACAAATAATTGCACGTTAATGTTGATTAATAACTTCATCAACTTCTCCCGTTCATCTGGTAAAGTAGTTCATTTTCATGAATGTATTTCTATGAATTCAGTTGGTTCACATTTAATGGAATCGAAATGGCAACTGTCAAGCAACACGAGATGAGAAAACTTTTGTTTGCGGGAAACTTGGTAGTCATTAAGTCTTGAACGACAACTGGTGTATAGTTGTTTACTATTCCCACGTGTATATGTAGGGGAGACTGGGGGCAGTTGAAACAAGTTTGGTATATAAGGTATAATATATAAAGTTTGGGAATTTTTTAATACAGTTTATCTTGGAAATCAATGCTTAGTCAAAAACGGGTGTAGTCGCAACAACAATTTTCTTAAAAATATAGTTTTGTGTACGCATATTTTTAAAACTTGGTAATGAGGGGATGCTCTCAGATGGCTACTGGGAGTGATTTTTGACGTCAGAAATCGTTCCTTTGGAGAGACATGTATGCCTTTCAGAGGAACGATTTCCATTCATATTCAGCATTTCTGAGTGGTCCTGTGATGCCATGTTAGTTCCAGGTCACTTCATATTCTTTAACTCAAACCTCTCCTTTTCGCGATCTGTCAAATTCCCGTGCGGTATTCGTTAGTCTCTGCTTTCAAACTTATTAATTATTTACAGTATCCCGCCAAAGTTTATCGCTATTTCCATTTACCTCTTATTGCAGTTTACTGGGTTCGTAGAACACCTTCAAAGTTATTCGAATAGTGATATCGTTTTCGCTTTCTATGCTGGCACTGCAGGTTAGATCAGAGTTAGTAACAGGTTCTGTTTGATTTTCTTCTATTAAGTTGTTGAGGTGAAAATGTCAACCACCCACAGTGCGCGATGTGTCGCGGTTTCCTCGCATAGGATATGCGTTTGTTTGATCCACGAATACTTGTTTTAAGTGTGGGTACCGTTATGCATATGACTTGAATGTTTGTGAAATCCCCCGTGACGAAATAATTCAATTGCCTAAGTTGTTTTTTTTTAAACGACATTTGTGCATTTCTGAATTCTACGAATTTAGTTTAACTTGAAGTAGAAATAGAGACAATATTTATACACCTTTTAATTGCGGTAGAGTCAATAAGAAGGCACAGTTAAGTGTACGACATCACTAATTACAAGTTGTTCGCTTTCTACAAACATCACGTTGCTTTAAAGATCCCCGTAATCTGTTTCATGTGGAGTCGTGCAGTGAAATGAAGGAGTTTTACCTTCTATTTGCTTTTCCCTGAAATGCAAGCACCGCTCCCAGGTTGAATATTTGAGTTACATTTGATGCGCGCTGCGTTGCGGTCCAGAGTTCGTAGGTTACGTATATGAGATGGATATGTATATAATACGTAGGTAATTGTTACATGTGTGTCTTTTAGGTTATTGGATTATGACTTCAATTTTTGGGAAAGAGTTTAATAATTAAATATATCGGTTTCTGAAAGAGCTTTCACTGCAGCAAATTACTACAAATTAAAGGAAACAGTATTTTACTAGTTTTAAGCAAAACAGTTTTCAGTAACTCATTTGGACAGAGACGTACAAAGGTATCACTTATTTATTTAAGGAATCTCTTCCAGTAGACCTGCAAAAGGAGAAACAATTAGAAAACGAAAAAAAAATATCTTCTAGAATCTTAGACCAGCTACAAATTTTACGAATTAACTATCTTGGTTCACTCTTCGTAATCTTTTGTATCCTTTCGTTTCTGACCATTAGGTTTCTCGAAACAGCATCTGGGGACTGCGAGTTTTTTGTAAAACTTAGCTTGTTTTGTCCTTTTTCTTTTTTCCCCAGTGGGAACCCTCACTACTGCGTACCTACTTTCGCTACCTTCTCCGAATGAGGTTTGTATTTACCACAAAATAACAACTGACGTTTAGACACAACATATAAACTTTTTTTTATAATGTACGGAAGACGTTGGAGATGAAGTGGGAAGAATAATGTAGAGCAGTGTCTATAGATTTTTTTTTTTCTAAACAGGTTTTTATTCCATTTTCGAAGGAACATGGTAGACTATTTTGCCTACAGTGATGTTTCTCTTCTTAAAATTAAGATCAATCAAGCACCAGAAAAGTGTCTGTGTGTGTATTTCACTTGCAAGATTTTATGACCAAGGGCTCAGGCAGTTAGTGAAAAAGGGGATATTATATTAAACTAAGCTCGTTAAGAAATAAAACAATGAATAATTCTCACTCATTATATTCGCTATAACGTTTAAGAAACATTTAGGGTTCTCGTTAAACCATCTACAATTATAAATATACCATTCTAAGATCACAACATAGTTATAAGTAAGACATTATTTACAATAAATAAACAATTAAGTACATTTATTTACAAACTACTTTCATCACTTGTAATAAATAGAACGTCTTAAGTAGTGTCAAATGGACTGCCGAAGTACATATTGAGCAAAAAGAGGTGAGTTTTGGGATTTATTGAGCATTCAAAGCGAAAATTTGAAATGTTTACAAAGACAAAAATAAGAATAAGTGCGTGCGATTGTACTCTAGGGACTTACGAAGGATAGCAGAGTGCCTAACGTCGAGCGACACCTCTTTATATACGGATATATGCCATAGTTCCACAGAAGCGGTATTGTCTATTACTGACATTTGAAATTAGTAGCTATTTTGCTTTGACAAGAGTCAAATGATAGCACGCGTATAAGGGCAACTATTTTTTATCCCGTAAAATATATAAAATTTTCTTTCATGTGAACATTTTACTATGTATCCTTGTTTATAAGGGTAATTTTGTAGAGCATTGTTTTACGTAATTTTACCTTAAGGTAACAAAATGAACTGAACTTCGAATATTGAAAGCTGTCTTACCGTTTAATATTTTGGTAGGCCATGTAAATACCAATAAATATTATTAAATGGCTGCGAGCTACATAGACAGACAGAGCGTTTGTCCACCGCAGCCGATATTGCCATCGCCAATTTATATGTAGTATTATCAAAATTAGACGACGCTAACTATTAGGTCATAGCCACGATAGCTTCAAAGGGCTTGCGGAAGACAAACAGTCATTATTTGAGTGTTTGTCAATCAAAATAAAAATAATTGTTCTCGCACCAGAATCGGCTGCGGTGGAAAAACGCCCCTACGGTAAACAAACATTATTATATTGTACAAGAAAATTCCCATCAAATTAATTTAATAAAGGAATATTAACCAAGCTTCTGAAATAATTTATTTTATGTAAAGATTGTTTCAAATAGCAAATAATAACAAATATAGGTAATACTTAGACAGAGGCTTATGAATAGTTATATTTCTATTACAATTTATATAAAACTAAGCATAGTGACCCAATAAAAAATATGACCTATTTTCAAAGGATTAAAGCTCAATGTTGAATATCCCTATTGTGTTGAAGAAAGGGGAACATTTATAACAAGATTCATTACTAAAAGTATCACGCATGGCAGGAAGGTAAGCTCTTTATAAGGAATGTAAGTGACTTGGATATTAGCTACTAGATAGATATTATTTCATACTGGAGGCCTACCAACACCGCTTGGAGATAGACAGTTGAATCTATAAGAAAAGGACAGAGTTCTACGTCATGTAGAGCACCCTCTCACTTCAATTACAACAGTCCTATTATAAGCGTTGATGTTAGGCCCCTGGAGAAATGAGAAACAAACTCGAACATTATTAGTTCACACCCTCAAGTTTTATAAAGCTTTGAATTCTGCACAAAAATGTATCGCTTGATCAGAAAGCCAAACATCACCTCTCAAAGTAAACTAATATTATTTCAGTTGTTGAAGCGAGACGGAGTTATATGACTTGCTATACGCTATCTCGCTTCCACAATGCAGTGATATTACTTTTAAATTCCGAAGCAAAAGGAGGTTTGTTATATGTCTGATGTGTCTCTCTTTTTGTGGCATTATATTATAGTTCTCGAACGAATTGAGTGATTTCAATTTTAGTTTGTTTTCTATAGAAGGTTTGTTAAACGTGTTTGATAAAAAATGTTCGAGCCGTTTAAAATTTTTGAGTTGTGGGTATTACTGTTGGTGGTTTTTATTACTTTATCTGGTAGAGATAGCAGAAAACTTTCAGTGCTTTAAGATAACTGTGCCACAAGTCACTAATGTCACATCACTAAGATTCGAAGTTTATAGCCGCACAACAGCAAAACCTTAATTATTGAAACACCAAGTATCCTATTATTGACATTAAACATTTATATTTCATAATTTTACTCAATTTGTTACCTTAGCTCCAATTGTAACAATTCAAACATCACTTAATTATTAGGATTCGTTGAAATTGCATTCAAATGGTAATAAAAATATTCTCTGTTACAAGTAAAATATGTAGCAATCTCTTTAAGTTACTTTTTTATATTCTTAAACTTTGACGTCATTTAGGGTTTGGTAACAGTAGCAAAAACTGACATGTAGCTTTGACACTGATCAATGTTTTTGAAATATTTCGTCAACACCGTATTAACATCTATAAAAAGGTAACATGCATTTTCCACTTGTAATTTCTACTGGATTCAGATTAAAAATATAAAACTGCGGACTTACATATTTAAATATCCTTATGGACATTGAGAAAACTAAGTTTTAACACCAATATTTTCCACAAGACATTTATATTTAAAACTATTAAAATTTAGGAAACAACAATCTTATAATTTCGCCTCGCCGACTGATATAACTCAGATGAAACGTTCTTTTTCTCACGAAGTAAAATTCAATACATCCTAAACAATTGAATCGTTTGGTTTATCAGCTTTAGCCAGTAATGGCACACTACTGTAATCCTTTAATCTCTCGCTGCCTTTTTTCGTACCGTTGTCAAATGAACTAGCCGTAGGCAACTTGGATATCCAGTTGTTATTACCTATTTTGTTCGTTTTATGGTTGCCGATCGAGTTCTGACAGTCTTTCAATTTGACTCTCGGCTGGCTACAGTTCATCGTATTGTGGTTCAGAGAATTGACGTTCAGTGATATAGAGTTTGAAACACTTTGTTTGTCAACGTCTTCGGCATTATCTGTGACGCCGTTCGTAACTGGTTCTGTAGGATCTGAGGACTGTCTCTGAATACTGAGGTTCTGCAGTAGAGGCTGAGCATCTCTCTCTAATTTCGTGACGTCGGTCCTTTGCTGGAACACTCCTGATCCCCTTCTGCTCGAAGATCTCGAACCTTGATCTAACCGTTGTCTGAACGGTGTCAAGTGTGATAGAGACCCACTTTCAGTTGACTGTGTCTGAGTTTTGACTAATGACGGCTTCTCCTTCGGCGCATTAGGATCTACTTTTTCGCCTAACAACCAATATGTGACTAGAATTCCTTTGCCCTGTAACAAAATATGAATTTGAGATTAAAACCGCTTTCATTGTTTCTTTTTGTAATTCGCGTTCCCTTTCTTCAACTGTTGAGACTTAAAATTAAACGTCACGAAAAATAATTGGGCAATTAGTTGCAACCTCTTGGCTATTTGTTCCAGGCTTGTGAAAAAGTGAGAAATTCACAGCTAAGCCTAATAATGCAACATCTCTCTTGATTTTTGTCATTAATATGAGTGATTTGGACATACAAACATCATTTTCTCAGCAGAAATCTTAATTGTACCCGCAGTAACTTACTCAACTTTTTAGTACGAGTCGAATCTCATAATGTTAAATGGAATTTTTCTAAAACTTCATTTTGTTTAGAATCTAATCAGACTTGGAATAAACAAACCTATGTGAGTAGATCTCTCGAGATTACTCAATTAATTAGCTTCAAAAATAATTCTACTAGTACAACCTATTATTCTGACGGCTAAATGGATGATAGCGAAAATAATGAGTTTGTTTTTCTTATTCATGCTGCTATAGTTTACGTAGTTCTAAGTTGACCTTTTCGTGAAATAATGTTAAAACATGCTGCAATAGTCTTAAAAAGTATAAAATATTCCTGAAAATAACGAAGCTATCACAAAATTCAGCGTTGCATACAAAAACGCAGAATACCACTGAAAGTTACCTAGTGACGTCATATTCTATGAACCTGCAACAAATGATACCTACCTTCATAGCAACTTCCCCCCTGCACTCCAAATGGAATGTTCCAAAGAGATCAAGCAATGCCTTCGTATCCGGCGAAACGTGAATTTTGAGCGCTTCTCCGTTCGACTCCATTCTCGACGCTGTGTTTACTGTGTCTCCGAAAAGACAGTAGCGAGGCATTTTCAGTCCCACTACTCCAGCGACACACGGTCCTGTTGGAAAACAATTTCGTATAATAAAAAACCAGTCAAGTGCAACTTGTACTCGTGCACAAACAAAACACTGTCTAGCTATCCCGGTTCATAAAGTACTGCCCGGTGACAAAAGAACGGATAACTGACTCTTTATTAAAAAGGTTTTACACTTTGGGTGGGTACGGTAAATATAAAGTAGCAAATTAAACAAGTTTAAAATTGAATTTTGCCGATTTTGAATGCATCACTTCCCACAAAAGCATCATAGTGGCTTCATATCAACCAAAGGTTTGCTTTTGACCGTTGAAATAAAGCCACGTTAATTAAAACCGCAAGTATCACAAAGCCGACTACTTCATTATTATCAACATATCAAGCTCTTCGCATTTGCATGACTCAAAAGTAATTAGTGTTCCTAAAATACTTCCCCTGGCTACAAAAGAACCAGCACATATTTTATTTACATTTCGGGTGCCTTATTACTTTGAAAAGGAATACGCCGAAACCGTCTTTTTGTTCGGAAACTCGGAGATTTGGAGCCAGTGTGCTAACCTTCAGATTTCTGCCACAAGTGATTGTTGACATTACCTTAGGGTAAATTTGGCTTACATTTCGGGATTCGAAAAACTGCGTGGATTTAGTTTTTATTTGAATCATTTGATTTTTTTTTCGTAAAAAGTCAGAAACAGAATAAAAGGTATGCTCTCCTTTCTTTTGAGTCAGATTTTTTCATAGTGTTATGTAAATAATAATGTATGCTGAGAATATAATTCTGGTACAACTCGATTCTCAGCTACAATCTCAGTGTTGCGTATTCGTATTATTTCATTTATTCATTATACACATTTCAATACACCCTTTGATCTTGCTCTTCAATGAACAAAATCAATTAACTTAGTTATTCTCTGATTAGCATTATATTACTTTCCTAATAGAATAAATTAACCCTTTCACTTTGTTAATAGAACACAAATAGTGTGAAGTAAATAAGCAATTAGCAGCGTCTTATCACAAATTCTTGGCGCAAGTTTGAATAATTAATAAATAATTCATGAAGGGGTAGACAGTTCAGTTGATGTCAACTTAAAGCCAAGGACAGACAGAATTTTCTTCTTAAAAATACAACGCTTATGTGAAATACTAATTTAGGGAAGATCAGCATAAGAGCCTTGTACAAATTTTCATATTGCCTACTACCACATTTCTGCCCTTGACTAGAAGGCAATGCGTGTGCATACATTTAATAATTTCTAACAGCTGCCTTTATAAAAAATCTTATTAGCCTACTCTTTACCTTGATCTTATATTTATGTCTATTCATATTCCGTAGACGTAGAAGTAGAGTAGACTTACCAGAATGAAGTCCAATCCGCAGTTTCAACTGATCTTGCGGTCGATGCCTGATACGGAATCGGCTGACAGCATCTCGAAGAGCCAGCGCCATTCGAGCCACTTCACAAGCATGCCGCGTGCCATTCCGCTCAGGCAGGCCTGAGACTACCATATACGCATCTCCGATTGTTTCCACCTAAAACGGAAGTATATTTTGTACATTCTTGGATATTAAAATATTGTGGATGAATAGGAAAACGACAAAGTACCATTTTATTTTTTTACTAGACCTGTTAAATCAAAACGAATTCCAAAATATGTTAGTTCAGTTTCTGTTGCAGTTCTATGCCAATGTATCAGACAAAAACTAACGTCATAAAATGATCTGGTCACCCATTTGGGCCAACCGTAACTCTTAACATAGTAAACCATATTTCTTTGTAATATCTCGAGCCTCTAGGCTTTCTTTAAATGCTCTCTACACATAAACACGAACTCACCTTATAAACATCATAGTTTTCGACGATGGAATCGAAGCACGTATACAAGTCGTTCAGTAAGTCGACCACCTGCATGGGCGTGGAGGATGCCGACAGAGCCGTGAATCCAACAATATCGGAGAAGTAGATTGTCACTTGTTCAAAGGTCTCGGCAACCACCGACTGGCCGTGGATCAGTTGAGAGGCTACGGACCTGAATCATAATACATTTTGTTAAAATTGAATAAAAAATATGACATGTTATAACGTATGCGCTCTGTTTTATACCGTGTTTTTTGACAAAACAAGCTATGGACAGTCATTTCAGAATACTAGCTATCGCCTGCGGGCCCGCCAGTTATAAATCGCACGGGAACAGAAAAACGAAATAAATATATCTATCCTATGTGTTACTCCAAGTCTATGTTACAAGTTTCGTCTAAATCCTTTCAGTCTTTTATGCGTAAAAGAGTTACAAACATTCGGTCATACTAAATTTTGCGTTTATAATATTAGTAGGTCTTGTGTCCAGTAACATCGCTTGTCTTTAAACTCAACTATCTAAACAAGACCCAGGAAAGCAATTCATATTGATACCGAATCTAACAGACTGGCACAAACATTTTTCAGACATGGGATGGGAAGCTGCGCATCCGATAATTTTTTTTAGGCCTTATTTGCCTTTGCATACGAAAATGAAAAAAAAATCTTAGAAGATTTAATAAGTCATTGTGATTAAAACAACACTCAAATCGCTACGTTAATGAATGGGTAATTAGTGTAAGTACATTTACACAATATTAGATGTTTTTTAAACCCGAAGCTTTTTGCCGAGGCATTTTATTGTGAAGCTTCCTGTAAAATGAAAGCCCGATACAAAGTAAAGGGCGGAGGTTGTCTTTTAAAATTTAGACAATGAATTTCCTGTAAGAATTACTTAGAGCGACATTTTTTTTCTTAACTTGAAAAATTGTAACGTTTTATTATAAATTAAAAGATTAAAATACTGATTGTTTTTCCAGTCTCTTGAATTTTGGAACTAGACAAAGACTTACAGAAATTCTCATGTTCAATAATCACTGATATATTATTAATATTTTTGTAATTACTTACAAAACTGTAGTTTTCGATACAAATACTAGGCAATACTTACTTAGGCAGCAGCTGATACAAAAGCTCCTCACATTTTTTTTTCTCTTCTAAATAATCTTGAGTTCTTTCACTAACTAAGGTTTCCAAATTATTTGCATACTGCTCCATACGGGAAAGCAAATTATCTAAAATATTGCTACTTTCTTGAGTTCTGTAAAAAAAAACATGACACATTTACATAATATGATAAAAATATTCAAAGGAATTTTCACGCAAAGCAAATATTTAAAACATGCTTAACAGAACACGGCAAAGAAATTTCTGTAACGTGTGAATTTTTTATGTATATTAAAGCCCTTTTAATATATTAACATTCAAATATGAGAGGTTACAAGTTGTTGCTTGTTTATTCAGTGTTATTAAATATATATTACATATTAAAGCTTCAAACGTATAATAAATTATTATATTGTTAACTATGAATATATGGCTCATGATTCATATATAATCCTCTTGAATATTTAATGTTGGTTTTAAAGTAATTATTACCTATGTTTTAGTGAGCAATATGAATTTTGTTTTAAATTCGATCCCATTCAACGACACGAAATTGGTATAAGGACACCAAAAAAAAATGATGTTTAAAATAATTTACGAAGTCAAGAGTTGAAATCTCTAATTGTATGAGAAAGAAAATTAATTTTCGACAAATGACGATTTTGAATTGTCACTCCAATACGACTCTTGTCACCAGACCCATTAAATTTTAGCGTTTTGATCAATGTGAGCATAACAAATCCAAATAAAAAAATTATGAAGCAAAAGAAAACTAATGCCTCTACAATTCTACTCCCAGAAGATGATAGTACATAATAAATTACTTGTTGAGGCGCCTGATGGCTCCCTTCAAATGGGCGAAGTCTGGTCTCTCCGCGGGATCCTCGGCCCAGCATCGCCGCATCAGCTCCGTAGCCTCATCTACTTCACATGAACGATGGTGGGAAGTATTCGGCCGGAGCCCGCTGGCTATCACCGTTTCAATTATTTCTAGAACAAGATGATCGAATGAAAACACTCTATATCTTTTTCTTACAGTTTCTTGCAGTAAGGAATTCAATCCTTGTGTCGCGGGGATTATAAACATACATAAATACATAGATATACCAGTCACCCAGACTCAGAACAAGCATCAGTGAATCACACAAATGCTTGTCCTACGCGGGGATCGAACGCGCGACATGTCGTGCTCAGTGGATTTGCCGTGGTAGCCTCAACCACTCGGCTATCCATGTATTTAAATTGCTTGTGATGGTGTTGTCTGTCTCATCACATAGATCTACGGTAGAGTATTTCATTGATACCAGTGAGGGTTTATGACTAACAGAGCCAAACGTATGTTGGATTATATTTCGTGAACCCGCAAAAAATAAATGCAAGCAAATTGACAGTGTATATTTTGTTTAATGCTAAAATAATATTGAAATAACGAGCATAATAATCTTTTAACAACTAAAACTAAATTCGTTTCATTATGTGCCAAGTTCTAAAATAAAAAACATGAACAAAAAAATAACAAATTATACGGTACGAATTTAAAACCTCCTCTCTTTAGAAGGCGGTTGTAAATACGGTATGAGTAAAAAATACTGGAATGCGTTTTCATGTCAAAAAGGGAAGCTATACTTCCCTTCTGTAGCCGTAGGTATACAAAAACATTTTAATATTCCTTTGTCTGAAGCAATTCCATTACGTTTAACTTCGCTCGGTTACAATTCATGGAAATGGTTTACATTTCTAACACCTGTCAGCTTCACCGTATGAGGAAAAAATAAATTGTATAGAGTAAAAATCGAAGTACCAGTAAGTCTTATTGACATGTGCTCGCGAAAATATGCGTAGAGTTCGACGAAAACGAACGAAACGATATTTCTATTATGTTTAGTTTTTGCTGAAGTTCTAAGAAGGTATCTGAAATATGAACTCAAATTGAGGATTGGGGATTTTTAAAACTTTATTTCAACTCTATATAGAATATAAAATAAATACTGGGCCGTCCGGTCAGAAGTTATTATACTTTTTAATCAGTAGGTACCTACAAGTTGTCATAAAAATCAAGAGGCCATTCTGAAATGTCATTCAATATTATTCAACAAATTCCGTAAAACGTATTATGGGATATTAAAATTGGACTAAACTTACCTTTTGGTGGCATATCAATGCCAGGGCCAAGCCAAAACGCTCCTTGTCTGTTGACAATTTCATGCATCACGATGCCAAAGGAATACACATCTCCTTTCTGAGTGCCTTCCAATGGAGGTTCAGAAGTTCTCAGCAACTCCGGCGATGTCCAAAGGAGACCTAAGAAAAAACAATTTGGACTTAAATACAGCACCCCTAAAATAGATTTTTGTTTCGTAAATAATAGGTATACTATGTATTATGCTGGACCTGTCTCAGGTAAGTGTAGGTATAAAAAGTTCATAACGTCTTATTCCAATGAAAGATTTCAGCTTTCCAATTTCGAACATGACTTAACTTTCAAACAAACTAATAAAAAGTAAGTGACGTAAATTTTTCCATCTTAACCAGTTTCTTTGTTGAATTTCTTTTGAAGTCCATTACAAGTCGACAAACAAAATTAAAAGTTGTTCAAGTATGCTGTCTTTGACGACTCATTTTACAGCTAGTTGAATGTCTAACTGGTTGCTAATTGCCAAGTTTAACAAATTGTTGGATGGATCTGAATTGGGGATTAATTAAAAACCTGTCAAGTACTAGTGAGACTCGCGACACTGAGGGTTCTGTCTAACTATTCGTTGGAACTAATAATTAATTTGCAAAAAAATACACTCATAAATTTATGACCCTTCAAAGCATTACTGATCCTCCATTTTACATTTTTTATTTGGATCCCTACAGTAACTGCAAAATTAAAAACAAACTATGTCCTCGTTTACTTTTGTTTTATATTGCAACATCCAAAAAGCCCTTAATATAGAACTCCCATGAACATGAAAAGACTTGTCATCTACATGGAACTTATGATCAGGGTAGCAATGTGGGTCTTCTTTATTGAAAAAGAGTACGCCTTACCCCTTCGGGGAATCAAAGCGTGATTGTATGATGTAATACTGGGGTCGTCTTGTCATGTGGTAAGGACAGACAACGCCGCCAGCAATATTCCAACGTCGAGCCGTTTCGTAACCCCTTTCATATGTAAATAGAATATACTAGTAAAACGTTTTAGCTTCGTTTAGGTTTCGGTAATGTAATCTACTTGGGTGAAGTTGCGGCTATGGTCTATAGGCATTATTCAGATTTGGGAACTGTCTAAAACACACGTCTTTTTGTTGGTATCGCATAAGACCCAAAGTCTACTTGGAGAGCAATTTAAGTTTGATTCGCTTTAACGTCAAGAATGAGGACGTCAGATTTTTTTGGTATATAGAAAACAACGACAAGCGTTGGAGGTGATTACCTCTAACGCTTGTCGTTGTTTGATTCAACTGTTGGATTCAACAGAAATGAAATCGTGTTTATTTTCCTAATGAATCAATCTTCTTTTACATCAACTATAACATAAGATTAAGGCCATTTTTTTTAGAATAGGGTCACTAAAACTTTACTCTACCTTACACTACACCTCAGTGTGGTATACACTTGAGGTTTCTAAATCATTACAACATAATCAAAACTTACGTGTCCAATAGCTGTGGGCTCTTGAGTCTTTTTCTGCAGTCCTTAATGCATGTAAGCCAAAATCTGAAATCTTCAAAACGAATCGGGAATCGACCACACAGTTGCTGGACTTGAGAGCACCGTGAGATCTAATGTCTGAGCTATGGAGGTAGTGCATGCCCTGCAGAAAAAAAATCTAAAATGTACTCTATTAAACTTTTAATTACATAATATTATGTATATCGCCAGTGACACTAAGAATGGTATCAATCCACAAACACATTCTATTTAGACCTGAAGCAAAATAAAATACTTGAAAAAGTCTTGATAACTTAATTTTTTTAAATCGTTTTCTTTGCAGTTACGTAATATCACACAGATTTTAACATACAAATCAGCGCCACCAATATGAAACAGGCGCTTCGTACTGAAGTGGGTCAATAAATAACTGCTAATATATTTGAATGCGATGTGTTATCTATACTCTATACTAATATGTATATAAAGCTGAAATGTTTGTTTGTTTGAAGGCTCTAATCTCAGGAACTACTGGTCCAAATTGAAAAAATATTTTTGTGTTGAATAGACCATTCATCGAGGAAGGCTTTAGGCTATAAAACATCACGCTGCAACTAATAAGAGCGTAGATACAATGGAAAATGTGAAAAAAAACAGGACAGGTATAAATCATAACTTATATCTTCTACTATTCTATTCTATCTATTCTATCTATTCTATTATACTTCTATTTCTTTTTATATAATAAGAAATAGTACCAAATTATAGATGGCCCCAATATTGGGCACAGGCCTCTTCCCATATACAGGGAGGTTTGAGCATGAACCAACTTTTTATTTTTGCCCTTTTGATTATTCTTTAAAACTCTGGGTCGAGACACTTACCTTGACAATATCGTGCATCAAACTGACTTTGAACATCCAGTCCAGTTTAATGGACTCATTTTCCAAAATATCTTGAAGCGAGCCTTTAGGACAATATTCAGTCAATATACAGCAGTGTGGTGGGTCAACGCAGGCTCCAAAGAATCTTGCCAAATGATCATGCTCCAAATCCTTCATCTTCTTCAGCTCAAGTAGAAGTGGCCTTGTAAGGTCTATGCGTTGTTTGTCGACCTTTTTAATGGCTACTCGACAACCTTTATAGAAGCCACAAGGAGTGTACACTTGTCGGTCACCGGCTAGGGATGTTGCTTCATCAGAAAATGTGGTCTGTGGACAAAAGTGTTAGTACAGTTATCGCCGGACCAAATTGACGAAAGAAGAGTGATTTTTTATTACGGATATAATTCACTTAGTACAGTTTTTGGTATCAGGGTCTTTATATCGATATTGAATAGCTATAATATTAAGAAGTACATCAGAAACTACTTAAAGCTAGTAACCCGGGTTATTCTGATCATAATATCCCTTAATATCCACTTAAAGTTGGCAGAATATTAACATTACTCGCGGAGAAAGTTCGATCCGATCTTAAATACTTGACATTTATAAGTTCAGAAACTTTCCACTGTACTTGTCGCAAACTGAAAGTCAATTCTGAATCAATTGAGACTTTTATCTCAGATTCGGAATAAACTCCTAGAGCTAAATCAATTTAGTATCCAGAATCTGTAAATTGAAAAAGTTTTACATTCTCTTGTCAAATTAGAAGTAAAACAAAAATAAGTTTGGTTTAAATTGATTATAATACATACATTGTTGAATAACTATAATGTAATCAGTCAATTTATTATGTGATCTTCATATGAAAGTAGCTGTCGAGAGAAAAACATAAAACTCATAGAACATTAACTATAGTACACCACAAAAGTAACACTAATGGTTTATAAGACGTAATACTCCGAAAATATAGTAATCAACGTGATCCTTAACCATAATGAATCCGAGATGAGAGAAACCAAATAAATACAAATATAAATCAAAACCAGTTACCATCAAATCCCGAAGCAAGATTCGGGATTCAGGGATTTGGTAAATTCCTTCGTGAACAGACAATGATAAAAGCAATTTATCAGAACCCGAAGAATGGATGAAATGAATCGGAAACAACGAGGCGATAGTTACTATTTTAACCGGAAAAGGTGCGATGGAGGAAATTGTTGGGCATTCCCTTGAGATTCTTCCTAAGCGTTACTATGAGTTGTGCTGACTATTATTTTCAAGCTGATTTGGTATTTATTGTACTCTTCGCTATTTTTGTGTTCGCAAAATTTTCGTTATTATCCGTCTTGTGTTTTATTTCTACTTTACTTGTAGATTTCACATCTGGGTGAAAGCTAGTTCTTTTTCTGTCACCTAATAGCAAACGTTTCTGGTGTTTTTACTCAAATTCAATAGATATAAAATATTATAGTTATAATCAATTACAAAATTGAGGTTGATTTTACAGGTATTTACCAAAGTATCAATTTATCAGTATCTCGAAACATAGCTTTAACTTTACACATTCAAATTCATGAGGTTTTAGTACCAAGATTTGTTTGTCGAAGTATAGACATACCCCAAGTATTGTCGATTCGTATCTGTCTCCGACCTCTCGGGGGACGCAGATAAGTAAGTCGTTTCCAATGTCTTGTATATTTAGACCCTTTTTTTGTATATCGTTCTGTTGTTGGGCTCTATGCAATGGATTTGTATTTGGGCCCTATTAGTTTTGTTTGTCGTCGTTTGTTTTTGTCTGTTTGCTGGTAGGTATGAAGGTATTTATTGTTAACGACGTATAAACTACTGATAATACCCCATTATAATATGCCGTGCTATTTTTAATATTGGTTCCGCCTGAAGACATTTAATCCTTGTGGTGCGGGGATTTCACAAACATTCAAGTCACATGCACAAATACATCCAGAGTCTGGACAGACATCCCACCAATGCTTGTCCTACATGGGGATCAAACTCAAGACTTGTCACACACAACTCCCGCACAGTGGTTCTTGGCGTAGTAGCCTCTACCATTCGGCTAACTGTGCAGTCAAAATCATTGTATCATAATATATCATATCAAATTTTCTAAATAACTAGTTTTTTCTTTAGTTTTGTTCAAGTAAATTAACGGACTAATATGTATTAATAAAAATGAAAATGTCTTAAGTAGTGGTAATTCTGGTTTGTCAAAGAAAATTATAATCTATATTTATAAAATTAAAGTTAACAGTTCAAGTTTTGATGATTGATTAAGTCCGATTTCTGAAAAGCCGATCAACATTAATAAAATCTGTCAAAGCCCCAACCGCTTTGATTGATTGTAAGCCCCATCCCATTTGTAAACAGATTTGACAAGACACTAAATTGAACATGCTTTTCGAAGTCAGAATATAGCCTGACAATATTACTTGTGATTAATCGTTTGCACTTTCCAAGCTATGAACCTTGGAACCTTGATATTTGTTGAAATTTAACTTAGAGGAGACGGAAAATGTGGAAATGTCACTTTAGGTTGTTAGAAAACGAAATGATTTATATAAAACTGAAGTAACAGTAATATGTGTAATGCGTGGGTGTTACACGGTTATGGATATGGCTGACAAATCTAAAAATCTGACGCTTTTTAATTCATATTTTCTCAACTGCGACTCTCTGATTCACGACTTACGGTCAGCAATTGAAACAATTCAAAATTGATGCTGCACTATTAGTTGACGTATTATCGCAAAACCTTTTAAAATTAAAACTTACTTAACACTAATCTCTAAGTGGTACTGAAAAATACTGGCACTTTATAAATAGAATTTTGTTATCCAATTTCAGTCGCTGACTGCACCGGGGCAGACGTTAGCGCTGTTGTAGACGGTCTGTGCTTGACTGTATGAGTTGGCCCGTTTTTGTCAGCGAGCGGTTACCTTCGTTCGCAATATACCCTAGACTGAAGCCAATACCTAATATACTAAACTGTTCAATTTTAGTGTTGAGAATTTGAAAACTAGTGCTTTATCTACTCACCCCAGTGCTGTATCTTCTAGCAAGAGAGTGAACGCTTCCCCGGAGACGTGCGCCGGGCTGCAAGACATCGCTCCAACTGACTCGCCACGTCATCATAGCTATTTCTGCTTCCAACTTGTAGTGCCTTAGAAGAAAGGTTTTCAATTATATATTTTTTTGGGTCTAAGACGAGGCTGTTTTTAAAGTGATTTAATAATCAATTAAGGCGTTCTTTTATTAGCAATGATAATGTACGATAGTAATATATGTTTTTTTTTTTCAAAAAATAACTTTTGTTTCGTTTTAAAACTAAGATTCATAATTATTGCTCGTTTTAAAAAATCTGCGCTAAAAGAGACATAAGCAAGAAATTTGACAAATATTACAATATTACAAACATGTACTGTTTTGCTTTTGATATGAACCGAGGCAAAGCTATTTCGAATTCAAATCAAAGATAACCTCATAATATTATCTCTCATAGCTTAGCCAATTTACTCATCTATTTATACTCAACTTCAATTTGTATGCATCACATATTTGCTTGCATAACCCATCAGGAATATGATATCAAAGCATCTCTCAGAATGTCACATAGTATTTGACTCCCGGATGATTTCGAACATACCTGTATATAAATACGGAGAGAATCGCCAATACCACCACTACGGAGCTCAGGATAATACTCAAAATAGCGTACACTGGTAATGCTGAAACAAGGAAAATAAACCTTATGTTAATCGCATTAAGATACAAAAAGGTAATGAATCGTACAAGAACAACACTTAGGTTAGTGCTGTTCTAAAATGTACTTTTGTCTCTACTTTTAAAATTTCGCTTTCAAAAAACAGCAGAAGACACGAAGGCAATCTTTCGCTATGCGTCCTCCTTTAAAAGGTTTGCACGTAATACTTTTAGGCTTCGTTCGCAAAAGCGCTGTTTCGATGTCGTTATTATCAGAGCATAATGTTTACGCGACGACGCTCTTGAAATGTAACGTTTTTTGTCAAGCTATTTTATGCCATCTACACCGGTGTTAGTAGGTACCTACAAGTTTAAAGTTACTTGACTGGAAATATTGTAACGATTTTCTATTGCGACTCAAAAAAAGGACTTGTGCCTAATGGCACTTTACTTCTTAGAAGGTAGACCAATTCTCATTTCTTCTTTTCAGAAGATTTATTTTCAATCCCGTTTTTTTTTTTTTTTTGCCGTAACCTACATTTAAACAAAAGAAAAATAAAACCAAATATTATTTCTGTTCTTTTAAAAGCCTACCTAAATGATCTTTGAATATTCATTACGCGAAAGAATAATATACATAGCGACCCGAAATGATTGGGAGCAAGGCTCGGGAATAAGGATATTTTATACTCCTACTTCTGTTTATGATTTATTAGGAGTTTTATACATACATACAATGCATATTTTACCAACGGATACAATGTTAGTATTGATAATTAATTTCCGGAGAGTAAACGTGTAGGAAGAATGCAAATATGGGCTACGTAATAAAGCAGATTGAGCAATAGATATACAAGGATTTTACAGAGGCTGTTATTTTTCATATTAAAAAAATTGAGCTAGACGCAGTTGAGAGCTCGCTAAGTGTACTTACACAAAAGTAAAAATAGACAGTGTAACATGTAACCCTCTTTCATTTAAATCGAATGATGAAAGTGAACTTTTGCTTATAGATTTTTTTTAGTTGCACAAGAATGTAATCGTCACCTCCCTCACAGTTCCCTTTTGTACGTTTGGAGTACTTCAAATACCCAAAGTAGGGTAATTTCTACAAAAAGGCGGTTGTACTTTCTGCATCCAGTCACTTTCTACTAAAGCAGAATTTTATCGTATTTTGAGAATTCCCTTATAAAGAGTTTAGCAGAATAGCTAAATTGCTTTTAAGCGTTAATTTAAACTGCAAGGTTTCTAAGAAATTTGCACTTTGGAACGCAAATGTGCGTTTGATTACTATTCCGCAAAATTTAATTACACGTGAAGGCAATTTGGCCGACGCTTCTCACAATTAACGGTTCATATTAATAGAACACATGTATGAAGTTACTAGTAATTATACAACGCACTATTCACAATGATTATTTAAATGGAATAATCGGCTATGTTTAAATGTATCATTTTCGGTATTAATTTCAGGTGACAATCATTTAATACGAAATTTCCTACATACAACAATTGACCGGTGGATAAATAGCCTTAATTGATCGATTGAATTTGTAGAATATCTTTTTTATAGAAATTTTGTTTAGTACGTTATTGAAATGAAACCACTTTTACGGATTTTATCGCGGTTTAATTTTAGATTTTAGTTCCCGACGTTTCGACACCTTTGCAGGTATCATGGTCACGGGCAGACAGTACGTTATGTTATGAGTAAATGTGTAGATTTCATAGAACTATATTTATTCGTCATATTACGAGTATTTGAATGCTCAGGAGAATCAGGATACCGGCAACAATGATCAAAAGGCAGAGAGTACTGTATTCGTAATGACTCTGGTCGGTATGACAAATTATATGAACTAAAACAAACGCGTTTACTACAAATGTTATTTATCATTTAATACTAGTACGAGTACAATGGAAAAAAATGCTTATTTTGTTTTCTTAAAATTAATTTGCTACTTTTGAAGTCTTGCGAAGTGGAAAAGATTTAAACTAATGAAAACAACTTTCAAGTTAATTCTTAATGCGGTAAAAGCCTAAAATTCATATCTTTTATTGAAATAATTTATTGTTTCATTAAATCTGAAGCGAATTATGGTAATAAATGTAATAAAAGTTAATTTCACGCCGAAATAAACAAGATTACAGAACATTCGGGCTTTCAATGAGAGGATGGAGTGAAAAGTAATTATACGTACTTATTGTGTTCTTTATTGTGTTCTATATGTACGTCTATACTAATATATAAAGCTGAAGAGTTTGTTTGTTTGTTTGTTTGATCGCGCTAATCTCAGGAACTACTGGTCCAAAAAAATATTTTTGTGTTGAATAGACCATTCATCGAGGAAGGCTTTTGGCTATAAACCATCACGCTGCGACTAATAGGAGCGAAGATACAATGGAAAATGTGAAAAAAACAGGGTAGGTATTAATCATAACTTATATCTTCTACCCACGGGGACGAAGTCGCGGGCAACAGCTAGTGTACGAATATACTTGATGCCGCACACGTGATTAACAGATGTGGAAAGGAAAATTTGTGCTTTTTTCCTTTTCGTATGTTTTCCACTATATTATAAATCGATGTTTATATGTTTTGCGATGGAATTTGTTATGGAGATAGCTGACACCTTGGATTCAATACATGAGATACTTCTATGTGATTTTGTGTAAGTAGGGTAATGGTTTTGCAGCTATAACGGACATCCAGGCCTCCGATGTGGCAAGAGTTGGAATAAGAAATAACTGAGTCTATGAAATTCTGTTAAGTATTTTTTTATTTTATTGTTTCAAAATTATGAACTAGCATATTTAACGGGGTTGCTCGACTAGTCAGACTCAGACTCAACCTGAGTCTACAATGCCTGTGAGTGTCTCCATTATATATTTGTGTCCCATTGCCGCCGGGTAAGGACCGACCCCAAATCCTTTCACGAATCTCTCTATCCAGCAACTGAATTCAGGCCACACTCTATGCGTAGGCTGTTTAATTACACCATTTTTTGGCAATTCTAAGGTTTGGGCTATTTATAACATGTATATATTAATTAAATATGTTGTAGGATATCTGCCTTTTGTATAGCTTTGCTCATGCAATAAATATTAAATCATTTATCTAACATTAAACCATTAACACAACATCCTCCTCCGTAGTTACTATTGGCTTAGTGCCAACCGCGCAACAAAAGAGATTTACTCACATCTCGTGCATGAGATCATAATCCTTTGTAATGGACGTGACTAAAGCTATAACGACAGCGTCATAGTTAGATGACTGATGTTCTACGAATAATATAATAATATCAAGATATTTTATGTTTGTAGGTAGACATCGATAGCATACGTGCCTTTCTTAAGCGGTATGTTTCGGTTTTGTATGCCTACAAGTTGTTACTATGTGAGTTTAGTAATCAAAGTAATCTACCTAAACCATACCAAATTTCTTCGAATTCGATTTAGCCGTTTGGGCGTGAAGAGGTAACAAACATCGCTTACACTTTTAGGTTTGTGAATTGATCATTCATCATAATCATTAACAGGTTTTCTATTGCATTAAAAAAATCGGTGGTTCCCGAGAATATTTCTAAAAGTATAGATTTGATATTGTCTAATAATGGCGATTTGAAAGCTTACAAAGGATTTATCTGGAATTTAATATAGCAAAAGTTTGCATTAAATATATCGCTATAAGCAGCTGATACTTCTCTAGTATCATTCTGCAATGCTTCTTATTTATTTTATAAAATAATAATGTTTCTGTGAAAACGATGGATATTGTTCTGTGGTAACATTCACATGTTGATCAAGAATAATATATTATATTTCATACCAAGCTTCTAAAATTTTTCAAGACAACATTTTCTTCTACTTTTACTAAAAGCACACTGAGTAAAGAGATTGTTTGGAACCTTAACCGCGTAAAGACGAAAGTGTAGTAAGTAATAGAGTATTGCAGTAATCCGTTAAATGCGAGACTGAAATTTCTCAAAATATTGGTAAGCGAAAAAAGTCTTGAATATTTTGTACCTATATTTTTAGTGTTGAGTCTAAAGCATAGCTTAGGTTGGGGATGGTAAGTAGTTAGTTGAGAGTGGAGAGTGGAGAGTAACCTACTTTTAAGACTTTAATTGTCTTCGCACTAAGTAGTTACAGCCTAGATGGTAGATGGTATGGCTGGACTGCCAAGTCAAAAGTGGTCGATTCAAATCCCAACAAGACAATGTCTTATCGAATTCATGACTGTGCTCTTAGCAAAGTACATACCGCTTTCTAAAAACGGTGAAGAAGAAATCAGGGGAAAACCCAACGCGCCTTCCAATTATTCAAGGATGTTTTGAAACTACGTCAGAGTATTTAAAAACTCTGGCACCAGTTTGGACATTAACCACTCAAAAAGGAAAAAAAAACATTAGCTGTCAGACTTAACCGTGGCTGCAAGCTGTTGACAGTTCTAGTCTACAGATTTTTTTTTACATTTTATGCAATATCGTTTTCCTGATTTTGGCAAAGTTATTCATCGCAAAGTCGGTATATAGAAACAATACCTTTTCTAATTTAGAAAAGGGTTTTCTTAGAATTACAAAAAAAAATATTTTTAAAGAAGAAAATCATTTGCGAATTACTGGAACGGGGGTAAAATATATTCAGGATCAGTTTTTCATCAAATGGGGTTATAAAAATATCATTTTCTTATAACTAAAAACATTTTTTTTATTGCTACACACCTATGCGTAATGTTCTACAAAATTTGGGATATTATTTTCGACTATTCTGTCAGAAGAGTCAGCTAAAACGACACTAATTATCTCTATTGGCTACGATATGGCACACTCATCCCTGTATCCAAGTGACCCTTAAAAGATGATTGAACAATATTATTCTAAAAAAAGCGACAAAAGCACCACAGAGATCTTAAACCGGGCCTACTCACCTCAAGTTTAATTAAAAGTAAGTTGTTTTAAGTGTTGAAAAAGTACTTTTAATGGCAAAGTACCCTTCACAGCGAGTTCAGAGCAAACAACACCTCATTTAACGTTTTTTTTTGTAATTAAGGAGAAAAGTAAGATTAGGAAGAAGTTCAGAAGCCAGCCATTTTATATAACCTAATTAAATACTTGAGTGAAGTTTAGTTGGAAGGAAATAAAAGTTTTAATGAGTGAATAATAACGATATAATTCTCGTCCTAACTTTCCAATTGAGAAAGAAAATAGCAATTACTATCCTTGTTCATTCGCGGTGTGGCAAATTTTGAAAATTTTCTAATTCAAGAATATAGGTCTGTTACACAAATTGATTTTCCAGATTCACTAACGCTATGGTTTTTCTAAAATGTATATAATTGACAGGTCAAAAGATTTTCATGTACTATCTCCATAAATATCAGCGATGCCATTGGCTTTAGCATCTAACAGGTTCATCAGAGATCCTTACTGGTTCCCAAGTGGGAGTTGGAGTCTTAGAATAACCAGAATAACATTACTCACAGTTATCAGGACACAGCGAGCCATCGAAACCGCATTCAGGAGTGTCTGGAGGTGGACTGGTTCTGCCACCAGCCCAGTGAATAGGACGGTCTTCAATAAACTGTAGAGATGAATTGGCTGGCACGTAGGTCGCAACCACCTGTGGAAATAAAAGGTATGCTAACATAGGGAGATAGGATGGTCAAAATTTGACTTCTAAGATTTCGTTTGGATTCCAGATCAAATTGTGATGTTTTTGCAAGACAAGATTTAAAATCGCCACTAGATCTTGTTCGATTTGTCTTGGCGTCTTCTAAGATAATTGCATGATTGAGCATTGTTTATGATTTTTATTTTAAAATGTTCGTTTTTATTTATGTTCTTTATTAGTTTTACTGTACGAAGATTTTCTTTTTATTTCGTTTTGAAATTTCATCTTGTATAATATGAGGTAAGATCGCCTCCAGGTGAAATGAAAATTCTTGAACATATTCATAGTCAAGTAGCTACGTGCATGCATACATCATTCACCTCGGCTTTGAGTTCTGAGCGAGTTATCAATTTAATATGAAGTTAAAACAAATATGATACGAAAAAAATAAGGTTCGACTTTTGGTTGACCCAGGAGCTTTGACATTGCTTGACAGTTGTATCTTTTTTTCTTGTTGATTTAACACTCTTAAACATTCGTTATTCTTATACACAATAAGGTATATTTAACCTTAGCAAATTAATGCAATTCTTTCATATTACAAAAGTTTAAATTCAAAGCTACGTTCTGGAGTTTTCCACAGAACAGTTTTTCAAATCTACGGTCTTAGCACTTCTGAGTCACACTTTGAAAATAACATTCACCGGTTTATTTAAGAAAATTACTTCGTGAAAACTTTTTATATAATAACAAGTAGACGTTATTACAAATAGTAGCCATTTTTTCGGATGTTTGAAATACTATGCGGATATAGAAAGAGCCTGAAAGTAGTTTGCCATAAAACAGGATTGCGTAGCCTTGATTTTTCTCTATAAAAGTAAATTGAATTTTATATGGGAAACGAATTTCCTTTGTACCAACAAATGGGATCGGGAAACAATACTAAAATGATTATTTATTGCGCGACTGATTTTAAGGGTTTTGTTTGATTTCCTTTATAATAGTTTTTTTTTATTATCTCACATATATTACACATTTGTACATAATCCTAACAAAAAACAAATTTTCGAATCTGTTCTTATATGAAAGACAGAATAATTATTTTATTTGTATCACGAATATGCGTTAAAATTATTGAAACGATTTTAAGAATGATTTAATTTAATTTTAAGCAAAAAGGTCGTGATCTTTGTGCCATCATATTATGATTAATCAGTTTTAAAATAGACTTATAAATAAGTATATATATAATATATATATTTTTAAATAGACTCCACATACAATATTGAAATTATTTATTTTTAACTTTTTGCTCACAATATCTTAGCGTTTTAACCAATCCTGCATTATATATTCATAGCCAAGCAGACAAATCCGCGAGCAATAGCTAGTTTCATATAAATTTGTAGTCTATATAATGTTCTATAAGCTTAATTTTAAAGCCGTAGTCTATTCCAAAAAATAAATCATGTAAACTTCGAACCCGCCACACCCTTTTGTCCAGCCCTTTTCTCAGGTTCTAGACTATCTGTATATTCAATATCATTACAATCGGTTCAGTAGTTTTGGTGTGAAAGCAAGACTGACAGACAGACATAAGAGATACTTTTAAATATTTCATAAAATATGAGTATGGAAATTTCTCTTTTAATAAAGTAAAGTGTAAAAGCAAACAGGTCAGCAATTTGAGTACAGTTTACAAATATATTCCTTTAAAAGATAAAATTAAAAATTTGATGCAACAATATTTTGGGTCACAAATGAATTTATGAATGCCGATATAATATATTGAAAAGAGTAAATAAGTGCCAAAATATTATACAATCCGGAAACAAATAATAAGCGATCCCGTGACTCTGCTTAGGATATTGGCACCCGGGGTTTTTTTTTTACTGGCGAGTGTCCGACATATCTGCGCCGTCCCCCGGTGTGGGATGAAGACATTAGCTTTCTTTTTAAAAAAAATCCTTAACTGAATCCTTGCGTCTGCGACGGATTAATGACTGGAGGTTTTACAAATATTCAAGTCACATGCACAAAGATACCCAGTCTCAGGACAAGCATTAGTGGATCGAACCCACGATATGTTGCATTCAATGGGTTTGTCGTGAGGACCGGATGCCGGCTATCCGTGCAGGGCAGGCTTTTTACAGAGGACAAAAAAAGTTCGAGAATATTGTATTTTGGGCCTAGGCTCGAAGTCCAATTTCAGGTTAAGTACCGCAAAATTTGTAATATAACTTACAGTATTACGTCGATGAAGCTAATCAAAAGTACTTGGATTATCGATATATCACATCACACTCTTGATGAATCAATGGTTTGTTGACATACCAACGAAAGTTGTCAAGGGTGTGTTATGATTCCCCTGGACAATTAATTATAATTATATTGCGAAATGTTATTGACTGTATATGGTTAATTCGGAAGATACTGCAATGGTTGTTTTCGTTTTTGTGTTCAAACTTAAGTGTATATGAAATTGTTGAGTTTTTTATTACATTTATTTCTTATCTTTTAGGCAGTAAGTGTGCAATTTTTTTTATTAATTTATTTAATCATCTTACATCTACCATTACGGGTTTTTCCCAATGCGATAAAAAATGTGCTTATCCTAACTTACACTACATCTATAACTAATTATAAATAATGAATTCCTAGTGAATTCACTCAGCACTCGCACAACTAAATAGGTCCGTATCAGTTGCGATCAGGTTAACCGTGCGAAGTGCTCGCGTCAGCGGCGCCTCTTTTAAAAGGTTGGTCCGACCGCGCGTAATTGTATAGTTAGACAGAGCCCAAAGTTCAGTAGCTTGAAATTTTGGGCAATATAATTGATCTTTTGTTTCAAAATATACTCTGTATGAAAAATACCCCATACGCCGTCAACACATGCCTTCAGGGATGAGGTTGTTAGCTCTTGACATAAAGCTCAGAACGTATAAGCAATTTATATTCCTCTCTCCAACAATTTTCAAAACAAGAAGGTCGCATTTTAAAAGCCTTTATCAAACGAAATAGTTTATCATCTTCGTACTTTGTACTTATAAATGGCAAGAAATCGTACACAAGTATTTACTTGACAAACGTATTTTGCTTGTCCCAAATAACATCGCAAACAAGTTGGCTTTCTGTAAATAAAACCATATATTCACGTCACGCCGTAAATAACCTTTTTCTCTGGGATATAATTTTTATTAAAGCCTAAGTGTTGAGTATGCCTAACCCTAAAAATATATTCTGGAAATTTGAACGGACAAAATGCCAATGCACTAAAATTATAGTTATTTTTATGAGTGTGGGTCCAAGTCTTCATAGATTTTTTCAGACCCATGTACAAACCTGGATATTTCTGTTATCCAATTCGGAAACAAAGATATTCTAAATTCTTCCTTACAAATATAGGATGACCCAAAAAGCCAAGTGAGAAATTGTCGTCAACTGACAAAGACAAACAGACGTTAAATATGTAGGTTAAAATGAAACGATCGAAGTACCTTCACGAGAAGTTTCGATTAATCTTTGAGACAATGTGGACGCTGTTACTGAAAGTTCTGGGTGAGTGTTGTTAGTTTGACATAGGTACACTCAAGTGGGTTCTGATAGATAGGATAGATGGTTCTTGATTCTACTTTGGCTTTTACTCTACTGTAGTATTGAGTAGTTGGTATCTTCAGAAGGAATAAAATAATCCGATTTTCAAAGTACTAGAATTTTTCAGTGATCACACATATCACTGAAAAATTCTAGTACTTTTTCTTACTCCAAAAAATATTTGGTTTGACTTTAGATTTTGATTCGATTCTTGACTCGTATCATGAATTATACTGTCAAATCAATCCAAGATCTAGTTGAAATTGGGTATTATCATCGTCGTAAGCTGACGTTTGAGCGTAATTCCAAATCCTGCCACTGCACGCATTAGCGCTAGTTAAGCGTTGTCTCTGTTGTTGCAGAGCAACAAGACTTGTTTCCCATTAGATTGAAACACTTTTCGATTCTGTCGGGAATGATCTTTAATGCATTGAACTTCAATGGGTGTTAAGTCTTGTTTGCTACCTGATAACACAACAATAACTCATTGATTTCAAAGAATAATAGTATATAGTTAAGAAAATCTGATCGTGCCAACGGAAAGTAAGGCAACCGAAATTCGAAAACTCTTTTCAGCAACTTTTTATAAATTTGTGTTTTCCCGTAGAAGTATTCGCAACTATCAAAAATCCATAAAAACAAGATATTGGAGCCACAAAACATTTTGTTTCTCATGGCAACGAGATGAATTTAACTTTCCTATATGTATGTGCCGTTAGTGTACACATTCACGCAACTGTAAAAATCTGCCGGGTGTGAAACTCATGTGCATAGCCTCTAGATCAAAAAATATCGACACACTTTTTGTTCAATGAAAACAACTTTGGAAAGTAAAAACTTAGCGTACGTACGTTAAAATAAAAATAATGGGCAGTTTTGCACGATAAATGGTTGACTTTGAACTGGTCAGTCAATCTCTCCGAAATTGATTCAACTTGCAAAGAAAAATAAGTAAAATCTTTAATAAAATACTTTTTCCAAGAATGTTATGGTCGGCTTACCCTTTCTAACCGGATGCATATAATTACCAGTATTTAAGATGCAGCGACAGCCTATCTGACCTACTCAACCTAGTTACCTGGACACTTCGTTACCTCATAGTGAGACTGGTTGCCAGGCTTGACTAAATAAAATACCAAGATAAATTGATTTTTATTAGGGTTATTCATTTCTCCTCATACTTACATCCCAATTCAATTCCATCCATATTTCCTCCACCCTTTCCTACATTTGTCACACTTAGCCCCATAACTACCCCTCTTTCCGTCACTTATAAAATGATGAAGTACTAGCAGACTCTTATATAGATCAAATTGAAAATGAAAGAGGAATATGGTACGTGTTTGAGCGTAACTCGAGCTAATGTAGGCTTTGCCTTTATTCATTTCTGATTTTCATCGTGAAATAAAAGTGTTTTACTGTTACGTGACTTAATAAGTTTCTTTTGGCCGATGTTTTTCAAGTTGAGTTTCACTAATTGATGTGTCTCGATCATGATTAAGTTTTGATTAAACAAAGCTATAATTCTTTGATCTCAAAAAAATGATCTGAAATCTTTCTTTTTCTCATAAAGTTAAATGCTTGTCGGACTTGTGAGACAGATGGTTCCGTAAAAAAACATATATTTATTGCGTATTTTTTATCACATCTGTGAATATTTCAGCTGTCTAGCTATTACAGATCATGAGACACGCCTCGATGAAAAATGTACAGACAGGCAGTGGCGACTTAGTAATAGAGTTTCTCTATACCTTTGGGTATGGCATCTCAAAAGTGAGGGTTTTATTAGTGAAGGCGTTAAAAACTAAGTCTCTAACTACTAACTATTTTTTTTTGCAAAATTTAACAACAATAAATCTCTCATGCATATTTAACCACCATGATTTTTGGGTATACATTTTGAGCTAAACATAAATAGTAAAAAAAAAATCACCATAACACTGTCTAACTCCACATGTTTACCCGAAAACAGACCCGAAATACAATGTCGGTTCAGTAATTGGATTCCGGAGGTCAGAATGTATGTTGTGTATATTGTTAGACAGATGCTCCGCTTGATATATTAAATACTGATTTGGTAGCATTCAGCTATACATGTATATATAGAAGACAGAAAACCTAATAAAGAATATTTATTTATAAATAATCAATATTAGGTAGGTAAAGTATTTATTGGGTAACATACGAACTGTCGCTTTCGGTTTTGCCCGCTTGAAAGTCTGTTATAGTTATAGCTGCAAAAAACCCTGCTAAGAGGATGTCGAATAAAAGTAATATTTGTGTTGTGAAATAATGGGTGGAATTCTTTGGTAGCTCATAAATATTACGCAGGCAAAACTGCGTGTAAAAGTTAGTTGTAATATTAATCAACATAATCGCACACAAATCGTATACATTTTAGTAACGCGATTACTTGACTGACAAAATAAATGTCGTGGGTGGATGTGACGTCAAACGTTCTGACTTTCAATGATCGCAGGATTTGTAGGGACGAAATGAATATAAAAACCCGCCTAAGTAATAATGTGACTTTGAAAAGGTATTGTTTAGTTTTGTAAATGCACTTATACGAGCGGAACAAAATTGAAAAATACGTAGGTATCTTTTATTATTACTCATAAAGTCCCTGGAAAATATTTAGAAACAAAACTTCTTGACGAAAGTCTTCATCCCTATTGGTAAATGGTTAGGAAACTTGCATTACAAAAAGTTAATTTTGTAATCTGAATGAACCCACTATTGAATAGATGCGTTTACCAGTGCTCATTCCTTCCTCATTTAAAGGAGGTCGTTACCAGAAATGATAAAATTTAATTGAGAAAATATCACAAAACCAAGCAATTATACCAATAGCCTATTCTAGAACATTCAGCCGTGAAATAGCACATCCATTTCTGTTTGTAAACTAGATTCTTACTTCTATGGTCATTATTTGCTCCACCGTCAAGCAGGAATCTCGTTACGTTTCGATAAAGGTTGTTTGTTTTTTTGTTTGCTGACAATCTATACCTTATTGCTGAAGACATAACTTACATAATAAGCTCCTAGTTTTAAAGGCATTTCGTCCTAAGTTCCAACAGAGTTTATTTTTTGTTTTTAAAAACTCTATTCCGTTGACCGTTTTTTTACAACCTAATCATGTTTTAGAGAATCCTTGAGAACTAAATTACTTGAAATCTTTTTTGTAATTTAATATTCTAATGCCTACAGTATTTTTACTAAGGCTTATATTAAATTTGCTTTGATTATTTCACATTTTATTTTAGGTCCATTCCTAGAAAATGTTAGCACTTAACAATTTTTCTTGTATTAAATTACAACGTCTCTTTTTGAACCAGGTTCTGAGACCTTTTCTACGGCACTCTGATTATTCGATTAGTTTTCCTTGAAATTTTAAGTACTTGGAATTTGTACCGAAGTTCTTTAAGTATTCCAGATATCTTATTTGATTGCTTAATTTGGTTTGAAGATTACTTTAAGCCTTATTTTTTTATCTAGTAAGTTCGCATTTTTTCACATTTGCGTTCACGACTAAGGACAGTAAGCCTGTGTGTCTGTTCTACGCGTGCCGCAAGGAGATGTCAGCAAGTTCATTAGGGCTGATGCCTGCCGGGGCAGCGGGACTGTCTGTAAGGGTTACCGTGGCCCCGGTACACAAAGAGCAATGGAAGAAACATGGGTTGGTTTTAGACAGCAGGATACTGACACCGCTCAACCCAAAGAAGAAGGAGTCAATTGATGTATTCCCATCGGATAAAAAGGTCACGATTAAGGAGTCTGGTTGGGTCCGCAACTAGTCGGCCAACCCCGATAAATAGGCGTGGGTGAACCGTTTTATATTTTACAATGTACTTATGGGAAACATAAATAATCAAATTAGATTGCACGGATAGCTAAACCCACAGTGCGCGACGTGATGCGGGTTTGATCCCCGCGTAGGGTAAGCATTTGTGGCATCTACGAACGCTTTTCCTGGGTCTGGGTGTCTTGGTGCACGTGAATTGAATGTTTATGAAAGCCCCGCGATTTATGCGAGAGTCGTTTTTAAAACTATACTAAAAAAAATGTATTTTCACGTGATCAAGAGATTTCATAATCTTCGATTATCGATCGCAAATAATATTATTTGTCTACGGAAAAATATTGAATTTATTTTTGGCTTGTAAAACAATACTCAGCCGTAATTAAGGCAAACCACATATTGGGGGGTTAAAATAATATAAAGAATGATTAACTTAATTACACTTCGAGACCGAACAGTTAATTTGATATTTTGTGTATTAATGATATCACAGCACATTACTTCAATATTATTGCATATAATTCAATTAATATTATCCAATTACAATGGGTTTATTCAAATCAATATGCGTGGTCGACCGTTAAAACATGGCGCGTTAACAATGATTGTATAATTTAATGAAATTGTCACGTTATACTAATGTTGATTTTACTGCATTAATCATGGAGGTAATGAAATATCTATTATTTGTAACAATATGGCTTATCAAACCATATTTTGTTATAAAATGTCTTGTTTCTTAATGACTTCAATCTGCCAGCTAATGGTTTAATACCATTTGTCATTCAGTTTATTACTCTCTTTTAAGCGCTAATTTTTTGAAGTTTCTGTTCTTTATTATTCTAACTTTGAGATATCACAAAGGTAAACATGCTGATTAAACCTGGATTCCAAATATTGGAATCTGAAATCGACAACCCCTAGTAAGCTTGCGTGGTGATCAAATATTCAAACCAAGACTCCTTTGCTTAGCTGTGGGACCTATATTGGCTTGGATATGTTTTTTATTGATATCGCTAAAATAATTTGTCCTTTTGTGATTTTAGATCTATTAAAATTAATTACATTTACTTGAAAAAAACAACTCCCGCGCTAAGAATTTTAATTCTTGTGCAAACAATCAAGTAGAAACAGTCAAGTCACAGTAACAAAGACGCGAAACGAAACCGCAACACGTCGCGCACTGTGGTGAGTGAGTAAAATATACGTTTTTCATTCAGATGGAGGAACCAAAGAAGGAACAGCCCAGCGATCTATACACCATTAAAGAAAAAAAAAAAATACAGTCGAATTGAGAACCTCCTCCTTTTTTTGAAGTCGGTTAAAAATACATTCGTAAACTATTCTAAATTTAATACGGTTTTATCATCAGCAATATGTAACATCAAAATTATTTAAAAAAATAACTTAATTAATTCATTTACATAGCCTTACATGGACGTCTATTGAAGAAACAACTACTGGTTTGTAAAAACACATCAGTCACTCCAAACCTCTGGTGAAAACATACAAGAACAAAAAATGTACACGTGCCAAACATTTACAATGAAACGCATTCAAAATTCACAAGATTCCCGCCCTAACCGCAGCGCTTTTCCAGTTTGAACGTAATCCGGTTATAACCGCACGAGCCTCATTAGCCTTAACAATACTTCGATATATTAAACCTGCCACTTAACAAAGGCCTGACTTAACTAAAGGGACGAAGGGTCAGCCTCGAGGTGTGTTTACTTTAAATAACTTTAAGTGCCCTTTGAAGTAAAGAAAATTTTCACTTTTTCTTGAAATTCGTTAATTGAAGGATGTCAGGAAAATTGAAGATATTTTTATACATTTCCGATTTTATTTTCGTAGCCCCAGAAGAACGGCAAATGTAAATCGAAATCAAATAATTGTACACATTTAATTTAATTATTTACTGTTCATTAGGTAACTTAATAAGCTTGAAACCTAAAGTACATATAGAACGCACTAAGCATCAATTTTCCGCATGTCACTGAAAATTACTAGTGCAAAGTAAATCTCATTAGTTAATTAATTTGCCAACTGTACAATTACATCGTAAAGTCGGAAACAGAAGTAAATTCTATCAGAATAACAAGCCTATTTCATCCAGTCAAAATAGAAAATAAATTATTCAAATTAGGCTAATACGTAGCACTTTTCTAAATCAAATTACTTGTAATTTTCAGACCAACGCTTCTGAAGTGCTCGCTGCGAGAGAAGAAAAGGCGCAACGAACTCCTTTTCAAACCTCGTGTTGAAACTGCTGTTGCAAACTCTGTCTTTCCTTTTACGATACATGACACACTTCAATAATTATACGAATTCATCCGTTAAAAATGTAGCATAAGAATCAAATTTCTACCAAAAACTTGCTAAACTGAATATTACAGATATTTTGGTATAACGTACATCAGCGTTTGTTTATCGACTTTTGCCGTTGACTGTAGCCTTTGAAGCAAACACACTGTATATTTAGTTAGTCCCCCAATGTATGCGTTGCAATAGAGAGTTTTAAACAAAGCACTCTCCTCTCTATAGGCTCGAGTTGATACGGGAACAATCCCTTTTCAAATCGCTGCTACGATATTGTGTGCTATGAACGTAAAGAGGTTTTATCAGTAATATAGCTCACTATACTTCCCACGTAAAGAAACATGACATAGATGAAGTTAATTGCATACTTCGTAATGCAAAGAATTTGTAGTCTTAAGAATTTAGACTAATCAGTCAGGCATTACATACGTACGTCAGTACAGGTCAGCACATATGTATGAATGCTTAGAGTTGCTTTAAAGCAATAATTACACAATTACATAAATTACAATTTTAAAACAAAAAAACAAGGCAAATTTTGTTAAGATTTTGATTTAAATAAATATTGAGTTTGAAACAGAGGAGTACGTACGTAGCTTTATCAAAATCCTGCTATTCTCCAACAATTCACTATAAGTTTTAGAGTCGAAAATAAAACCCACTTAATATCAACAGAACTAACAAAAAGGTCAGTTAACCACGCCTGACTTTTACTTTTCAATAAAAGAAAATCTTCAATGTTTTCATATAATAAAACTTCTATCATAATTTGAGCCCCTCGAAATATTGAGCAAAGCAAATGTTATAATACCACAAGTGTATTTCCCAAAATCACATCGTTGCCTTCCAAGAAATCAAAATTAGACTCCATCCATGCACCTTCTATTTTCCATCCTCAATTCTTCGTATATGCTTGAAGAATTTTGGAATCTTTGTCATCTACTGAATAATTAGATTGCACTAAATTAACATTTTTCCTGTAGCTAAGTATGATAGGAATTCTTGAGTAAATATCCCCGTTTTGAAACCTGAGAAGAACCTCCTTGTTGAAACTGGGTCTATATTCCAAAGCCTTTAATCAAAAGCGCTTGTGCGATCGCAGAAATGTAATTGAATTGGATAATCTTTACCAGTTAGATGGTTTCCCAGAATCTCTTCTGGAATACAATGCTCTTTGCTTTGGTTTCATTTCTGACGATAAGTTATTTGCTACTGAAAATTAAGATCCTCTTGGGTTGAATGTATCAACATGGACTTTCGTTTCCGTAGTTAAGAACTCTTTGCCTTCTTAGAAAATTAATCATTGGAACGCTTGCAAAACTCCTTTTTCTAAAACTACCTTTCCTATTTCACAAATGACTCGATAAAATAGTACATGTCAGTATTTTTTTTATTAACAATTTTATCCCCTACTACAGTCCTTGTACTACATGACTTCTGCAGACAGTAAATTATTTCTGATATGGGCTGCATTCGTAAGCCGTTAAATGTATAACATTGTGTAGTATTTGCCTTCCATCACCATTAGTATATCCATTGTTTAAGCCCCTAAACTCCTAAGTACGGGGGTTTAAAGTAATACCTTGAAATAACATTCCTCTTTTTCGTGTATTTACTATTCCTTATTGAGATATTTTTTACGTCTTCTCGACCATTTTAATTCCTATTAATAGCTGCGAACTTTGAATCTAGTCACTGCTGTCACAATTTCGTTAAACATGCTTTTAAACAGAGTTACTAAAGTGGTTAATTTTTGGTATCATACTGCCTTTGTGATTGTCAAGTAGCTAAGTGTTGTTCTTACAGCTATGGATATGGGTTTAGGGTACTCTACTTTTTTAGACTAGAATAATATTATAATGGTCTTAATATGACATTAAGTATTATTTTAAACAAGAAGTATCTATTTGGAACTGACCTCAAACTTGCTGGTCACGGGATTCATGTCGAGCAGCGAATAGGAGGCCACGCGGTCGCCGTTGGAGTCTATTATCACTTCTCCTGTTATACCTGCAGAAAAATAATAAAATTATCGTATTGTTTGAAAACTAACACTGCACTGCTCATAGGAGGGTCTTGTTTACATGATGTCAGCTTATGTGTTCAATTAGGTGAATAAGAAACCCAGGAAAACCTTCGGTATCTACACTTTTAGAAAATTGTCATCTTTCGGTTTTTTTTTTCAAACCATCCAGTTGGTATATAACCTTTTATTTATCGTACAAAGAGATACAACTATATTGTTCTACTCCAGTACATCGAAAGAGGTAACTCCTGAATACGACTGCCCAAAGTTCACCTCCTGACAAACTACCTTACTCTATATTAAGTACGTAACTTTGTAAATAGGACCTTTAAGACGGACTAGCCTTGCCCCAACCCGAGGTAACATAATGGGCAACATGTAAACTGCTTGGAGTTACGACAAGGTATCCTCGTAAAACAGTAGGTACATGCCGTGATTCAGGTAACGAGCTTGTTTCATATTGCACAAAAAAGGGGAAAATTCTCATTTCCCAGTTACCTATAAATTCCTTTTGGGCTGCCTAAATATTCAGGTTTTATTTCCCATAAAATCTTTTTTTTATCCCCAATAAATCCAAGTATTTGTAAAATTCATCAGAGGCTTTATTATTACGGATTTAATTATTTTTCAGAAAATAAATAACCACTTGATTCGATTACAACCTCAACAGTCAATAATTCTATCAAAATATAAATGAAATGGGAAGTACAACATACCTTGGAAAGTTCTATTCCACATTTTTCTAATAACCGCAGCGCCATCTAGTGGTCCTCCTGCGTATTCAGCCTCGCGTAGCGTATCGTTGAGTGCAAGCGCGTAGAGGAGTACAGCGTCGTAGAATGCTGCTACGAACGTAGACACCACCTCGCCTTTACCGAATGTGTAGTTGTACTTCGTAGCAGCCAAGTCCTTAACCTGCACGAGCATCAGTGGTTCAATATTAAGGACTTACTCAAAACATGCATTCAAATTATTTCCAAATACGTTCAGAATCTGAGGTACCAATTAAATCTCTTTAGAATATTTCTAACGATACTGCTAGAAGAATTCTATTGAACAAGTTATTGACAGGTTATTGAACTCAAAGATTTGTTGCAATGCTTAAACATGATAACTACGTATTTTCAATCTACCACTCATAATCCAGCCACCATTTTTTATAAGGATCGCGCTCCTTCAAATACTTCGATAGGGCAATACCTCTATCAAGTAGAGTCATTGAACCACTGCGCAACAATTTTTATCTAGCCCACTGTATCCCACTGCTGGGTAAAGGCCTCCCGCAAATCCTTCCACAATTGTCTGTTCTAGGCCTCATGGAACCAGACCGCGCGGTAAGCGTTAAAATGGTCACGCCACCGCTTCTTAGGACTCCCAGGGCAACAATACAATGACGTATTTCGAAATAATTTACCTGATCAGAGAACTCCAGATATTCTTTCTTCTCAGGGGCTGGGCTAGTCACTGTCAGCACTGCGCTGTACGCCCTCCGAGCGCGCTCATTTCTCTCATCAGTATCTCCTTCCACCTTCCAGGGTTCCTTCGATGAGGCCGATGCGAGGCTGCAAAACATTATTGTTGAGTATGACTCAGTAGTAGTTTGACAGCCAGTTTGACATGATACCTTTATTTTTGTTTGTCCACAAAATAATATCCATTAGATATATAAGGAACGGTTGGCACGGTCATAAATAAGATGAGTAACCAAATTTATTTTTCCGCATCGTACTTGAACTGTTTTTTAAATAAAATCTAGCTCTGTGCTAATAGTGCTAGCAGTAGATGATGTATAGCTGCAAAAATATTATAATTTTTAAACGAAGTCGGATAAAAGTAGCATATTTGTTAATCCAACGTTTTAGCTACCTCCGTATCAATTACAATTTCATCGAAATCAGACCAGCCATTTGGGCGTGAAAGAGCAACAAACATACACAGTCGATCATTCGAAATGATGTGAGTATATCTCAGCCAGATCATTACGTATAACATATTATTATACAGATCAGGCTTCCCTGAATCATAACAATGCGGCCTATTAGTAACATGTTGATTGGCAAATTGTTTGCTCGGACAAAGCAAACAATAATTCAATCTAAATGTAATTAAGTCTGTGTGTATTTGGTAACATCTCATGAAAGCTGCCCATCTTATGGAACCGAGTGCCTAAATAATATTTTGTCATTACCTCTTTTGGGGTTAGCAGACTGCTTATGATATCAAATACATATTTGAACATGACAAATTTGGATTTATTTTTGTATATTAAGGCTCTTTTTAGACCTTGCGTCGCAGAGGTTTCATTAACATTCGAACCAGACTTAGAACAAGTATTCGTGGACCTCAGTAACGCTTGTCCTACGCGACCATTGAACAAATATCACTGAAAAACGATGCAAAATATCGGGACGAATCGAACTCACGACCTCTGGTATAACAGTCAGGGTCACTATCCACTGGACCACCAAGCCAGTCGAAGATGCATATAATTCAAGTGAAACTTACTTAGAGAACAGTTCGATATTGAAGAACACGTATTCCCCGGATGACACCATGTTGAGGTCGTCAGCTGCTAACATGATCTCCCGGACTGTAGCCGGGTTGGCGCACACCACTACAACTGTAACAAGCAATATCGTTTGTAAAAGATGTAGGGAAAATGTTATGAAGTACAATATAGTTTGTAACAATTATTTTACATCTCTATTTATTCATCTTCATCCATTTTATTTTACTAAGAGTTTCATCTATAATATATCTGCTGCATTATTCGTAATGGGTCATGTAAAGGTTTACAAAGGAAAAATAACCAAATCGTCATCAACTCTGATGAAAATTCAATTTTTTTTTGTGTTATCATGCCAAGCCAGCAATACGCATATTTCTGAAAAAAAAATCTTACATACATCAAATATCATTTTAAAATTATTCCAAGACGGAATTTCCTTGTTTCTTTAGTCATCGTGGCAAAAGAACATTTAAGAACAATAAAAGCCTCGAAAGCGTCTCACGCACACAGACAAAGGCTTTGGCACGCGCCGCACTCATTGCGCAATCAATCAAAAACCTCGAATCAATTTTATACAATTTTTAGGGTTCCGTAGCCAAGGGACAAAAAACGTATAGCTAGCTCCGCCGTTTATATGTCCACATCATGAACTGTAGACAGTTGTAATTATTTATTTCTTTCGCCGATAAAATGACTAACAGAAAAAGTGATTAAGCAGCAGTAGGTCAGTTCATATAATTAATGGGTGACCAATTTCTTTTGCTTTAAACGTATATTCAATTATTTTTTTCTTGAGTTCAGGTAAATAGTACAACATTTGACATAAGAGAGATAATTATACTCCCAATAAATTATTGAATAAAATAAAATTACCGTAGCAGCTTAAAAAAAATTATACACAACAATATTTGGTTTTCACGAGATAATTATTGTAATTTGACAAGAACAATGAAATCAGAATAAAATTAACTGAAATTATTACAAACGAAAATATATAAGTATATTTGTACACACTCTCTATATACACAAACTTGATAGTACACGAGTACCAAAAAACGCACATTGAAACGTATATTTTCGATGGTTGAAATAATAAACATTTCTCGCAATAAAAAAGGATCATTTATAAAGGTTTGCAACCCCTTTTGCCTTCAACAACAGACCGAGATCAAAAGTCCTTTGCTAAGTTTCGCTTTACTCTCAATTTCGCGAAACATATGTATGTGTCAACCTTTGAAGAGGAAATTGTTTAATATCGCTATTATGAAACGGCAATTCAAAATGTCCCTGTAGAAAATATTTCATATGTTCACAATGGTTAATATTACAAACGAAATGAAGTGAAAATATTTAAGTAAGATTATTTTATTGCCAGCTGTAATATTCAGAACCTTGGTCTCGTTTACGATGTTTTGAAATCGACGTAGACTTTGATACTAAAGAGAATGGAATATGACAATGGAAGAGAAGGAGATTGAAATATATAATGTAAAAGAGTAAGAAATAACGTGTTCAGATGGCAAGATCTTTTAATGAAATGAGGCCGAATTATTGGAAACAACACACGCAGATGAGATTGCACGGCTGGTTACAGATCTGCACTGTTAGAATAGTGTTTTGGCAAAACGTAATTTAACTCCAAGATAGCAACCAGGGGCTATTTTCGTAAAGACGTTACGAATTTATTGGATAAATGCATTTTGTTTGTCTGTAGCGGATTTCTTAAATTATAACTTAGTTTTAATTGTTTAATGTCTTGCTACAGATTTTGATGTTTAATTAGTATCGACGCTTTAATGCCAAAATGCTAGAATTATTAAATGATTTAAAGGTTTGCTCAGGCGTCAGCTCATGAAGAACTAGCCCGGTTACGGCCGAAACTAGTTATTCAATCCCGATAAATAAGGGTGACTAAACTATTGCATTTAATAATAAACCATCCTCATGTAAGTTACTATTAGATGAAATAAAATTGTAGAACTTACACGTGGATTTTTAATTTAAATTAACTACGTATCATAGTCCTCATATATTATTCATGATAACACATTTTACATCATTAAACGAGCTGAATCGAATACCTCATTTATTCTGCACGTTCAAAGCAATCAATCTTCAAAGATTCATACATTCGTGGATGCAACAGACATTTAAAATTCAAGTTGTATCGTGGGCTTGATCTGCGACATACGGATCCATCGACGATATACGAGAAACAGATGACGAAAATAAGGATAGAAGCAAAAATGAATGTAAAATAAAAATGCTATAGTATATTTCTGATTTCTTATTACAATTAAAGTATTGTATTGTACTGTACCTAATATGTATTTATTTTAAGTATCGTGTAAACGTGTTGTTCCGTATAATTTTATAAAATAATTTCTAGCAGATAGTTTGTTACGGAATTTCAAATTATTAAAAATGTTTTCGTCAAAAAAGAAGGCACACTGCTCTATAAACAACACAAAATTAAAAAAATATTTGGTCTGCTGCAGGTGTAATTAAAATAGCGATAAGGTTGGCATTTGCAGCTGCAAAAATATTTTGGCAGGGAAAAATCATCCCGATGTTTTACGATAAGTCACTTACTTTGGCGATCATACATAATCTAAGCAAAAAAACTATACTGCAATTTAATTATAACGCGTCAGTAAAAATATTTTTATTAATAAATTAAATATTTAAAAAAAAATTAAGGCTGTCTCGAAGAATAACATTTTCGATAAATGAATTTCATATTTAAATTCGAAATATTTACATCTTTGTATTAATCAAAAAGGCAGAAAATACAGAATGAATATACTCGTATTTGAGAAATGTTTCAAAATTTTACCAGAATTTTTGTTATCAGAGGCTTGCAAGCAAGCGAAGCCTACCGCCAGGTCTTAGGGTATAATGTTGTATTTGTTGAAAAGAGACAACGCTAGGCGACATAGAACATCGTCTCTCTTCCACAATTTCAACAGTATACGTTAAGATCTTTTGGTAGGGACTCCGAGTATGTCGCAGCGGTAACGGCGCGGAATTTTTGCACCATTAGAGTTTTCCATTAAGCTCAGAATTTAGTACAGGTCACAAATCGTGGAAGATATAAAAATAATGGTCCTGAAAATATGGGGTCAAAGATTTTGTCGATCAGGGTTATAAATTTATGCTATAATCTAGATTAGTCTTACTGACTAACTTTTAGTACTCAGTTTGAGATTGTTTGATGCATTTCTGTGCTTAATTTGGTCTCTCATGGAACAAGACTGTTACCGTTATAGAATCGAGATGCTTCGGGTTTTCTTGTATCGTGTTACCTTATTTCCATAATCGCTACAGTCTCATTCCAGAGTCGAATTCAATATAGTACTTTACATAAATTATAAATAAACCAGTAATGTCCAAAGTCGAGAGCAATTTGTCGTTATCATAGAAAAAGTTGCGTGAAAAAGAATCATATCATAAGACAAAACAGTTTTCAAACAGACTACTGTCTACTCTATCCGCCTGCTGATAAACCATCTATCTAATTATATCAACAAGGACTCTAAGTCACTTCTCTATAATGTAAGTTGGGACAAAGCTGTCTTAAGTAACCTCTCGATCTCCTCCAACAGACACATTGTAAATTTTGCATCTTCGGTGTATAACAAAGATGCTCCGTCATATACAGCATTAATCCGGCTGAGCTTATAACGAGTCCTGTAGCATCTAAGCCTTGAGAGCAAGAGGATAGAAACCAGACGAGGGATTAGATCGCCGAGTGCATGCGAGGGTTAAATTATATCTGGATTGTACTAGATATAATCTAAACTATCGTATTGCAAACAAAAACGTACGAGAATTATTTTCGTATTCATTTTGATTTTAGCGTTGGTAAAGCTTCATTGTTACATTTTGTAAAATAATTATTCAATTTGGGTAATTATACCACCATTTATTACATTATAAATTACCTTAGGAAAGAGCATAAAAAGTATAAATATATAATACGAAATAATGTTGTTAAAAACCGTATAGGTACCGTAATATTAAACCAAAAAAAAAACTAATATCCATCACCGAAGCTCCGCGTGTTAATCAAAAAATACAAATTGTAATTTGTTATTAATTATTTATTTTTCATAAAAGCTTAATTAGTCATAAAACCTCTTCAATACTTACTTCTGGTTGTCAAAGACAACTTTTGTATCAATTCTTTGAGTCGTGTTGTGGTTGTATTGGTTTCGTCGAAGTTGTGAGTTCTGTGGGTGATGTCGGCGTCCGCATTTTTCTTGCTTAGAACCGTCAAGACAGCACTCAGAGTTAGAAAACAAGGACTGTTCCCTTTGCCAGAGGTAGGGTCATTGTTGTGGTACAACATCCCTATGCGTTGCCAATTGAACTCCTGAAACAATGAAACATTTGGGCTTTTAATTGCGGTTTTCAATAATCAAATTTTCTATTTATATAAAAAGTACATTATTAATTAGATGACTCATGTATGAGATATTATGCTAGTCGTTATTCGCGACTTAGGTCTTGTCAAATTGAGTAAAAATAACACATAAAAATATGATTTTAAACTGGAAGCATCAATTAAAAAAATCAGCATGAAATAAAAACAAAAGATGACCCACGAAAAGCATTTTATTTAAACATTCAGATACATACAATATCTAGAAAATAAAACATAATAAACAAAAGCTGTAACAGAATATACAACGACAAAAATATTCAGTAAAGAAAAGGTAACCTAACCTGCCTGAGAATAAAGTTGCTTTTACCAAAAATACGCAGCCCTTCACCTAAGCTAAGATGCTTTGATACTATGTTTTTGATAATTTACAACTGTAATTAAGGATGGAATCGACAGATTGCTAAATCGCAAAATCTGCTTAAATTATCAAATATCTATGAAGGTGTATTTTGCCATTCAAGTTCATCAAAATATTGGACCAAATTTATATTGTGTTATTTCACACGTATTCTGTTTTAAACTTCAATGGATTCATTAAGGCCGTTAAAATTACGTTATTCCGGGGACGTATGAGTTTCCTGAATAAAATAATAATGAATAATAAATTTTATGACTCAATTCACGCCCATTTTTGGCATCTGCGCAGAGAATGGTATTTGCAAGAAAGCATTTGTCATTTACTACGTAACACAGTTACCATCATAAGGAAACCCGGTATGTTTGAGATGTTTTTCAGGGTTTTTTAAGCCACGTCAAAGGCCTAAGGTTGTTTAAAACTCTGACGAAAGACCATACTAAGCAAAAATACGTACGTCATATAAACAACCAAAATTAGGCATATGTAAATTTGCTATAGCCACAAAGAATGCTTATAAAAAATAAAACGAGCATTCTTTGGGGATAGGTATAGCTAAATTTTCCTTAAACCACTTTTTACTGTCTAAATCCCAAGTTTAAATCTGTCCATTTTTGAATATGCGCTTCTCATCAAATATTGTGCAATATAGTCTCTATAAATAGTTTTATCACTGCTAGCTATATCGGAAAACAGGTTTAGGCAGACGAATCTGTGTTTAAGTTTTATTCACTCATAGCCTTTTTTTTACTACTCCCATAGTTATGAAACAAATCCTTTTATCAGTGGGTTATTACTATAATTAAATTGACATGCACAACGACGGCTCAGAACAAGTATTCATCGATCGCACAAATGCCATACACGAGAATCGAACCCCCTATACATCACTCACAGTTGGTTTGGATTAGATAACCGACTATCCATGATGTTATTAGGATATATTTTGAGATGTATTATTTATTTGGTCTCTCACCAGGAATACTTTGCCAAAAATTTTACACGTTTCACTCGGAATAATATATTTATCTGTAGTACTAGAAACGTTTTATAGAAAACAGGTTCAAATCTTTCAGCTTACAACTTTTTCCTATTTAATAACGCCATAAGAAAAGATGCCAGTGACCCGATTACAATTATTCTAGTAAGCAACGTCGAGAGTATGAAATTCTTAGAACTCACTAAGTGTGCTATTCGCATGCGGCGACTATATCACTATTATTTCAGTCTGATACTTGATTAAATATCGCATGATAAGGAATTTTCCGGGAATGAATACTCAGAGACAGAAAAGATAATAGTAGAAAAGAAGAACCTGCTTATAGCCTAATCCACAATTAGGAGTTTAGCTTCCGCGTAACCTTCGGATGACAGGTCTCTGTGATCGGGGAATGCTTGTTCTAAGTTATAACCAGACTTCGAACAAACACCTCTGTGTAAATAAATTGGAACAGCCTTAACCTAGCATAGTAGGGTAGTGACAAAATGTTGCAGAAATGACTCTTCATTTTAACAAGTCACGAGACTTAAGGCTTTTTTGTCATCGCAAATGATTCTTGCAATGTCACTAAGGTTGAGAGACTATTTCTTTATGAAAGGATTTATGACCCAGATTAATGCATTGTCAACCTTTTAAGATTTTAGTACAGTTTGTATGTAAAACTCTAAAACATCTTAGAAACTAAACAGATTTTTAACAAACGAAACTCCCTCAGACCGGTCAAATAGACACCCAATTTTAAAGTTCTGTGCAGGTAATGTTACTGGGTTCCATTGAAGATGCACGCTACACAAAACATGAACACATTTGCTTTTACGCTTGGTTTAGAATAGCGAACATTTGTCTGTTTTAGTGGCACATTAGTCAAGCGCTATTAATCTTTATTCCTTGTTACTTGTAACTAATTCTCGTTTATTTATTACTAAACTTTGCTCGTTATTAAGTTCAAACACGACAATAAGTTGTTCTTGAAAATTGTGTTTCACTTTTATTTTTGGTGTCGTTTGTAGAAACTTCTAATTTGTTTTTCCTCTTTGTTTTCAAACATATGTGAGATGGTACTGTTCTCGACTGTAATTTCATTGATAGGTTAATTTTAAGGCATTTTCTAAATATTTGAATTTGCCTAATTGCGTAATATTTAAGAAAACTTTTTTACATTTTGATCCCATAAGCTCATATAGACTCAAAACGAATATTGGCAATGGATAGCAAAAAATCCTTAAGATCAAATAGGTCAGATCGGGTTTAAGCTCTAAAACTCAATTAACTGAATGGTAATCACGAAGAAGATGGTAATACATAAAGATGTTATCGCTAGACCCATCTCGATTTAACAACCCACAAAGTTCGATCTTAGCGCAGAAGTCAAATCACGTATAAAAAACCTTTTGTATGGATGAAGCGCCCTGATTGGTGAGAATTATTGGATCTGACTTGGAATATCGATAGGACTGTTGTTATTTTTCTTGTTTTATCATCGATGTGTAATAAGCTCCCAGATTTTTTATTACTATCAACATTATCTGGTTTTTGTTTAGTAACTCGAATAAATCCTGCGAAATACGAAATGATTTCAAAATATTCTGGGTATTCTCGATTCATCATTTGTTATTGGTTTATTTATTTTTTACTAACATATAGGCATTCAATCATGTAATCGCATGAACTGAAGCAAAATTTAGTATATCACAACTTAAACACTTTTAAGCTTTCGGGTACCTTTACTTTGAGATAAAAGATTTAAATATTTGAAACTCGTTTTATCTATAGCGTCTTTCCATTTACTGCGGGCAGAATTCCAAATGACTTCACCACTAAGTGCATCAGCTCCACTCAGTCTGCAATCATTTGTCGGGCTTAAGACTTCACAAATAGAAATATGATCTATTTCGTCGGCATCTACCATTACCACTTTCAAGGATATTGGATTTAATTCTATTTCTATAAGTACGTCATTTTAATCTCTGTAAATTTCATCCTCATATTTTCAAAATACTTCATCTGTGATCTGGTTTCTATCAATACATATAGCACGATTGTTTTAAATGGTCTGGAAATTGAGTCATAATATCCCAGAAACTAAAACGCGATACAAACCATTAATACTGAAGCCATATTGTTAGAAACCATTAAACCACTTAAATGCTCATTCAATACGTATTGTGATTGAATACCCGTATTCAGTGATTTTGTCAAATTAGGATCTATATATAGTTGTGTCAAAAGCAAAGCCTCAAAGCTTCTCAAATAATTACGCTTCAATGGAGTTCTAAGAGTATTCCATTAAATTTCACTCACGTAGGGTTCAGGTAAATATTAATATTTGTAATAAGAATGGAGATAAGTAGCACGATCTCGAACGATTCCGAAATTATTAACCTTTACAAATACTTTATAAAGGTTATGTATTTATAGCACTCAGTTTGAATATTCAAAGTGAATAATTCTCATCTTTACACCTGAAATATTTAATTGTAATCAACGGTCACCTAATCTGGAACGGGAATAGAATTTTAATGAGTCCAAATTGATTAAAATTCTTTCCATGAATAACGATTTTGTGCTTCAATTGTATTTAAATGCCGGTTTTATTGCCGTAAGTGTATTTCTTAAACACCGATCAAATTTATTCATTAAATAGGCATTACTGTGTTTATTGTTATGTAAAAATAATTTGACAACTATAAAGAACATAAGGACATATATGGGATACTTGTATGAAAAATGATGATTTACCATTATCATTTAAGCGCTTCAAAGATAATGTCAGACATACAAAAAGTAACAAAAAAATTAAAGCGTAGAAATAAAAAATACTTAAGCGAACAAAAAATAAAACATCACGTAATAAAATAACGTCAACGATTTATACATTTACAACATTGATACATAATTCCCAACAATTTACCTCGAAAACTTTGCGGATCGCGATCCCGGCCTGAGTGTAGCTTCCCATCATTCTCGTCAACGTGCTGAATGTAGGCTGCTTGTACCCAAAAGCCTCAGCTTGAGCGCCAGCAGTGAGGACTGGGATGCCCCAAGGCCCCGCATACCTGGCCACTGGAGCTATCACATACTCACAACCCGGCCCGATAAACGCATCTGAAATGTAGGAAAGTGTGACTATTGTGCTCAGCGAATTTTTTTCCTTTCCAAGCTATGTTTTATGCATAAACTTTTTCAAAATCATCAATGTAAGAAGTAGTAAATTGAGAATAAATTTAGGATATTCAAATGAATGCTTACCAGCTGACTCATGCACGTAGAATTCGAAGGCAGCTAATGGTCCTTCTACAGAAGAACATTGCGTGTCTCTGTAGTCTACCCATATAGTCCAACCGGGCAATGGACCGTCAGGACTCGTTACTGCTGGTATTGCCATTTCCAAAATTGGCAACACTTTTGACAAGGAGAATATTTGAGTGGAATCAGCAGGCAACAAAACACCAAGCTTCACTATCTTGTCTTTAAACAGGTGTCTTTCTGGCCTCAAATTGAATTGGATATTTTTCACGAAGAATGGGTGTGAGGCGAGGTCGTGCGGATGACCTACGGCTCGAGAGTCATTGTTAAAGAAATCGGAGAACGGAAATAAATGCGGGAAATCTGTCGCGTTAGGTATTTCATCCCTATTTTTATAATAATCATAATACTTAAGGAAATCTTCAGCTTCTGGAGTCTCATCATTAATCTGCCGTTTGGTTGACGCACGGCCTTTACGGAAATTCTTTCCGTAAGCATTGTAGCCTTCATGCTTATGTCCATACCTGTGTTTTGGTTTTTCTCTTATCATTTCACGATCATACATACCTTCTTTATGTTTTTTACTATTAACATCACTTACACTAACATCACACGATATTATCACATTTATAACACATATATAGAAAATGAGGAATGAAATTAACATTGGCACTTTAAACCTTGGCGTTTTAAGCGCGTGTGTTTCAGCATTGTCCACAGGTTGACCAAGTTCTCCAAGAACTTCATTTGTTTTTTCTTCTGTGTTTCTAATTCGTCTCTTCCTGTTGTTTGCGCGGTTGGCATAAGGTTTCTTTTTGCACCTTAATGTCTTTGAATTTGGGAGAATCGAGTTAACGATCTCCTCTAACATTTTACTTTAAATTTTTGTCATTTTATTAGATTATTTTATGCATCGCATCGTGGCGTCTGTCAATCTATGAATATGTTACCAAAATTGAATGTGACGACCGTTTAAAAAAAACATGATTTTGAATAAATTCAATATTATGAATGGCTTGTTTTGATTCATAGTATTTTCTTAGAATAAGATACGTTAATCTAGGATATTTAGCTTGTCAAAGCGTGTCGCGCGGGTGTTTCTGAGTAACCGTAAGCCGTTATAAGTATAGTGTCCGATTTAAGACTAGTAAATTTTGAAGAATTATGCAAATTGCTATTCGGATAGACAGGATTTATGTGGTAATATTTATTGTTACGCAATAATTCATTACTTAAAACTTTGTTAAACATTTTTAAGACATTTTATATTACTTATTCAACGTTTACATTACTTGAGCTAAACCTAAACGATTGTCCAGACAACTACCTAGATTTTTGTCTAGACACAATTTAATGTGCAGTCCCGTTAAAGGAAAAGATTATAATCTGTTGGAACCGGTAACATTTTGGCAATATTTGTGATGTTTCGAAATTTTTGGGACCTGCGTAAACTTACCGGTTTAACTACATTTGAATTACATTTATTTTGAATGTGGATATTCTGTTTGATGTGGTTTGTATGTCTGTGCAACTCGATCCAAGGTTTAAATTAAATTCCTTGGAGCGGGAGTTGTTTTAAACAAAAACCAAAAAGTAGGTATACCTATACCAGCAATGGTTTACTTTATGCTGATAATAAAGTGAAATAACCGCTTTTCTAAACAATAATAATTACTTTTATAAAAGATACAACCAATAAATCAGCCGTAGTCAAGATACAATCAAATCTTGATGAAATCATGCCCATCGATTTCACACAAGTAATCTTAATATCCGCGTCTCAAAGAAATAAATTGATTCTCAATATTGACGTGGGAGTTAATATCAAAGATTTGTGTCCCGTGTATAATGAAGACTTACGGTGTTGATACACTTAAACATTTGGCTGGCCTATTTGTCTACATAGTGCTAGTCACCCTGACTAGTGGGTTCAATTCCCACTCAGGACAAATGTTTGTGTGATGAGAATGATCATTTGCCATGTGTCTTTGTGTAATCTATATCTATATCTATATCTATACTAATATATAAAGCTGAAAAGTTTGTTTGTTTGTTTGTTTGAACGCGCTAATCGCAGACACTACTGGTCCGAATTGAAAAATTCTTTTTTTGTTGAATAGACTATCCATCGAGGAAGGCTTTAGGCTATAAACCATCACGCTGCGACTAATAGGAGCGAAGATACAATGGAAAATGTGAAAAAAACAGGGCCGGTATAAATCATAACTTATATCTTCTACCCACGGGGACGAAGTCGCGGGCAACAGCTAGTTTATCTATATTTTGTATGTTTATCATTTGTCTAATAAAGTTTTGCTTAGTTTGAGTCTAGATGACGTTGTGGAATATTTTCCCAAGCATTTCTTAAATAACGTTCGTGCGTATGCTTGTTTGGCGAAATGCTTCTTGAAATATCAAACTTCGCATCCCACACAACGCATTGCCTGTACTCGTGGAATACTGAAATGCTCAACGAATTGTTCTTTTGGGACTCTGGTTAAAGATACACTAGAACATTTAAGAGAGCAGCTCTATATTCTGTTAGAAGTAACGCTCAAGTGTATTATCATCATGAAGTGTACTTTGAAAATGAATAATATTCTTTACTTTAATTTGATAATTATTTTAGTTTATCATGGTCTTATAGTAGCAGGATGACTTGGACTGTTTAGTAGTGTTTTTACGCCGAAATATGACAGGTATGAGTGTGGACAGGTGTTAGAGATTGCAAGGTCACTCGAGTCACTGTTTTAATTAAATTCCTTTGTGTTATATTTTTTAAATAATATTTTTATACGATTCTAAATACTGATGCTTATTAATTTGCTTGTTCCGGCTTACGAATATTATTGTGATATATATTTTTAAATTACGGAAAAGAATATCAAGAGTCACTACGAAAGAAACTACGTCCTGAAGCCTCATTCAGACAATTGAACTAATATCATGTGACTTGCAGTACATTGCCGGCAATGATATATTACTTTTAATACTAAAGATGACAGGATTCGCAATGTACTACAACTCCCACAATATTTCTTGTATCGTCTCAACGGGGCTTAAAAAACGATTAGATATTTCAGTTTAAACACTAATAAATTCTTTATGTTTGCAATTTATTAGTTTCTAATCTGACCTCATTGATTTAATCTTTTTGAAAGATTTACGATGTAAAATACCGTGCGGTTGGCCTAGATTTTGTTTTCCGAAAATTATTTAGGATATACGTCTAGTTTTAATGAAAGATAATATTGCATAATATACGTTCTTTGACTCTATAATGTTATATAACAATATTTTAGTTCTGAAATACCATGTTATTAGAACGTCATTGTGATTGTCATAATGTCTTTGTCATTTTCAGCTGGTATGACGAGAAATAGACATATAAGACGTACAAAAGATTTTTTTTAGTTTGTTCAATTTATTTGTGTATTCAATTATTTGCACAGAAGGTACCGATTCGATCGCAACGTTCTCTTCTTTATTCTAAGTACCAATGTGATTACCCTTTCTCAATTTTTCCAAGACACCACTGGCATAATATGGTAAAACTGGAAAAATCTGGATTTGATATATTGAAATCTGTAAATGCAATGCTCAACCCTTCGCTATATAGATGGAACCTTGTTTTGAGTAGAGAGACATTTATAGGCAGGAATGTGCCTACCTATAATATAGTATTCTTGTATTACGGTCACACACTGGACATAAATAACAATGTTATTTTGGGAAAATAACAAAAAATTTTAGACGAATATACCCTTGTCATGTTGTACTAGTAGGCTCACGAGAAAACTATTTTGTATTGAGTTACGTAAAGAGTCAGTGTGTAGACTCTACCTTAAAATAACTTATAAAAAAAATAAAAAGATTATAAATATTCATGTCAAAGTCCAAACAAAGTACGTACGCTGTCTTTAATTTATATTTATGTTCTATTTATGTAAGGTCATTGCTATTGTTTCATTTTGTATCGTATGTTTCGGATTTGAGTGACTCATTTTCAAATAAACCAGCTGTGTACGGTGGAGTTGGAGGTCGATCCGCTAAAGGTCGACTCAAAATATAAAGGGTTTGCTTGCTGTGAAGTGACCACCTATGAAAACAAGGTTTCGGTTTGAGGTGCCTTGAGCGATTGTGAAGAACTTTGGGGGAGGCCTTTCCCAGAAGTGGGGTATCATAGTCTAAGAAATAAAATGTTACACTTTAAAGTCAACTTCAAACAATCTAAAAAATCTAAGTAAGAGTAAATATAAACGGGAATAGGAAAACTTTTTGTCTAAAATAAAATACCTAACTCTACAAATAACTAGGAAGGATTCAAAACGAGAAAAAATAGAAGTAAATGATGGTCAGTTACATTAGTTCCAAGGTTACGTATTTCATATTCCGGGGGCAAGGCTTCGCGAAATTACGACGAAGTTTCTGACCGTGATCGGAATTCCAAATTAGTATGTCAGTAGAAATATTAAATTACTTCCAAGATTGTTCTTTACACTTGTAAGCGTAAAATGTTACGCCTTCCATTCTTGAGTCGAATAGTTAATAAGATGAAAGGCTTGTTGGTTGCAAAAGGCGGTGTTTTGACAGTTTTGAGAACTTTGCAACTATGAATTGCATTTGTATTAAAAACTAGCTGTTGCCCGCGACTTTGTCTGCGTGATTCTCAAGATGTGAAAAGCTATGAAGTTTAATAATAACGATCATAGCAAAAATGTAATGCAATATTGAAAATGAAGCACTTTTTTTATATTTTAAGCTTGCTTTTTTATTTCTAAATAATAATGAATCTTGAGCGGCCCAAAGACTATCAAATGTTTGAATCAAACACATTTCATCGTTTACGATACTATCCTGATGTCAAATATTTCACAGCTGTTTTAATGACTTTTTCTTATGTAATCCCAAAAAGAGGGGTTTATAACTTTGACATATCTTCCTGCCTGTCTGTCTGTGACATCATAGCTTCCGAACGAATTGAACTATTTTAATTTAAACGTGAATTATGTGCAAGTGTTCGTTAAGACATGTCTGACAAATCGAGACGTTTAAAAATGGGGGGATGCAAGTAGGAAAAAATAACAGAAGGTATAACTCAGTACTTGTGCTAAAAATGTTTTGCTTTCGAAATTTTCCATTTACTAATTGGGTGGGTTATGATTTTCGAGCACGTCTGTTCTTGGGCCGGCCTACACCTGGAATTGCTAGACGGATTATGACAGTGACTTGTCTGTCTGTCACCTGGCTGTTTCTCAGGAACAGTGATAGCCAGACAGTTGTTATTTTCACACACGATGTTTTCTGACGATATAAAGAAGATATCAAATTACTTTTGTGGACGGAGCTGGTGAAGTGAGAGTCGGGCTCGGTAACTGTGGATTTTACATAGTGTTATAAGATATAAGATTTTGCAAAATTGCACCCAGATAAACGGTTTCCTGAAACACGTTATGTTTGATTGTCCCCTTAATATTAAAACTGATCTTCCTCACAAACATTTGGAATATTTCCAAAATAAAAAAGTTGGTAATCGTGTTACCTTGGCCCCCTGGTGTTTCGAACATGATTTGCCTTTAAATTGCTGATAAATAAATAGCGTAATAATAAAAAAATATCAGACACCCCTTTTTTTTAAAATTGACAATGACTAAAATCTACAGCATAGGATATGTGTAATTTGTGATGTTACGACAAAGCAAAATATGAACATAAAAGTGACTTCATGTGCATGAGTTCTATTTACTGTACTATTTTCAAAGAAAAATTACGTATTTTATTCGTTAACCTACCTGACGATCATTGAAGTAAAATACCTACTGCATAAATGGAACTTAAATAAAGATTACATGAGGTTGATTATGAGGTTACGCTGTCGATACCGACAGCCAAAATGAATTTTCCAGACATTGTATGACGGATGTAAGTGCTGATAGCTACACGCTATTATCAGCCTTATTTGGGAAAATTTAAAAAAATATGTTCCTAATCCTCGTCGGCTTAGCTTTGGGATCTCAGAGACTCATTCAGTCTCGTTCCTTCCCCTGTTTTTACCAGGCTACGAAAGATGAAAATTTTAAATAATTAGAGATTACAATAAATTGTTAAAGGAAATTTTGGAAGGACCACATGTGCGGAGTTAAAATATTGAAAAATCCCAGGTATCAGTAGGCATTATTCTATCAATAGATACATAATGTCTATTCATTGATAGCTTTGGTCTTATAGATCTTTCACATTCCATATCTATTATGCAGTTTTTATGCAAGTTTTCTGGGCTTTTTTATCCGAAATACTTTTGGCCTTTAATTTGCAACACTGCATTGTTGCAATATTAAGAAAAAAAAGTTGTTACGGATGAACCAAGGTAATAATTGACTGTGTCGTTCAGTAATTTTTTGTTATGTATAATTTATAGATGAGATCAATATGAACTACATGCAACTTTGGGTTGAGTGTCACTACGAATGTTTTGATCTTGAAATTCCACATTTGAACTTGAGTAATTTTAGTACATCAATAAAAATAAAAATAATTTAAGTTCCTTTCTTTCAAGAATGTACCGATTACGGTAACAATTGCATAAAAAAACGTATTATTTTATGTTTCTTTTATTTTACTTGTGAAATAGTCGCGGTAGGCCTATATCAGACTTGAAAGAGAATAAAATGACTAATTTTGTGAAAATGATTTATTTTCGAAAAATCCTATTATTGCTCTGCCAAAAGTCTTAAGATAAATAGCGTGATGCTTTTTTGTGTAAATTGATGACCGTACTGCCTACTACTCAATGGGGTGAAAATACACCTCATAATTGTATTACACGATGTTACGGGTGAGTCCAAAAATTTAAAACTTTGCTGCTCATGCCCCCTGCATGGTAGCGTTATGGTTTTTGTATATTTGTTGTATCATGTGTACGATAAGGTTCATGCAAAATTTGAACGAAATATATTCAGTAGTTTATGAGATAATTTGATATTTGTTTATAGATATAAAAGGCTCCTGCTCACCCCCTGTAACGAAAAGCGGGATAATAAGTAAAAAGTATGTTGACCGGACCTCTTGTTGATATTCTCTGAAAATTTGAATCAAATCTATCCAGTACTTTCCGAGATCTTTCCGGACATACATACAGACAAACAGACAAACAGACAAACAGACAAAAATTCTAAAAATCATATTTTCGGCATCGGTATCGTTCGTAGACCACCCTGCAATTATTCTTTTTTAAAAATATTCAATGTACAGTTTTCACTTTTCTACAATTTTATTATATGTATAGATGTTGATAGTAACTGAAACTTAGACTTATTAAAAAGAAAAGTCCATTAATTCAAGAAACACACTATTAATTTTAGCAGCACTTTTTAGAAGTCATGCCTCGTATTGCTACCCTTAAACGGCTTTCTAAGTGTTTTAGGTATGGAAAAGAAACGGCGCAACATATTTTTTTTTACATCGTGGGATTAAGTGACCGTGTTACAACTCAAGGAAAAATGTTGAAATATCACTTTTATGATTTTTATTATAAAAAACCATGTAAAATATTTAGAAGCTCATTCACACTTAAAATCATTAAGCTTTTTTGTGGGATATTAAATTATGTTTTTATCCTCGTTATTATTCATTAAATGGTTTGCTAAATTTTATAAACAGATTATTATTAGCATAGCCTCAAGCGGGATTATATCATTATATCGTGATTTTATATTCAAAATAATATTTTCCAAAAGTAATAATATATTGAGTTTCAATACTGCTACCTAGGCATACTTCTAGCCAAATGGCATTTTCACCATCGGAACAGAACGAATCACAATTATTTAAATGCTAACGACAACATATTAATCTGTAAATGCTATACATCAGACATTCACTGTACAAAACTATGCAAGCGTATATCAGAGAGTCTACTATCACCTCTCTCAGTAAGACAGAAGCAGTTGTGGAAGGGAGACACTGCTCTACATTTTGTAGAGCACTTTCTCGCTTTAGCAACTGAAACATCTAACCTTAAGAGTTTGTAGTAAGTTCTCTTATCTATACCTATCTGTCTCTGACTCCATCTATACAAAACATTTCATACGATAAATGTACTTCTTTTATTGGGCTTCCTTAACCTCAAGGAATTTCAGTTTATTTGGAAAAACCTTGTTTCCGCTGAAACAGGTCTTGGGGGAAACCGCCCAACGTGTCTCATAAATCATTGTAGAGCTCAATCAATCTCAATCCACACTTCGTCTAGTCTGAGTTTATTCGGTATCAAAATAGAATGCTAATATAAGTCCTACTTTATTGTTTTATACTGGTTTTTTGACCTAAAAACTCACAAAAATTTGAAAAAAAAGTTAGACCGTATAAAAAATCACGTGGACCATAAATTCATTGATCGACCAGAACTTCATTAATCGTAATGTATTTAAATAACAATTGGCCACATACTCAAATATAACACAATTTTAAGTTAACGTTCAGGCTTATACATAATTTAACAATTAATAATAATAACATAATTTAATTTTTACAGGTCGAGCCCTAGTATATTAGATATTGGATCTAAGGTGACCTTGAACCAATCACTTAAATTGTACTTTTGGCAACCTATAGTTCCTTCTCCTTTCTCAATATTGGCTAATTCAAATAAGAAACAATTATCTTTTTATCTTGCTACAGTTTACTCAATTGACTAGTTTCGGACCCATCTCGAATCAGGAGCTAACGCAGCAGCTTAAAGTGAAACTAGTCGAGCAATCCCGATAAATACGCGTAGGTAAACCTTTGCAACATTTATTAATAATGCATTTTGAAATAATATTTTCTACATGCGATTTCCATAAGTCTCACATTATACCTGTAATTTCAGGTTGTAAAATAGTATCAAATTAATCTTTAACAATGTTTTGAAATTAAATTTATCGTCGAAAATAGATTTCATGGCCCTGGGCTATAACAAACAATATAGCTTAACAATATTTGGTACAAGTTTGTATTACATCCCTCGTTACGTTAAGTGGGACAACAGGGGCTCCTTCTTTTTATTAGCCTCGAGCCTTGTTAAGGTTAATTAGTGTATGACGTCAAATTTAATAGATAGGTCAAATAATTTACGATTATTTGGAAACAGAAGATTTTCTGTCATTGCTTTTATTTGCTTGTAGAATACAATTTTCTTTGTAAATATTTTGAATTCGAAAGCTTTAATTTATTTTTTTAGTTGGTATTTAACAAATCTTGAAATATGCTTGCCCAATTTGTCTATGCTCTTCATGACCGAAGTAAAGAGATGAAAGATCGAGCGAGTTTGAAAACCTTCGGCATTTTTTTAAATATATAATCTCCAATTATCTACATAGTTAGGCGGAACTTCTTAAGACTTTTATAATAATTAAAAAAACTCGAAAAAAATCCTTTTCATTTACCACTTGTTATTCGAAAACGATTTCTCATTACTTAAATATTTATATACGTCATAGAAACAAACTAAAGTCTTACCAAACATTCATAACAGCTCTCTTTGAGGACCGAAATGCTGATAGTCAGAATATTATGCTACAGAAAAACTTGTCGATTCGTAGCAAAAATAGAAAATACCTTTTCGTATGCAAATTGCTTGTCTGAAGGGCAGACACCAAATTGCTAGCAAGTTTTTACAACCCAAGTTTTATGTATATTTTCATATCTTTTTATATATTTTCTATCGTTATGCTGGGTCTATGTAAATAGAAGTAAGTGATAGTTGAAAGTTATGGGACACGTTTGTTTTGAGTATTTGTTTACTTATTTCTTATTGTAGATATTGATTATTATTATATGATTATTTGTGAAGAAAACTTGCTACGACGCCGACGCGTAGCAATTCAATCGTTAACCATAATCGAGTCTCTCAAAAATATCAAACAGAAAAAGCGTCACTTATGAAAAATCTCTAACAGCAGACCGATAAATATAACAATTTATTTCACAGAAAAAATAAAGAAAAAACAAAAAACGATTGTTTTTCAGGCACTTTTAAAACGTTATAATAATGACTCTTGTTGCGCGGTTCCAAAATGTCATTTGTATGGAAAAAGAACAGACGAGAAACTCCAATACACAATGTTAATATCCATTTATTTACGGAAGATGTTACTAAGTACGTGAACATAGAGCCGGCTTTATTGAAACTTTCAGGGTTAAATTGTTTTATCAAAGTTGAAAGCAAACATGGCGTAAGAAAATCATTGTCTCTACAAACAAGGCTTCAGTTAAGTTGAACACATGCTGAATAAACAATAAAGGGAAAAACGTTCCTCCCACTCCAAAACTTATAAAACGAAGTATGTTGATAAAACAGAAAGTTTACCTATCTGAGAATAAAGTGTGATAATAAATCTAACATTGAAACTTGTGCGGTGAGTAACAGGAGTCTTGTACAAATAACGAGTATTTGCTACAAATTGATGAATGTGTTTTTTTTGGAGGAGCTCGTGGCTAAGCTATAACCGCATAAGTGATTCGATCACAGGTTAAGCTATGCTTGATGCGGTGGGTCCGTAGATGGGTGACCATCTTTGTCATAACGAGTTCCTCCGTGTTTCGGAAGGCACGTTAAATTGTGGGTCCCGGCTGTTATTCCTACATCTTTGACAGTCGTAACAGGTAGTCAGAAGCTTGAAAAAGTCTGACAGCCAGTCTAACCAAGGGGTATCGTGTTGCCCAGGTAACTGGGTTGAGGAGGTCAGATAGGCAGTCGCTCCTTGTAAAACACTGGTACTTAGCTGAAACCGGTTGGACTGGTAGCCGACCCCAACATAGTTGGGAAAAGGCTAGGCCAATGATGATGATGAATGTGTTTTTGCAACTATCGATTTTGTTGAAGTATTGTATGATGTTTGTTTCACACCATTGCTAGATTAGAATCTTGCACAGAACTCGGTGTTTTAATAAAATGGATGCTTTTAATATTAAATTAAAAGTAGTTCTGTCAGTCGATCTAAAATGATTAATCAATTTTAGAATTTCATGTGGGTTTAACTTAAACTTCTACAAACAGTTTTTGGTATTACCACTTACATATGACCAAAAGTTTTATAACTTAAAAATATTCGTACTTTGCCCAGATTAATATTTATACTCTCAATTTCTTTTGTAAACCTTCACCTACCATCCTCTTGCCGAGAAATAGCCTTCTTTGAACTAATTCGTTTATAAGAGAATTTCCAGAAATTGCAGTACACAGAGAAACTAAGAAACTATTAGTTTAAAGTTTGCATTTTAATCCTATCACTTTGTCACTGCCTTCCCGACGTTGTTTCAGATTAAAATTAACAAAGTCTCAAAATCCAATTAATTTCTAATGAAGGAATAAATTTTGCACATTGCTAGTAGTGTATCCAATTATCTTAAGCCGATGTACAAATTATATATAAACAATGTTGGCTTGATTAAGGCAGTAACGTCGTCATTTAATTATTTGTAGAGATCATTAAGCTTGAAACATAAATGAGCAATCTCTACTTTCAGATAATGTATCTTTAGACAGTGTGTGTTTTTGAACGTGATTAAAAAGTGAGGTTCAGGGTAGCATTACTTGCTAGCTACTATATGGTTATTGAACTGTTAAATGACCTTTTGTTGTCTGGTAGCGAATGCCTTAGATATTACGAAGTGTAAATAAATAAATGTTATGTGATGCCAAGAAACTAAAATATCTTTATAAAGTATACTCTCATCGAGGTCTACCAATGACACTTGAGTAGCATTTTTTCATTTGGATTCATGGATTTTTGACAACAACAGCAAACAAAAAAGAAATCGAGGGTAAACAACGGTTGAAAAGGTCAAATACTTGATAGGTTTGTCTCTTCCTCCTCTTCTTTTAACGGAACCAGTTTTAATTAACTGTTTGAAATACAAAAATAGAACTGGCTTTTCTTTAAAGGTGTTTAGTGATATTTAAAACGTTATAATTAAAGATGTGGGCGAAGATCTCATAAAATTTTCCTTGTATAGTTTTTGCTTAAGGGATTCCTGCAAAGATTATTGAAATTGACAATGTTATTTGGTATCGGTATCTTTGTATAGAAAACTTTGAATGATTAAAGAACGTAAATAATTAAACTTGTAAATCGTGTGTTTATTGAGGATGTTAAATGAAACTCAAAAAAGGTCAGATCTCTATTCTCTTCTTCTCTTTATAACTTTCTTTTAACATTGCAAGCTAAATTGAAATATACCTACTAATATTTGTAAAACATTATATTACGTGAAGTGACATTCCTTTTGAAGTATAGAGGTGTTGGGGCATGTTTACTTTGAAATAGCCTTTCTAGCTAACTAACTGAGCTTTTGAAGATTATGAGAGAGACAAGTGGATGAAGGATAGGGACTCTTTAGCCCAGCATGGATGGCAGTATTAATTCGACTATCACTCTAAATAAATAATGAACACAAAGACAAACCACAAGTGCAGCTTAATATCCAGTTATTTACTACAACTTACAAGAACCCCTCATATTTTTTATTAGTATTAAACTGAAACTTTTACACATAGTTCAAGTTTCATAATACACCCACCTACAGACTCTTGAGACGGGGCCGGAGGCAGTTTGCTAGTTCACTCGCGCTCGGAAACAATTCTAAAGACAATGTCAGACAAATGGCGTGCGAGAGAACTTGTGAATTCTGTCTTGGAGTATGAATGATACGAAGTATCATTGCGGATTCATATTATAAGGTCTTATTTGATTATTGTTTTTGTTTGTTTATCTTAAATGTGCATGTAATTGAAATTGTTAGTTAACAATTCAGCAAAGGTTTTGCGAAAATGAATTAAAAACATTTCTCAACAAAAACTCAAATAAAGCTTTCAAAAATTATGCTTGCTATAGCTTTTAGCTGAACAGACAAAAACTCAAAAATGTTTAAAAACTTTGTTTTGTGTTTGCAATTTTACATGCTTTTGTTTACTATATCCTGTCCCTTTGTTTGTATTCAAATATAAAAAAAAGAATTTGACCCTTTTTCCGGTTTTTATTCAGCTGCTATTTTGAATGCGTATGTATGTAACGAAAAAATGTTGATCCGATGCTTGAGCTAAACGATAGCCGTATAAAGACATAACCCAGCGAGTTTTGGGCTCTTTAATTAATCTTGAAAAAGACTTCGATTCTAAACGAATAAAACTCTTGTTCTAATTTACACTCAAAGGTCTTCTGAACGAATTTTTACTTTTCCTCTGAGAATTTTTGATGAATACAGATTTGACATTTTACATGAGTTTGAACTTTGAATAGGTTTGCAATAGCACTAGATTAGATCAATGGGTTGTATTGTTCATACAAGTTTCAAGGCTACTAATTTAAACTGGCATATTAAATAAGAAGAATGGTCAACAAAACGAATTTTATAATTAAATGTTTAAAAAAATAGCGCTTCTTTGCTTGAAACGAAATCAGTTATTATTTATAAGACCTAAATTGTTCTAAGACGAGGTAGTTGTCTTCCAAATATTTGATGTTGAGAAGTTGATCCTAGACAATTTCGTTTTATTCTGGTTGATGTAATGTTGGCATTATCACACTTCTATAACTGCAATAATATAGTTATGTACTTTAAGATGGCGGTATGCTCTGTATTTTTAATCTGCCAAAACAAAGTGTTCTTATAATACGAAATGTATTTTGAAACTGTTAACCCAACATTTTTAAACAAAAAATCTAACATAACAACAAAATTAATTTGTAGATATCTTTTTATGAATACAATTGCCTTATAAAAACAAAGTGGGATCGAAAAAACGGCATAATTTACCTCAAACGACCGCCAAATGACTCAAAAATGGCCGTGACTCCGCTGTTCGACTCTACTCGCGATCTATAAATAGCCAACAAATCTTAGATATTTTAGTAACAAGTTTGTGGTTGGCAATTTACATGTATGGATCGGAGTTCTATTATGCGTATATCTATTAGAGATTGTTTTATTTTTAGTAACGTCGATGTTTTGTTGTTTTATTTGCAGTTTGGACATGGACATTTTATGTTGTAGGTGTACGTAGTGAAGCGGATTCGTAATTCTTTAAATAGTCATACACAGGTATTTTTCGGGATCGCCTGACTAAGCCCAACTGAAGTTGTTGTCTTATTTTTTTCTTAGATATTTAAATCATGTGGCAATTTGTCATAGCATTCTCTTTACCTACTTTTTATTTTAGTCTAGAACAATTATCATTGAAACAAAATATTTTTAACCTGGATCTTTGGTGGTTCATATTATGGAACACCACTTTTATTTAATATTAAATTAGGGTTGGAAACGTTGATATATTCAGAATTTTAATATGATACAAATTGGCTTACAAAAGTAATTTTTTGGATAGTTTTCATCTCAACATTAAGTGCGTAAAGGAACCGCAGCTTTTTGTCGTATTTAACCTTTTCTCATGTACTGCCTTATCCAGATGCTTAAATAATTAATTAATGATTTCTGTCTGGAACTAATTGACGTCACACTTATTGCAATTTAATTCTAAAACCAAATTAAGTCATAGATTGTATCGTAATAAAAGAAATTATAATAATATGATCGTATATATTCGTAACAAAGAGCTTTAGGTTAAAGAGCACAAACACAAAAAATCCCCAATGTCTGACTTATACTACAATCCCCAAGTTATGAAAACGATGGAAGCGATGCGCCACACAATTTATAAAAATAAATTCGTGATTGACAGTTGAGATTAAAACGCTCGAAACGTTTGGAGTGAAAATGTCAAAAAATATTCCCAAAAAATAAATGTGTTCAAAAGTTTTACCCTAAAAAATTACTTCGCTCTTTTCAACTATTTTGTTACGTCAAAAAATATCATTGAGGATTCACTACTCTTTAAGTAATAATACAGCTTTTTTGGCAGAGAGAGACCACTATACGCCTTATAATGCGCTGTCTCGCTTATTTAAGAGGAGGCGGTAGGCCCCCTGACCTTTGAGCCTTCCGAGACTAATTGACAAGATGAACAGTTGGAGAAAAAAGGTTTTATTTCTGTAGGCTACTCACAGATTCCAACTGCCACTTATAATGAATCAATAATAGTTCTCCTTATTTATTGTTCAGCTTGGAGCGAAAAAGAAATGTATGTATACTACACTACCTAACTACTACTACTACTACCACCTTACTAACTTACCTTGTGTTTTTTACAGAGATTTTTAGAAGATCTGTTTTATTCCGACCAAACATTTCAAAATATCAGCGTATATTTTTGCCGTTGGTAGTGTTTAGTTTGAGAGTGATAGAAGTATAAATGCACGCCGTGTCAAACAGAGACAGCATTATTATCATTTTGCAGCTCTTTCTAAACAAAATAAGTCACATCATACTCTATCGTCCTTATAAAACTAGCCGAGAATTTATATTCAATGATATCCATGGTATATTATAGACAGCACGGTTAGCCGAGTGGTGCACTGTTCGCGACGTGTTGCATGTTGGGTCTACGAATACTTGTTCCGAGTCTGGATTTGATGTTTGCGAGTGGTTGAGGTCACCATGCCAAACCCACTGTGCGCGTCGTGTCGCGGGTTCGATCCCTACGACAAACATTTGTGTGTTCCACAAATGCTTGTTCTGAGTCTGGGTGTCTTTGTGCATGTGAGTTGTATGTTTGTAAACCCCCCGCGACACAAAGATTAATTTCCTTACAGCGGGAGTCTTTTTTTAAAGAAAAAAAAAACATAAGGATTCTTAGAGCGGGATTCGTTCTTGTCCAAAACCAATATGTGTTTGTATGTGTGTTGTTTCATCTAACTACGAATTTTGTGATACTGTAGCATTGTTACTATACGTTCGAGTAGATTACAATTCGATAACCAATCGCTGATTACGAGTGAATTCATTAGGGAATCGTGATGCAAACGTATTGACTTAGCTGTGTTCATACCAGCAAAATAGGAACAGACTGCGAATTATCCAAACATTTGGTATTAGTTTCAGGTAACACTCTGATAGATAGTGAAATAATCATTGAAACACTGCGAAATTAATTACATTCAGGGAATTGTGGCCAAATTAATGTTTTAACAATAAAGACACTTCTATTGCAAGAATACACGACGTATTATATCACTAGATAACGTAATCTCGGATAATGTTAAAGAGAAATCGACTGTATTCATCGTATCATATAGCTATTTTTGACACTGAGGATTTTTTTTAATTGCAACGTTCACGAAGCATGGCTCACTGATGTTCCGACGGGAAACTTTGGAGTCTAGAGAGCCTGCCATCAGGTCTTAAAGTAATTTCATTGTAATTGTGGAAACGTGACACCGCACTAATTGGTATAGAGCAGCATTTCTACACAACTGTTATAATTAATTTAAGACGTTGCCGTTATACCCTTTAATCGTATTTTAAGATCGGATTTTTTTTTAAATATAGCCTTTTTTTATAGTAACTATCGTGAGAATGATTCATTACTAAATGATGTAATGGTTTACTGACGCGTATTTATCGGGGTAGCCCGACTAGTTTCGGACCCAACCGGAGTCCTTAATCATGATCAGACGCGCCGCGTCAGCTACTAAACTAGTCGGGCTACCCCGATAAATACACGTGAGTAAACCGTTACATCATTTAATAATAACCTTTTTTGTTAAATAAAACCTATACCAACACATTTCAATAACACTAAATAATTGTTATAGAAAAATTACTCTCATTTTCCAGTGTTTTTTCGTAATCAATAAAATACACAATCAAGCACAACTGAAGTACGAACAAAAAAACAACTCTCGACGAAAAAAAAACAACCTTAAAGCCCGTTGCTAAGCAACCTTTTGTAAACCAACTTCACACAAGTTGTATACATGTTACTAAGGACTTCAGACGACCCTTTTACGGTCGCTTACTTGAACAATAGCGCTCCAATCTATACCACATCAAGCAGTTTTTATAGAGAGCCCTTGAGTGATACTGAGTTATAGACCCTTAGTCTTGTTTATGTTACTTTAAAACTAAGAATATTGGTTAATCTTAGATTTTACCAATAGGTTATTTTTGAAGGGTGTGCTATGCCACGCTAGAGGAGTTTAAATTAAACCATACAAAGGGAAAAATAATATATAAGTATAGTTTACCTTATAGAATATTACATGCTACTTTTTATCAATGACGGTTTGTAGAATGTTAGATAATAACCAATGATTTAATAAAAATAAATATGTTGGACTATTACCAATCACACATGTTATAGTTAGAACCGATACTATTAACATCCTAAGGCGTGCAGAGAGTAGCAGACTCACTCTATGTTGTAAACGAATACCTTTTTCACATTTTCGTTAAATGTATGTAATAGGTTTCCATACCCATTATTTTTTTACGGAAGAAAATTGTCGCAAAAACTTATTTTCACCAGGCTTTTGAGACAAATCCGACCAATGGAATTATAGAAAAAACTTGGAAGAAAGATAGAGAACTGTCCAGAATTTAACCCTTACCAATTGGTAAATCTTAAGTTTTCCCAGAAAGGCAAAGGATTTTCCGTAGCGCAGGTTTTACAGTAACATAGATATAGGTCTCAAGAATATCAAGAGTTGAGCGCCTCAATCAGATACAGACTAGGGTTTTATGTACTTAGAGTATATCTGTCAATACTATCAACTTTAGAAAGGAAACTGCGATAATAATGTAGAAGTAAGAAGATCTGTGATGATCTGTCTAATCTGATCTATGATGTCTAAGATTGTGTGACAGTTGTGACGTTTTCTTGTGTGAATGGTATTTAGGAATGAAAAGCATTATAATAACAAAAATAAAAAAGGCTCCCGTAGTAGCGAATTTAATCCTTGGGTCAGGATTTCACTAACTTTAAAATCACATGTACAAAGACACCCAGACTCGGAAGAAGGCTAAGACATTTCTTGCGCCGGGGTTGTGGCGTGGTGATCTTTTCTCTTTAATCCCTGCAGTCTATTCGTTCTTACCGAACTGGTCCTTCGCGGGCTTATGAAAAAAACAAATGAATAGCAGACTTTTGCTCATCAGAAGGACACACCAGACTTTTAATTATGCCAGTGGCATTTAAAATGCCTGGCATCAAGGACATAAGGTCGAGAATCATTTGAATAAATTTCATTTCCATGAAAACTTTTCCACTATTTTCGTTTCGTATTATTTTACCAATGTGTATCAGATGACTATCAAATCGTTTTTTGTTTTGTTAGATTCCAATGAAATTTAACATTGAGAATAATTTTACTGGAATGAGTAGGAGGTGCAGTAGGTAAGGTCGAGTTAGTTGAATTGTAATTCATCGGAAAAAATCACTTTCATAAAAAAGGAAAATCGCTTATCAGTAAACTAGAAAACTATCCACCTCGTTTTTTGTTGTTTTTTGTGAGAAATATAATTTTCTACGAATTCAATCAATCATTTGGGACATATTGAGGTTATGTACACATATGTACAAAATTGGTTCACCGCAAAGATTTAATTAAAAAATCCGAATCTCTTTTAAATGGAAGCGAAATTTCAGTAAAGTTATTTATCTGATTCGATACCATTTAAAAATATTTTATTTACGCTCTTAAAATAATTAAAAGCGTGTACATTTTCAATAAAACTGTCCATTATGGTATGAAACCGGTCATGGGAACCGGGGCACGTCTGTTCTCTATACGAGAAATATCTTGTTTATTGTTTCCACATGTTTTACGCAAAACGGCGTTTTCACAAGTTATGTTGTTTATTTTCGTTCGAATATTTACAGTACTTGAAGGCAGATTAATAGGTTTTGTAGTCAATAGTGTGTTTACACGAGAGTAAGTACCTAAATTAAAGCATTCTGAATTAACGTGCCTGTGTACAATAGTTGATTGATTTATATCTTCAAGATCAAGGATGCATTGAAAAATTATTAGATAAATCTAATTATACATTTAAAACGGTTTACTAAGGTATATTTGTCGGGATTGCCCAACTAGTTTCGGATCAAACCATAGTCTTAAATAATGAGCTGACGCATGCATATATATGCATTTTAGACTGTCATAAACTTAAAACGAAGATTTTTTTATTCTGCCTAAGAAAAATATCTTCCATTCAATTCTATTTCTAAAGGTATTTTACCATTTAACTTGCGTACGTTGTAAACAATGAATTATATTCGAGAACATAGACAGACAGGTTCCATCCATCAATCTCCACTCTGTGAAAATTGTAGCGATGGAGAAGAAAGATCGAGACAATGTTTCGCATGCATTTTTAAGTATTAGGATTATACGCTTAAACAAAGAAGATTTTTGTATGTATACGTTAAATAAATAACCTTAAAGCGAAATATTGTTTTCTGATAGTATGAAGAAGTGAACAATTATTTTTTAAATTACTTTCTCGAGGTTGAATGACACGTATTAAGATTCTGTCTTCCACCACGCCTTAAACTAATATTAGTCTAGATGTGGAAGCGGGACAGTGCATTATACTTTATAGAGCGACGTCTCTCTTTTACAATAAGTAATATTACTTCAAAAAAAGGTAGCATGTACTCTGAAACGGAATTAAATAGGAAGACAAGTAAAAGGATAAAAACCCGAATAAGTCTTGCGAATAAAACCTTCAAATCTTTATCTCACAAAAGAAGACCACAATGAGCTTAACGGAGCTTAAATCTTAACACCCTGTGTTACTATCAGTATCTAGGAAGCTTTGTAACGCAAACAGATTAAAACACAGCAATAGGTGAATGAATATTAAATTTAAATATGGATGTATTAATCAAATCACTCGTATTAATTACCTGCCATTAAATAAGGATAATATTGACATATGCTCGTACCGAGCCTTGGTGGAATAGGGGTATATCACTGGAATTGTATCAAAGTCGTTGGAGTTGCAGGATCAAACCAAAAATAAAATACCTATATTTTAAGTATCGAAGTATAATTTCCTTAAGAATCTTAATATTTTACTTGTTTTTTATCCAAAAAGCATAATGACAAAAGCTTTAGTACCTTACTAGGTTAAAACAACAGAATCTTGTAAAGTTCACAGTCACCCAATATAATCGGACTTAACAAACAAACTACTGGGAAATATAAAGAGGATCAAAGGGAAAGCTTCGGAGGAAAACTGGTCCTGTCAAAAGCCGGGATTAATACCGTAACAGGAAAAGTAGATAACAACCTGTGACTATAACATCTCTTGACGTAATACGTTATGCTTTATTCACATGAGCAACTTTGAGTCATATTGCAAAAGTATTTTCGAGAAATTTTTAGAACGAAGAAGATTTTATATAAACAAATAGGAGTGTATTTTACTCGTTAAAAGGAAACCGCAATTTTCTTAAAAAGTATAAGAATTAAAATGATCAAAATCATGCTTACAGAAAGCGCATTTTATGCCCATTAAGACGAATGCAAATTTATCAATTAATTAAGATATGTCTGCGTACTTGTACCGCTGTTCTACTTGCCATTAGCCTATACAGGCTTTCTCACACGTGCTCAGTTTCTATTTTTTACGACGTCATGATAACGAAGATTCAAAGCATCCGTATGCCTTACGTCTTTATGTGTCGTAGGCAACATTACCAAATAATGTCAAATTTGTTTTTTTGCTGCAATAAGATAAGTACAGTTAGTAGGCCGTGTAAAAGCACTGTTATGATCATAAAGAGTCACGTTACAGGTGAGAAAAAATAAAGACGATGAAATCCAGTCTTGCTTAACCAGGATTCCAAATTTTATTTAGGTGTACCAGAATTTATTTTGCCTTTTTAGCCTGAAGCTACGAGTTAAGCCCTAGAAATAGGATTTACTGCGTAGCTTGTTTTATTAGTGAGATTTACAAGTAGCCTGGATGAAAAACTATGGTTTAACTACAAATTGTTATACGCAGAGGCAAGGCAAGAAACGATTTTGAAGAAACCCCCCACGACACAAAGATTTTTTTTTAAGAAAAATCTCTTCTATTCTAGTCTTTCAAATGATTTTCAATGAGTTTTCTAATTCAAAAATATTATCATTAATTTAATTTTTTTGAAATACTAAACGAAACTTGAAATAGGATACGGAAATCCTTTTTTACGACTCAAAATTCATTTATGTTCCATATCGTTGATCAAATTGGCAATCAAACATTTAGATCGGGTAAATAAACTGTAATTTGTCATGGCTTTAAAAATAAAAATAAAAGCGAAAAAAACCGTGTGCAGCCAGTTTTAATGTTATTGGAATGAATTTGAAATGCAAGTTCGTGTACACTGAAGAACAAAAAAAACTTCCGACCTTTTTTAAACGGTGGGCAATTTAACGCGCGAATATTTAAAAACAAACGCGGATTCCAATATTGAAAGCAGTTTTAAAATATAGGAAACTTCGATAAGCGATACTGGTGTGATTTCTTTGTACATAAATATTAGGGATTTTAAACTTTCAGGTGAATTTAAAGTGGGTATTATGCAGGTAAAAAATTGCCCGATTTTTTTACTTGCTTTTTATTTTTTGCCTGTAAGGATAGTTTTAAGTTGGTTATAATAAATAAATAATAAATAATATCAATATACTTGTGCTACGGATCAAACTACAGCACTCATAGTAAAAACCAAATTGAATCATTTTATAGCAAAAGTCCTATGATCACCTTCCATCCCCAGAATCAGATCAATTCTGTGTAAATATAATATTCTATTGTCACCCAACATATATACGCCTGAAAAGTCAATCGAAAACCTGAAAATAATATGAATTGAATCTAGCTAGTTTCGTTTCAAAGAAAGCTTGGTTAAGTGAAGAGAAAAACTTGTGAAAATAATGATCAAACCTGACATCATAAAAAAATTCTAGACAGCAAGTTATCAAATAGATGCATCATTAAAAAACACCTGAACTTTTCAAGGCTATCCTCACACTGTCACATTATTTTTAATACGTCTTATTCAAGTATAAGTGGGATGGTTACTGATACTGGCTGGCTACCATTTGCCTTATTGGGTAATATAACCAAGCACTTAGCAATCTTAACGGCCATCTTAATGTATTTCGTAATGCTCGTTAATACAGCTACACTTCTATAGATATAAATCTGAACCAGTAACGGATACATTGAATCCTGAAATAATTTGTATTTAATGGGGTAGTCAGTTTAATTGAAGATTCGAGTATTATTGTTGAGCAAACTGTGAAATTCAGGCTTTAAGGATATCATATTTGGTTTTACTACTGGTAATGAACACAGAAAGAGGAAAAGCAGATCTCTGCAATGGGAAATTAAGGACAATAATGTTTATGTAATACGTCAATTCTAAAGTTAATTTTTCTGGATCTCAGCATAAATTAGTCTTACTAAGGAAATGAGAAATAATTCTAATGGACTGGTGTTTCATTTTATAACGTGCTAAAATAAAAATATTAAAGATAAGCTTTTTAGAATCGCCGCTTACAGATTCAATTATGCGTCAAAACGAATCAAAGAAGTCCGAACTAAAAAGGGTTGTACAGTTTTATAGCAGAGCTTTTCCACTTTGCAACGCCAGCACTAAGTCAGCGCTTAGTCATCATAATATTTCATTATCATGAAACATTTATAATGATATGAATGTAACATTTTAGGTCAGTCGGAAACCGGGGTCTAGATCAAATTTTACTGACACGATTTGATGACAAATAAGTCAAAGTAAAAGAAGACAGTAAATAAAATGCTTGTAACGGAAAAAAAATTGCCAATTCATAACAGAAGACTGCAACTGAGAATTTCTTGATAACGTACCGACGAAAGACGAAAAATTCCATTAACAATGTGTAGAATGCCCTCATAAAAATAAAACGCCAGACGCGCAGACGCAGAGATATAAAAAAAATATTTAACGGAATATTTTCAGTTACTTTCGGGAGCTCATAAAATCAAACGTCAGTTATCTACATCATAAAAGATAACGGAATCTGTTAAAGGTATCCCTCAGTGCACATCAGCAGAATATCTTTTATTCTTGGAAAATTAGAAGAATTTTTGGAAATGTTGAAGTCTGCCGTCTCATTTAGGTGTGGAAGGAAGAAGATATATAATGTACATGGTCTCGTTTTCACAACGGCAATATTATTAGTCTAAGAGGGAGATAGTGTTAACTTACATGTATGTAATGCACTTAGCGAATTAAATGTGACAACAAAATTCATCATTGGCCTAGCCTTTTCCCAACTATGTTGGGGTCGACTACCAGTCTAACCGGTTTCAGCTGAGTACCAGTGTTTTACAAGGAGCGACTGCTTATCTGACCTCCTCAACCCAGTTATCTGGGCAACACGATACCCCATGGTTAGACTGGTTGTCCTGGCTGTAAACTATACGTGTACCAAGTTTCGTCAAAATCCCTTCAGTGGTTTTTGCGTGAAAGAGGAACAACCGTTCATACATTCGTACTTACAATCTTTCGCGTTTACAAAAAGTAGGAAGTCGGATTTTCCCGTCCACATGCCGCCCATGATTTCATTCATTTCCTACGACCGGGCATAATACGTTACCGCTCGTAATTCCTGCCAAGCTTTCATGTGGTTTCGTCCGGTTAAACTGAGTAATTTCTGAACGAAACGTGCAGAAACTTTCTTAGCCTTCACAGATAAATTCGTCAGAGTTTATGACTGTTGTTATTGTGTTTGAAATCAGATGCAGTTGGATAATGTTATGGGACTAGATTAAAGAAAATAATTATTTTTACTGTAACTTTTTTAGGTTTTATACTTTAAAGATGCAAATAGTCGGATAATCTCGATAAATACAAGTGAGGAAATCGTTACTTAAAAAGTATTATGATTGATCATATTCGGCAATAAAGGAACAGAATCTTGTCCTGAAAAATATACTACTTCACTATTCCAGGATTCATTTTCCATGAAATGAGCCCAAGTTTAAGGTAATCTGATTAATTTAATATTCTTCAATTTAACATTGAATCCACAGTTTGCTCGCTTGATTTTAACACATACACTGCCCAAGTGCATGTTTGACTTACGCATTCACAGTCCCGTACCCTTAGGTATGTATTAAGATTTGTCTTTTTTTCTTTTGTTGTAAGAGAAATACATTATCTCTGAATATTTCAACTATCTAATCATCATGTTTCATGAGATACAGCTTGATGACACGACGGAATCTTTATAATAGAGTCGCGTTTACCCTTAATTTCCAGAACGCTTAAAAAACTTATAGTTTCAACTTAACTTGATTTTACTTAATATAAAATCTTTTCGTCGTATTTTCATTTAATATTGGACGCCATGTCTATTATTTTTCCATTATCTTAAGATTCTCTTTTTGCATTGAGTTGCGACCACGTCGCAAGACAAAACACTTAAAATATATTTGAACACTTAAATAAACTAAATCTTTTGCTTTGTATAAATATTTGACTTCGTTTAATGTTTTTGGGGCTTAATGATATTGAACGTTTTATGCTAGACAAAATCCATCACGTGTTTTTGCAGTTTTATTTAAATTTTTGAAATGTTCTCCTTTATATACCGTTTTCACGACGTCAAACTTAATTTCGTTTTAGGGTTTCGTATTCAAACGGTAAAAACGGAATCCTATTACCAAGATCGTCCATCCATCGCTCCGTCTGATACCATTCTACATCTCACGAATGATGGTAGCTATAAAAGGTGGTAATATCCTGATAAAAAATATGGTGCATTTTAAATAATGCAACATAATATATACGGCGGTACTTAGCTTTTGAAGGAACAGTAGTTATTATAATTTTGTATCGCACATAAATCATGTTATGACTATTTATCTTATCAAGTGTCAAGCTTAATCTACCGTAAATATAACTTTTTATTAAAAGTACAAGGACAGTGTATTGTTGCACATAAACTGCCGATATGGTACCAATTTTTATTATACTTGCAAAATATTTTCCTCTCATTGAAAGTGTTTTGTTAAAGAAATTAAGTTTTTTTATTTAAGCCGCTAAAAGAATCAGTTATTGTTTTTTTTAAATTTTTTTTTTGCGACTGCATGCTTTATAATTTCGTACCCTACTACACGTCACAATCTTGCTTGCTCAGTTGGGCTTGCCTGAGAACCAACTTGTATACCACAGCACAATAGGGATGAAGACAATTTTTTTTTGCAGTGTCCGTCATGTAGTTTTTTTGTATAAGTAATAATGGATACGTATTTTTTTTGTCCTGCCAACATAAATTGACCAAATTACAGTGAATGAAACTTACGCTTGACGTCACGATTGAGTATAAATTTTACTCTATCGTTGCGTCACAAGCCTCCTCTCCTAAACTTTAAAGCAGTTAATCTTTGTCAATTCTAGTTTTTCTGAAAAAGGAAAAAATACGTGTCTCATACTTTTCAATTATCTAACTGAGGGACTAATGTGATTTTTTCTTTTTATACCTCGTCATCATCCCTATTATGTGGTTTATTTTATTTATTGAAAATTCTTAAACAAAACGTGAGTTTCCTACAAAATCATTTTACTGGTTTGATTGTGAGTGTGTTGTCCTTTTTGTGTATCCATTGAGGCTATTTAGTTAAGTATATCGCAGATAGGTTTTCACTATAGTTAAAATTACATAAATAATGTAGCTTAAATATAATATTATATACTTACAACTAATATAATTATGTCAATTTTATACAAAAGATCATTTTAAACATCTAACATGAAATAATTTTTGAGTATTCATTCCATTTTACCGTTTTACGAACTTGCACAAGCACAGCGTTAATTGTACAATCCCAGGCAAGAAGCAAAACTGTCATCTTACAAGCACGTGCACCCATAAATAGCACTTAGTGTTGAAATTAACTACAAAGAGACCATTTAAAGTAATATAACTCATGTTTATGGAGTTAAGATCTAACACGATCAAGTGCGACATGATTTACAATAATGTATTAATTTGCAAGATTAATTCAAATGGTCATGTAAATACAAATGACATTATTTACATAAATACTTCCAGAGTAGCACCGACTAGTGATTCAATTGTGGATAATACGGTTTCTTGAAATAAGATTGTAATTGTGGATGAGATATGCCGTCTAGCATTTTCCCATGTTTTTGGCTTTATTTCTAGTTGTTGTAATTATGTTTAAAAGGCAGACTTTCAACTCGCGAGAAATTTTTGATATTTCGAGTAGCAATAAGTTTTTATAATTCGTAACTACCATCGGTATATAAGACATGCCTAATAGTTTCTTGATAAAGGCGGTAAAAAAAATATCTCAAAACCGTCTACCTAAAATGTCAGACATATTTTCTCCCGTCGTAAAAGCAACTTTAAGACCTATACGAAAGGTTGATTATCACTACTAACGTTCTATTGAAAACAATTTTGACAGTTAGTTTTCTTCAGAGCTGTGTTTACAATAATTGAAAATGTTAGTTTGAAAAAGACATGAAAGATAAGCCTTAAGTCTTAGGCGTGTTAGAATATATCAAACATTTCTCCGTCTCACAAGTGGTTAAGAGTCTTCTTCTACTTAAGTGCCTTTATTCAGAAGTAATTTTATTTCAACTGTAAAAGAGAGACAGCGCTGTACAAGTCTTAATTCTCTCTTTTCCACAACTACATTTAATACAAATAAACAAGGAAGTAAGAAACATTAGTCGTTCAAGACTTGTTTGTTATTATTATTCTTACCTCGTAATTGTAGTAAATATATATTGAAACTAGCTCTTCCCCGCGGCTTCGGTTAGAAGATATAAGTTATGATTTATACCTGCCCTGTTTTTTCCACATTTTCCATTGTATCTTCGCTCCTATTAGTCGCAGCGTGATGGTATATAGGCCTGTAACCTTCCTCGATGAATGGTCTATTCAACACAAAAATTTGGACCAGTAGTTTCTGAGTTTAGCGCGTTCAAACAAACAAATTCTACAGCTTTATATATTAGTATAGATATAGATTAGATTGACGGCGGTCTCCAACGTGCTCCGAGTACCGATGTATTAGATTATGATACCGTGAGCTTATTAGGTTAGCTCTACTTCATATCTCAATGTCGCAGTTAGATCTGTCACAATTATACTTTGTGATATTCTGCTGTTGTTTTGGTATAAGAATTGCGATTTCCGTCGTCTTTTTTGGGTTTGCTCACAACGTAATCTAATTTTATTACTTGCTCGAAAGGGTAACAAACATACTCAGAAGTTTTAAAATTTGTAACATGGTATTATTTATACTAACATATAAAGTGGTTTCTTAGGTTTACGCGAATATTAGACATTGAAATGAAACTACTTTTACGGATTTTATCGTGGTTTAATTTTAGATTTTAGTTCCCGACGTTTCGAAACCTTTGCAGGTATCATGGTCACGGGCAGTCTGCCCGTGACCATGATGAAAAGTACTAACATATAAAGCTGAAGAGTTTGTTTTTTTGTTTGAACGTGCTAATCTCAGGAACTACTGGTTCAAATTGAAAAAATATTTTTGTGTTGAATAGACCATTCGTCGAGGAAGGTTTTAGGCTATATACCATCACGCTGCGAAAAATATGAGCGAAGAAAAAAAAACCATAACTTATATCTTCTAACCACGCGGACGAAGTCGCGGGCAACAGCTAGTAGGTACAAAAATTTAAACAAATGTAAGCACAAGATTAGTTGTATTAAATAACCTTGTATCAACCATGATGATTTCTAAAAGCGATATAGTTAATACCACATATCCTTAGATTACGGTTCGAAATCCGTGCAAAGCAAAGATCAGTCTGCGTTCAGCTTTTGAAGTAACCACATCAAATAGGTGCTTAGAAGATTATTTATGTTTTGGTTAAACGATTAATGTGGTTACCGCCTTGATGTTCTTAGACCTCTTGATACGCTTTTAATATAAGGAGGTGGATCAAAATACAGTTTAAACTTGATCGACAAAGGAGAAAAAATATCAAACGATTAAAAAAATAAAAACCACGTTTTTAAATTTCATTCCATTCAAATTTTTATCAACATCGGTCCAGCCGTTTTTATAGTTGTTAATTGCTTTGTCATCGGGTTTCAAGCAACCCTAAAAAATTCAGCCTGCTAGCTTATGGAGAAGTGCCTCAAAATTGGGTTACAAAAATCCAGCAGGAACGACAAACAAACAAACAAACACTGAGTGTATATAAACGTGGGAAAAATAGATGTAATATATGAGATAGATAAATATTAAATATTAAATTATAGTCCTAAACAAAAATGTAATTACAAAAAAAATGTTTTACGGATTTAGAACTTAATGTTGTTTTCTTGTTCAGAAATAATGTTTAAAATTAGGGCTTTGTTTAAGAAATGTCTGGTACAAAATTAAATAAAAACGTTAGTATAGCAATGGCTCAATGAATACAACCCGAAATAGTTGTTGGCGATCATGAAATTTATTTTTTAAACGGTTACTTTTTCATATACCTACCTCCCTAAATCCTAGGCACATAAGTTTTTGCATCTGATACCTACTTAAAGATAACATAATCGTTTTATGTTTTTAAATAAATAAATACATATTTGAGATATTTCTTGAACCAGAATTATGCAGGATTTTTTTAATTTAAGGTTAAGTAAAGATGATCCAAACGCATACCGTGTAGGCTGGTACCAAGTGACCAAGGTTTACCAATCATGGAAGGATTCTGGGGAGTCTTTTACCCAGCAGTGGGACAGGCTAGATAAATAGCTTACCTCATATCCATACAAACTACATATTACGAAAGGTTCAATTCGATCTATTATATTCGCCTTAAACATGTATCTAACACCTAGTTATCTACAGTCGCTTTTGGTTATCAACACGTGGTTGGTCGACGTGGCATGTGATATTAGACTATCATTAGAGCCTGTCAATAACACTGCCTCAGACAAAGGCTCTGCACATCACCACTCAATGCATAATGAACGTTGGTACGTCTAAGACTGGTGCCCTAATAGTGTGAGGTATTATCTCTACCGCCCTTAGGTGACAAGTGCAATTATTGCTTAGTGTGAACTGTTGTTAATCGTTTTTTGTTAAACCCTGATAAAAGGCGGGTGTTATAACTTTGAAGTGTCTGTCTGTCTTTCTGTGGTATCTTAGGTCCCGAAGGAGTTGAGCAATTTGTGTCTTTTTGGACCTGGTTGATAAAAATCGGTCGAGCTATTTAAAAATGATGGTTGTGAGGGTAATTTCTGTTTTTTTTTAATTGAAGTTTGTCATAAAAAAGCATTGAAAATAAAAGTTTTTCTTAGTGTCTGACTAGATGGCGCTAATTATTATTACTTTAAGTGGAGGTGCAAGGCCCTGTGCTCTAAATACACGGATTTTGCGATACAAGAAACCTTACAGAATAATTTACTTTATCGACAAAGTTCTTAAATATTTGAATTATTTTATTAAACTGCATTCACTTTGGTTGCAGTTGCTTTTTTTGTTCTACTTACTGTAATTCAATTTCATGAAATAATATCTTTGTTACTGGCGTGCTAATAATGCCTTCTTTTTCAACTACATTTCTGTCGGCAGCGAAGTGGTTTTCTAAGAAAAAACATTGATATTATGAATATTATAACTATGCAACTACCCGTGTTTTGTGAAAATCGTTTTCCAGAAAATTAAGACCATTTTAATCTCGCGTATTTACCGGGATCGCCCGACTAGTTTCGGGCCTCCGTCAAATTTCATTTAGAGTAAAATTTTCTAAAAAACGGTAGCTGTCGACGTTTTATTACTGGTAAAAGAAAAGGTCGCAAAAAGATGTAGTTTTCATTATTATAACAACGGTATAACAGTCAATAATACATTTTTACGAACAACTTGTCATTGTTTCGAAACCATTACCGGGTAGCTTCCAGTAATAAACGGGAACCGTTTGGCAACTCGCCAATGGCCGCTGAACCCGACTTGTGACGGTTTTAAACGAGATCACAATTAGTCGTTAGAACGGTGATAACATTTATTTACTCGCGAGCAATATACTGAAGGTGGTGTGACGATCTAGTCAAATACGCGGGGCGCACGTGGCCGGAACTTGCACAAAATAGAGAAGTGTGGAAGAGTAAGGCCTTTGCCCAGCAGTGGGATCTAAAGCAGGCTACATAAAAAAAATATACTGATAAGGTTACAAGTCAATTTTTAAAAATATAAAATTTATATTTCACTTTACTTACCTACTTAGATCTTTTACATATAAAATGTATACAATGGCGAACGTAAAAGATTTAATAAAATAGTACAATGGCAAGTTTTTAAATACCTAGATAACTAACATTATTAAGTTTTTATGTATGGATGTTTGTTCCTTTTACACAGATAGTTTATACAACTAGTATAATCATAAAATAGAGGAGTTTTCGATGATTCGATACTTAGTCAAGAAAACATATCGATATACACGGGTTAAGTAATTAATATATTCCAAGGACGACTATGTTAAGAAAATTGTATAAACCAAAATGTAACAGGATTGTTGGTCTTGACGTAGACCCTTCGGGGGTCCAAAACTTTGCTATAACAGCGTTCTATACCAGCTGTTGTCAAAATATTAGACAGCGAGACTGTAGACAAATTGATTACATTATATCGCCCTCCAGGGTCGAACTATCAATATTGTGATTTTTCTTTTTTATATAATAAAGAGCCTGCGACTTCGGCCGTGTGGTTATAAATATGTAATCATTATTAGGAAATCTTATAACCTAAATAATGCATATTTAGTAGGTCTGAGAATCGGCTTCTATCCATATTTCATACCGTTTCGATAGCGATTTTTTACCATAAATTCCCTAGAAATAATTTAAAGGCAAAACAACGCCTATATATATACTGCCTATATATATATACGCCAGATACTATACTGTATTTTTCTGTTTTGGTATTTAGATCTTTTAGCGAAGTAAACAAAAAGTAAAGAAAATAAATTAAACCAATTTTGTATTTCCAAACAATAATAGTGACACATGACGTTTTTTCACTCAAATATCAATTAAAATGCATCGAACAATTCAAACCTCATCTCATTGTCCGCTTGTATTTCCACAACCTCATAATTAAATATATTATAAGCCAGTATAATTTTATAAGCCAACTACCCTATACTGTTTAGGTACTCTACGATAGAAAGCGATTCGGGATGTTGTTGGTTTTTCTCTAGCAGCGAGAGCATTTACGAATAGGTGAAGGGTAAGCAGGTGGCTGCGTGTTGTCTTTTTTACTTTTAATTATTTTTTATTTTCTAGCCTGATTTGTTTTTTTTTATTAAATTTTGATTATAATATAAGTTTATAGATATATAAGTTGTTGACTGCACTTCGATGAATTAATTAAAATGATTCAATTATGACCTTTGATATTGAATTTAATATTAACATTCTGATTTCCGCGAAGGCGATGTTTGGTAGTTGACCAATTACAAACAGAAAGAGCCAAATTACATTATTGACAGACATGCTTTCTGAATTATTATAAAGAATTTAATAAAACGTCATATTTAATATTAAAGCAATGCGATGCCAATGCTGGGGAGATTGCAGGATGTGTTTAAATTTAAAAGATATCTATAAAAAGTAAATAAAATTACGCCAATTATATTTCTGGGAAAGATTTTTTTTTTCGAATTATTTTTATACAGACCTTTCTTCTAAAATATTTAATTATTAAATAATCGTTTTTCAATTGGTAAATGAAAGCATTTCTGCGAGAAGAAAGTCAATCCCAAAAAAAATGGGAATTGGAATTCAAATTCAATAAAAAAATCAATTTATTACAACTCGCCCAATTCAATGACTTTATTTTTATAACGCGACTAAGCTTTTGTAAAACATTGTAACGTAGGCAATTCAGCTAAAACCGCAGTCGAGTTACAATCAATATTTCCACAAACTGTAGATCGGTTTAGATCAAAATGTGCGGATGCATAGTTTGTCTTGTCTGCGTAGTTCCAAAGTTAAACCCGAAGCGTTCTCAAATTAAACAGGAATCAATAATCCAATAAGTATTTTCTTGCTATTCAAGCAATGTTTAAAAATAAACTCTTAAAGATTTAACAAATTAAGTTAGAGAATTAACAAGAATTAACTTTTCAATTTTACTGTGGATTTACCCAATAGTTGATGCACATTGCAATGGCACGTTTTACAATATTTTTATTAGTTTTGTTGGCCCAATCAAAGTTTCATCACATTTTAATCAATGTTTTCTGAAAATATTGCATTATTTTAACGCTTTCCTTTATTTATTCTCTGGTCATTTTTTTTATCCAGTCATTTCTATTTTGTTTTCCTATACTGACTCAATATTTGGGCAAGGGGTTTCCCCGTGGACTTTCATCTCTATGTGCCTAAATGCGTGTAGTAATTTTGAAGTTCACCATTGCTTGTATACATATGTAAGAATTTCTAAATCCCGAAACTGATTTTCATAACAAGACATCGGCAGAATACTATCCCCAGTTCGATGGACCTTAAAACGTGACTCGTACCGTTTGCCGTGGCACAATTTGGAGAGACCTATGTCCAGCAGTGGACTAGACTTAGCTGAGTAGAGTGATTCTATTTATACGGCTGTAATGAATGATTGAAGGAAGGAAAAAAGGAGCAATGGAAGAGCATGAAGGATGGATGTGCTTTGTAAAGCTATTTTCCAATTTTCGCGTGGGCACAAGTCAATGATCTTGTATTAGAATATATTAACGGTTGTAAAAAGAAATAATGTCGCAGTAAAAGTTCAAGCAACTCGAGGTTTAATATGATAAATCATTTATTAAGAGTTGATTACATCAAAAGTCAGTTATACTTCGTCAATTAGTAAGGGATCTAATTAATTGGCGGTCTCTGTAAGTTTCTTGTTTGTTTGCTAAATAACTTTAGTATTCGTCCACCACATATTCTGCCAAGTCAGTATTTATTTAATCAATTCAATTGATTTATTTCAATATTCGAATTGAGTTTAGTTTCCAAGAATCGATTACGAGTTTGCATTAGTTTATACTTTTAATACAATTATATCGATAAAAATATTGACTTGTGAATGAACAATAATTTTATTAATTACATAAATATATTATATGGGTCATCTTGCGATCGAATATATTCTTACCCAGTGCCACCATTTTTATGTGATTGACTGTTTAATATCACAATCTTCCAAAAATAATTAAATATAAGCCGAATTGCTGACGTACTAGTCTAACATTAAAATGCAGTTGTGGAAAAGAGACGGTAAATTACACTACATATAGCGGCATCCCTTTTCCACATGAGGTGGTGTTGGGGCCTTCAGTTTATGACAAATCTCAACAAAGTTCACATATGTACATAAAAAGCGACGCGTGAATGTCATATGTTTCCGACGTTGGGTCTGCCACAAAGTGCCCCTATTACTATTGCATAAGTTTTACTACCTGCTTGCTTTGTAACCGAGATACATTGTTTAGGTCTTAAAAGACGCTAATACACGACTTAGAAATGTGTTTTTGAGGTCATTTTATATGGAGTTTCCACGTCGATTATTTTCTTTACATAAACTTTTACATTCTGAATATCAAAGCTCAATCAACCAAACTTGCACATAGTTCGCTTATAATACAAAATTAACTAAATTGTCATCGCACAATCCGTTCAGAAGCTATGATTCTACGAACAGAGAATCAAGTCAAACTTATAATACCTGTCCTTATTGCATCAGGAATTAAAATCGAATATGTACAAAATTAACCATATACCACCTAAACACTTGCAATAAATATACTATGCTTTATAAATTATGTTACTATGATAAACCAACCTAATCGCATAGTAATGTAGCATTATTGTATGGAATCCGACATAACAGGAAGTTACTAATTAGAGTTAATTATAGAGTTATTTATTTTTAGACGACCCGGTATCATGCATGGTAACGGAGAACTTGACACATTTCCACCAGGACGTGATAGGAGCTCAATGCAATTTGATCGTTATATGTATGGCAGAATGTTAATATTTTAAGAGATTCTTAATGAAAGAATGGCTTATTTACGAGTAGTTTTTGGAATCGCAAGACCAGTTTCATACTCAAACGGAGTCCTTAATTGTGATCTGACGCATCGCATGTGTTTTATAGGTTGTATCATTTTATAACTGTCTGACGTTGATATAAATCGGAATGATATTATATAATTATATTCATTTCAAGGGTTCCTAAACCAAAAGAGAAAAAATACGTTATTACTAAAACCCCCTTTCAAAAATCTCTGCTTTTCGATATTTGTCGATTTATTATTTTGAACATGTATCTACAAAAATATAATTTTACACAGTGCAACATTTTGATAGCTGATACTTGCGAGAATATTGTAACATGACTTGAACTCTGTACAATAAGTTACGTAACACCCTGCATAGTTGTTAGACTGAGGTACGTCTCCCGGGATATTACATCCGAAAACTCTTCCAATATGTCCTCAGCTAAGACACAGTTTAAGTTTAACCTTGTTTTGTTATCTTCCAAATGCCGTAAGGACCCAGACAATGTTATATCGTATCATTTATAGATCTTTGTACTTATAAAATTTTCTCTGGTAAATATCTTTATAAAAAATAAATAGGTACTCGTACGAACGGCGTAGTAAAAAGAAATGTCTGTCCTTGTTTGTCCGTCTGTGTTTAAACTATGATAGCTAGATGATTGAAATTTTCACAGATTATTATATTTCCATTGATGCTATAACGACTAAAGTGCTAGAAATAAATATAGAAGTTAGGCGTGACGGTCATTAATTTGCTGGTTTGTAAATGAATTTGCAAGAAACTCACCCTCAAATTTATTTGTCAACAACGAGTAAGTTTTTTTAACCGCCGCGTACTCACCCTCAGTTTCGAAAGTGCGACTCGGACTTGCCCGGTTTTTTTACCACCATGTTTGTCAAAACTTGATACACAGAAAGTTTATAGCCAAGATCAACACAGGACAGATTTTATCCCGGTTTTATGTTCTATATGTAGCAGGCGGGTCCGCAGGCAACAGCTAGTTGAAAATTAACGGGCCTCACCGAAGCCCGTAGTATAGATAAAGACACCATTTCGTGCAGTCGCCAGACTGAGCGTCGTGCACTTGACCTACTTACGCTGGCTAACTTGACTCTATTATACCCTGAATAAAAATACAGTTTAATATAAGCTTAAAATCGAAGTAAAACTGTACTAAAGTTTTATGAATACTTTGATATTTGGAAATGTCGAAATAAGTTTTTAATTTGACGTGAATTCGTTGGGGTTGGTTGAAAAATGTGGAGGGATGGTAAAAAGTAATGATTTTGAAGGAGTTCTTGGTACAATGCATTAGCTTTGCCTAATGGTGCCTTGCTAAAAAGCCTGGTATCACTGATTTCAAGCCTGTAAGTCTTGGACGTGGTTTTTTAGTCATGCGGAATTGTTAAAAGATGAATTGATACTTCATTAATGTATTCTATCACTACATACATGCATATATTATTTTCTTAATAAATAAGGTATTTAAATGTTTCGGGAAGAAAGTTTACTTTAATTTTATAACCGATTCTTTTCGTCCGTTTTCAATTACCTAAGGGTATAACGACCCAATCAGCGTAAAATACAGACAAAATGAGAATATTAAAAGGGCTCATTAGTGATGCTTATCTAAATGTAGATGACGAAGGGTTATCGAAAAGTACAACATTACACAAACTGGTCTGAGCCAAGATTTTAAACAGTGTTTTTGGTGAACTTGCTCCCCTAGCACATTAAAAACCGGTCAAGGACCCTTCGAACAGACTCTGAGAGTTCCGCAAAATATGGTAAAGAAAGCTAATAATTACTAACAGTACAGTAGCGACCGTAAATGCATTGGTATCCCGTACAAAATGACAAAAAAAAACAAATTTTCAAAATTTACCATCAAAATTATGACTCTACGAATGAAGCTAACCTTTTTTCGTCTCAAAGAACATAAACTGTGAAAAATTATATTGTCCAATTGTTAGTTTATAACTGGTGTCTGCCGGTGGCACACCGCTAGATAGCCAGGCCTTTGTGATAAGGCTCCGTTTTTACCCCTTGGGTTCGGAACCTTAAAAATTGATTATCGATAATTCAAAACCTTTTCGTTGCTCATACTTTCCTACCATCTTACTTATAAAGTCGAGGGTCTGAGATATCTTCGGTATTCAAACCAGCACTTTGTCGTAGATTTAGGAAGGGCCTGAGTTATTTTATGGGCTTTACGATATATTTATGTATACCGCCAATAGGTATTATGCTTTGAATAATAATGACCATTTCCTGCTTTAATCACCTAGCAGTTTCTCTTATGATTTGTGTTTTTATCGAACGTGATGCTTCGTTGTAGATTTTGTCTTCATGAGGGTTTAAATTGACAATTATGGGAAGATTTTTATCTATTTTTTTGGGTATTGTTTCATCAATTTCTATAGAGGTTAATACTACTGCTACGCAAATCAAGTCAGTTTACTCTGTATTCAGAGGTTATTTGGGATCTTGGTCAATGGATTCAGGTCCATAAGGCTGTATTACTACCAAAAAAACTAAGACTTAGTAAATCAACTCTATAAATAGCAATCACCATGTTCTTACGCATTTCTAATGGTAAAATACTATTTCCTCATACTTTTTAGTAAATCTGAAAAGTTCTTGACAGAACAAAAACCAAAGAAGTTATTCGATTCAGTTATCGATTGTTATCATTTAATCAAATCGATAATAGTTCAAAGTACTTAATTACTCGAATGACTCAGCACATTAAATAAAATACTCTAACCAAACGAATTAAGATATAAATTAGAATGAGGAAAAATCCAAGTATTATTTTTGCCATAAAAACACAAAGGATGTCGAAACAAGTATCTACTCCTGACAGTACAAAGACACTGTCATCGTAATACGGGCTTACAAACAAAATTACCCATTCGTGTCATAACAAAAGAGGGCCTGGTCCTTCCGTTTACAAATTTGGTCCTTTTGTACGCCAAACTGAATTGTATAAATCTTGTGTGTGAAAGGTATTTTTGGATGGAGTTCGTTCTTTCTCTGTTAGGGTTTCGTACCGAAAGGGTAAAAATGGAGCCTTGTAGCTACCGTACCGAAGGTACCGTACCTCTCATGAACCACAATAGCTAGAGAGACGAATTTACACTGATCGAGAACGAGATCGATCGAGAGAGACATGTATTCCTTGTTGATGAAAAAAATATCAATTTTAAGCATCCAACTGTTAGAATTGAAAATCAAACAGGAGTAATAAATATCACTGCTCTTATTCCATGGTATATAAAATAAAGGATATTGTATTCTATACTAAACGGTACCTACGTCAATCAGACATGAATAAAAAATTGCAACAATGCAGTACGGTTTATTGAATTACATCACGTTCCTTTTACAGCTTTCAGTGTGTTATTGAGATCATTTTTTACATTGAAAACAGAATTCAAAACAAGAACTCTATTCTAATTTAACAGTCATTACACGCAATGAAGGAGTGTGGGGTTGGGGAACCACTTAATAAATGGTTTAGTGACTATTTGACGAACCGACGATACCGCGTAAAGGTGGACGAGTCGTACAGTGATGCGAGGGAGGTGAGATGCGGGGTGCCGCAGGGCGCGGGGTGCGGGCCGGTCTGCTACCTCATGCACGTGAACAGCTTGTGCGGCGTCATCCGCAACTGCTCCGCGTACATGTTCGCGGACGACCTGTGCGCATTACGCGCCGGCACCGATCTCGCTGACACTTGCCGACTCGTTCAGCTCGACGTAGATCGAGTAGTTAAATGGTCGCATGACAATGGAATAGTTTTAAACGCCGACAAAACCAAGATTGTTGTAATTCGTTCACCTTACTTACCGCTACCTGACGACCATCCTACAATGTACACACATGGTTATGAATGCATACACAATAACTATGTAACCTGCGATTGTAAACCAATTGTTCGTGACAAATGTGTAACATATCTCGGACTTAAAGTTGATGAGAATTTTTCCTGGTCAAATCACATACAGTATTTGTGCAATAAACTTAGAACATTACTGGGTAAATTTTACCATCTCAGCTTTAAAGTACCGAAGAATACACTGAAATGTCTTTATTTACAATTAGTGGAGCCAATACTCAGTTACGCTCTCGACTGTTACGGACTAACGTTCAAAACTTATTTAGATAAAATAGAAGCACAACAAATTAGATTTTTGAAATTACTAGTGAATAACAAAACCAAAGATAAATGCAAAGATGATTATAATAAATTATTTAAAATATGTAAAATTCTCCCTGTCAGTTTAAAACATAAGTACCTACTTTTGGTTAACAGTCACGGCAGTTGGGAGCGTCACTCGTTGGTAACACACAGCCACGCAACTAGGACAGTATCGGTAGGTAAATATGATGTTCCTAGAGTGAGAAATTACTTTGGTGATCGGACCCTTGATAAAAGGATACCATATCTCCTCAACCAATTACCTGCCGATATTAGAAATCAGAAAAGGAAGAGGAAATTTGCCAAATTACTCAAGCAGTTCCTCCTTAGCACTTTGCAAAGTGAAAAGTTTTTGACCCAATTTTAATTCTTTTTTTTTTAATTTTTTTTTTTTTTAGTTATCTTTAATTTTTATTTTTGTTGGTTATTAGTCTTAAGTACAGATAAGTATCAAGTTATAAAGATAGTCATATATGTATATTAGATTTAAGTGTCCGCACTATTAAAGTATTATATTTTTAAGTTAATAATTTAGCATTCCGCAGACAAACCGTGTAAACGGTTTTGTGGAGCACAGGTTTATAGCATAGATTGTAAGAAAACGTGTTTGTGATAATAAAATAAATAATAATAAATAAATAGTCATTGTTCAAAACATCTGCAAGCCGAATACGGTATGAATAGAATCGAACGTGAAATTCAATAGTAAAATGTCGATGCTGAAAACTTCGTGACTTTTCAATGCTTCAGTTCATTTTCCACTATCCGATTTCTTCGCTTACTCAAAATTCTTAAAGCAGAACTCTACCTTTGTGCGAGCAGGATGCCACTAAGGATAGTGTAAAGCTCCATCTCGCTTCCACAGTACGTAATGCTCCTGATTAAAGAGCTCATAACGATCTCATAGCTTTGTTGATATTTTTTCATCTCATTCATTTTCTATTTTTACGCAAACTATTTCAATAAATATTATCAAAGATCACGATACTTCGAAGCTATTTGTCGATTCGACAAAAACAAATTTGGTTTTATTTTCTTGTTTTGACGGACAGCTATAATTAGGGCGCCGGAAAAATTCAAAGACGTTTCCTTTTGGAAAATTATGTAAGGAAGGTCACATAACTGCGACTGCTCGGAGAGACATGGAGGTCAGACATGTCAAGATGTAACGATTATTTCAGCTTTTGTTATGTTGTTTTAACATTACGTAGAACATTTCGTTCATTGTTGATCTTATGAATATTACGTTTCTTTTTTGGATGGTAATGAAAATAAAATGTTTCACTATTAGCGTATTTGATATTTCATTTTGAGGATATTACTACCAAACTATCAAGGGATGAATTTTAAGTAAACATAAAATAGTAGCAAAAAGAAACCTAGTTAGGAAGGTTCAATTTATGTCGGAGGGAAACGTTTTTATTTTGTTTAATTGTATGTATTTTAATTATGAAGTATGTTATTTGATTCCACAACCAATGTTTTAAAATTAAGATTAAGATCCATAGATGGTTAAAAAAACGGACAAAAAGGTTGGATAGAGTAATATGATAGAGGGATCACTCCATGGATGGAGGGATTTTTATGAACGCGTATTAAAAAGAAAAATCATAAAACAAAACTTTAGAGAATCAAGTCTGGAATGTGCGTCAAGCCTTACATAAATTGAAGACAAATATTGAAGGCCGGAGGTATTATTTCTCTTGTCTGAAAGATGAAATTATTTATGAAGAAGTATTTCATCGGTCGAATCGGTTCTTTAGCTGTATTGTCAAATCATTTCGGTTCTCATTGTTTTTGTAAGACTTACAGTGGTCTCCTGTTCCCCTTGATTTTCAATTGAAATAATTATGTTGATGATTTTGCGGGTTCATAATTTTTAATGAGTTTTTATTTTTGGCAAAATTACTCTTTAAGAAATATTTGTATTTCTTTGAACTTAGCGAATTTTTTTTCAAATATTTGCATTATTTTTACATTATTATATAATAGTGCAAAAATGTAATTTAAATTCATTTCATACAAATTTCGGAAAACTGATGAAAATATTAAGTGGTAACCATTTTTTCTGAGAATTGGTTAGTGCGATCGTTGAAAGTTTTTCGTTTCCAGGCAAACAAGTTATTAAAGTATAAGTGTAATTGGTTTTTACGAATTGCATGCAAAACTGCTTAGTTTTCTCATGATTTACTATCGGTTATTTATAGTCATTGAAATTAATTATTCCAATAATTGTCAACACCTCTGAGAGATATATCTATGATAATTATCGCGCTAGCTTCATTTTAAACTTAATTATCAGCTACGTAACTCATTATTGGTGATTAATTATAAATATTTGTATAATTATCGCTCTTAATTGACGCTATAATGTCAGTCTAATGTCAAGAACGTGGCATGCCGTAGTTTGTAGATAAATAGTCTTATGAGTATTTTAACGGAAAATGACTTATGTCACTAAATGTGGTACAGCCAAGTTCGCGTTGAAAACTCTGAGGAGGATTTTATTCCACTGTCTTCAAAAACTGAAATAAAATATTTCTGTTGTTATCCCTTACATTTTTTACTACTTGATGTTTCCACACCAATTAATAAATTCAAAAACCACTGACGAAAGGTGAAGGAAAATACTGTGAGGAAACCTGGATTATAAAATTGGAATTTGAAATCGGCAACTGGCAATGAACTAGCGTGGTGATCAATGCTTAAAACCTTCTGTATAAGAGAGGAGCCCTGTTCCCGGCAGTGAGACTTATATAGGCTGTACACTTGAACGTATTAAAGGGAACACTATTAATTAAAATTAAAATGTATTGCCTTAAACACAGCCCTGCGACAGAGGTATGAACAGCGAAGTCTCATTTTTTATTTGGTTACTTAACCCTAAATAACAAGATCAAAGAAAATATTAAAGTCCACATACATTTCTCAATAGTTTATGAATTGTATATATTACGGGCTATATCCGTAACGTAAATATTTTTACTTTGTAAGATAGCGCCACAGTTGTGAAAACAGGAATGTAGTGAGGAGAGATCTATATTGTCTTAAATTGAAAATAATAACCCTTTTGATAATAGGATTTGTTTCACATAAAAATATTGCTTTAACAGAAGCAGCAACGTGCTGAGCTGAAGAGGATCCCATGTTGCATTGGCCTTTCAGAAATGAAAAAAAAAACTGTCACGTCTCCTTTAGACTAGGAACACTGAAGGTTGTGCACAAGCAGGTCACAACCAAATATTTTTTTAAGGAAAATCTTCATCTATACAATTTATGACTCTACAAACCGTTGCTTACTCTCCATATAGTTAAATTTTAAAGCGACAACTGAAATACATCTTCAAAAAATTTCAGCTGGCTAACTATTTTTGTTCGTGAGATATGACATGGTGACAGATAGACGGACAGACAGCGGCGTGATATTAATAGGGATAGCCGGAAAAGGTGAAAGGTAGTATGTACTGGAGGATAGTATCGACCGCCTGGTCAAGCGGTTTTATAACTCTAAAAGAGACCGTCCACCGCGGAGCTTGTGTGAGTGACCATGTGTTAAGCTTCTTACAAGGATTTTTCTTTAGTTTTTCATTTGTTTTTTCTTACTAAAATCCTCTCATAGTAAGTATACGTGTAGCAATAATAGTCTTAAGAAATAGAAAAGAAAAACAACTCGCGGCAAAAAATACATGAAATCAAAATTGACAGGAAAATGGAACGGAATCGTAATGATCGTGTTTTGTTCCTTTCCTGTCAGCTCTCCACTAATTCCCTACATATCATATTTGTATGTTATAGTAGTTGTGAAATTTGATAATTACTGTTAAACCCGTTTAAAATGCCTCTTTCGACATTGAGAAGAAATGAGGCTTTTACCTACACACATTTTTCACTCTATTTTACGAATTAAAGTGCCCAAATATTGAAAGGGCCCTACATTCGAACTTCAACAAGTCTAGCGGTCAAGCATCATATATGTGAGTGTGTAATCAAATTACCCAGCCCAGAAGTTTTAAAGAGTGGCCTAATTTTAGTCAGCTACTAACGAGACCACTCGTACGAATACTGGCTTAATTATACAAAAATTAAAACATTTCAAAATTTTTGGTACTTTTTAATATGGTTACTAAAAGTTAGCCGCTTTTTACATAGCAACAATCATTTTTGGATTTCTTTTCTAGACAATTTTTTTAATCTGTATGACAAAAGTATAGGATTAACACTTTAGATTGTAAATATTTTACCGTTCTTTTTTAGTTCTTTCAAGATATAGGTATAATTATTATTTTATTTTAATCCATGCCTAATCCAGTTATGGTACTTCTGGTAAAAAGCAAGTTTATTTTACTTCTACTACAGTAGATATTGTATTCCAACATGAAGATAAACTGGATTCTAGGAGGGGTCCGATTCTCAAAGTACTCGTAAACCGTAAGTACCGATTATTGAAACACTCGTTACCATTTCGATTCGGCAAACAGCCATGTTTGCTTACCCCAAGTTTTAGCGAGTTTAGAGATACCACATTAGGGTAGCTACATATAAGCCGCATATTTGGTTCGGCAGCATTTGCCGAATAACAAAGCAACCTCAAGTAATCATTGCACTTGTTAGGCTTAATTCGGATTGTGCCGCAGTTTGTCCGAGTGTCCAGTGTTCAGAGTATCCGTGTTGTGAGAGTATTAAATATGGTTTTGCCAAAACCCTTGGGAGCGAAGAAGTCGACCTGTACAAGCAACTATCATCAATAATGGAACTAATAAAGCCTACCAAGGTCCAATGCTAGTCATAGGCCTACCCCAATTTGCATCACAACACCCGGTCTTCCGGCTCCCGCATCTAGTTCGAATAAAACGAAAATTCAATCCTAGCAGGTTGTGACTTCGGAACATTTTATTACAAATATTCGATCTCAGAACCCAGTAAGCTTATATGTACGAGCCTTTAGGAAAAGACGTAGTTTTATTGTTCGCTTATTGCTTTCGAAACTGAGATCGACTGAAATCAGAACTTTTTCTTGCTGTTCAATCAAGAGTCAGGTTTTTCGTGAGGAAAAAATATGTGGGTGGCGTTTTCTTTGTGACGTATATTATTCTAAAATCTTTGTAGTAGGTATATTCAGTGGAGACTTTTTTAACCTACTTCAAAAAGGATATTATCAGTTCAGTTAGTACGTCTTTTTTAAAGTATTGCATTAGAAGGAAATTTTCACACTAAGTGAAATCCCAATAAGCTTCAATAATTATCATTGCAATCGTCATTGATCGGATTGAATTTCCACGAGAACCTTTCTCTCTAAATGTATAATGCAACTTATCTTATATACTATACTTTAAGTTAGGGCTAAGCTCTAAGTATCTCTGTGTAAAGAGAGACGTATCAAAATATTAGGATAATTAAGTACTTTGTAAACGAAATAAGCGCTACAACTAAAATGTTAAGCTAATCGTTTCTGGTCATAGTTATTTCGACCCATTAAACCGAAACGTGCTGCAAAGTCAAATAATTTGGTTTTGTTAATTAAAGTGTGTTTGTAAGCCGGTTTCATTGTAATTTGGGTGTTTATCTTTCGTTTGATTACTCCTGTCTGGTACAGTCGAATGAGTGTGTATTGGGGCCTATTTATATTTATACACACTACGTCAACAATATTTAGACTACACGGATAGCCGAGTTGTTGAGGTTACTACGGCAAACCTACTGTACGCAACGTGTTGAGGATTCGGTCCTCGCAGAAAAACATTTGTGTGATCTACGAATCATTTTTCGTGTCTAGGTGTTTTTGTGTATGTTACTTGAATGTTTGTAAAAACCGCGACATAAAGATTAAATTCCTAAGTGCGGGATTAATTTATCCAACCCTTATCATGGAGCTAATTTTCAAACCTGTTTTTGAATTTAATTTTAAATATCTTATATTCATTTAGTAGGGTACAACAGGGTCGTCTGTGTTTGAGCCGCCTGTAGACACCGTCACTCTGACGTGACCTCGCACACCAACAATCCCAGTTGTGCTGGTTTCGGAGGAATCAAACAATTTTTCGTATGAGTCGTTTTGAACAAATATATAAAAAAATAACCTAGTGTTAGTGTGATAAGCCCACGTGGTCGTTCGCCGTACATGAGATTACAATAGTCATGCAAAATTGAGAATGTTGTTGGCAAGTTGACAAATAACAACAATTTGGTATGCCTTGTTTTTTATACCACCTATTGTATAGTTACTAGCGAATAGAAATGCTAATGAGTGATCGAAAATAGTTCTGTTTCTGAGTAGCCAGATGTTTGTTTATTGATGTGAGTTGATTTATTTTTTGATGTGGGCTGGACTTGCGATTCTGTGTATGGATTATTATGCGCTTGGCTGCAGATTCGATCCCTAATGTAAGAGATTTTTTTCTCAAACTGATTTTATATTGTTCTTAGATGCCACTGCCAAATGATAAGGAAAATAATCAATTAGAGTAAGACTAGATTTCTAAAATTTGTAATCTGACCACCAACACGCAGTTAGCCAATCATGTCATCCATTTAAATTTTTTCGTTTTCAATGTCCATTAGTCTTTTTTTAAATATTCTACGTTCTGATAAAAAGAACTTACTAGTAAAATATATACTTGGAATGTCACGACCATGCTTAAATTTTGCAAACTTCCGGATAACGTCATTTGGATTTCAACCTATGAAGCTCGGTCCTTTCCATTGAATTCTAAAGTCACTAGCAGTGCTCTGGATTCACTCGACGCGGACGTTTCGCCTGACAAAAGATTAAAGTTGAAATATAATGTAGAGTTTGAAATGTTAAATTTTTAATCCATTATTTGCTTATCGTATGGTTGATGTAAACCTAGTTTCAAATACTTAAAAGTTGTCAAGTCCGTTAAAAGTCGTTTAATGTTTTTTTTCACCGTTTTTTTATGACCGCGACAACAAGCAATAATTACTTTGTAACTTCGAAAATACTTTGGGGCGTTCGAGCCTACTAGTTCTATGTTAATAATGAAATACTATTCCCGTACGTAAAAATTAGCCAAACCAGAAATATTTTTTATTTTTATTATCTAGAAAAGCATTACTTTTTGAAGCAGTACCCTAAATTGACATTGAAGTTTAAAAAATTTCAAATAGTTATGAAACTTATCTATGTAACAACCAATTACTAGCATCCACTGACATAACTAAATTAAAGAGTCTATAAAAAGTCTATATAAAAGCTATGTACAGCCAACATAAACAATTATAATTTAAGTGCTTTCACAAAATAAAAATGTATTTTCTATTGCCCTCCTCCTAAATTGTGCTATGAAATGCAAAGTAGAGTCTGCGTAAACGTGTGACTTATGACCGAATACTAAAATGGTACTCAACTTTACGTCGCCTCTTTAACTCCTACACTGGCTGTGATTTTAAAGTATAATGTGGCTGTGCGACTTGACAGACTTTTAAGAGGGTTTTAAAATGTTAAGTTATAATATTGTTTTATGACTTAAGAAGCAAACTTCTCAAGTGATGGTAAGATTGGTGTCGCGTTATTTTTCAATACCATTTTTACTGGATGGGAAATCTTCAAATGACTCCTAACGCTTTGGCTTGGGCGGAAGGGACTATCAGACTTAAACCCACCTATGTTTGCTCTTGTGCCATTTGTGTACCAGGTAGTGGTAACCCTTTCAGATGATCCTGCTCGGCAGGTTGACGACATCACCTACCATTAAGTCTTGAAGCAAATTATTGTAGTGTGGAAGCGAGATAGTGCAATATAGGACGTAGAGCGGCATCTTTTTTCCACAACTGTAATAATTATATTTTCGGAGAGGATGGTGGGTCTTTTTAATGACGCGTAGTGGGGTTAGTTAATGTTCGGGCACTAAATTCGTGGTGGCAAAAGCTTTATTGCTCAATCTGCATATTGTTTATGTATGTGATTTTCAAAGTTTATTAAATTTTCGCATCCATGAAATAATGCCTAAAACGAGAGTTCATTAAGCAGGTCTTAGAAATTAAATTTAATAAGTACCAGCATCTACTCAAAAATAGATAATATTGATTGCGAGTATTTCTTAGTGGTCAATGTTAGCTTGTACTTGAAGCCAAGCTTGAAGACAAACGAGTAACGGATATCGAATAGTCCAGACGGTAGCTAGGAGGACCACGCCGATATTAAAAAAGTTTAGGGTCAGCGTGGTAAAGGTTGTCGCTTAAACCGACGTTAAAGCTCACTTAAACAAAGGCTGAAAACCGAAACCGGACCGTTCGTTGTAATGATAAACTCTATTTTGTAATGAAAGTGCTTTCATACTAACTGAAATTCATGACTGCTTGTGGAATATTTTTCTTCTATGCAAATCCTAGAATTTTCCTAAGTTTGGAAAAAGAAGTCGGAACAAAATTTTTACTTAAACGTTTGGTACTACATAACACTTCACATTATTTCTTAATTAACACGTTTGAAATCCCTTCAATATAATTAATTAAAAAAAAACATAATCAAATCAATCACCAATTAATTATATTTAATGTTCAATTAATGTCACTTTAATAGGCTCTAATAACAATAGACAGATATTCGACAAGATTACACAATGATATTAAACAGCCTATCTGGGCAATCGGAACAATGCATCATACATACAAACATTCAATTTGATATAGAGAATCCTTATACAGACATCCGTTTTGACAACCCTGTTAAGGTCTAATAAAGTGTCACAGACCCTATGATGACACAATACATCAATTGAATTTTTACAATCATAATTACTGTCTTGAAATTGTAAACGTGATTTTATAATTTATAGACAATAACCATGACTTTGCTCTATCTTACTAGTAAAATAGTATAAACGCATGATTTGTATGTGTGGATGTTTGTTCCTCTTTCACTATACATATAGATCGACTAGGATTAACACATATAATATGATAGTTTTTATTCCGATTTTATTTATGTTACCATGGGATCATTTTCGATTTATAGTAGATGGACCTGCCGCCAACAGGTAATTTAATAGTCCAGTATGCACTAATAAATAATCTTCAAAAAATAATCCGTCGAAAACAAGAAGATTTTTCAAAATCGGATAATTACGTCCAAAGTTATGCGCGGACAAACAAAAAAACATGCATTTTTTGTTTTCTCGTGTTTATTGTTGGACTTAAAGAGCAGCGCTTATAAATATGAACTGAATGTGAACACAAGACAAAGGTGTTCTATTATATTCTCGCAAAAGATGAATAAGTTATGAGAATGAGACAGCCTTGCCTGTGTAGTATCATACAAATAGTATTATTATTCATACTTTAGAGCATATAATTCATAATAATACGTTGTGAACGTCGTTACTGTGACTAATACTTTGCTTATAGGTATAAATCGTTCATGAATGTGAGATCAATCGTGGGTGACGGACTTGTTTCTATTCAAGAGTATATACAAATTTCAAGTATTTAATATTTGCAAAAATGGGAAAGCAAAATTTCGTAAAGAAATCAGTATGAGAATTTTTCATGGTTTTTGTTAGGCCAAGTAATGGCGTAAAACTGTTATACGAAGTATTTGAAAAAGAAATTATCGGAAAGTAGGTAATGATAAGAATGCTTAGTCTAGTTTTGGATTCTAGTTCCGTAGAAAAATCTAGTTGTCTGTTTATTATGGTTGTTATTTTATTTTACTTTATTTTTGAAACTACTTACTCTTCTAGAGTAAAAAATGCAATGTAATGACAAACTCTTCAGTAAAAATATAAATGGAATTCATTTATCAGAACAGATTAATAACGTTTTTTTTTGGGATCGTCTAAGTTCGGTCCAAACAAGAGTCCATAGTCATGAGCTGATAAGTTGACGAGACGCACGCCTAACTGATAATAAATAAAACAATTCTTTATATTCTAATCCGCCTTCCAAACGTCACACAAAAACAACATTATCAATGATTTTGATTAAAGAACAACAACCGCTCACAAAAGCGTTTCCAATGCCATGCGTCGACAACCACACACGACACACACTACTTCCTTATTGCAACGTTAACCAAGGCGTTTCTTGTTTAAATCTGTGCTATAATTAGTCTGCTGATGAATGTGTTCAACCAGAAATAGATAAGTGACGTCATATGTCGCTTGTGTATATTAAAATAGATTTTTGATTGACTGCCCTCTGCCTGGGATGTGAATTGCTAACTAGTGATGACAAATCAAGTTATGTTTTTATTGCTTGATCAGTTGTTTGGTTTTTGTATCAGTCTTGGTCGCGATTCTGATCGTGTGGGACTTTACGATACTGATGAAATCAATTTTTTTTTTCCCAGCAAGCTAGAACATGTTCTTGAGACACGTTAAATAGCTAGATCTAGTTGACCCTCCGGTTAGTTTTTAAAATCTTTTTGTCATTATTAAAATCAAAATATTTATTTTTATTTCTACTAGACCCAACTAAGGCTTCTTAAAGCAAGTTTTTAGTAATGGAATACCGTTTTCCATTGGGTACGGAACCTAAAAAACTAGTTTTTATTAACAGTTTCTTCATTGTTGCTTATCTAAATACAATCATTGATTATTATCATGCGTGAGAAATCTTCTTAAATTCAAACCGCAATTTTTCGTATAATAGTATAACAAAAACTACGGTACACAGATTTGTATTCCATCTACACGCAGTTTGATTACAATTGTTACTAAGGTAACAGTTATTTAGACCGATGATAATTTTCTATCAAGTTGAAAACTTTAGATACTATACAAATAGCATAACCTTTATACTTGGTTAAGAATAATAACTAAATCAAGCGCTCACTGGCACTAAATATTTGTCAAACAGTAGATTTAGATGTAAATATATTTATGTAAAAAAGCGACAGCGTGCTATGATGTGGAGTTTGTTGCGCCGTTTCTTCTTCACAGCTAGAGCAACTAGGAAGCGGTGAAGGGTGGGCGATACGGGGAGCTGTCTGTATATTTTGACATTCAATAAGTGCTACTTTGTAGCCTATTTTGAATAAATGGATTTTGACGTTGATTTTGATATCGTCTTTCAACTAAAACCCAACCGTTTTGATCCGCCATCTTAAATCATCATAGAAGACAAAAGAGCATCTCTTTAGTTGGAGAACAGTTGCAAAACTATCTGACAACTATATCGTTGCCATCGAGCGCCGACTCTAATTATTCTTACGAACATAAAATATAACATAAAATTAGAAACGCTTCTTGAATAATAATTCAAATAAAACATGTAGTTATTTCAATTCATATGTATATTATTTCGCCGTCTATATTAGGAAAGAAAGATTTACAAGACAAGTTAAATAATGTGTTATTTTTATCTTGAAGGTTAACCGGTGTATGTTGTGTAATATTACCATATTGTAATCACCATTTTTGTTGGCAAAGTCCATTATACGTTTAGTTTCAATTAAAATACTGAGTATTTTTTTCCTTGATTGTTTTAAATGTGAATAAATGCGAATGCTGTATGTGTTTTAGTCATGGTTAAAAACTTCTAATAAGAAAGAAGCTAGCATTAATCACCATGCTTGTTGTATTGGCTGTCGAAAGCAGTGCCTATCCACAAGTTACTGTTGATTCTAAGAACTGGAATGCTCAGGAGACACTCAAATGTACCGAAGTAAAAAATGAAAGTCTCGTAATTTTTGTTCATTCAAAGTTTTCTTTTCTAATATGCACTAACATTTTTTAGAGGCTCAGATTTAAATATTTGAAAATCTGTTTTTCTTACCATGCTTTCCTAGTTAATCTAAAAACGAATAAAATTAAATGAATCCTAAAACAAAAAAAAAAGTGAATTTATTCCTTTTAAATGGTAAGCAAATAATATTTTTACAAACGAGAGGGAAAATACCTATTGCGAAATGTTGACCTTGAAAGCAATGTCAAAGAGTACACATGCACTTATATATAGTCAATGTCGAAGTTTCGCCTCTAATTTGCCATCATTAAATATTATGTTGGAAGTATAAAAATGCTTATTTACTTGTAAGGTGATGCACTTTGGACGAATAGTTTCTTTTATTTTATCTTTGACCGCTTTTTTTACAAGTAGTTTTTAAATTAATATTGCTAGCTCTAACCATCTTGTTGCCTGCCGTAGAACTTAAGTTTTTTAAACATTTCAACCGAGATATCGTAGCCCACTCAGGTCGGATCAAGTCCGCTCTATGTTAAACACCACGGTTCATGACGAGCTTCATGAAGACAAAAATAGGACAAAAATAAAGGAACAGGTCGCTGCAAAGACGGAGGCTCAAAACCCTCAGCACTTAGGGGAAATAATGAAGGGAGCATCGATGGATAATTTCTCATTTCTGAATTTGTTTTTGATATTTTTAGTAACTTTAGTGGGACCGATTCATAATCATATGATTAACCGTTTCCTAACCATATTTATTGAGATCACAAATTGGTCAATTAAGAAGTGAAGAATTTCGGTTGTATCCGAAACTAGTCAGTAACCCATTGCCGCTCAGCGTCAGTCTGACATACCATTATTGAGCTAGTTTAAGGTCTAATAAATAAATACGTAGCGGGCTTTATAATAATGTTAATGGACCTAAACATACGAAAAGTTAGAGTAGTGTGTAAACAATTTATTTTTATACTCAACTGTCGTTGCTAGGGTCAAAGTAAGGTCGAATAGTCTTTAAACTGGATCCGTAGTATAAATAATTAAAGTATTACGCATAGACTGTTAGTGTTTGCTAAATTTAGACTAAAATAAATAATGTTTTTTTTTAATTTACTTGTACTATTATTATGCAGTTTAAGTAGTGAGTTTGTGATATTGAAGAGATAATCTCAGGACGCAATAAACCGATATTTGTCTACCGAACTAACTCTATAAACACCGTCCAATGAGGCACTGCAGATGGGCTTGCTTGTTGTTCGGTATTAAATGCATAGCGTGAAAAAAATATCCATCTTTAAGTGGTTTCAACTCCAAACATTTTCAAATTCTGTCAAGCCGTTTGGGAGTCAAAGCATAACTATAAACATGCATTTTTAACATCGTTAATTTCTATGAATTTATGGGGAGAATTTAAATTACTTTACAATGTTGCTCTACCTCAAATCTAGAAAACAAAACTTGAATTGACGTTAAGTTAAATTTAAAGTAGTACATATACATTCCGAATTTTTATGCAGTTAAAAGATAGTTTAAGCAGCATAGTTTGAGTACATAAATCTATCCTAATATATAAAGCTGAAGAGTTTGTTTGTTTGTTTGAACGCGCTAATCTCAGGAACGACTGGTCCAAATTGAAAAATTATTTTTGTGTTGAATAGACCATTCATCGAGGAAGGCTTAAGGCTATAAACCATCACGCTGCAACTAATAGGAGCGAAGATACAAAGGAAAATGTGAAAAAAATAGGGTAGGTATAAATCATAACTTATATCTTCTACCCACGGGCACGAAGTCGCGGGCAACAACTAGTTTAAATATAAATTATAAACAAATAACATTCACTGTAACAATGATTCGAATGAAAATGTAGAGCATGTTTACTCAATGAAACGTTCCACCTTTTGAACCAGTCTTCATATACATACGTAGGAGCACAATTTGTGAAGCAATGTGCTATCGTATTCAGAACTTAGCAATTGTAATGCAAGCAATCTGCAGAGAGCGTTCGTATCGTTGTGGTGTTCAAGAAATGGGCAATGCTTTAATTTAGCATTTTATGTATATTGTGGTAATATCTGATGTTCAGCTATTTATTGATATTTTTTCGCTTTATTTCTAAGTCAGAGTTCAATTTGTATTCAGATATTATTTTCACTATGAATGTGGTTAGTCTTTTCTATAAATTCATATTCCATAACACAAGTGCTTTAGCAACTTACTTTGGGTTCAGAACAATGTATGTGATGTTGTCCGCATTTATTTATTTATCATATTATAATTGGAAACCTTATAGCAGTGAACTTTAAATTCTTCCGCGTGTGTTCCAGTGGTTTAAAATATGACCCTATTTCTATCGAATAAAAAGTACTTTATGTGTTTACAGAATATAGTATAGACTATAACACCGTATTTTTTTTGCTTTTGATACTTTTGTAAGACGACTAAAAAATCACCGTGTATTCTGTAAACACATTAAGTAGTCTTAATATATATTAGTGCCATATTATTATCTTATTTAAATTTGTTCAATATTTTTTGCGTGAAAGAATAATAAACATACATTTATTTAACGTTTTAACGGACAGTAAGAAAAACTATAAAATTAATAAAAAGGAAATTCCATTCATTTTCTTTCACTCATTTTCCATCCATTACCATCACACCATTCATAACCAGAACCTTCCCCGTTCATAACATTAGCAGTGTTCTTGCTCTTGTAACCGCTACATGTAACAAAAATAAACAACAAACGAATGTACGGGAAGCCAGTACGAAAGTACCAACGTGTATCCTTTTAGCCTTCACGCAATAAAGCCTTATAGACCAATAGTTAGCACCCTTTTACGGAATTGCCTTAAACTAATCGTCCGTATCATTTGTTTTTATACCGACTTTCATAGGAAGGAGGTAGTTATTGTCTCATACAGAAGCGTTTTATGATTATTGGATTCCTTTTGGAACTGTTATTTGGTACTCAGTGTAAGGAGGTTTGATCGAAAGAGGTTGGCTGTTGGTGCTTGTGTGTTTAACATTTTAATAAAGTTTATCCTTGTGTGTTTTGTTTGCTGTTCATATTAAAGGCTTTAACGTAAAATATACTGTTTAAAATAGTCAATAGACATCCCATGTCTGGATATAGGCCCGTACAGGGAAAGTTTTAGTATATCGCAACATTTAGTACAGGTCAGCGATAATGGATTCCAATATTTCAAACTTAGGTTTTTAGACATTTAATTTATTGATATCGGGATTTACTAAGGCAAAGTCACGTTACTTATCAAAAAAGAATGTCACCGTACATTTGAAGTTTTCTGCAAAAATATTATTTATAGGTAACATCTGTTTAAGTAACAAGGGCAAACTTCTCAAACCAGTTCCTGTGTGAATATAAAAAATAGAAACGTGGTGTCGTAAAATATGAACCCGTCTACCAAAATTTCAAGAGGGTCTGAGCACGTAGCAAAACCCAAAAGTAAAGACCAAAATTCCAGAAAAGTTTTCCATAAGTCCTGTAATTTGTGTAAGCTTACAATTCTAACTGACCTTTTTATTCAATCCTCTATGCTGAGCGAAAAATTCTCGAGTCGTGTCACAAATTTTTATGAATGCGATATTTTCGTCGATAAATATGAACCGAGCTGAGTGTTCAGACTGAATTAGATAGAAAGTCCATTCAAATATAGATGAGATTTTTCTATTTAAGGTAGATTATCAAGCAAACCGCATTTTTGCCAAAGATGAAAATTTAAAAATGATGTTCTTTTTCTTAGTTGTCGAACAAAGATTGATTCGTATTTTAGATTAAGAAACATGATCTTTTTCTTTGCGGTCGATCAAAGATTGATTCATATTTTAGAACAGACAACCAAGCCAAACCCGTTGCTTATAAATTTGTTTGCAGTTGTGGAAGAGTCTTGCCTCTACGCCGTATTGTACGCTATCACGCCCCCATCCACAACTTCAATAATAGTGCGACGCGATGGTAGGCCACCGGTATTCATATTTTAAGGGAAGGCAAAACTAAATACCTACGTATTATTAATTTAGTCGTCTGAAATACCTGAGGGCAATCCTGGAGTTCGTAAATAATTCCTAGTACCCAATAGGAGATTAAATCGAGCTCAATTAATTACAATTTCTCGGGCCATCGATTCCTTACTAACTTTTAACGTTATCGAAGTGTACTGCTTACTCTTTCGAGAAAATAAGCGTGAAATTTCCATCATTATGTCGAAATTTCTCGGAGTATTTTCTCGGAAATTCGATCGGCGCTTCATATTTTATTTAATAAGGTGTAAACATGATTTTCTGGTAACAACGCGAAAGTCTCTTAAGACTTTCGCGTTATTATGATGTACTAGCACCCTCGAGCGGTTTCGCTCGTCTTTGTTTTGCTGTTGACTGAAATGTGAGACTTTATACACATTTTTTTTCTCTGTTTCCCCATGGAAGTTTACAACCCCGGTATATGAGTCGAAGGTTAGAAATCAGAGAAACCTTACCGCTAGCTTCCAAAGTAGGTACTATAATGCTAAAGAGAAATTGTGGAAAAGAGACACCGCTCTATACAGTGTAGTGCACTGTTAAGCTTGCACAACTACAATAATATTACTTTAAGAGTCGACATTAGGCCCTCTGAGATGGGCTATGGCTACTCTTAATCTGATAGCATCGAAAAAGGTAGACACAAGAAGTTTCTGTCTGTTTAAAGTAAGGCGAAGAAACTCTTTGTTTTTTAGATCTGATCAATTTTTATGGGACTAAATGACTGCTATTTCACGTAAAATGAAAAAAAGAATTAACAAAATCGGTTCATCCAGTCCGAATTTCTGAGCTAACAAATATAAAAAAAAAACAGACGATTTGAGATCCTCGGTTTTTGAACTCGGTTAAAGAACCTTCTTTGGCTCTATTAAAAGAGAATATCAGTATCAGTTTCCCTCACGCCTCCGTCCGCATTCTCAGTAAATCCCATATAAGGAAACCATCTGCAATGAACCTTGACAATAATGAATATTACTCTGGTATCACATTTAATATAATTAAACACGATACAATAATTACCATTGCAGTCACATTCCGTAAAACCGAGTAAGTTTATCCGCTAATTAAAACTGTTTAAAATGCAATAATTTATTGCAAATATAAATAAATCTATACTAATATATAAAGCTGAAGAGTTTGTTTGTTTGTTTGTTTGAACGCGCTAATCTCAGGAACTACTGGTCCAAATTGAAAAAATATTTTTGTGTTGAATAGACCATTCATCGAGGAAGGCTTTAGGCTATAAACCGTCACGCTGCGACAAAATAGGAGCGAAGATACAATGGAAAATATGAAAAAAAACAGGGCAGGTATAAACCATAACTTATATCTTCTACCCACAGGGACGAAGTCGCGGGCATCAGCTAGTTATTTATAAAAATCTCAAGTAAATTCTCTTAATATACTTCAGTGAAACGTATCATACAACTTGTATTTAGACGGGTTGTATATTAGGGATGTGATATTGGTTTCAGATTCGATTACGGATATGTCATCGAATGTTATGGACGGGCCCCGAATTTTATGTTCGGATATTATCCGCACAAATGTGTTTATAAATCGGCTTTTATATACTGATAAGATAGCTTTTAATAATGTTAATTGATCGGATATTGACCTATTATAGCGTAGCGTAGCATATTGGTAACGTGAGTATTAACTTTATCATTCAGTAATTTTCAGTCTCCTTACATCACTTAAAATAACTAGTAGACTAAGTTTTAGGTGTTTAAGTGATGTACTACTCTTACATCACTTAAATTTTCCAATACCAATTTATTTGGCAAATATTTGTATGAACCACAAACATTTGCTCCAAGTTCCAAGACTCGGAAAGTAATCGAGCTAAAGTGGTTGCTTCTTTCATTTGTTCTGTTTATAACACATCTGTTGCACATTAAAAAGCTCTCAAGTCATACACAACTGAATACAGTTTTCTGTTTTATATTTCTAAAAATAAATGCTTGTCTCTTTAGTAATTTACTTGATTGCAGCATTTCGCTTCTCACTGGGGATTAATCAGTACACAAGATATTTGTTTCTATATTTCTCCAGAGATTGATGAGGTTTTAATCAGATTTTTCCTTCTATATTACAGTGTTATTGTGTACCTGTATTATTTACTAGGTAATCAAAACGTTAACAGAAAAATATCTAGAAAAAAAATCAGTTATTATCATTTTTGTAACAAGTATTTTACTGCATACCTTGTGGGCCGGTTCCTAGTGGCCCAGGATAAATAAAATCGGAGAAGTTTGAAGGGGCCAGTGCCGTGAGATACACTGAGCTAGTTGAAAAAAGTATTTTACCACATCATTTTCACTACCTCCAAGGTGCTATTTAAAGTGATACTCTGGGAATTTTAAAAACACAGTGATACGCGACGTCTTTCTCATACGAGGTAGGCCCTCTTATCACTAAGCTTGTTAGCTTTTACTGTTTGACCTTTGTATAATGACGAACTAGCAAAGTAAATTAAAGAAAACAAAACCTTATTCAATTTGCATACGTTCTCAATTTGAATATCCACAATAACAGTTGATATTAAGTCCGCAGACGAATTTTCCGATTCAACCAAGTAATTTTTGGGCAAAGGTATCTTTACAATTTACCGGAATATGACCCAAAACGAATGACTATTGTGATTTATTATGAAGTGAAGGTAGTACATGTACGAACCAATAACATGATTTCTGAAAAGGAATTTTACCATATATTTTAATCTAAATACAGGCTTTGCTTTCCGTCTACTTGACCCCAAATTTCGTCCAAATCCAAACAAGCTTTTCAACTAGCATGTTTTTGAGTACCAGTAAACTTCAAAATAAATAAAACGCGCCTTAACTCGACGAGGTCGTGTCATTGTATAGCGGTGGTCCTATAACCACCGTTGCAAGACACGATAATATTGCATGGTCACACAACAGTATTCAAAATTTCAGCTTCATTGAAAACTGGTATTTAGACAAATGTATTTTATAACATTTGAAAAGATTATTTTTTTTAAAAAGAAGCTCGTTAAATCCTTTTTCAATCTATCTGGAACTTTTAGACGCGTCTGAACAAATTCCTCAGCTTTATTATATTAGTTTATGCATCAGTGGAGGTAAATAATTGTGTTGTCAATTCCAGAGGAAAGGGTTTCGTCATCAGAACTTATTACGAAGTTCTAATTGACTAGACACTAATCTATTTATACAGGTCTTGCTTAGTCTTAAACTATATTGATGTCAGCTTCTGGAAAGGTTATTTTACTCAAAATATATGGATGTTCTTGCTGGCTCTTATCTATAGCAATGACATTTTCGAATATTGGACACTAAAGAGTCGGACAGTAAAAACTTTTTGATCGGAGAGTGTGAAAAATTAATCTATAAATCTGTATGAGTCACCATTAATTATTCACGGATTTCGTTTTACGGTTGCTACGAAAAAAAATGACCTTAACCTAGCAATTCTTGAAAACTGATACTACTTTAAAAACCTATTGAATAAATCCATTACAAATGTCATGAATTATCCAATCAAATCCAATACAGTTATGTCACGCTTTCACACATTTTCACATTTATTAGCCTCTAGGGAAAAATTGTAAGTACCCAATATCCTACCCTTGGATAATATATTTTCTCTTATCTCTCATACGAAATGGTTTTAATATTTGGATTATTTCTTTTGTGAGAGTTGGTATCATTTTTTTCCGTGCCACCGATTTTCAATATGAAACAATGTCGCCATATTGGATTCGGGGAATCGAATTATTATTTATTTTAGGATTATCTGCTTCTTCTGATATAAATTTATGTGTTATGTAAAAGTCTATATTTATATGTGTGCTAGCTATGGTATTGTCGCAAAAGTAATTAAAGTTTTTCTGTACAATCATTTGCTATATACAAAAAAAAAACATACAATAATTAAATCAAAGCATCAAAAAATTCATCGGCATTGCTGCCGGTTGGGAGTGTGCCCAAAAGGCACGTTGAATGGCAATGCTAATCCTCTGAGCGAGGTAAAAGCCAGCCTTTGAATCACGAGAAGTGTCAACGAGACGCTTTGCTAGCTCTTATTAAAGTTTTTCTAATAGTTTTTAAACATTGACGCAAAAACGATACCTTAAAAGTTTGACTCATATTGTTTTGCTGCATATCTGTCTGCTACTAAGTAGCTTTGTAGAAGGGCTAAAAGATGAATTAATGTGGAAGTATTCTTAAGCTATGATTAAGGTATATTCTTCAAAGGTACACACAAAATAACGGCGGAATATATATACTTTCGAGAACTCCATTAAATATGGGACAAATGAAAAGGCTTGAACACAATATAAACTACGAAATTCGAATTCTTGTTTATGAATACTTGTAACATGTCTATATGGCTGCCTATACATAGGTATCTATATATTTTTTATCAGATACAAATTACCAACGTTGTGTCATCCACTACTCTTTAAAGTTACAAAGACCGTATGACCCTTAACCCGGTTATAAAAGTGATTGACGTTGAAGTTATCTAACACACACAATAAAAAAAAATTAACAACAAAGTTTTCAAGTGAAAGTCATTTGTTTATTTTTAATACTTTGTCACCAACGAAGTTTATTTTTTTAAATAAACATTAAATATAAAGCTACTTACTTAGCAACATTAATATTACAAATGCAAAAGTATGTGAATTGGTGTATGTGTGAGTGTTTTTGTCTGCTACCACACCGAGTTCAAACGGCTTAATCGGTAAAATAAAAACGGTTATGGAGCTAGAAGACACCTTGTATTAAAACATATTTTTTATCAGAAGGAGGGTCATGTTTTTGAATTTATAACCGACATCCAGGCGAGCAAGAACAATAGTCCGTGTTTTGTGATATAATTCTTTTTTGCATATTTATCTGATGGTAAAGGATATTATATTACGTGATACTCCTCCGACAGACAACGGGACCTCAGTAATAGGATTCCGTTAAAAAATACCAAGATTTCTTAACAAAAATTGACATATTTCGCTCGCATAATACAAAAAACACAGCATAAAATTTCAATACTTAACTCCATTAAACGTAGTCTTACTAGTATTTCCTAATCATAGACTGTGGTAATACGTTCAACATTCTGCCTATCTCATCAACGTTGTAATAATGATGTTCGAAGCTCAATGATAACTGTCATTAATATCACATGTAATCGGAGCGTCATAATTGGTTGTCAATTACGCTCGATCCGGCAAGCCATGTCATCATCGTCCGACAGGATTATACATACAGAAATTGTACTACTTTGTAGTTACATATATGTATATAAACGATATGTTGTATTTTATAAAGGGTGTGGTTGTATTTTGGTTTTGAAATTCCTTTATATAACTTTGGAATTAGCTGAAAAGAAATTGCCTTAGCGCTAAGATTTGTCTATGTAAAAATTTGTTTTAGATAGTGTTAGGCTTATTTTCCGTCTGTTTGATCTTTTAATTACAGGGGAAGATGACAAAAATCTATATTTCAATACTTCTTATTATTTGCTGTTGATTTAAAAAAAAAATCCGTTAGATAAACTTAAGGCAGGTGTTGTTATAGTAGTTGTAGTAGTAGTAGAGAAGTGTCTCTATATTTGAACGACTCTTGCTCTAACGTATCTAATGTTTCAAACATTTAAGTCATATACTCGAACACACTTAGACCCCGAGTCTACAAAGCATTAAAAGATTTAAAAAACGCTTGTTTTATGCGAGGATCCAAGTGATCCAACCCACGGCACGTCACGCACAGCGGGTTCAGTCCGGTGGTTTAGTCTAGGAATGACTGATTCGTGAAGTGACTACCTACATGGTCTATAAATAATCAATTTTTAAATGTACAATTTTTTAAATGACTGATTCTATAAATGACCGATTAAGTAATTGAAGTAAGGGTTGGCCTGTTGGATAAACCAGTCCGGTAACTTTAACCACTAGGCCATCCGTGTAATTTTTGCCGTAGCAGCGGTAGTTAGCGTTCCAATTTAAGTGCTTCGTTGGTTTAATTGTTGTAGGTGCGAGTAGTCGACTTTTATCTCAATACGACATATAAAATGGTAAACCAGCAATTAGTGCTGCCAAATTGTGCATAGCGATGACATGTACAAAGATAAAATTCAAATTACGCGCCAAATACTGAATTGACTTGTGGCATGTGAATCTACTTTTACTCTCGATCGATGTGATATTCTGGCGTGTTTATTTAATTGCAGTCACACCTAATAGTGCACTGCACTAAACATGTCATAACGAAAATAAAAATAAATGCTCTCATTACAATACATTATTTGTTTGTCACTTTAGTAAACGAAAGAGTTTTAATCTTAAGACCAGGTTGTAAACCGACCCTAAGAGAAGACGACAAATGACCATAGTTATACCGCATATCGCGAAAAGCCTTTCACAAATAAAAACCGTTGTATGAAATTAACACCTTTCAACATTTGTTTCTAGCCATCAAAATAGCGGTAAGTCTAACGACTGCGGATATGAGGGTTGCCATTAATGCCGCGGTCGTGACTCGGATATTTTATTTGAAGGAGCGTAGCGGCCAGCATACGGAGGGTTAATTAGTGTCGCATAAATGTGTCGGTTTTTGTATCATTTTTCTTTCGACGTATCCGCGTTGATTATGTTCTGACTTGGAGAGGACATTTTGGAGATTTGTTTGAATGAGATGTACATAACTTGATTTTGTCGGATATTATAGCGTGTTTATAAGGCTGTTATTCCTACATCTATGACAGTTGTTACAGGTAGTCAGAAGCTTGAAAAGTCTGACAACCAGTCTAACTAAGGGGTATCGCATTGCCCAGGTAACTGGGTTGAGGAGGTCAGATAGGCAGTCGCTCCTTGTAAAACACTGGTACTCAGCCGAAACCGGACAGACTGAAAGCCGACCCCAACATAGTTGGAAAAAGGCTAGGCGGATGATGATTATAGCGTGTTTATTTCTGGTTGTTTTATTGGTCAACAGTATTATTGTTACTGGTGTCAATTAGGTTCAGATTGAAGCAAAAAGAACTTAAAGTATAGTTTAAAATCTTTAACGAATTGATTTGTAATATCACTACATTATGATCAGCTAACAAATCTTATAAAATTGCAGCTAATAAAACTGCGTTTAAAATGCAAGTAACAGTGCTAGTTTATTACAATAAGCGTAACCTTGGCTATGATGATCTAAAATAAATGTCGAGTAACTATAACTGAGAGATTTGTGAGACACACGTTTGCAATAACATCTTTTAACGACTATATGAAATCATTACGTCTTTCATAATTTGATAACCGCTCAAATATCCGCAGATACGGTAACAGATGTTGCGGATATTCAACCCACCTGGAGCTTGCAGGGTTAATTAGTTATTCAGTTGGTACGCCTGACATATAAATATTATTATGTTGGTAACTTGAGAAGGGTCGTTAATTATGCATTGTTTTGGTTTCATTGTATTCATTTCAGTTCATTAATTGCTGATGCCCATATTAATAAATGCCCGTGTTTTAACTCGTATGATAATATACTAATAACAACGATAAACCAGAAAAGCAAGCAATTTTTAAATTCCAAGAGTAATAATCTTTTTAATTTGCCCACTGTGTCCCACTGCTGGGCAAAGGCTTCCCCCAAATCCTTCCACGATGTTTTATCCTGGATCTCAGGGAACTAGCCCAGTCCTTTAAACATAGAATAAATATGGTTACTTTTATTAATGTACCAAAAAGTCTACCGCCACTCCGGCACTTTTTGAAGTAATGTTATCACTTTCTCTCTCTCTTTTCGACGATCACTATAATCGTGGCTTGTTAATAAATCTTTTTCTACTTATCGAAGCATTCCTTCGTCTTAGTACTTTTTACGATAAGAAATTGTATCAGGACCAAATAATGACAATACATTGAACCGTAGTACAAAGACCGAGTTTCCTAAATCCTGAATAAATTTCCATTCCATTGAAATATACTTACATGGACCAAGAAATACTCCCTTACACTTATGAATACACTAATTTACAATACAGCGAATGAAATGGAAGTACGAATTTTCTTGACTTACGTCATACAAACAATTCTTATGCGCATATATTACGGTTTGAAAAGCAAAAGTTTTGCCTCTTTTAGGGTCACCGCACACCCACGCCCCTTGAAAAACAAGATAATTGAGTTTTTCAATTCGCTTTTTTGAGAAAATTTGAAAGCGGAAACCGATAAATTAACTGTTAGGTACTTAGAGGCATCAAAGCGTTTTTTGTTACATAATATATTATTTAGCCGCGCGTTTAATTTAAATTGTTTACTGTGTTAAAATTCATTGAGTTTTTTTCATAGATGAAGTAGATAGATACGTTTATATAAATAGCTGTATTATCACAGCCTATATAAAAGTAGCATTTTTCGAGCGATAAAGCTAACAAATCGCTCCAATATACTGATGTACTCAGTCACGTCACTTGTCATAAAATCATATTATTCGAAAAACTTGGACGTGTTCTGTTCATCGTCATCACCGTCTACAAACCAGTCCAGAGCAACAAGGTGTAGATATGTTTAAAGAGCAAAAACGTACAACCGAATTCAAATAAAAACTACAAAGCCATACATAATGAAATTTCACCTTAAATAAATAAAAAAAAAAATCCGTTCATTAAGTTCGAAATTTTGAGGTAACAAAAACAAATACAGACGAATAATTGAGAATCGCTTCCTTTTTGAAGTCAATTCAAAATCAAAACGCGCGTCCTTGAATCGCGCCTTCCAGCAACTACGCGTGTGAGCTAGTGTGTAGCGATCCTTAAACGATATTATACAGTCGGATCGCGATTGTCTTCTAAAATATTCGAGGTAACTGTTACTTCGATCTATTTTTAGTTTTCATGTGTCCACAAAATAGTATGGAATGCATATTTTTTGTGTATGGACGTGGAGGGTTTCCTAAATAGAATTATTTTTTGGATACGTTTTGTTTCCATGTGCTAAATGAGTATGATCAGTATTTGGTTAGTAATTGATATTTATTTTATGAAAACCCCTAACCAAAGATCTTTTTTGTGATTTTCATGAAGTTGATTCCCATTAAAAATATTGTTGTGATATTTCGAAGATGTAATTCTTTAATTTTATCGTTTTGATATCGTTTTTTAAGATTTTTTTTTTCATACTTATGCTGTTAAAATCGTAGCAGTTTAACGTAATGACTTATTTCGATTAAGACGCATTCATTAAAGCACAAAAATGTTAATATTTCATTCTATAATACTAAACCCCGAGGAATATAACAGAAATGAAAATAAACGAAGCGAAAGCGTTATGACGGGATTGTAACAAATGAAATTCCCTGGTTTTTGTATCCCTTGGGAACTAACTCACAATATAACATGTATATTACTTAAAATGATACCTCACAATATAATAATATACGTATATTATAATAATACCTCTTTATCTAGAAAAATAGAACAATGCTTTATTTTCATGTCAGATTTTCTCTATAGATTTTATTCTACGATATTTTTGTGTTCGAAATTAACAACCTTTGTTCTATACTAAAAGGATAGAAAACTAGAGCCCGAACTAAGGTTTTTCTGTTCCCAGGTTGTATCTGATTGACCATAATGATAGTGTATTTTTGTTGCTGCTATGACATCAATTAATAAAAATCAACTTCGAGGTTACGCAACGAAGAGAATGGTCATCAATTTGACTGGTGTCAATTTTTTTGCACATTTGGTTTTCCTTAATCTAGCTGTACAGAACCCTGTTGCGAGTCCGACTCACACTTGGCCTGGTCTTCTTTTAATATTTTTTACATTGCGTATCATAAATAACTCAAATCTCGTTCGTATTTCACAATATACAACATCTCGTATTTTGCCTCAAACCCGACATTTCCTAAAATTGTACCAAAACGACCTCAGCGGCTTTCCTCTCCTAAGTGATAAAGGAAATTGAAGAAGCCTAACATCCGTAGCTAACACGCATAACCTTGTTAAAGGAGGATTTAATCACCAGTACGGTACAGTCATTCCAACACAGATCGATCCCATCGGACGCAAAGTACCAAAGTGACATTTTAAGGTTAGGGATCCATAATAAAGAGTCGCTCTCTGTCTCTATTTCACGCCAAAACTACTAAGCCGATTGGTATGAAATTTGGTATACCCAAATAGTCTAGAGCCTAAGAACAATTACTTTTAACTGAAAAAATAGGTGTAAAGGGGCGGGGAATCATGGGGCATCGAAGCATATATTATACAAAAGCTTTTTTGGAATAACACTACGGCTTGTTTTGCTAAAACTACTGTTTATTTAAAATAATGAAATCGCACGCTGTTATCTGAAGTCCACGCGGACGGAGTCTTAACTTCCTGCCCCACGAGTAATATAAACATTGCTATTGTTTAACTATTATTAGAATTATAGACACCACTGTCAAACGGTAAAGGAAAACATCGTGAGGAAACAGTATAATCTGTATCGGCAACCCGCAGTAAGCTAGCGTAATGATCAATGCACAAAACTCTCCTGTATGAAAAAGAGGCCTGTGCTGAGAATAGGATATCTTTAGATAGGTATTGTTTTAACAAAATAACGTTACTGACTTGGCTACAGGCTTGCCAATATAATGAAAATCAATGGTGTTAAAACTTGGTACCACAAAGCATCAGTTTTGAACTGTACAGTTATTGAAATCTAATAAAATTGGTGCATAGATCAGTCCAGGAAAAGCAGTGCATTTCAATCATAACGTTTCTTCTCAGTCTAGCTAGGAAACGTCGACTCCAGCTAGATTAAAAAAATACACCTTTAAGTGATGACGACTATCCTCTTTGTAAAATAAATTATTTCATTTCATATGCGATCCCAATGAAAGAATTTCCTCATAAACTTTTGATGCTGACTGTACCAAAAAATCCACACTGGCTGCCGGTAATTACTCAGATTGAAAGACCTAAAAGGACTTTTTATACGTAGATGGTCATTTGTTTCAGAATTTTCTTATATTTTTTGTACGATCAACGACTTTTTAGTTTGAACTAATGTTGTTTTTTTTTTAATGTGACGCGTGGTAATTATCTATTTTTTATTTAAATTAAGAACGTGCGGTCCTGTCCAGTTCGTTTGTTTTTGTTGAGTAAATAAATTAAAACAAACATGCATTCATCGAGTAGGTAATTGAGTTTTTTTAGCAAATCTCGTGGAGCTTACAACTTTCGCTCCTGCGAAGTACCGTCAGTTCAACCGTTGCATCAGTCTCACGATAGCTAGCATAATATCTGTACCGTACTGTACTGTAATAGTAGGTCTACTACGACCTCTAAAAACAATGCACTGAGGAAGAACATCGCACGCCTTCAGGGTATAAATCATAACATTTCAGCCAATGAAACAGTAAAAAGTGGCTTTGAGCCCGAATTCTCTATCGTGGCCACTCTCAAAGCTTTTATTGCTCAGCTTTTGACCGGATACCATTAACCATTGAGCTAACCTTTATGTAGTAACCTTTGAGTCTCGTTTAAATGTACATTCGAAAGGTCAACACTTAGTAACCTCTATCATTGTGGTATATCCTCGTATGTGAATGATGTCAGCTGAGTGAAAACCACAAATCAACTTATTCATCTATGATCCATTGGTTTTGTCTTAAAATCTAAGTAGGCCTTTTTAATAGTAACTGTCGTGAGAATGATTCATTATTAAATGATGTAACGGTTTACTCACGCGTATTTATCGGGGTAGCCCGACTAGTTTCGGACCCAACTAGTCGGGCTACCCCATTTAATAAGGCCTTTTTAAATTGAGTTTATAATAAAACGCGACTGTTCGTTAAACAACAATTAATAAATGACAACGCTGAAATAAATCAGTCGTTCGTTTGTTTAATATGTGTTTGGATGAAAACAAAATATAATCAGGATTGCCTACGATTTCATAAGTACTGAATTAAATTTAGTATATGTGAAGTAACAAGATAACAATAAACAATTAATGCTCTCTATACAAAGCTGACTTAAATTAAGGATTTAGAATAAAGTTTTAGCTGTATCCTAGTTTGTGAACTGAAATATAGGTCACCTCTTTTTGAAATAATCACAAAATAATTACCCTGAAACGTGACGTTCTAAAACAAGTCAACCTATGCCCATTTGTGCCTTTGTTGTATCTATGTAAATACTAGACGCATAAACATTATCGTATACGTATAAGCTTTGTAATTTATCTCCTTTCTAACGTATTTTCATTGATGACACCAATTGCTAGTTGCTAGCTATTGCTAGTTGTCTAGATCCAGACTAAAGTCCTACAAGAAGCAAAACAACGATATCTCATATTATAATATAGAAATCGTGGAAGCAGGACAACGATACTCAGTATAGAGTGTCGTCTCCCTCCCACAACAACTATTATATATCTTTTAGAGATAGTGGAAGGCTTTCTGAAGGCTTTGAACTCGCATGAAAGCATTTTCATTAAAATATGTTGCAAAGGATAGAGTAAGCATACGCACATTTAGAAACAAAAGCTTATGAATTCTGATAGGTTTACAAGGCTTCTGCATGATATAAAATAAATTACGATATTTTTTTAATTGGCGAATTAAGTGGTTTATACAAAATATATATACCAAAATACTAGAGTGCAATCTATATACTTATATATAAGGCTGAAGAGTTTGTTTGTTTGTTTGAACGCGCTTATCTCAGGAACTACTGGGCCAAATTGAAAAAATATTTTTATGTTAAACAGACCATTCATCAAGGAAGGTTATAGGCTATATACCATCACGCTGCGACTAATAGGAGCGAAGATACAATGGAAATGTGAAAAAATAGGGCAGGTATAAATCATAATATATAACAACGCGGACGAAGTCGCGGGCAACAGCTAGTATAAAATAAATAATGATATCTTTTTAATTGGCGAATTAAGTGAGTTAAATACCAAATACTACCGAAAACTTACTGAGTGTTAATCATATGGGGCAGTTCATGTTTCTACGTTTGTTTCGGCTTTCGTTGTTGACTGTACTGCATCAAATAGTATTGTATTGTTGATGTCCATTGTACTTTTACCTGATAATATGACAAAATTTAATACAGTAGGTAATTTAATTTCATCAAAATTTTAGAACATTAATATTTAAAAATAAACAATTACATTTCATTAATAATTAAATTTTATAATTTGGTACTGGTCTAGCCCGTGAATTCGTTCATGTTTTATTTTCCGGATTGCATTCTTATTTAACATCGCGTTTTTAATCTTAACAGGTTCGCTTCTTAAATCTATATCTCATGTTATGAGTAAAAAAGAAATTAATATTTAAGAAAATAACACATTAACGTTTTTGTCGTAAAATTGAATACTGAATTACGGAATCTTGCATATAAATTGGTTATAATAAGTACTTTATATGCGCCTGGCGTTGTTTACATAATTTCATTTTCAGGGAGAATGGTAATCTATCAAATGTGTTAGCAAAGACGTATTTAATACTAGCTCAGCTTTGCAGTTTCACTCGCTTTCTTGGGAATCCTAAAATATCTTTATTTTTTTTAACTTAACACTATTATTTTTATTTTTCTTTGCAATCATAATATAGATTTGAAATCTAGTTTAAATTACTCCTTATAGTTCAGTAATTAAAGTGTGAATAAATAGGTCCTTTTTTCCAGGATTGAGGGATAAATAGACAAAAAATAAATTATTCTAATAGACATATTAATGTTTTTTAGTCTATTATCAGATTAGATAATTTCTTACGTAATTATCAATCTGGTGTCATATGAGTTTAATCTATTTGGCACACCGGGAACATTCTGTAAACGCTTGGCTCTTATTCGAATACATAACACTATATATCGTTATACCTACATTTATCTATATACTTAATAAATATGATTTTGCATTTGTCCAATTCTTGAATTAATAAAAATGATTTAGCATTTGTCTGATTTTTGGGTATTTCCAAATTAAATTCCAATTTTTAATTAAATTATCTTTAAAACCTGTCAGCATTATCTTGTTAAGTTAAATGTTGAATTAACAAGTCAAAGGTCATAAATTCTAATGAAAAACACAATATTTTTATAATAACTATCGTGAGATTGATTCATTATTAAATGATGTAACGGTTTACTCACGCGTATTTATCGGGGTAGCCCGACTAGTTTCGGACCCAACCGGAGTCCTTAATCATAAGCAGACGCGGCGGGATCGCGAGTCGAACTGAGCGAGCCCCGATAAATACGCGTGAGTAAACCGTTACATCATTTAATAATGAAAAACACAATGTCTTCTCCAAATCATGTGTATATAAGAAAGTAATTATTGCTTGCCAAAACTGAAAGAAAACGGGCCTACGGGTGATTTAAATCATGACAACATATTCAGAATAATGTCAATTAGTGCATTTTTTTTCTGTAAACTGTATCTTATAAAAATATAAATCTGAATACAAAATAAAAAAAATATATTATTAACTTATAAAACTTTTTATAAAAAGAAGAATTGTTTTTTATTTCTTCTAGGTCATCAAATGGGCTCGTACATAGTCTTTATAATATCTATTAAAATTAAAATACATTGAAAGTTTGCAACGATGTTCAAGTTTTCTAACGTTACAGCACTTGTTCTATAAGTTTTTTACTTCCTTTACATATTGCTTCGGCTGTTCTACTTTGTCTCAAATAAATCAATACATGCATTTGACGACCTCCGTGGTCGAGTGGCGTACGCACCGGTTTCAAGGTGTCGCTAGCTCTGAGGTCCCGGGTTCGATCCCCGGTCGAGTCAATGTAAAAAAAATCACATTTCTACGTTGTCTCGGATCTGGGTGTTTGTGGTACCTTCGTTGTATCTGAATTCCATAACACAAGTGCTTTAGCAACTTACTTTGGGTTCAGAACAATGTATGTGATGTTGTCCGCATTTATTTACTATGCATGCTTAAGAGTGTCGTGGGTAAGTTTTAGAGTAATGAATCAGTATTTACGAACTCCACCTAAATAAACCAGTTGGATGATTTCATACAAATAGGCGAAAAAAGCTAATCCAATTGGGTGGCAAATAAATTTGAAGGTCATCCAATAAATTCGTGGCCTTGACCTTTATTTTTACCATTTTATTATGGCGACAACAGACATATAATAATCTGTGAAAATAACAACTTAAATTACAGCTATTGAGGTTCATGAGATGGTGTCAGACGAATGGATAGTCGATCAGACTTAGTCTAAGTAATAGGATTCTCTAAATACTCTCAGACTTGCAGTTGTTAGTCACGTCTTAATTACTAGTTAATTCCTTGAACTTTTTTCCGGTATAGATGTGAGGTCAAATCGTACAACAAACAATCAAACAAGAATGGCACTGTTTAACATTCGTAGAAAAATCCCCGTACTCTAAAACGCAGTAACATTATTTGCTATTTAACGTAGGTATTTTATTTAAATTAGAAAGAGTTCCCGCATTCGATCCCCATGAAGGACAAGTATTTGTGTGATCCACGAATGTTGGTCCTGCGTCTGCGTGTTTTTGTGCATGTGACTTGAATGTTTGTAAAACCCTGCGACATAACTGCGAGAGGGTTTCTATTTCAAAGAATAAATATAATAATATAATATCAAAAAAATTGGTAATTAATATAATGTAAAATCAATTGATTCTTAAAATTGTCTTATAGATCAATTCATTGTTATAAACTATTTATAAATTGAATCTCTTAAGTTGTTGCTAATTTTAGTTTTTGTTTGATCCTAACCTTGTTTAATCTTCTACAACTGTTATCAGTCGTCTAAAAATAGATGTTTTCCGGCCATAGGTAACCACAAACATTTACGTTACATTGGATAAACACGCCTAGAGATAAAAACTTAAGGTGAAGCAGAATAATAAGAGGTTTGACAATGGTTTTCATCATTAGATCACTTTTTTCTATTTGTATCTGTGACGGTTACTTTTCTTGTAATAATGAAATTATTTTTTTTATATTACTGTAGGAAGAAGTGATGGCCTTGCAGATTTATGTACGCATTATGTACGAAGGTCCAGGTTCGATTCCCAAAACAGTCCGCAAGTAAATATATACTATTTAGTAGGTTCAAGCCATGCTAGCTGATAATAGACCATGCTGGACGGCGCGGTAGTGTTCCAAGCACCTCTTAGCCAGCCTGACTATCCGGAAGGGTCACAGCAGCCCCCACACACATAAGGCAAACTAATGTACATGGATAAATTTTACTTCAAAAAAATCTGACACTCTCCTTCTGCTCAAGTAGGAGGAGTCATATTTTGAAGAAGAAATCCTATCAGGAAAAAAGATGAAGAAAATACATTATTGTATCTTTAATTCGGTACCTTCGGTAATTCATATCAGCATAATAATTAACCCCTTGATACCAATTTGTATATTATTCACAACTGAATAATATATTATAATACACAAAGGATTGCTCCGTAATATCCGAATTTGCTTAAAGCTCTGCCAATGTAATTAACCTGGATTTCTTACACGTGTGCGAGTCAATGTCATATTGTAATAAAAAAACTTATAATATGCTAATAAATTTGTATATTTTATAATATGTAGGTGTACTAAGTATATATTAACATTTTATTTTTAGTCCTAACGTGTATAGGTAGGTACTTCCTTTTTCAATACTGAAAATTTTTGGGAAAACAAAAAATGTTTAGATAGTTCTTTTTGTGCCGCGTCAACTTATCTGTAAGGACTTTAATTGAGTATAAAACTAGTTGGAAGAATCACACGTGAGAATAGAACATGTTTTTAGTTCTGATAAAAGTTAAAAATGTCAAATATAAAAAAGACGTCTACTCCAACTTTGCGCGTACGACAGCCACGCAGGCGAAGCCGCAGGCAAAAGTTGTGTAGCCACAAATATGATACGTTTCGCTAGTTATAAAACTGACGAAACACAATAGCCTCGTCTCACTTCAAAATAGACACATAAATTATTCATAAAACTATTTATAGTAACATAAAAAAAGAACTCGTTTGAGGTCATTTACAAAGCAATAATATCCAAATGCGAAAGTTTTATTTTATAACTTTGGTTTTATTTAATATCATAATCATTCCACTGATCTGATAAGATAAAAAATCAATAACATATAAAAATGTTTTAAGCGAACTGTGCATGATGAGAACGGCTTCGAAATTGAATAATACACACGTCTGGATGGTGCCCACAAAAATGGATGGAAACAGAGTGGAAAAATCGAACAGAGGGCTTTGCCGTGCAGTAAAAAAATAACGGGTGAAACAAAAAAAATATTTTAAAGAATAGTTCAGAAAATAACTATCTATAAATTTAACGCACATACAGATACACTCATAAACAGTAATAATGCCCGTAATTGTACAGAATCTGACTGACGTGTAATTTGCATAGTCAAATTTCTGTCAGGTTAATTTGGACGGTTTAAATTATTAATCAGAACCACAAAACCGAATCGGTCATAAAGGATCAATTCAGTTTTATGAAAAGTAACACTTACAAATTACCAATGGAATTCGAATTAATATTAAAAATATATCATGTATCAAAATGAATAATAATGAAAGTAATTGAATACTGAAATAATACGTACGGATACTGTATTTTGGCTTATTTTGCTCTAACAATATGTGATCTGTGTACTGATAAGCGGAAGTCATACCTCGCTGGTTCTGTCTGCTATACTTTTTCGACTAAAACTCTCAACCGATTTCGATGATTAACTGATTGGCATTTTAAATTTGGTTCAGAAATCTTAAATCTTACAGTTTTTAATGAAAATAGTCAAGTTTTTTTCAAGTTCAAGAATTTTCTTAAGAATTTTCAGTTTAAAGTTGTAATACAAATAGCTATTATGCTAATACTGTTGTATCTCCTCTCTGCAATCTCCTTTAGCGTATAAAGCTTAATGATATGCATACAGAACACGTTAAAACAGTGGTTTTGTTGACCCTATTAGTGTAACAAAACGTACTAATTCTAACAAAGTTGGAAAGTTTAATTAATGTTTGGGTAATGCATAGAAATTTACATTGCGAAAGTGATTATTTTAATTTTGTTAATTTTAAAAGCACTATGTTTAGCAACCAGCCTTAAAGTATACTCTTAAACTTTTTACAAAATCATAAATAAAATAAAAATATCAAATTTCAAAATTATTCAATCGAATTTTGATCGTTTCAATCCGTGTCATACGTTTATGATTACGATTGCATCGGAACAATATCGTATGTACATAAAGCGATGTTTTAAGGATGGGTAAATACTTGATCTACCTACTGGACTAGCCGGCACCTCAATCTAAGCGAAGCTTCAAACAATAGATGGATCGTTCGTAGAACAATGCTGAAACGCAATATTCAAGCCGCCGGTCTATTAATTGCTAGCAGTCAAGTTTCAAACGACTGGCTTTCAAATCACAACAGTACGAATTGTTCTTCTAGGGATCCGTACCCAAAAACGTAAAGAAGGACCATACCATACTGAGTTTGATGTCTGTCCGTCCGCCCGTCACCAGGCTGTATCTCATAAGCTGTGACAGCTAGATAGTTAAAATTTGCTCAGATCACGGACAATGACGGATTTTTTGCCGTCGCTACAACGACCAATGCAAATGATTATAATTGAGGTTAACTATACCTGCGAGGTTAAGCAACGACGGTTTCGGCCATAGATTTGTTGGTGGTACCTACTCAAAAATTTACTTGTCACTCAAGGGCATGTGATTTCCTTTATTTGTATGTACGAAACCCGCAATTTCACAAGTCCTCGCACTTGACCTTGTTTTAAGGTAATACTTCAAAATTCCTCCGAATCTGTCTTTATTACTTTTCATTTCACAGAAAATACTGTCTTGCCTTCACAAAACTAGATCCAAACATAATTTTACATCTGACTAAATAGCAGTTGCTATGCGCCGAGTTACTATGCGCGGTACCAATATAATTTGACCTTTAAAAGGACACGAGTTTATAATTACTTGGAAATTCTGTGATCTTAGTAACAAAATGTGACAACTATTACTAAGTTACTAAGTTTAATTATTGTTTGAGTAATGAATGGAAATAAAGGTTTTTAGAGTAGCACACGTATGTCTGCAAGGATAGCAGAGTGGTTGCGTTGGAACTCATTGCACGTGACGTGTCGTGGGCTCGAAACCTAGGAAGGACTAGTCTGTGTGATCCACGAATGTTTGTCGTGGTGTCCTTGTGCATGTGACTTAAATGTTTGTACAACAACGTGACACAATGTTAACATGCCATAAAGCAGAAGTCTTGAAATAAATAGTATTTCCTACGGCATTTAAATAAAGGATTAGGAAAAGGACAAATAAGATTAAGACAAAAAAATTCGGGAAACATACCGACTGAATTAAGAACCTCTTCCCTTCTGAAGTCGATTAAAATTCACTATTACTACGGAAAATACTATCTATAAAAAATTGCTTGGTAAGTGAGGATTAAAAATTATTTATCCTGCCTACAGAATAAATAACTTCATTTTACTTCAGTATAAAAGTATGGGGAAAAATCAAAATGGTATATTTTAAAACAGTTTATGCTTCGGGTAAATCACTTCGCAAAATTAAATATTAATACCTTTTATATTTAATACCGAACATTCCTGAATAAGTTCGCTACTTGCGTTTTATTGCTCCTCAGAAATATTGGTTTCTCACGCGAAAGTATTTTAGAAGTGTAGACCTTTTTCAATAAAGATAGGAAGACTTAAAGGGTATTTGGCAAGTCAGCTGACTAGCTAAGATTTTATTATTGAGGGTTACCAATTTATGCTAGCTCTAGTCAAATTTGGGTTGATATTTTGGGGTTAGCCTTAGATTTTTATTACTTATGCCAATTTTTGTTACGAAAATTCTTATTTTTTGAGATGTCTAGCAGATGACTAAACTTTCTTTTTTTTTTGCGATTTCCATCATTTTATCGAACCAACATCTAGCAGAAGTATGAAAAATACTTAGCACTAAAGAAATACGGTACATAATGAAATCATTAATCACACGAAAGTCAAAAAGCCTTGTTTGTAGCTGTGATATTCAGGTTACAGCTCCAGATTTTAGAAAGTTCCCTTTCACCGATAATGATACAGTTTTTAAGTAACCAACTGCATTAAGAAATTAAATTCCGACTCTCGAGATTTCACCGCGACACCTACCTACCTCAGAAAGCACTAAAAACCGTTGGTTTGAGCGTTAATTCAACGATATACGGTCAATTTTTGTATACGCCAAAACTCTGGTAGCTAGCTCTACCGAAAACCGAATATTAGTTAATGAAGTCGAGATAGGCTAACATTTCCAGTAAAACGTTGGTAAAAACAAAACTATCCGAACTAATTGGAAGCTGCACGTTGCTCCCAATAGGCTTAGGAAAAGGATGTCCAGAAAATTCAAAATTAAGCCCAGCAAAGACAAGTTTAATTATTTTAATCTCACCGTACATAGCTCCTCTGCTCTATTAATAGAACAACCTCAGAATTTTCGCTTGCGGGAAAGGTAACTAGATCTAGGGGTAGCACCTTAATAAGCCACCTATAATTAGGTCCCTTAGGATAGCCAGTAAAGGTTAGGTCATATTACATTTATTATTGTATGTCGAGAATAGTTCGTATTTGCGCAATGTAGAGCAGAAAGTAAATGTATTTTTAAGAAAATAGTAACACCGCTAAGAGGTGCCCAGCACTTAAATTTCATTATAATTATGAGTATTTTTCTAGGCTAAGCCCATGTTCATAATTGCTACTACTGTTTACCTTTAGTAAAGTTTTACCAAGGCTCTTTAGTATCTCAGTTCAACAATTGATAATTTTGAAAACCGTAGAAATATTCATCAGAAAGAGTCAAGTAGTATACAATAGTTTTCAATTCCATACTAACACTAGAACCCTTACATTAAAATCCTCCTGTAAAATATACTGCTAATGTGCATGTAATGGATTTCCAGAGACACAACTTACATATCCCAGAAACGATTACGTCTGCACTAACCTGACAACCAAGATAACAGTTTCGGCTTCAAAGCAAAATAAAAATTATTGATACCTTTATAATAGGATCAATGTAGAATGTAGAAAACATTATGAGAGTCTCTTTAATGATAAAGAGTAGTATATCTTTGCCAGGGAGCCTATTGCAACCTCTTGAAGTAAGACTTGAAGATGTGGAAGAGATGCCGCTCTACAACTTGTAGTACGTGGTCTCTTTTCTACAGCTGCAAGAAGCTTACTTAGAAAAGCCGTGGTAGAGTTATTTTTCACTTCAACACTGTGTCATATTTACATATTTCAAGTGAGTATCTTAGCTCTTAAAATTATTATTATCATCATCAGCAGCCTAGCTTAGTACGAGTAGCAACTGACCTTCTCAACCCTGAAAAACCTAAGCAACACTTTAAGACTGGCTGTCTGATTTCTTGCTTCTAACTACCAGTAATGACTGTCGAAAATCTACAAATAATAGCCAGGACCCATCAATATCGTGTCTTGTAAAACACGAAGAACTCGTTATACATAGACGGTCACCAATCCAAGGACCGACCGAATCAAGTGCAGCTTAACTTGTGCAGATGTAGCTAAGTGTCGCCCTCTTGAAATTATAGTCGCAACTATAATTTCTGTCAGGCAGCCACATAAAAAATATTGGACTGACAAATCAGAAAAAGTATTCTTCGTTTTAATGTCGGAGAAAATTTATAGCAATTTTATTAGTCCAGCCTAAGACGATTTGAAAGGATTATCGATAATACATTTTTCTTTTATGATTCTTATACAATCCGTTACGCCAAGTGACATGAAAAGCAGTAATACAGTTATGTTTTCTTTATCAAAACTCGTTAAAAAAAGTGCTATTCGCTACTGAGCAAAGCAATCATCATTAAATATGTACTTTATATGGTTCCTATTGATAAAATACCTTTTATTCAGATTTAAAACTAAAATAGTATGGCCAGTAATCCATAGTGAGGATTAATAAAATATAAAAAGCATTCGTTTTGCTATTCGAATTTAGTCAATTGTCAGAAAGCAATATTTTATGGTAATATTGTGTTGGTATTTTAATAGCAGCAATTCTTAGATATGAAAATGTTAACTGCAGATATAAACTAGCTTTACTTGACGATTTACTACCGCACTTTAGAGGCGTTAATGGTTACTTAAGAGATTCCAGAGTATCGATTTAAGTAATTTAAGGCGACTGTCTGACAATTCTGACTAATGGTCAATGGACATTGTTACTACTTATGCTATGACTGGCAAAATTGTAAAGAGTTTATAAGAGAAATCAGTTTCAGGACTGAAGGCATAGCCAAAAAAAGATGGTCAAAATTGTCGTCTTTATGTCTGTGTTTTAACTTTTAAGTGTAGAGCAGAGACAAATAGGGTTGTAAAAGCGACACTTATCCAAACTGACTTTTTGAAAAGGAAAGTCAAGAAGTAAAAATCTAGAGTGACGTAAATATTAAAATTACTGCTGTTCAAATGGAAAAATATAGTTATTTTGCCACTCATGATCCATTACTATAGCCATATCGAATATTAGATAACAGCTCATTAATTTATTCAAATAAAATATTCACACCATTGCCAATGAATTCGATTTGCATCAGTTTTTTTTTTTGTATTTAATTATATACAGCGGACGTCTTGGATAATAATTCGTATCAATACGATACGAAAAGGAAACACACAGCGTCAAATAAATCCATTGTTTCTAAAATATGGCCAAAAAATCTTTGAATAATATATTTGTCGAATAGTTTAAATTCGGTTTTACTCAATTTTCTAATTTCATTGTTAAATTCGATGGTTTCACGTCAAATCCAACGAAAATTTCAACGTTAAAATATCACCCAAGTAACAAAATATACTGTCTTGAAAAAATCGAATTATAATAGCAAAATGTCTGACGCAGAAACAAGGTTAAAACCGAATACATTAGTTTTTAAAACTGACACAACACACCTATGTATGTAGTTACACTAACACAAATAATATTATAATCTTTTAGTCTATGTATACTTGAATTCGATTACAAATTTGTACCAAATAACCTTTATCGCAAAGGTAAAAACAATTTGACTTTATATACACGTATAAACGTTTCGACGTTACAGAAACACCATAAGCTAGCTATTATCGTTTCAGACATTGTAAATTAAATTCTTTTGTATGTAAATTTGCATAATCCGCGTCAAAACAAGCCACGTTCGTTTGATCAGCTGAATCCAACAAATCAACGAGCAGGTAACGGGTCATCACATTCAATATTATTTTAGAACTTAATATTTCGATAATCACTTTAAATAACCGGTTTATTTTATCACCAACACTTTTATGAACTTCACTTGTTTCGTCACTATCAAACTGTATGGTAATCAATTGCTTAATTTTTAAACACCGAATTAGTTTTAGGAGCGCGCGAAATACGTTAGCGATTTTCCCGCGTAAATAAAATGGCGACGTGTACGCCCCCCACAGCGGTGCAGAGCCGACTGACTAAGTGAAGGTGACGCTTCATATCACGTCGTCGGTACATTTTTGCTACGAACATAACCTTAGTGCGACCGGTTTCAAAGCCCGTTAATATAATAACTGCCAAAAATAACACACTATTCGAGTACTTGTTTCCATAATTTTGTGAAACACATATTTTCTGCGGCGCATGGACGAATGACGGCTGACGTTCTTTTGCAGTTCCAGCTACGTTACAGTTTTGAATTCCGAATACGAAAACATTTTTTTTTATCAGTACTCTGCTCATTTTTTTATAACCAGATCTAACACAAATATTTATCTAATCTTTTTGAGGAAAATCATTTTGATTAATCTTTTTTTTTCCGTAAATCCGTGTAGTTTTAAAACTTAATTATTCGAATACCTTGAGAATGTTTGTGTTTATTAAGCTAAATATTTGGAGAAGTTCTGGAACATTCGCGTTGGTTTAATAATTTATAGGAACACAGACTTCTTAGTATATTTTAATTACTTCGAGTGCAAACATGAAGATAATGCAACCTAGTTCTACCAGTGTTGTTTTCTCAACAGGAGCTGCTTTTTATTAATTTTATAAGAAAATATTTAATTTAACTATGTATTTTAATATTTTATTTTTTACCAAAAAATCTATTATTTATTTTAACATTTATGTTCGCACACTAAATTTTAAAACAATAAAAATTAAGAAGCAATCTACACTATAACCTCGGAATAAAGAAAACTTCATAATCTGGCAATGTTGCACATACTCTTGTCATACAATTGAATTCGAAACGCTGTTAGTTTTTAATTGTTTTATGTTTTTTTGAACAATCAAGATTACGTTTTCATGAAACTAATTTGAAATGCTAATTATATTCGTAAGTGGATAACCAAGACTGTTTCACGCTATTTTTAATTCAAAAACACAAGTCATGAAGTAGTTGAGATATTTTTGTTGAAAATAAATTCAATACGAATATTAACTTAAGAAATACAATAACTGTAGAAAATATTTTGCGGTAATTACTTTCAATTTAGCCCCTAGTTGATCAAAATGTCTGTATTTAACATCCAACGCAAAAACATATAAGTTTGACGTATCTGTCTGTCTGTCCGTGGCATCATATTTCTTGGACAAATTGAGAGATTACAAGTGAATTATGCGCGAGTGTTCTTAGATAATTTTTGACAAATAATAGACGAGCCAGTTATGGGGGCTGAAGGATAGGGATTTTCTTACTTTTAATTTTATGAAGAAAGAAATTACAGTAACCCACCCAGCTGTATCTGCGAGTTTGTGTGTACCTCACTATTTGTCTCGTGACTTGGATAAAAGGCCGTCTAAAACCATCGTTTTTCGTGAATCGGATTCGTTTTTTATAACGTAACAGTTTACACGCGTATTTATCGGGATATTTCGACTAATTTCACCAACCCGAGTCTTTCCGACTTAAAACAGTTTTGTTACGACTTTTAATGAAAGTGAAAGATAAGACCAAGCTTCACAAGTAACAAAACGTAAAGCAATATAATTTGAAACACAAAAAATGAGATCATCGACTCGCCCTTTGATTAAAATCAGGTCTAAAAACAGGTATGTCGCGGTGAAAGGAGCGAGTAACTTTCTACAGAACCCAAACAAAAAGCGTTTCTGCAAAAAGGAACTTTGAGACAATTATTGTTAAAAACAGGTCTCGTCTAGACTTCGGTCTTGTGAAATTACTTTTTACGGGCCTACCACCATTTCTTTAAGCAATATCAATGTACGTGTGGAAGAGGGATAGCGCTCTACTCGATGTAGAGTTGCATCCCATTTCCACATGTCATAATATATCTTTAAGAAGTGGTAGGTTCTCTGCAATTGTTTTGAATGGCCGTATTTAAAATATTTGTTTTTAACCAAATTATTTGATGAAATGAAAAGATATTCTGTCTACTCAATTCACTTTACATTTCGAGGTAATAGCTTGCTGTTAAAAATAAAATTTTCGATAGCAAGCGATTACAAAATGATTATTAACCGCAAGCAGTTTAAGATCACTCTACCCTGAATAGAGAGGACTTCACATTATTAAGGTATGATATGACTAAAATATGACTATGCATGTAAGCTTTGCTCAACGACCCAAAGGTTACCAGGAAAATCTTCTAAGGAAAATGTTAAAAAGAAAACATAAATAACCACTTATGTTCGTAAGGCATACTAAAACTTCCTAATTAGCATATTCAAAATATACAAAACAACTAATAAGGCTTAAATAAATCATCTTACAAAACTCCAGCCAATTTTATTCAGGCGTCAAACTTTCTAGTTCAGTTTTTAAAGTAAAATCAGACGGATCCCATTTAACTTTTATAAACTCATTCAAGAAGTTAAGAAAACGTACAATATATCACTGATTGTGGAGAAAATTCAGATGTTCTGTGCACGTACGATGAAATTGCTCTAAATTTGGCAGTAAGGCTTTTGAAAACATGTGGGAATATGACATTTTAGATAGGAAACATTAGTTTTCTTGCACGTCTATGTGCTAAAGTGTTTTTCGAGCCTTCTTTTATATTATACTCAGTATAATATGTATTTATAATATAAGCATATATGAACATGAAAAATCCATTTGTTCTACGCAGCATGATAATTACATTGAAGACACGCAAATTGCTCTATGTTGACAAAAATATATTCTTCGAACTAATCAAAGCAAGGATAAAAAGTAGGTGTGATCATTTCTAAACCGTTAATTTTTTTAAGACTCGATACCAACAATCTGGCAAGTACCCTGCTTAAAGCGAAGTGTTAAATACTAAGGTATTAATCTAAATGCAAGGCAAATGTCGTTTTTGGAATCAAGAAAAGATGACTATGCAAGAATTAAGACTCTTGAAATAGCAAATCAAAATGTATTCAGCTTTGGCCTTGAACTAAACCAACCTAGACATTTAATGCATTTTTGGCGTGAATCCACAAAATTGTTAAGACTGTTCAAGTGCGGGTCGGATTCGCGATATTGGGTTTCGTACAAGTAGGCTGTGGATAAACATATCGGTTGGGTGACGAAATAAATCTGGTTGTACCGACCCTCAAATTTATTTGCCCCATTCTCAAATTGATGACCTTAAACCATTGTTTCGATGTTTTTTTTCTAGCTATTGTGGTTAATGAGTTACAGATAGGTATCGGACGAATAGACAGCAGGCGAACAGTCACCAAAGTTTCATTAATGAGGTTCGGTTTTCACCTTCTAGACATGGAATCCTAGAAGACCAGACAATTACCGGCGGTGACCACGCTTGAGTCACGCTGAAACGAATCAATATTACATTAGATGGAGATAATGGAGGATGCCTGTTCTGTTACAAAAAGGTAAAAAGAAAAATTTAAACTAAAACTAGGTACATTCTAAATTTTTGATAGTTTTTATACACATCTATACATGTATGTTGTTTTTATACTAATGTTCAAATCGTGACTACAGATAGATTACTATTCTTGACTTTTTGGCAATGTCCAATCTTTCGCGGTCAAAGCGAGAAGAGATCCAACTTTGGTATGAAGAGTTTTAGAATTTGGGAAACCAACAGACACCCAAGAAAAATAGTACATATTTGGGAAAATTTTTACTAAAATAAATTTTTGTCCAAAACGTCCTCTTTACAATTTCCCAAATACAATATAAGACTGATGTACATATGTTCCTCGTTGTTAATCTTCGTATGGAAATGCCAACAGACCCTTAAGAATATGTTAAATTTTCGCACTTCTGGCCCTGATTTTACCCCAAAGGGACCCTCGTTAGGGTAAAAGGGATCTGAACAAAAATAAAATGCCCTTCTTTATGTCGTATTAAGACCAATTCTTAGTAAGCTATTCACGAAACTGTATGCATTTACCATAACATTTTATTGAAGTAAATTGTTAATATTGTATTCAACTTTTCCGCTTTATGTACCGAGTCGCTTTAGTACAGGCAATATGGGTATTGCTTGCATCCTATTTTCGATGGCATTTTATATCTATAGAAATTTGTCCTGAATTTACCCCAACTTTCCAAAATTGTAACGACTTTTAATTGGGCATAGTTAAGTTTCTATTCGATAAAACATAATTTCAGGCAATTACCTATCCTGCAAAAATCTAATTGGCAAGTAAAAAATACGCCAGTGGAAGGCTATTTATCAGGTCGAAGCAGCAAACTTGATCAATGAGATTTCAACTTTTTATCTTTCAATAGTCCCTTTGCAAATAATTTCATATTCCGAGCGACATCGGCAACATTATTGGATTTTGCGGTCAACACTAACTAGATTGTGCATCCCAGTTACCGGATTGAAATAGTCTGCGCGTCTTAGCGGTTTCTGTCTTCAATTTATTTAGGTGTGAGGTGAAATGAATCGTCGACGTAAATTGTGAGTAACGTATGAGTGAAATGCTGAGTAACTAATCCTTCTGCAACCAGGCATCTGGTATCTCTTTTATCGTAACAGCAAAACAGTGAACGTTTTCAGAGTTGACATGTATTTTTGTTGATAAGCAATTTTTATTTTTATTTCATCAATGAGACATAACTATGATGCAATAATTTTATTTTTTTCTTTCTCACGTATTGCTGGGCAAACACAAAGAAAATACTCCTTAAAAAGTAGTTAAGGTTAGACAGGAAATCGTTTCATGTAAAATAGTGGATTTGGCTATGTCCGGAGAGAGATTTAGGAGCCCTCATGTTTGTTCTCTTAAAGGATAATAACAGTATGAATAAAATATCATTATCATATTAATGATTTGTATTACATTTTTGTCGTGCAACAGATAGTTGTCAAAATTCGTGAGCACAAATCTCAGTTTGCAATATTGCAATATTAGATTTTATAATTTTTAATGCGGATTAAGTGATAATAACTTTGCACTTGTCACTTGCTTCAAAGCGGATAAGTAACACATCGTGAACAACTCTGCACCCGATTTTTTTAGGGTGTTGTTTTATGCCATGACAGATTTGACTGCATCTATAGCCGAGTGGTATAGTTGAACACGTCAAACTAACTCGCGTGAGGTGTCGTAGGTTCTAACCCTACGTATTACAAGTATTTGCGTGATCCGTAAACGCTTCATCATCATCATCAGCCTATCGCAGTCCACTGCTGGACATAGGCCTCTCCAAGTGCACGTAAACTACACTACTACTGGTTTGAATTCTTAGCACCAAGTTGTACATTACCCATATCATCAGCAAAAATGTTTAAGATCTGAACTACCTAAAATATTTTCTTCTTAGATAACATGTTGTGTATCAGACTAACAGTGAAAAACTTTGTATAGTAACCTCCGCTTAATGACCTTAAAATTGCCAATAGTAAGCCAGCGCGCGATCAAAAGCTCGTTATCTCTGATACAGGATTCTTTGGAGCCAGACAAGTTTGATATTTAGCATCTAACCTACATACCGAAAGGGTAAGATACAAAATTATATTACGTTAGCTGTTGCTCACGGGCCCGCCTGTTTCAAATCGAAAATTATCCCATGGAAACATAAAATCAGGATAAAATCTGTCCGATGTCTTAATCTTGGTTATAAACTATCTGAGTACTAAGTTTCGTCTAAATCGGTTCACTCGTTTTTGCGTAAAAGAGAAACAAACGTCCATTCATCCAGTAACAAAACTTTCGCCTCAACTGTATTAGTAGGTTATGGTTATATATTTTGGTGTATTCGTTTGACTGCCAAGGTTGTAAGTTCATATCCCAGGTACAACAAACCCGTGTGTTAGCTAGGAAACCATTACATGATATGAACGTCCGCCATAAGACGTGTCATGATCGCTCTATTGTATTGGCATGACAATTCAAAGCCCCGTTATTTATCTGAAAACAATATCATTCCTCTGCGAAAAAAATATAAAGTTTTCCATTAATTTTTTTACTCCAATGCACATTAACATTGTCTAATTAACTGCCTCTAAATTAACGAATAAAATTTAACTTCATATAGGTGAGAACAACCGTTCAAGGCCGTTCGTGGAATTTCTAATTAAACCTTCGCAACAAATCGGCTCTTTATTGTTCTACATTCGTTCCTTCTTCTTGATTTACCTTGTACAAATGGTTGAACTGAAAAGGTTTTAATGTTTTGTCTTTTCTTGTCGCAATAACGCAATTATGAATTTGATCGATGACATATTACCAGAAGTGACGTGGGTATTAAAACGTTAAAATATTAAAATCAGTTTATGAAATCTATGAGCGAAGTCCCAAAACTTTATTTGTGACCCGACAAATTTATGACCGTAACAACTCCGATCTTTACTTTTAGTACTTCTAGTTGTATTTATACTAATATATAAAGCTGAAGAGTTTGTTTGTTTGTTTGAACGCGCTTATTTCAGGAACTACTGGTTCAAATTGAAAAAATGTTTTTATTTTTTATATTTTATTTTGTGTTCAAGAGACCATTCATCGAGGAATCTTTTAGGCTATATAACATCACGCTGCAACTAATAGGAGTGAAGATACAATGGAAAATGTGGCAAAAATGAGGAAAATATTCATCTTCGAGGGCTTCCGTTCAAAAATTCCTAACTTATATCTTCTAACGACGCGGACGAAGTTGCATCGCGGTTGCAGCGCGGTTGCAACAGCTAATCGGTAATATACTTAAATAAAAATTTAAAAAATGTGAAAATTTGACTTTTCCAACTATCACAATTCACTTGGTGATCGATAGAGTTACAGATAAACAGCGGAATCTCAGTGATAGGGTTTCCCTTTTATCCTTCGGTTATGGAATCCAAAAGATAAAAATGGCATAAAGAGCCTAGCAAAAATAGATGGCTCACCCAAAACTGCACCGAATCAAGTATTCGGTCTGTGTTCACCGCTGAATCTGTAATACAAAAACCTAACTTCTACGTATTTCCAAAAAGCCAAAAACTACGGCAGCCATTTTAATATTGTAAGTAAAGTAAGCATTACTACTACAATATAGAAAATAATTAAGCTATAACTTTGCTCCAAATGTTACCCCGGGCAGTAAGTTCACACGTGATATTTAAGACCTTGTTTCTGCTTTTGTGGGGTTTAAACGAGCTCAGAAATCCCTTAGACCGCAATTTTCGGCATAAGAAATTGCTTCGCCGAAACATTTAACACTACTGAGTATGTAGAGCTCAAACTATAATATGTGAAGGTCTCTATTTTAGCTATGTTAATAAAGGAATGTAGCGGTTTTTTTTGTCAAAAAAGATCTTACGACTAGTTTATGAACATGAACCTCATAATTTTTAATGGTGGATACTAATTTGAAAAATGCCACGACCTAAATTGTGTGTTAATAAATAAATTGTGTTTGTAAAGAATCTTTCCTCCAATTACGTGTGCAATTTTATAGACAAAAGTTTCCTTTGATGGAAACATACTGGTTCATCACGTACGTTATGTATTTGCTGAGTAAACTCGGCATGTGTTCCATGGGAGACTAATCTGAGCCGAACATAAACAAACGAGATAGTTCGGAACAAGCCTGAACTATGACGCGAGAGAAAATTGAAAGCAAAATTATGCTGCCTTGCTCCTTATATTTAGTCAGTCATTTATTACTTTCATAACCTTAAAAGCACGGATGGCAAATGGCATAGATTGACACTCCAATTAAATCCACTATACTACTAAGAATTATTTGTGTGATGCTTGTTTCGAGACTGAGTTTTGATGCATCCGGCTTGAATGTTTGTGAAACCCCCCGCGACAAAAGATTTTTTTTATTGCGAGAGTCGTTTACTTAAAGTAGTAATAATCATACCTACAGCTGTGCATACCAGTTCTAAAGCTTAATAATGTTATCCATCGTCTTTTCCTTCGTTTATTAGATGAAATCGTTTCCGCGTCATTAATATATTCGAGGCTTAGCTCCAGCGTCGCCTGAAAAACTGATCAATTTAATCTATGATCAAGATTTATTTTATCAAGATCTCGTAAGACGTCTTGTTGACATTTCGCGTGACCCAAAGGCTGGGAAAGGATCACCATTTTCATCCAATGTAAAATTGTCACCTGCCTGCTGAAAACAATAAGACATGACAAATATTGTGCTTAAAACATTGTAAGTCCAAAATTCTCCAAGTGAAAAGTTTACAAACGGTTATTTTTTTAATTCGAAATAAAATATACCCTTATCAAGCTTTAATTTGTCACTGATCAAGATTGAATGGTTTACATTGGAGGTCTTGACATAAACTTGTGGTGGTTAGCAAAATTTTTGTAAAGCGTTTTAGAAGTATGCCAAATTGGATTTGATCCTATCAAAAACAATTTCCTCGTAGTAAGTGATTGGGATTTTCATTAAGAGGTTTCTAATAGTTGAAGGATGGGTCGATAACTATTTAATATCTATCGGTATAGCTTCGATCGTGTCGGATTGCCGGCCCATCGGATTATGAGGGTCAGGGATAGACACCTGTGTTTACACAACCAGTTGTATCGGCTCCGTAAAAAGGTTTTATACCTACTGGACTATTGTTTTGTAAACCTATTAGAATCTATGTCAGGCCAATAATGGCTTATTATAAATGTCAAAATCCGTTTATCAGCTATCGAGCTCTTTGACTAAGTCTAGTAATAAATAATTATCTTTATTTAGGAAAATGATTATTAGGGTATAAGGGTTGCTTAATGCAGCGTACTTCAACTGGTTATCCTGTATTTAATTTGCCTCGTCGCTAGTCTGTTTCTACAAATCGTCATTATCAATACTCCACCCTATCAATTGATATAAGCGGTCACTTAAACCGAGACCGTTTAAGACTGATTCTGATTTTAGAAAAAATCAAGTCATAAAAATATTTTTGGTCTTATTTGAGTGATTTTTTCAGTATTGATGTTTTTCATAGTATTGTTAATTTGATTTTAGTAGATAGTGATCCTGAACCTCTTCAGACTAGACTACACTAAAGGTTAACACTTAAGCTTTCTTAGTTGTAATTGGATTTTTTCTACGACCACAACTATACTGTGCACTAAAAGAGGGTTTTGCTTGATTAAAACTAACAATTTATTCAGCTTTGATTAATATTTAAATTAAACGGTCCGATCGCGGACACAAAAGAACATTGTTCGAAATTCATTTTGGAAAACTGAAAGGAGGCTTTTGCTCGATATTAAATATTTGCAGGATGCGTGTTACAATAGAATAAAATTATATTCAATATGATAACTATCAATATTCCAATAATATATTTATGACTTTCGCCAAAAAGAAATACTTGTCTTTGATAGATAAGAACTCGACAGTTAAAGGTACCAATTGTAAAGGGAGAGAAAGATAATTATTGGTATCTTTGAAGATGGCACAGATAAAATATCTTATGAAGATGAAGTGTGAGATGAAATGTTTTTCTTTGAGTATTTATGTATTTATTTCTATGAATATAATTTCCTATGAAACGAGCATGTGGTTGTAGCAATCCACTCTTGCCCCACTTTGCTATGCACGCCTTATCCCACAATTGACCTATTCTAAGTTTTTACCACGTATTTTTTATTTTATTAGAATAAGAGAATTAAGTAAGAATCTTTAAGACAGTAATTTTGTGGCTGCTTTTACCAATTAAAATAGATTTGGTTAAACTAATATCAACCCGACATTTTTTTGTCAAACTAAGTGATGACTATGTATGAAACCTGTTTATTGATTCATTATGAATAGGAAACACTTACACACATCCCTACCAAAGTTAACCTGACGAAGTTTTTAGTTTTTTTTTTAAGCCGTCGTGTCACAGAGAAAATACGTGAATAGAGCTAGTTTTGTTATAAAGCTATTTCTTCTATAGCTGAAAAATAGGAAATTTTTCAGTCTACCAAAATTGTTTCTTGTTAAGGAGAGACGTCGCTCTACACCATGTAGTGTGTTACACTTCCACAACTGCAATAATATTACTATAAGACATAGCGGTAGGCTCTCTACCCTAGGTCTAAGGTGAATGTCTGCCAGTTTTACAGCCGGCCATTTCCGCTGTTTCACGCACGGTTTACGACCACCCATCCCTTTCATATTTCCTAGTATTGTGTTCTTTCTTCGCCTTTTATTGCGTCATTCTATCAAAGATCATTCTAATAAGTTATAAATTCGTTTACTGCTTTTATTTTTAGTGTTTTGTTTTTTTTATTGTTTATTGAGCTTTTAGTTTTTGATTGGACTGTGTACGAATTGTATTGCCAAACGTAATTCCTCCAACCAGGCAACCTCTTTGGGGGCGAATGTTCATGATTAGTGAATTCAAAATTAAATTCTTATTCCTTTTACCAGTACGTACCTATAAAACTCTAATTATACCAAACGATATTAACAATAGAATCAGAACGGTTCGACACCTCGTTTTATCAGGAAAATTGAGACGAGTCCCTAAATTATGACTGTCAGTAGGGACAAAGTGGGGTCTAATAAAGCCCTTAATTAATGACACGGCAAGATCCTTTTTACCCTCGCGAGCCCTTCTCTACCTGTACTACAAATGCTTATTGTAGCACTCGTACTATTGATGAAGCGGGATGATGCTATGCGTAATGTAGAGCGCTGTCTTACTCCCGCAACGGCAACTCTTATTTACATGTTTATAGTATTGAACAGTAATGACATCGCTGCGATGACGCGAAAAAAGGTTTATTTATTTTTGCTTTGAGTGATATCTGTTTATTTTTTAATCGCCTGTTAATTGTGAAGGAGTTTTATCTTTTATTTTTTTGGATTTCGTGTTTCAGGTGTTCAGCCTTTATTTGAACAATTAAGAATTTCAACAGCATCTTACCTCTTACTCTACTACCTTTTAGCATTAAGCGCTGACTCGTGGTAATCTTTCGTCAGATTTTAATCTTTTCTTAGATACTTTAATCGCCTTATCAAGATACATACTCTCGGATTTTGACTATACGATTTATTGTTTATCAACTTATGCGTATTATGTACTGTGAATGTATATTGAGGGCCTAACTAATCAACATCACGCTAAAACGTACAAATTCTAATTAAAGACAAATAGTCTTTGAACTCTAATTAACATGTTTAAATACTGTTAGTTCTCGTAAGATCAATGTACGGTGGTAACAACAAGTCGAAGTCGACAAATTGTCTGTCTGTATTCATGACTAAATTGTTGTTTGTTGTAAATTCAGTGCGCTATGTTGTGGAGTTTGTTGCGTCGTGTCTTTTTCGCAGTTAGAACACTTGAAGTGGTGAAGACTGGGAGAATTTAGGTACTGTCAAATATCGAATCCTTTGTAGCCTAATTTGAAAAAAAGATTTTTGATTTTGGTTTTCAATATACGCCTTAACTTTAATCGAAAGAGCAAAATGAAGATACACATGGGAGACTTTTTTATTTCAAGATCCTGCTGTCTTTTTTATCACATCCTGTAAAACAGGTCAATCAGAAACCGGGAAGAGGGTCAAATTTAATTTTAAATTTTAAAACAGATTAAATGAAACCTTGTAATGATAAAGTCAGTTGTAACCCCACTCGATATCTGGTGCTATCGACACTGACAATTAAGTTTGGGAGTTAAGGCCTGATCACACGGGAGCTTTTTTAACGCGCGTTAAAAAAGCGTTCAAGTAGAACAAATGCATTTCCAAGTACTTGTTCATACGTCCGTGTTTTTAAAACGCGACACTTTTTTATCAAGTAGTGTTGCATTTTGAGCGCTGGACGTTGGGCGCTAAAGGGAATACTCGTATGAACAAGTACTTGGAAATGCATTTGTTCTATTTTAATGCTTTTATAACGCGCTTTAAAAAAGCTCCCGTGCGAATCAGGCCTTACCGAGTGTCGAAATTTTGATCCTCGGACATAACAAGCGAATATTGCATATTCCGTTTAAAACACTTGTTATTTATTCGATGTTCAAAAATATCTTTAACAGTAGCGCCATCTGCTGTTGCAAGTTTTTATGTATTCCAAGAATTATTTTTATAAAGAATTATTTGCAATGAAACGATTCTACAATTTAAACATTTAATCTTTTCGGAGCTTTTGTTTTTTATGAGTACTGTTATAAAACAGTATTTTGGTATGTGCTATTCCTAGATGCTTGTTCTGGTAACTTTTTGAAATTTACACGATGAAATATTAGCAGTGCTAGCCTGGTTGGATGACCTTGTGATACTGATGATGGTTGTAGAGCCGAATTCCGATATGCATGCCATGCATCAATGCCTTTTCAACTTCAAGTACGTATTACAATTAATGAACAGATTTTAAAAACGCTGAAGAAGAACATAATGAGGAAACCATGGGCCCTATCACCACGCCTGTGAGTAATATAATTGCGGGTGTGGAAGAAAGATGTCACTATCTATGGAAACTTCTTACTAGTTAAGTTTTTGTATGTACTTCTCCACGTGCAATAAACCGAAGTTTAATTTGTTCAATCTAGTAATTGTATTATTTCTCACAGTTGAATTCTTCTTCATCGTGTAAAACGTAGCTAATATGTTCACTACTAAAAAGGTATATATTCTAATACGCTGGACTGAGCACTCGTTACAAAATGGCTATCCTTTTCGTCGGCATACAGCGAAGTAATTAGACTGCTAATTGCGGCAGCGTTTGCTGTCAAATATTCAAGGACATTCACTACCGGTTTTTGAATGCTTCCAGCGCTACTATGGCGTTTTGAATAGCGGGTAGCTGTCCAGCACATTATAATAAAAAAAGGTATTACTCGTCCCTGAAGTACCAGAACGTGTGAAAAATATATATTTTTGAGATCGCTAAGGAATATCTCATATTTACTGGACCTGAAGAAGACGTTCCATTTCTCTGAAACACTAAACTCTCAATTTTTTCTCAAATCGCGTAGAGAAGTCGATTTCTGCCAAATCTAACGCTAATCGCATGTATACAATGTATTGAACTGACAAGTCACGTCTCATGTCAATAGGGATGTGTTCAAATTTGAAGTTTTGTACTGGTTTAAAATTGTAGTATTGTGGATAAACCCTTAATATTAATAACAGTTAAAGGTCTTTGACTGCTATATTAACAAGGAAAATCACTATTTTGGCAATTGCTGATTTCACTTAAAATACGTAGTTTTTTTATCAAACCACAAACTCTTACGTCAATAACAACAAAAATAAAATGAAACAATGTCATAATATTGTTCTTTTTTTCGTATAAGCCTTATAATGCTACATAGAGTACATATACCTAGATAGGCATTTTGTAAGCTAGTTAGCGATTTCGGTAAGTTCTAAATCACTCTTATTCTGCGGCTAAATAATATACCGCAAATCATAGCTCATTTACTAGGGCTACATTAAAGGAGATCTCTAATAATTTTACTCAAACTAACGATGCGTGTGATAGCTAAACAATTTAACAAAAGAATACAGAGTCAGCAATGTATGACGTACATCACTACACTATTCATTTATCATAGATTTCTGGGATGATGCCAATAAAATGAATTATAAATGTTTCTACTATCAAAAATTTGCTTAGAAATTACGATACATAGTTATAGGTAACAGATTTAGCAAAGATTTTCAATATTATTATCGAGCGCTACTTGCTCGAAAGTCAGTCATAAATACGACTAGAAAACACCCAAGACATAAAAGAATTCGCGTCGTACATTTTATACCTGAAAATGAGAGGAGCAACAGTAATGCGATTGGTGTTCCAAACATTTTGTAAGATTTTGCATCTTTAAATGCAAGTGGCAGCAAGGGTGTTAATTGTAAACAAAAGGTTTTATTACAAATACAGAAAAGTAATTACGCATAATGAATCTGCTAAATCTACAAATTTTCAAAGTAAGTACTGCATCTACAATCTTGTGGATCGTTCTCTTCTCATACCTTATATACCAATATATTAATACCGTCCGTTCAAAAACTCTCTGTGACGATACGAAAAGAGATATAAATTAATATTGTCCCTTCAAAAACACAAAAACATTTGGAATGTCAGAAATGTTGCCAACGAGAAGAGTTCCACTTGGCAGGCTTCCCCGTTTGTGTCAAAGGCCATCCCACTTGGACAATGAATCATTTTCGATTCTCGCAACATTCACAACACACTTACAAGGATCCTTTGCCTCGGTGTGGTTTGCCTTTGAGTCAAATAATCCGGAAAATCCAAAGAGATAATCCAAAGAGATGATCCAACCTATTGATATTTCGTTGAGTGAAATTGGATATTGTTACTGTTTTTCAGTTGATTTATAAAAACATTTAATTATTCCAATCCGCCTATTTATTTCGCACACATGATTTAACACACTTGTCTTTTTTAGTCGTATTCTTGTTTTTAAAAGTAATTTTCCTGTAGTTGTATAGACATTTATGGGTTATTCGACTTGAAAGAAAAATTATGCTCAATCTACCCATGAAATTATGAAGTTATTTTATTTAATAACACTTAATAGGATTTAGCTGTATTACCTTTCATATTCGTAATACAGTAATCTGCATTATTATTTTTGGTATGATAACAAAACTCTACGAAAAGCAATCAAATATGTACTTAGATTGGTCACCATAAACTTACGATAACTAAAATGAATATTATACTTTAACACAAAAATACTTCATCAATGAAAACTAAACCAGTTCAACCCTATCACTAGAACCGTGTCGATCTCTCCCCTCCCTCTTCTATCTCCCATCGATATTGAAATTACAGCAGAAAATGGAAGCGTTTTTAATTAAAACACTACCAATTTGTATGCTGTGCTTTTACATAATATTAATATTGATACCTACATTAAGAGCTGTTTGACTACGGATAAATCCGTAACGTGTTTTAATAAAACTTCGTCGGTATGATGTACGCATGTTTAGTGGAGATAATGTTCCCTATTTAAGATTTCCTTTTTGAGACACTGTCGCTGCTGCCCCAAGTCATGATTCCTCCTGGTTTAAATCAGTCTGGTAGGTATTAGTCAGTAATTAGTCACGTATTTGTACATTAAAATAAAGACTCCCTTACTAAGGACGTTAATCCTCATGTAGCAAGATGTTTCAGAAACATTCAAGTCACGTGCACAAAGACACCCAGACTCAGGACAAACATTCGTCAATTACACAAATGCTTGTTCTGCGCGGTTATCTAACCTACGACTTGTCAGTTTGGCGAGGTGTCCTCTACTACTCGGCTATCCGTGTTTGCGAAATTAGAATTACGTTGATTGCTTTTATACACGTTTTCCCAAGTCCACCCATAGGTAACCATGTCTGCCAGAAATATGAACCATAGCACAACATACTCTGACCTTCTAAAGAGCCATCCATATTTATTTTATGAAAGTATATTTTTCTTATCCTACCTCACAAAATATCTGCGTAAGCAACTAACTGCATATGTTGATACTAGCTGTTGCCCGCGACTTCGTCCACGTGGGTAGAAGATATAAGTTATGATTTTTATCTGCCTACCTGCCCTGTTTTTTTCACATTTTCCATTGTATCTTCGCTCCTATTAGTCGCAGCGTGATGGTTTATAGCCTAAAGCCTTCCTCGATGAATGGTCTATTCAACACAAAAAGAATTTTTCAATTTGGACCAGTAGTTCCTGAGATTAGCGCGTTCAAACAAACAAACAAACAAACTCTTCAGCTTTATATATTAGTATAGATATAGATATAGATTTAGAAAAACCTACTATCTGAAGCTAATCCTAAAACGATCGAAAATACCTTTCATTACAGTTTTCAGAATTTTCTGTTTACAGATGTCGAGCTTAACGGTCACTGTAAAAATATTTGGGTATCGGGAAAATAACGTCCCGTTTCATAACGTTTGAGATTTAAGGCTTTTAGAGCGTTAAGCCTTTGATAATTAGTAATGTTTACTCAGTTTACCCAACATTTAAATGCTCTCCTTGGTTGGTTTTATATTTTAGAGAAACGAATCTCAATATATGAGAATTTTCGATGACGTTCATTACTAGTAATAATAACTAATTATTATAATGGGGGGTTCGAGAGACCATTGTTTATGTAAACAATAAAAGAAGAAATCCTTTACATTAGTGTAATGCTTGCTTTTCAATATAAAAAAGGAGAAAAGAAAAACTAAAAATCAAAATTTTCCCCGTGTCAAAATCTAATAGTTTTTATTTGCAAAATAGGCCTTGTTCCTGCCTCACCAAAATGTTAAATGATTCTGGTTGTGCGGAAAAATCGGCAAGAAAGGTATAATGACTAGTCAATTTTTTTGACATCATCGAATTCATATTGCCGCAACCACCATTATTTATTATTCCCACATATCATTAATGTGAATTGATCTATGTCTCTTCGAAACAGTTTACATAAAACTCTATGTACCATCTAACACACGGCAGCACATTTGTAAAATAATGTTACTTACAAATTTTGCTTTTCTAAAAATGGATACTTTATCTATGAACGAAACAAAAGGGACATCTCTGATAATACACGTCGCTTGCTTTTTGTTTCAGCAACAGCTGTTCAAGATTTATGTTTTATAAAACGTTCGCCTAAACAAAGGATGGGTACGTGAACTTTGAACATTTTGCGGAGAAAATGTTTTTTTTCTTCTATTGAAGTATTAAAATACACCCGCAATATTCTGCCGAAAAGTTGGCAGGAAAATGTCTTGATTACGAAACATCGCTAAGAAATCGACTCACCTGAGGTGCAAGGGTTTGTAAATCCAAGTGAAAGGCCTAAAACCTGGTAGTCTATTAACGATCAAGCAGAATTGTCCGAAAGGGTTACCGTGGCTGCAGTACACAAAGGGCAAAATAACATGGGTCTGTTTAGTCAGTAAATGTCAGACAATTCCTTCCATTCAACCCAATCTTTGATGAGTTTCCGGAGAAAAAGGGTCGTCTTCATGAACACTTTCTAGTAGGCCAAGGCACACTTCCAAAATTCCAATGCAACTCTACGCTACGTAGTCTACCGCTACAAGCAATTTCCAGAAAACATAAATTGAATTTAGTTAGAAACACGGAATAATCAAGAGAAATCATGTTCTTAGTTCAGTTCAATAAAAATATTATCTTTCAAAAAATAATAAAAAACAATCTTTATAAAATCTTCTAATTGTTCTGTTAATTTGTACTGTAACCTTCTTAAGATATATTTTCTAGACCAGAGTTACGATTCCACAACTTCAACAATATTATCTACTTTAAAACGTGGTGGTAGACCCTCAGGTTTATACTTTTAATTGATAACAAAAAACGAACTAAAAATTACTCAAATTAAAGTTATTGTAGATATTGATATGTTAGGTGTGCTTATTTTTTGTGCGTCGATAACTAACCAAAACCGTGGCTGTGCTCAATTTGTGCTAAGTGTAATTAAAATCACTCAAAAAACGTGTCAAAATCTTAAAATCTTCAGTCGTGCATTATAATAGAATATTCATTTATTAATGGATCTATTCAAAGGCAAGTCGTTTGAATATGTATTATTTTGGTATATAAATTGATTAATAAAATTTAAGTATAGAATATGAGTTTATGATACGCAAACGGATTAACCATAACACCTGTGGCATTGAAAATAGAATCGTCAAAACTATATATACCTATCTGGTATTTGCAATTACAAGAGAGGCTAGTTTGAATAGCGTTTTAATTACACAGCTATAGACTCGCCACTCAGCATCTCGAGATGTAATTACGGACAGACTATGAATAGCATGCATGTAAAAATAGGGCACTCCACAACGTGTTTCGAAAATATTTGAATGCACGACTAAAAATATCACACAGTCACTCAAAAATCAAAAGTAGGCAGTGTTATTAGCCCCTTAGCCGACCCCCAAACAGGACTCACTCGCGTAATTGTTTCCTACGACTTGAATCAACATTTCTTCGTAAGTCTGTTGCGCAAGCAATTCCCAGCCAAAAACTTCTATACTTTCAGACAACATGTATGTATGTATAGTAGCGGCTAGGAGGTATCCGCTAGAGTCTCCTCCGTACACTCTATACGCCGGTGTATCGTATATCAAAACCGTGCGACCCCATCCGAATCTGTTAAATAAAATATAAGGATGATAGTGACATCTGTTGTCGAATAGCGATAGGTAAAAGTTTTCCACAGATGTCAAAGCTTTGAACAGCGCCATCTGTGTTTTCGATATCGTACTGCTAAGTTCAACTTTAAGGTAAACTTACCAACGCGTCTTATAGATGGCAGCAGTGAGTTCTACAACTAAATAAACTTACTTGTATACTTGTAGCCCAGGTAGAACTTCAGATTTTCGGTGTAATTCAGTCCAGCATCAGACGTTGTATCCCATGGAGTGTAAATTATATCTTCTTTTTTCAGGAAGTTGGCGAAGGACTTCATCATGAGGTGGCAGGTAGACTTGCCGGCGATGTGAACTTGTGATTCGGGCTCGTTGATAAGCAGCAGTTGCCTCCATTCGAAGCTAGATGGCGTGGAAACAAAACTGTGTTAGCAAAGCCAAAAAGTGTCATGTGCTTAACTTTACAAATCACTCAAAAACATGTACTTAACGTTATACCATAAAAGTTTTACACAAGTATCTCAACCTATTTGTAGCAAAATAAGTTTGCAGTAAATAGAAAATACCTTGGTATGTAATAATAAATATGAAGTAAGTACTTGTGTATCTACAGACATTCAAAGAACGCTTAAAAAATCGACACCAAACAAATTAAATTCACCACAAATATATTTGTAAAGCTGCCTGAATCCTATACATAGGTATCTACCAGCCTACATAAAGGCAGATTAGACAGATTGAAAACAACATGGCGCCAACTCCAATTTACACAAAACGTCCACCAAAATGTCAAGTGGTGTATATTCTGTGTCCGTACTTAGTTGAATAAATACAGATAATTCTGATAAGCATAAAAGCTAAATGTTTATTATTTTCGTACATTTTATGGGACAAGAGATAAATTTATAAATTTCAGGCTATTTATGGACTGGTGATTAATATTTGCTTTCATTAATTTTTTTATCTTGTGTTTCATTATGAAAGAGATTTTTTTATTCATTTCTATTAGAAAAAGCTTAACCAGGGTTTTTGTGTTCATCTAAGCAAGTCACAGTCCTCACAGGGCCTGCTGACAGCTGGAAAAAAGAGCTTTCAAGTATAGAAAAAATAGGTGCAATAATAATACTACTTTAAGACGTGACTAGGCCTTCTATTAAAATTAATTTATATAAGTGGAATCTATAACTTCTCAAGTGTTTAAGTAACTGGACTTGAAGTTTATTCAAATCACGAAGTTCAAAGTAAACAAGGAAATTAATACAAGTCAGCGACTGAGAGAATGATTGATGATATACTCGTGTTTGGGACGCGGTTTATCCTGTGCTCTTATGTTATAAGCAGATTCAAGAAAAGAGGAACCTACTCAACCTCAGGGGATGGTTGCTTTGCTTTTCTTGTAAGATAAGGATGCACGCTGGGGAAATAATGTTACTGTACTGTGTTAACTCAAAGCACAGAAAGGCTCAAGAAAATTATATCCAAGCAACAGGTGCCAAGATATTGATGGTGTAATTAGGAACTCATGATATCAATTTTAGGTGACCTGACCAAAAAAATGAAAAAAAGTCCATGATGAAATGTCATCTCTCTTTCAGTCACGGGTCTGGGATTTAGGCATTGGGATCGTCCAGTGGTAAGATGGATGGATTTTTTTAGATAATACATTTTGTGACACCACAGTTTTATTTTTGGATTCGAATTTATATTCGAAGTTATTTTATCTATAGTGTATTATTATCATAATAATAGTACCAGCGTGTACAATCCCACTGCTGGGCACGTGGGTTCTTCTCGTATTGGTAAGGTTTGAGCACTGATCCCCAGGCTAGCTCACTGTGGGTTGGCAGTTTATAGATTTCAATATTTGGAATCCAGATTTTCTCACTGTTTCTCAGTGGTGTCTTAGAATAATTAAGAAATTACACATAACTTAGAAAAGTGACATCGGTACTTTGCCAGCTATGGGATCGAACTTGCACCGAGTGCATACAAATCCGTGCATGAAAACGGCAAGGCTACCGCGACATATATTTTTCACGTAAATTATCCACGAACAAAAACTTCGTGCCGAACTAAATTCCCTTTAAGACATTTTTGTATTGTGTAAAGGTTTTAAATCTGTGTCTAAAGAGGTTGTAGGAACATCAAAGAGTTTTACACAACAGACGTATATGACTTAACATCATGATCAAAAGGTGCTTTTAGTTCCAATTCCCAACAACCATCTCGAGCTTCCGGCAATATTTGGCAAAGAGAGCCAGTTTGGGGAAAATCTCTTTTACGCGCTATAATAGAATGTTTTAACCAACATGCCAGATGTCATATAAAATGTAAGTTAAAGGCAGTTAGCCTTTGATTAGCATAAACGGAGTAAGGGATAATGGTTACTTGATGTCACAAACGGTAGGACGTGAACGTCGTCAACATGTCCAGAGGAGATATTTTAACTTTCGGTCATCAACCTCGGTAGCTAAGTTTGGAGAGCCACCACATTGAATCTGATATATACATTACGTAGTAAAAATAAGGTAAATATTTTGCAGGTTTTTATACTACACGAAACTTGTATCTGAAGAGCAGTTACATTCAATCGCAAAAACAAAAATATGCTGAGCTGTTTGCTTCAGCGGGTTTTGTACTATTACAAAACTCGTGGAAGCAAACATCGTGACAACCGGAGCAGACCCTTGCAGGCCCGAGGCTAAATATCGGACGCAGTCCAACCGCTACAGCAATGTCTTATATTATATGCCCGATATAGTACATCATAATTCGCATTTTGTTTAGACTAAGGTAGGTAAGACCATTGCATGAAAGATTGCAATGCATTGAAATACACCGGTACACAAACGCGAATGACGCTACCCGTTCCCTCCCCCCAGGAGAACGAGTAACCGTTGCGAAGCCTAACCAAAAATAAAAATGGAATGCAAACACTTTAGGAAAGGATAAAACCCGAGCCCTGTGTGTCGCAACTACGACTTACACTTGACCGGTATTATTTACATCCATGTTTAAACGCTTGACTTTTTCTCTGACACCTTTATCTCGACGAATTTAATTTGTTACCAAATTACACATTATATCCTACCTTTTTGTTCTCAAGTTAATCCTTACCTAACCAGAAAAATAAACTTTTGTTTTCGAAACAGCCTTGTTTCAGATACATTGTTAAAAAGTTTTCTTAATCGTCTCCCTTCACGGGATCCTTCGGAAAGTTGAGCTACTTTATCTAACAGCCCTCTAAACTCTGAACACACTTGTAAGACATCAATTGGTTTTGTTTAAGCTTTAGGGATGCATGTTCACAATGTACTAAATTTACTTTCTTATTTCATCTCTCTCTCTTCAGATAAATATTTTACGATGCATTACGAAAATGCTGATTAACGGAGTATTATAGTACAATGGAGTTATTACCAACGTAGCTCAAGAAATGGACAAGGCAGAAGAAATATTATATTTTTCTTGGAATTAACTCAAACCCGCAAGGAGTAGTGATCAATATCACTACCGTAATTGGTGATTACTCAAGTTCCTCAAATAGACCTACGAGAAATTCTAGGAATGGATTCTCTCCACATCTATACTAATATAATAAAGTGATTAAGTTTTGTGTGCTTGTGAAGTTATAACGGGTAATCTCAGGATCTACGGAAACAATTTTGGAAATTCTTCTAATAGGAAATCACATTTTTGTGAGGGACAAACTATTTAACCACAGGCACAGGCAAACCGATAAACCGGTTTTGTGGAGCACTACATATTGCAATTGTATATTTAACGAATAAAAATAAATAAATAAATAAAATAATAATTTTGGCAATCCTAGAAAATACTTGTATAGGACGTAGGAATAGTTTAAATAAAATCTTATTTCACATAGCAGAGAATGCAAATCGATATGGTTTATTACTGAGTATTATTTTCTAGACAACCCTTGATTTAATTTTTTAATGACAGGTACATAATTTACTCAATCCTGATAATCAAAATTAGACCCTCTGTCTCCTGCAATACCTGTAAGTGATGTGTAAAACGCAAATCCCATTACAGAGTCCAAAAGCTCTTGTAGCACAAACCACTTCAAATGCCAAACTGATTCGGAAATTGCAGCGAAAATTCCAGTTGCCACTTCGATTGCCGGTAATCGAGTGCAACATCCAACCGTACGTTATATTTCGTATGACTCATATGTGTTTTTGAGATCATTTGAACGAATAGACATAGTGCCTTTCTTCGCTTTTCATAATATGGTTGATTTATAACCTGGTGTCAAAGTTTTTCTTCAGCTAGTAGTAAGCTGAACTGGTAAAACACACCTTTGAAAATTCTCAGATTATTTGGTTTATTCACGATGTTTTCTATCACTGCTTTTAGGAACTGTTTATTACCTAGTGTCCAGTACATATTGGTGCATTTCTATAAGTGCGCATTATTTGAACTACGATCTTTGATTCGGGAGTCCAACGGTCATGCGACGGCAACATTTTAGTAATAAAAGTTTTAGTTTTAATCACGTGACTCAAAATGTCCAAGAAGCTGAAATACATAAAACCAGTAAATGGTATCAATCGCTATTATTGATTGATTATTATCTTTTTCTGCTCACCAAACCCATTGTTTCAATTCGCGTTGTATGACGCCACTGTCCAATAACCTCCCGGTTATAGCTTTTTCTATCCTCTTTTATTTTAATGCCTTTCCCAACGAGTTTAGGTTCAAGATTGAATCAACATTAGTCGACTTATCTGAAAATTATTATCTATCGAACATAAGTCTCTTGGAGGTATCTCACGTGACGGTCTTAATTCGCAACAAATTTCATTTTAAATACATACGCTGGGGTCAATAAATTTTAATTTTAAAGTGTTTGTATAAAAAGGTTCTGCACCTTTCTTTCAAGTATCTAAACTAATAGAGTAGGTTTAGAAAAATAACACACCTCCCGACGCTCCAATTTATTCAACTGACTTGAGTAAATTTATTTTCAACCAATTGATGTTAATTCGATTTCTATTGAGATACCCACGCTAAAACACAGAGCGCGACGTGTCGATCCATGAATGCCTTAACTCATAACAGTCTTGTTGCCTAATGTTTGTAAAACGACACAAGGACTAAATTCCAAAATGCGGGAGATTTTTTTTAATATGCGTCTATTTCTATCCCCTTCTGATACATCCTTCTTCACTAGACATGTCCAAATGTCAGTGTCTATTTTGTTTTACATCATGAAATTTTCCCGTCGCCTTGATCCGCAGTTAGCTTCGCAAGAATCGTAAAAGCAGAGCCTTATTTACAGCCTATAACATCGCATCGGGCGTCTTAATTGGAACTCATTTTGCCACTCAAGGTTATTCCCTTGTAAGCAGATTCATTTGAAGTATTTTATGAATGATATATTCACGTAAGGGTTTGGATCTTTCGTGCCCGTCTGTGATTGAGCATTATTTAACAAGCTGTTTTTTTTTTAATTTAGACATTAATGTTATGTTTGTTTTCATAGCGACAAAATGTTTGGGTGTCAATGTGTATGTGTATAGACAAATTCATTAAATCATTGATGCTGTGGAAGTGCTGTATAATATTATTTTATCAGCAAAACATCGACCGACTTCAAATAAAACTACTGAGCAAAATTATTTTTTATGGGAAAAAATTACAATAGCTGTAATTTTTTCCCATAAAAAATAATTTTATCATGATAAATAATCAACAATATCAGTTCATTTAGTCCGAAGTTCTGAAGTAAGAAACAAAACAATACAGTCGAATTGAGAACCTCCCTTTTGAAATAAGATGCGTCTATATAGATGACGTGTATATGTAGGTACTGCGAATTTGCTTTCATGTCAAAAATGACTAAAACCTTCATGTTACATTTCAGTCAACTTACCGGAGCTCATTAATTAGCTCGTCACTGCGGACCAAGTATTTTCTTTGACTCGCAAATGACGAGTGAGGTATAATGGCTTCGCGGTTTTCGTACGCTCCGCAGCTTTTACTGTGGTACAAAAGTAGTTACTTAAATGGCTTTCAACCCCTGTCTACAACCCATGAATTATATAGGCCTGGATAATTTATTTGCCGATGTTTACCTTTAATTTTCAAACCAATTTTTTTTCAAATTCATTTTTTTTTAATGATGTGAATTGAACTTTGTTATATTTCAGTTCCAATTACAAATAAAACTATTATAGGAATAAATAGTCAAATCTGTGAAAATAATTTTATATTCACAGTCTATTTAGTCCTTTAGTCAAATCAGACAGTTACGTTAACAATATACATTCCTGCGTTCTATTGGGTGTGAATAACGTTAACATACACGTTTGTGGTATTGCAGTATTGCAGTATTGGATAGTCAGCGACTAACTTAAGGTCCAGCGGTTTGGTGAAATTCATCGAATCGAAGCTTCGCTGTTCAGTTCTAAACTGCAAAGTAAATTTGACCTCCTATAGAAAAAAAAAAGACTTTTGTTACTATTTTGAGACTAGCTGTTGCCTGCCAAAGAAAATTGTGGAAAAATGGGGACATAAAATCTGGACAAAAGCTATTCTTCGTGTTAATCCTGGGGATAAACTATTTGTGTACCAAGTCTCGTCTAAATACATACTATAATTACTATATATAGTAATAATATATACGATAATAATATATATAGAATTTTTATAATGTATACTTAGAATAGGCTTTACACATATAATTTGCGTCAATAATTATTATTGGTATGTCTGTTTAACTTCAAAATGTCATCACTACCCGTATATTGGTATCCTAGTATTTCGTTAACCTGATAATAATTGTATTTCATCAACTTTTGTTATCTTTTCATATATTTTTTCAGCTAACTGCTTCTGTTTTCACAAGCTTCAAATATTCAGGCACGACCGCATCGTATGCAAACTGTGTTGGTTTAATACCAATAGTTTTAGTTGCAACTATTTTTTTATTGGCTGTGACTTGTTCAACCAGTGTTTTTTTAATAAAGGATTTAAAAGCATCCTGATCGTTAGTTTTTACCGGCTTTTGTTTAGTTTCGCCTGTCCCTTTGTCAGTTCACAAATATTTCGAGATTTATTTGACCCAGTTTCCAGTTTTAGATTGAGCTGAATTTATGAACGCTTACGGATATTGCGGGACGATGCAACATTATGCTGGTATAGAGCTGATCAGATGATATCACTGGTTTAATAACACATCCCCATCGGTTTTGGATCGTTTGGTTTGTCGTAACAATTTATTTAATCATGTCAAGTTTGTAGTTAAAAATAGTAATTTATTTGGTCCTAACATTGCTGCTTTAGCTACTTGGTCAACTACCAAAAAATAACTGCAATAATAAAACTAAAATTAAAATAAAATGGCTGAAGTAGGTTATCTATCCATTAAAATATTTGTTTTAGAAAGTATTACCCAATAAAGAATTTAATCCTTGCGGGGATTTCTCAAAAACATGACACATGCACAAAGACACTTAGGCTGAGAACAATAATTCTTGGATCGCACAAATGTTTGTCCTAAGCGGAGATCGAAACCGTGACACGTCACGCAAAGTGAGTTTGGATGCATCCTTTATGTATTACAAAACTAAAAATAAAATACAAACTAGCCTTCACCAAAACCAGAGCAAAGCTTAAAACAGTGCTAACTTACTTGTGTATCGAAGACGTAATTCAGATAAGTCTGAAGAATATGGTCTTGAGAAAATATATAACACTAGCTGTTGCCCGCGACTTCGTCTGCGTGATTTTCAAGATGTGAAAAACTATGAAGTTTAATAATAACGATCATCGCAAAAATGTAATGCAATATTGAAAATGAAACACTTTTTTTTACATTTTAAACTTGCTTTTTTTTCTAAATTATAATGAATCTTGAGCGGCCCAAAGACTATCAAATGTTTGAATCAAACACATTTCATAGTTTACGATACTATTCTGGTGTCAAATATTTCACCATTATTTAATCCCAAAAAGAGGGGCTTATAACTTTGACATATCTGCCTGCCTGCCTGTCTGTCTGTGACATCATAGCTTCCGAACGAATTGTACAATTTTAATTTAAACGTGAAGTATGTGCGAGTGTTCGTTAAGACATGTTTGACAAATCGAGCCGTTTAAAAATGGGGGGGGGGGGTGCAAGTATGAAAAAATAACAGAAGGTATAACTCAGTCTTAGCACTTCTGCTAAAAATGTTTTACTTTCGAGGGTTTCCATTTTCTAATTGGGTGGGTTATGATTTTCGAGCACGTCTGTTCTTTGGCCGGCCTACACCTGAAATTGTTAGACGGATTATGATAGTGATTATGAGGTATCATAAAATTATTATTGTACTGTAACCAAAGAGGTAAACCAGAACCATATTACTGAGGCCCCGGTGTCCGTTCGTCTGTCTGTCACCTGGCTGTTTCTCAGGAACAGTGATAGCCAGATAGTTGTTATTTTCACACACTATGTTTTCTGACGATATAAATAAGATGTCAAATTATTTTTGTGGACGGAGCTGGTGAAGTGAGAGTCGGGCTCGGTAACTGTGGATGTTACATAGTGTCATAAGATATAAGATTTTGCAAAATTGCACCCAGATAAACGGTTTCCTGAAACACGTTATGTTTGATTGTCCTCTTAATATTAAAACTGATCTTCCTCAGAAACATTTGGAATACTTCCAAAATAAAAAAGTTGGTAAACGTGTTATCTTGGTCCCCTGGTGTTTTGATCATGATTTGCCTTTAAATTGCTGATAAATAAATAGCGTGAAAAAAAATATATCAGACACCCCTTTTTTTAAATTGACAATGACAAAAATCAAAAATCTAAAGGATATGTCTAATTTGTGATGTTACGACAAAGCAAAATATGTACCAATTTACAAAGAAAAAATACGTATTGTATTCGTTAACCTACTTGACGATCATTGAAGTAAAATACCGTCATCCCTACTGCATAAATGGAACTTAAATAAAAACTACATGAGGTTGGTTATGAGGTTACGCTGTCGATACGGACAGCCAAAATGAATTTTCCAGACATTGTGTGACGGATGTAAGTGCTGATAGCTACACGCTATTATCAGCCTTATCGGAGAAATTTAAAAAATACGTTTCTAATCCTCGTTGGCTTAGCTTTGGGATCTCAGAAACTCATTCAGTCTCGTTCCTTCCCCTGTTTTTACCAGGCTACGAAAGAAGAAAATTTTAGATAAGTAGAGATTACAATAAATTGTTAAAGGAATCTTTGGAAGGGCCACGTGTGCGGTCTCTGTAATGGCGGATGTAGTCCAATCAAATCGTTAAAATATTGAAAAAACCCAGTTATCAGTGGACATTATTCTATCAATAGATACGTAATGTCAAAAACCTTCCAGCGTACGCTCTTATTCATTGATAGCTTTGTTCGTACAGATCTTTCACATTGCATACCTATTATGAAGTTTTTATGCAAGTTTTCTGGGCTTTTCTATCCGAAATACTTTTGGCCTATGTAATGTAAAACGCAAATTTAAGAAAACATTATTTCATTGTTTGAAAGGCTTTTTTTTGTTTGAAAGTTTATATTTTTGTTGCTAGTTGTTACAGCTGAACCAAGGTAATATAATTAACTGTTTCGTTCAGTAATTTATTGTTATGCATAATTATAGATGAGATCAATGTGAACTACATGCAACTTTGGGTTGAGTGTCACTACGAATTCTTTTATCTTGAAGTAGCATCGCCAACATCACCGAGCTAAAAACATAGGTATATACACCTATCGTAAATAAACACAAAATCATATTACGGCATTCCACATTTGAACTTGAGTAATTTTAGTAAACCAATAAAAATAAAAATAATTTAAGTTCCTTTGTTTCAAGAATGTACCGATTACGAAGTAACATTTGCATCAAAATAATAATAATAAAAGTATTAATAGTTTATGTTTCTTTTATTTTAATTATTATCGCGCTAGGTCTACATTAGACTTGAAAGAGAATAAAATGACTGATTTTGTGAAAATGATTTACTTTCGAAAAAATATATTATTGCTCTGCCAAAAGTCTTAAGATAAATAGCGTGATGTTTTTTGAGTAAATTGAAGACCGTCCTGCCTACTACTCAATGGGGTGAAAATACACCTCATAATTGTATTACACGATGTTACGGGTGAGTCCAAAAATTTAAAACTTTACTGCTCATGCCCCCTGCATAGTAGCGTTATGGTTTTTGTATATTTGTTGTAGCATGTGTACGATAAGGTTCATGCAAAATTTGAACGAAATATATTCAGTAGTTTATGAGATATTTTGATATTTGTGTATAGATATAAAAGGCTCCTGCTCACCCCCTGTAACGAAAAGCGAGATAATAAGTAAAAAGTATGTTGACCGGAGCTCTTGTTGATATTCTCTGAAAATATGAATCAAATCTATCTAGTACTTTCCGAGATCTTTCCGGACATACATACAGACAAACAGACAAACAGACAAACAGACAAACAGACAAACAGACAAAAATTCTAAAAATCATATTTTCGGCATCGGAATCGTTCCTAGACCACCCTCCAATTATTCTTTTTTTAAAATATTCAATGTACAGTTTTCACTTTTCTACAATTTTATTATATGTATAGATAGATTTTCCAAACCTTTTGACAAATATCCGAAGTCTTAAAAGTATGAATAAATTATGCTATGGAGCGTGTGAATTGTTATTATTTATGTACAATGTCAAGTTTTGAAAAGTCTTTGTTTAAAAGTATGTCAAATATTAGCCTGTTGTAAATTTATGAACTTTTTATGTTATTTATTTATATTAAATGGACTTCACATTTATTGTTCTTATTATATCTGAAAACTTAGTTCATTGTCTGTAATTGTATATCAGTAATGCCTAATGACTATTTCAATAATTATGCTAATGTTCCAACAAAAATAGCATTTAGTTCACGAAATATTTTTAAGAAAAAAGTTGTTACTGTAAAACGAGTAACAGCCTTGCGATTACGAAATAGACCAATTTTCACACAATGCTCACACTCTTTTCGCCTCATATTTCTCACAACATTCTGAATTATCACTGTAACCCCATGTGTTACAGTAATAATGCTTTCATTAATATTAAATGAACTACATATGTCTTAAAAAACGAACACTTCAACAGCAAGTTTTCAGCAACAACAGAACATGCATATTTTTTTCTCTTTAATTCAGTTCTACTCTCCGACACAATCAGTTTAGTGGCGCCACAGTACCTTCCACTGTAATTCAAAGTTTTCATTGGGACATTCGCCGTAAATTACGTTTTTGGAATGGTCCTTTGACAAGCGGTCTAACTTAACACGGAAACACATGTGTCTGTAGCTGTGAAGTCATGTATGTACGTATATATTGCGGCGAAGCAGACGTGGTTTGACTAACGAACCTATTAATACCGAAGTTTGCATAGTTTCGGTACATAGTAATAATTATTGATATGAGTAGGATGGTGCAGACTAATATGCAAATATTTTGGTCTTATTTATTACTTAATATGAATCAAGCTCTTTGAAACATTAACATAAATAGCAAAATTAGTTCTGATTGATTCAATTTTGGCTACAAAATAATATTTGCTCCATACTTTTCATGTATTTGAATAGAAATGCTTGTTTTGTACATAATTATATTGACAGCATTTTCGTTGAAATTTATGGTTTAATTTTTTCACATTCATGACTGAATCGTTCTATTTGGCAATTTCAATTTTTGCTAACTAACATTGACTAAAACGACTGACACATATTTAATTCCAACAATTGCACCGTAACTTATTTTATTCATACTTTTTCAGTATTAAATAAATCAGGTTCAAAGGACTAATTTTACTGATACTCACTGTCTCATCAAATCGATGATGAAATACGCCAAGTCTTCGAACCCTAGAGGCCCAGCTCGTACCAGCATATAGAACTCGTCATTACAAGTCTGTTTCGGCTTCACGAAGTCAAAAGAAAATCCGCCTGTAGTCACTAACGGCGTACCAGTCCCTCCGAGGAACTTAGCTATTCTCGCCACGGACGCTGTGAACAAAGAAAATTATAAATATTAATTACAGCCCTAAGAGTTGGATATTACAAGCAGAATTTAATATTAATTAATGAAATTTTTCTTAATATGAAAAATCTTAGTATGTAATATGGCTGTAGCTCAGTAATTAACATTTAACACGACATTTGACTTTCAGCTTAAAGTGTAACTATAAAGGCGTCTTATTTCCATGGCATTTTTCATTCCTTAATCAAATCATTTTCTTGTGAAAGCTTCATCATATGACTAACAAATAAACAATTCAACAGACGTAAAATACTGTAAATTTCGCTTACAAAAGGGGCGTCATTTACCTCTACACTATATTTCCCGGTAAAAAAAAAAGGAAATGCAAAACCTCCTTTAAAAGCGAGTGAAGTTTAACAGAAGGTTACAAAGGGCCGACAACCTGTCAGAACCAATAAGGATATAAATCAAATAGTTTCAGCATATATTACCCTGAAGGACCACTTCACCTTACTGGAGTCCTTTGGGGCGAAATTCAAATGGCATGTTCAGTGGCAGGTAAATTGGCACTGAAATATGGACAAAGCATTTCTAATAGGTACTGAAGCGTTTCTATCTATACTCTATACTAATATATAAAGCTGAAGAGTTTGATTGTTTGTTTGTTTGAACGCGCTAATCTCGGGAACTACTGATGCAAATTGAAAAATTATTTTTGTGTTGAATAGACCATTCATCGAGGAAGGCTTTAGGCTATAAACCATCACGCTGCGACTAATAGGAGCAAAGATACAATGGAAAATGTGGATAAAAACAGGGCAGGTATAAATCATAACTTATTTCTTCTACCCACGGGGACGAAGTCGCGGGCAACAGCTAGTTGTTAAATATAGGTATGACTGTAAATGTAAGTGTCGTCCAAGACATTGTTCTATCTACCTTAAGGTTACATAGAGGTTTCTTAGGTTTACGCAAATGTTAGACATTGAAATAAAACTACTTTTACGGATTTTACCGCTTGACCCGTGACCAGGATTCCTGCGAAGATGTCGAAACGTCAAGAACTAAAATCTAAAATTAAACCGCGATAAAAGCCGTAAAAGTAGTTTTATTTCAATACCTTATGGTTTAAAATCGTTCACGTGTCATCGAAAAATTGATGATTTTCCCTTGTAAAAATATTCGACCAGATACTAATGTCAACCTTATCGCTATAAGGTTTTATCTTAAAAAGTAGGTCTCCGAAGAGAAAACAATTAAGAGCTCGTAGAAACATCTCTAAAATATTATTGTTTATCTGTTCAAAGTTTCACAGAACCCCAAGGCTTGTTATCGCCGTGTACAAATTAATTCAATTGTATGGCAGTGAAGGAGTTTTGTTGTTCTTTCTAAAGCAAATACCTACCTTTTGAAGTTATCTTCGGCTGCAGAATCAGCTTCAAGCTTATCGTGTGTCATGTATTTTTAGAGTTCCGTACTTAAAGGGTAAAAAAATAAGTACAAAATCATAAGTGCTATCAATGTTTGCCATAAGTTAAAGGGATGTCCGTCTGTTCGTTTATCTGTCACCAGGCTTTATCAGAACAAATTTTCACAGACTTTGTTTTTTTTTTTTGTTGCGGCTTGTTAGCCTTAATATCGCTAGATACTCTGGCACATGAGTGACTTTTCAATTTCAAGATTTATACTTTTTTATTTTACTCATTAATATTTGCTAGGTACAAAATCTTTTAAATTCTTCTATCTACAGGAATTTTACTTTATTTTTTTTTTCAAACAAAACTTTAACTTACATAACAACAAACTTATTTAAGATGCTACTAAATGGATATTCATCAGTCTTGCAACTCCTTCGTTCACTTGACTTTATTATTCATATTCCATCATCACTGCGATTATTTTAAGTGTCTCGCATCCTTTGTGAACCGAAAATTCCGATGTTACATAACTGATATGCAGGTACACTGGTGTCACTTTGAAGTCATAAATGGTCCCTTTGTATCGCAAAAGCACTTTGCATTATTTTCAAGAAAATGTGCTTCGCTATTCTATTTTAAATACTCCGACAGCTATTTGTGAGTACAAAATAAAATAAGATGTAAAATTATTTCTTAAGATCCACTTTCTCTTTAAGGAATTTAATCCTTGTCTGGGGGGTTTTACAAACATTCAAGTTACATGCATGAAGACACCCAGACAGGACAAGCATTTGTGGATGACTCAAATGCTTTTCCTACGCGAGGATCAAACCAGCGACGCGTCGCGCTCTGGGGGTTTGGCGTGGTGACCTTAACTACTCAACAGTAAGTATTGTTTACGATTTCCGTTCTTGAAAAGAAAAATGGGACTTTGCTGTCTGTCGGTCTTCACAGCCCTCTGAATCCAGGCTTCCTCAAGAACCTTCCCTGTCATCCAGTTGAAATTTACAAAGATTTATTTATTGCTGCGATAATAACACTTACTAAATAACAGATGAAAATATGTTTTTATAAAAATATGTGTTATAAGGCAAACATCGTTTTTTAACACGATAATGGTACAAAACCCTTCCTTCACTTAGACGATTTTAAATTATATTTTCTTACAAGAGATAGAAACCGTTTAATTCTTATTACAGGCCCTTATTCGCTTGTCCTGTTGTCTGTAAAGTATTTTGTAAACCATTCAAGTTAATAAATACGAATTTACATGATTCAATTGGAACTTCAGAAACTTATGTAAATTGGGTGACAATTTAATTATGTTATTACCTTCAGCGTAATTTGGTTCTTCGGAAAAGACACAAAATTATTGGAGCGAGGTCGAAGGTTTTAAGCTCGGTGTATTAAAAAGAGAGGACGATATTTTGTGGCTCTTCCCCGAGGTGCCAAGTTGCATCGGCCTCCCTGTTTTAAAAACTGGCCCTGATAATGGAATCGAAATCGGACTTTTGCCAAAATCATAATCTAGTTTTTATTACAAGTCAGCCGTCATCCAGGCTTTTTTAAAACGTAACGTTTTATTAAGTTGTATATAGTAATGACAGTAGGTGCATAATCAAAAGTAGTAAAGACTTATCAAACGATTCAGCCTAATAAGTGCCAAAAATATGCCTCCCCAAAATGCGCCTTTAGTACTAAGCCAATTTAAACTTAAAAAATACTCTTCTCTTTAATGCTTTAGTTCTGGCCATCTTTATTAAATGTAAAAAACAAACCTATTCAAAAACAAAAATAACGAAACTATCAGCTAGACAAAAATAATGTTACTGTTAAAATAACAAATAACATTTCACCTTTAATTAATGTCGACATGTTAACAAGGCATTCCTAATAATGAAGTGTAATCTAATCACTAATTAATTTGATTACTTATGTTAATTAATGTTCGTGAAGATATTACTATGTGGCAGATATCACAATCATAAATTGAAACTTGTCAATTTGTATTACCCAGACATTGCTTTCAGTTTAGAATTACTGTATGATTGTTGTACAACCTGGGCCACGATAGTGCTATTTACCATGGTTTGGGCTGGGAAATGCTGATGGCAAAATGCTTAAGAGAAAACGAATAGTGTCATTTTATTCGAATTTCCATTAATTCATCGGCCATTGTAAATAGCGGAATTAGGACCTTGATGTCAGAGTTTAAACCACTCGTAACCTACTGACGGTTTGCATACCATTTGTTTTTTTTTCCTGATTTTCTCATAGTGTTTTTTTCGCCTGATAACGAGTCAAAGAGCTATCTTAGGATATAATAAAATGGAGGTTGCTAAATTGAAGATTATAAGTATAGGACAGTTATTACTTACAAAGCTCTGTAAAAATGTAATCTTTAAAACAAAAGCAGCTTTACGTCCTGAAAGCTGAAAACCAACCCTTTTTGATGTTTTTAGAATATATTTGAGCTACGTATCGACTCTAATCTCCGAATCTAGCCGGCTTTAAAGGACAATTTTTTCGTCATGTTAATTAAAATCCACCCACAGCGAATTCTAATCAAAATTCTGTAAAAAGACCAAAATGTTAGTTGTTTTTGACTTAAAAAAAACATAGAGCATATTTTGCTGATTCAAATGTTGTAAAGAGTTTTTCGTAAGGATTCCTGTGACATACAAAAAACTGATTTATATCAAGTATGTTATGCAGTTATTGAGAGTATACATATTATATGGTTGCGATTCGAACTACCCAAAATAATTATATACTTTGTTTTGTACATAATATCTATAATATTCTACAAATATCACACAAGGTCTCCTAGTCCCAAAAAAACAGCTTGTATAATGAGTACTAGCCAATTGATAATCATACTTAAATATTTCTAAATACAAACATAATATAAATAAATTATTAATCACACAAATATTTGTCTCGATAAGGAATGGAACCCACGACCTCCAGTATAGCAGGGCAATAACCACTAGACCAGCGCGCCAGTCAAATATTATAACAACATGATGATTAATGTCATTCAACATTCGATACATGATGATTGAGGAATTTAATACTGCTTGATAGCCTACTACCACCTCATAAAGTATGAATATTCTGGTTGTTTAAGCGGGACAAGGCACTACAAGTTGTAGAGCGCCATCTCTGTCTTCCACACTCTCCCTTTCATACTCGCTATAGTCCTTCTATCAGTCGCGCCGGTAAGCCCTGTGTAGGTAGTATCAAATTCGTACTCCTATCATACATCAATTATTTGTAGCCGATGTCCATGCCTATATTGCTGTAACAATATTAATGGGTTGGAAGTAACTTACCAGGTTACCTATACACCGTGATTTTTTAGTCGTCTTACAAAAGCAACCCAGTTCATGTATCCAATGATACACGTTAATGATAAAAAATAGGTATTTATGAGATTTGAATAAATTAAAAATGCAATTTTTATTCAATATTATGATGCAATTCGTAGTTTTTTCGAAACTACGAACGCCTTGTAACAATGGTGAGGGGCGCGGGGCGGCGGCGTTTTTATCATTTTTAAGAGTATATGTCAGATTTCTCTATTTAATTTTTTTTCGTACTTATTATCTTAGTTGATGATAAAAAAATAATAATCGCGCCTAGGGGTATTTTACGTCGGATACATGAACTGGGCTTCTTTTGTAAGACGACTAAAAAATCACCGTGTATAAAGCAATTTCTGGACATGTGTTTTCAAGTTGATGGATGGAATTATACTCGTAGCAAAGTTTGCTAGTAAATCTTTGTTTTTTTTTTTGCTATCCAAACTGGGGTTCAGACGTCCGTTTTTATTTTTGGTTTTAGTAAACTATGCGCTTTGAGTCATTTTAAAGTGTTTATTTATTTATTTATTTATCACACTAATCTACCATTACAGGTTCCTTAACCTAATACGGTAGCTAGGGCTAAACAAAGGTCTAAGTAGTTATGTGAACTAGGGTTTCAAAGATTGAATTATTATGCACATAGTTGCAGGTCTAAATTCCAGCAACTGTTTTAATATGTAATTTTCTGATAATTCTGATATGAATAGGCAATAAGTTAGCCTGATGCGCATCATTTGGGACTAGCCGTTGCCACCAGCTACGCCCTCTACAAATGACGCGAAAATGATATAATATATAATAATATATAAAATCGGCATAAATAATTTTTTGTATTACTCTGAGTTATAAATTATATTTTTGAAACAAACTTCGTCGAAATTCTTACTGCGGTTATTGCGTGAAAGAGTAACAAAAGTCTATCAATACTTATAAACTTTTACGTTTATAACATTAGTAGGATAATAAAATAGGCGTTCAGATTCGAAAAATAATATATTTATTTTTACCTTAAACAGTGTGGGAGAAACTGGGTAATACCTTGAAAATATATTTATTGAATTTGTATTTTGAAACTCAATTTGAAAATATTTTCAATTCTCTTTTGTTTTCATTTGATTTTCTTTTACTAAACGAAGGATTCAACTGCTTTATTCATCTGGAAAACTAACCACTCATATCGCGTAATCTAATCAAATGCTAATTTTTACATTTAAGTATTCAAATTCATTTAAATATTATTCAAAAATTCTAGATTTTAATTAAGAAAACCGCAACTTATTCGAGAGATCGTTAACATTGTACTTCTCATAAGGAACCAAATTCAACACCAAAAGGACCATAGAATACTACATTTTAGTACATTTATGCAATAAAAACGGTGACATTTTTGTTAAATAAATATTCGGCAGAACAACGTTTACTGGGTCAGCTAGTATACATAATATACAACAAGTGCGAGTTGAACTCGCGTGAAGAGGGTTCCGTACGATGTTACCTATCATGTTTTTGGAGTTAAAAAATATGTTCTCCCACACATTCCACCTGCAAATGTAAGTTGGTACGCACAATATTGAGTGATTTACCATGTTATTTTAATATCATGGACTTCTTATAGGTTTTCCTATAATCTATAAGGAGAAAACTAATTTCTGTATTTTTTTCAAAATTTTAGGTTCAGTAGTTTCGGAGATAAGGGGTTGGTCAATTTTCGTCTATTTTCTTGAATAACTTGGAAACTTTTTATTTTAAAATTACAAAAAATACATTTAAGATCTTCTCAACAAGACCTTTCATTTGATATGCCACACGATGCAGTTTTCAATTTTTTATTTTTATTTTCCCCTTCCTCCCCAAAAATGACCCCCCATATACAGATTTCATCTGTTCACGGCACACCTCTGTGTTTGGGTCACAGGAATTGATATGTGTACCAAATTTCAACTTAATCGGTCTAATAGATTCGGAGATAATTCACTGTAAGCGACGGACGGACAGACACACGAGTGATCCTATAAGGGTTCCGTTTTTGTATTCAGACGTACGGAACCCTAAAATGTAGTAAGAAAATAAAATATAAAGACTCACTCGCGAGTATATATCGGCAGCGCCCGACTAATTCGGAACCACACGGAGTGAGGACTTCTAAACTTATATCGACTATCATCATGACTGAGGACTTATTACTGAAAGGGTCTGACACCAGTCGGGATCCCAATAAACACGCGTGAATTCACCCTTATACCAAACAATTACATCAAGAAATGCTGACATCAACAGCTATCATTCAGTTTTATCTGAAGAGTCAGCAACATTGGTACTGTAGGTAATAAATCCTTCGTAAACCATTTGTCAGGATATTACTTAATCAGCGCGTTATACCGTTATTGATCTTCGGAGTGATCTGAGAGGCTGGATAAACTTTTAATGATGTAAATAGATTGATCTAATATTAGCCCTTTGTCGTAACGTATTCCGAGTATCTCTGAACGTTGAAGGAGATAAATTTTGTACTTTTATAAGTGATTGACTCTGAACAAATATAAAATTTTCATCTCATCCGATTTGTTGTAACACGATACGAAAATTCAATAAAACTTTTACTTAATTGACTTTTTCTTTGAAGTTTTATTCACACAATTTCTGCCTAAACGAGGCCCCAATTAATGCCCATTTAATATAGGCATAAAATAAATCATTTGTTAAGCCGGACAAAAGACAAATAGCCGGAAAAGCGATGAAACTGAAACGTGACGATCCCTGGGTTCCCAGGCTATTATTCGTCAACAATGGCTATAATTAAGCTCTCTTAGACTGTAATGATCAATCGTATCCTAGTCACGTATAATTTACATATCAATGCGGTGCTATATTGAGGTCAATAGGACATTGATATTCAATAGTCTTTATTAAAGAATAGAATGTAATATATCATGTAGTATGCAATGGTTCTGCATATACTTTTTATTTATGTCCGTTCGCCCGTAGAACGGATGTAAAATATCACTTGTAGATCTCATTTTAGGTGTCCCAATATATGCTTTTAAATGGACTGGATCTCTTTTTATAAACTTATACCGTGAATTTAAAGACTATGAATATTAATACCAACCTGGGCACTGGAATATTCCCATATAGGGCAAGCTTACGGCGTGTTGAGAATTTCAGAATCCAACATATTTTTCTAAGCAAGTTTCCTTGCTTCCTTTTTTTTCAACATGCATGCAGCATGTGCATTACTTGTCGTAAAGGTAGTTAGCTGCGTTAGGGATTGTACCAGCATCTTCATGCATACAAATCCACATATAGAACCGCAAGGTCACCGCAACTCAAATTAAACAATACTGAATTTAAAACCAGTCTCTCAATGGAATATCGTGTAAGCTACCCAAATGGGATGAGGTGTAGAGGTCAGATCCTAAACCGCTACAACTAAGATATTATAGCAGAAACTACTAAAACTAAAAGCTGCCCAAACACGCATGAGAAAACGTTACGCAGAAATAAAAAAGACATATAAACGACAAATCTTCAATAGATTCTTTTGAAAAGAACGCTCAAAACATGACTTGAAAGTTCCAAAGGACATGAGGAAACCGGAAGCTTTATAAAATCAATCATGTCCCACAGCCACAGACCTTTTTACGAAAGTAGTGAAACTGTTTCACAACCATTTCATGTTATATAAGAACTTATCTATTTAAGGGATCAGTGTTTTTTTTAAGGTTTTTTGAGTGTTTCGTTTGTGTATTCTTTACATAATGTAGTTTATTTTTTATCTACCTACGCAAAAAATACGAGCTGTTATAAGTTTGACGTATATGTGGCATCGTAGGTCGCGATCGAATGTACTGATTCTTATTTTGTTTGGAAGATTTATTAGACTGGAATGTTCTCTGATAACAATGGATCCAAGATGGCCAAAAAAAGAGGATATATCAACTTTTTTTTGCCAACGTCCTTAATGTGAGAAAAAATTGAAATCTTGAATAGTAGTCTACTATGTATGAGAAATTGCTCTTTCACTTTTAAATACTACTTTTATTTCCAACAAATAAGCCGCTTTACCATTGTAACGATAAAATACCTTAGGCAGGTAATAAAGTGACTCAACACAGCATTTAATACTGTAGGACGTTCCCCGAGTTCTCTGTAATATTATGAGTACCAGGATTTATAACATCGCGCTGGGAACAAGGCCATACCTTGTTTATTGCTTATTTACATATATAATATCACTCTTATGAATAAACATGATAGAATTGGTCCTTAGAGTCGAAACTTCAGAAGTGATTGCTGGCATTTTTAAATGTCTTTGAAAAGGAGAGGTGGTTTTCAATACGGTTGGTATGTACATAGATAAAACCGATATTTCTAATCTGATTTACGTGACTTTCTTCCGTTTGGAAAAGTTGTCATTTGGCCGCTAAAAAATAATTTGGTAATTTAATGTAGTTTTTGTTTTCTAAGTACTATTGTCAACCTGTGTGGGTTTTCTTTTTAATTTTCTTCAAAGTGATACGTTCATGAGGAGTATTTTTAGGTTCATTATATTATGTATCTTTTTGGTTGACACATTTAACATAAAAGAACATCTCTTCAATAAAAAGTGATCACTAAAATGTTGTTATTTGCTGTTCATTCGAGGAAACAAAAAGGTCGCCAAAACATTAAAAAAGGAAATGCATAGTAAATATTATCAGTAATATTAAATAACATTTTATATTAAACAATGAAAACCACAAAAAGGGTACACAAATTTCTAATGGAAGGAAGAAAGACCGTTAAGTGTATTTGTACAAACCGTTCTTCTAAATTGTTTTCAAGAGCTACGAAAAAGTTCCAAACTGCTGAGTTATCTGTTAGTTTTCAATAAGATAAATATTCTTTTATTGTTTTTAAAAAGGTTCAATTTGTGTTTTACACTAAAACAAAAAAGCGAAGGTTGTAACTATAGTACGTGAGATGTTGCCCGCGGGCCCGCCCACTACGAATCAAAAATAATCCATCAAGGACATAAAATCGGGATAAAAACTATCCTATGTGTTAATCTTGGTTATAATCTATCTGTATACCAAGTTTCTTCTAAATCCGTTTTGTAGTATTTGCGTGTAAGAGGAAAAAATATCCATACATAGAAACTATCGCGTTTATAATATTAGTTGTATTTTATAAGTTGTATTATTTTCTAATATTAAAAGCAAAGTTAGACAATAATACCAACCGCCACTAAAACCAACATATATTGTCAAAATTGGTACATCTAACAGAAACATCAACTATGTTAATGTTATCCCAAAAGAGATTGATCCCTCGCCGTAAGCGTCAGAAGATTTGTTGCTTTATTCAATACAAACAAATTTCTCTTACATCTCAAAGCCATTTGTTAGGTAAAGCGATTCAAAGTACTGTATTGTCTCAAAGTGATAAATTACTAGCTTACGATTGAAACGATAAATAGGACAATATTGAGGCTCTAACAAACGACGATCGACAAGTAATTCGAAGAATTGTCACATTTACGACCGCTGTGTTAAAAAAAAACGTAAATTTTGAGGGGTAATTGAAGTAATAGGTAAATGAAGACATGGGCCCTAGAATGAGACAGTGTTGATAGCTTTAATTTATATGCGATGAACATCTAATACTACAAGTATGCGTGTAAAATAATTTAGTTATTGTACGCCTTCTAATTATGCTGGCCTATGGCTAAAATATATTACATCAGTTCTTTAATACCGAGGAAAACGACTGACGATGCAAATATCTCCAGAAACCAGTTTGAGAAAAATTTGGTCAGCCTCGGTGGCACTAAACATACAATTTATATAATTTACCTGAAGATAAGAGTTCTATCAACAGTACCCTTCTAGCAATTTTCCTGACCGTAAAAGGGTTAACTGAAAAAAGCCTTTTAAAATGAACAATGTTTACAAAGGGCCGGAAATGTTTGAACGCCATAATGTTTTGACAGAATACTTACAGCAAGAATTTTGGGATCGCACTTAAGTTTTTTGTTAACCAACTATGGGATATTTTTATCACAAAAAAAATCTTCCCATTTTTGTCCTCTTTTGCAAACAAAACATATTTGTTCTATTTTTACTTTTTTCTTGGTTAGTACATACCCAGAAGGTAAAACAGGCGCCTTTTTGATTATATTCTATTCATTCAATTTTTTTATCAACTACACAATTAAATAAGAAATGACGTTAAATAACTTTAAGTACGGTCACATAACCGATAGGTTACCCAGCTAGTTTTTTTAAAGCCTATGTGTACGGAATCCCGTCGCGGTACCAAATGGTAACATTGTTTTTTTTTTCATGCTACAAGAATAGGCATTTGTCACACATTCAAAAAACATAATTTGTCTATTTGACACAGTTACTCTTTGAATCTTCTCACGTCACTCTCTTATTAAATCCAAAATCACAAACAGGATTCTCTAAAAACTATTGAAAAAAAACAACACTTTGGCGAATTTACTGGTGGGACTAGAGATAATAATTCGACCACATGTTCAGGGAGACTACTACCAAACCACTACTAGGAGTAAAATTACTGAAAATTTTACTGCTAGTGTGAAAGAGAGGTCGCTCTACACCGTGTATATCTCTGTCCCACTTATACACAACCATAATATTACTTTAAGACATGCCGTAGACCCTCAGGAGTATTCGAACAAAGTCATCGAACTACCTTCAAACTATTTCAGCTCCGTTAGAGAAATCTTTACCGATGCGTGTAATAAGCTACTTGTAGAGTCCGCAACCCAGTTATTAGTAAGGAAGTTATCATAAAGGGTCTCTGTAGCTTCATATTTTCGTTTGTAAGTTGAAAATCTTCAGTTCTACTTGACCTTGCAGATGGAGCAACTTTGTTAATGTTCCACTGTCTTTTGTCACCAGGCAGCATAACATGAACCGTGATAATTGTAGAGATATAATTTTCACTTGATATATTTTTGTTGCCTCTCTACCGAATATCGAAATAGGAGATTGCATCGGTTGCAAGGCTCATAGAGACGGGTGATTTTTTTACTGCTTAAAAATTTACATGACTCTCAGTGTCGCGAGACACTCACTTGCCCATTTTTTTAATTTAAGCTCGCCAAAGTCTCACTGTAGACGAGTTTTCCGAATTGAATATTCTGCAAAGAAATGTCCAAAAAGATCTCTGTCTCTTCTTGAATATGTACATATAAAAATCGTGTACGAAACTATAAACATTGAGCTTTTTAACTGTTAAACATGATAGGTACATGATAACCATCAAATTAGTAAGTTGAATTAAAAAAATATGCATATGTCTGCTCTTAAATTCAAATGACTGTTGTACTGTACAGTCGCAGAAAGATATTTTGCCAACGGTACCAATTATAGCACCAATAATATTGGATAGAAATGCGTAAGTTATATTAGTTCTTAACACATACAAGTTAAGAACCAGTTTGGCCATTTGCCATTTTATCGATGCATATAAATAGAAAATTTTCTAAGTTGATTTCGAACTTTTTTTTCGCCAAAGAATTGTATTTTCAGTCACTTTCGAGAGTTTACAAAACTGATTTCAAGTTTCGAAATGACATTCCTATGAAGTATGGAGAACCGGTAACAAACTCCATAACTTACTTAAAAAACTACATATCCAACATAATTAACATCTAACCACGCCATGGAAATTAGATTTCTACATAATGTTTGAGTTCATGTTCTACCAAGCGGAAATGTTAAAGAAAACTCTTTTATCAATGTTTACATTTAGACACACTGGAACTACGTGTTTTATTAGTTTCAATGTAATAATGAGGAAAAACGGAATTGTAGATCAAAAGAAACTGGACGGACTATATAAATGGAGGCTTTTTTTGGAACGGATGGAGAATTCTCATGGACACTCGCTCCCTTGGGGTAGGAAGCTGTTGGTCTACTGCCGAGTCCTTAAGTATTATTATTACGGATGCGGGAAAGAGATGCCGCTGTGAGATGACGAGATAATAATATTACTTTAAGAATGGTAGTAGACCCTTAGGTAGTATCAGATTCTTACTTCTTCTTATTCTCACTGCAGGGCAATGCATTGCTATTTTTGATATAGTTGGTATTATATGGAGGCCTGTTTGTAATTCATGAGGGGCTGGCCTGCCTAAGCCAGAAGTGTGAAAATTTTATTCTAGTATTTAAAATGGAGAAGATCAGATCATAAATTGGCCAATCCCAGTGCCTGAACTATCACTTGGAGTCAGATTTTGTAAATGTAAAAAGCTTCAGAATTGGATGCTAACAGACAATGCAATATGGAGGTTAAACTTGTAAGGAGATACATAAATCAATCCAGCTTTTAAGTCCTCAGCTTCCGCTCCAGTCCGCTCCGCTTAACTTGCACTCTACTCCGCTCCACTCCGCTCTACCCCGGACAGTTCCGCGTCAATTACAACCCGCCTTAACAATACTACTCCACTAGTGCTATTACCCTTTTTGTCTCATTATCCTCAGTAATTGGTTAATTACCACGTACCAATTCACCTCTTTACTTAAGCATAAGTTAGTATTCAAACTTTCAAAGTTAAATAAATAATTAGGTCTTAGTTATGGACTAAGGACTAAAATAATAACGACCCTTGAGACATGGGCCAACCCGGTGTAATTAAACTATATTCGCTTGGCTAGGTATAGTCAACTTTTGTGAGTACTAAGCTAGGTCAGGTATGAAATAATTATTTATTAAAGAGTCCTTCAAGCCCTAACTGAGAGCTAAAATATTAAAGGTAATATGGATGGAAGTTTGACGTGGTTTTTAATATGATTTTGCCGACATATACGTACTACCTAAGTATTCTACAGTGAATCATTAAAAAAGTACTGGTTAAACCAGCGTTTTAATAAAATATGTTTTAAAATCTCACTAATATTATCGACGCGAAAATTTGTATTTATTGTTTATTTCTCTTGCACGCAAAAACTACAGAACAGATTTAGACGAAACTTGATTCACTGGTAGTTTATAACTGGGATTAACACACAGGACTTTTTGTTCATGTATAATTTGTAGTGGCAAGCCCGCGGGCAGCAAGTACACATATATATAAAAATAGCTCTCAACTTATTTTGTTCTTTAAAATAATAATACAAAGAAATTAAAAAGTAGTAACATTGGCTGTAAAAGTAAAGTTCTTTTGTTTCCTTTTTTGCATGACAACAGGGCGCCAGATAACAACGGGCTGGAATCTGCAAAGAGGAATGATTGGACGCAAACCTATTTGACCTATATTTACAAAACTACGGTTTTCGTCACAAAGTTGTAACATAGGATAGAAATGTTACTTTATTACTAACATAACGTTTTTAGGGGTTTGCAGCCAAAGGCTAAAACAGAACCGTATTGTTAAGGTTGTATTTCTGTTTAGTATGGATCTCTGTTGTCCGAATAAATAAATTTTATTATTATTAAGGCTTCGCTATCCACTCATCTGTTCCTAGGCGTGTTTCACAGGTACTAGCTAGTTGACATAAACATAGATCGAGGTCAAGCCACGACTGTTAGGGCCTCGAAATTGATGGGTTTCCAATTGACCGGGGATGTTATTGATCTCCTCAACCACGACTATCAGATATCCAAAATAAAAGCTATCTGAAACATTAACTGGTAAAGGATTCGAATTATTTCTGATAAAGGCAAATATTAACAGCTTACAACACTTTAAAGACTTGGTTCTTGTCCCTCATTGAGTTGTTATAGTTTTACGTCTACAATACGGAAAAGTGCATTATCCTAATCTGAAGCCATTCAATACTCTTTACCAAAACCGATAAATATATGTATTTATACAGATGACCAAAAATATAACTTAATATTTGTAGACACAGTGCTTGAAAAGTTATCACGTATTAGACGGTATCAGATTTCCCGAAAAATGTTTTGATGTTATTTACAATTTGCCTTTGTTATATTGATTTCCATTACATTCTGTACATCCGTACCCGTAACTGAACACAAAATTGCATATCCATAGCATTCCTGGAATAGATACAAGTTCAAAATTGGCTCTGAAGCCGCCAATCACGTTAACGGGAACTGGTGCTGCAACGAACACTCTAATTCATTTACCACATCTAGTACACCAGATCACTCATATGTTGGATTTCCAGGTATGAAATTGAGTGGAGTATGAATTTATCCTTTTTAAAGTATTTTAAAACTGTTTTATGATTTTGTATGTAGTTTTTTACAAATTCGATTTTAGGGTCATCTATATGGTAAAATACCCTATTACTAATAGGATTTTTGTCTATGCGTCTGTTACCAAGATATTCTACGGCTGTGCGTTTAGGCAGTATACTGTTGTAAATGAATTTCAAAATCGGTGTATTATGCTTCGACTGTAACATAGTTCAACTTTTAAAAACAAAAATATCCAAATTAACTGACCGATTAATAGTACTCGTAATTTGTCCAGTTTTATAATTGTTTACAATAAATCGTAGTTCAAATTCAATTTTGTTTAAAACAGTAAATCTCTAGAGAAATACACTGTCAAACATTGTACTATCAACAATTAGTTCTAAAGTGGAATTGACGTCATTTGACATGTGTCATGTGACGTGAGCGTCTATAAATCGCAAGGGAACAGGTGTCAGGACACTTTACTGTGAAGCCTTATTCCCTAGAGGCAAACTGTCTCGATCACTTTGTGAAGCTTCAAGATAATAATGTGTTCTCCGTATTGTTTCTTCAGCTGTAAGACATTCAATTCCTTGTATTGACCGTGAGTGTTCCGCCCCGTACTGAATTTCCAATTATTGTGTCAGAAAAATGCTTACTAATACGAATAGTGCCAGTTTAATACAATTTCCAATTCATCGGCCATTGTAAATAGCAAAATTGGAGTCCTGGTCTAGCCAGTGTCGGTCGTAAACTATCGGTTGTAAACTCCATCAGAACTTTAAAAAACTGATCAGTTGGGTTGGACGCACAAAGCTTAAAAAATACTTGGCTAGAATGGGATTTGAAAGCTTTCCTTGTACCTAACAATATACGTAAAACAGTCATTTATTTTTAATGGATGATTTACTTCTAAATATAAAAAGGCCTTTATAAGTTGGGGTTGAAAGTGGGGAAGAATAAACGATCGTCTGCAAATAAGTGTACTCAAGTGGGGACTCATATAAAACCGCACTGAAATAGAATATTGATGTCTTAATTGAGGGAGTTCTTAGCTTCGTTAGATAATTATTTTGGAAGATGAGGTATGGAAATTCGACTGTCAGAAGAGAGTATCAATTACTATATCACAGTCTTTGCGATTATTTGAAAGATGGTGTGTCATAACAGTTATCGAAAGAAGCTTTAAAAACGTCTTGTAAAAATATCAATTTTTAAGTGTGTGTCGCAGAATGCTGTGTGTGAGTATAGTGGAGATAGAGGCATGTCAAGCAAAACAAGAAACAAATGACGACGTGTAGGTCCCATCATCAGTATATTTACTAAGTGACGAACATTATTCATTCATTAGTTCAATAATATAATTATATCGTAACTAGGTGCTGCTGGGCCCGCCCGATCATACCGAAAATGATCCCATGGGAATATAAAACTTAGGTAAATTCTGTGTTAATCTTAGTTATAAACTATCTGTGTACCAAGTTTCGTCTAAATCCGTTCAGTGGTTTTTGCGTGAAATTTGAACAAACATCCATACATACAAACTTTCGCGTATATAATATGAGTAGGATTAGTATGACTAATTTAACTCCGTACTTGTGTACTGTTAATACGTGTAGTGTAACTACATATGTATTTGGCTTCGCGCCACGCTTTATGCGTTATGCATGTTTAATTAATTAGTCATTTAGTGTGCGATACTTTAGTTGCATATAAATTTACGTATTTATAATATCATTATTCAGATGTCACCAGTGCAACGTGCAAGGACATGTTTGTGATAAACAAATGATGAACGTGATTATTTATTGTTTTAATTGAATTTCTAGATATTCTATTCTTTTCATAATTGCAGTAAGTATCTTGAAAATGATTGTTTGTTAACGTATACGATGGTTTGCTCACGCGTATTTATCGGGATTGCCGGACTCATTATGGACTCAACTGTAGTCCTTAATCATGAGCTGACGCGGAGCCGGGTCGCGAGTCGAAATAATTGGTCAATACCGATTAGTGTCTATTACATTTAATATTCTTTCAAATTACACGTCTATTCGTTACTTAAAAAAGGAAAAATAATACATTTTTTCTTTATATACTTTTTTCAAAGGTCCTGGAGTAACCTAGAAAGCACCAATCTCTGATTGAACTGTGTATTAATACGAGATGAAATCCAGCCAATCGAAAGTTTGTTATACGTTGCACCCTGTATGTATAGCTATGTAAGTAACCAAGGAGTTTATATAGGGTGTTTAACTAACTTACACATGTGTGGTGTATGCGTTACTGGAGAGAGCGCATGTTTTGATAACAAGATTTGATAAATAAACAAACGTGATTTAATAACTTTGCTTAATAGCAAAGGAATGGATTTACAATATAAAAAAAAGACATGAAGCTAATAAAAGCGCGTCAAAAAGCAACCATGACATAAAAAATATCGTCACTTTATCAAAATTTATACTACGGCAATACCTAAGTCAAAAACACTCGTCTTGTTGATTCAAGGGTCGAATGAACAGAGATGATTTAATTTTTTTGTTCATTTAATTTAATACACCTGACATATCTGATATATCATTATAACGGAAGCGGTGACGGGTGGGCAAAACTGGGTGCTGTCAATGTAATTTGACCTTCAAAAATTGCTACTTAGTAGCCTAATTTGAATAAATGACTTTTGATTTTGATTTTGATAACAGGTCACAGCACACCTACTTCAACAGATTCAATTCAAGTCTTTTAAATTATTCAACAGATGAAGTTGTACATTCGAAATTAATTTGTTTAAATTAGGCATAATGCTTGTGGCTAAGCTTGTGGGTAAGGTAAATGGACGAGGTCGGTCCGTAGATGGGTGACCATCTTTGTCATAACGAGTTCCTCCTTGTTTCGGATGGTTAAATTGTGGGTTCCGGCTGTAATTCATACATCTTTGGCATAATAGGTTGAGTACTACTTTTTGAATGTCAAATTACAATGGACAGCAATCAGATATCCCCACAAATCAACCCATTACCGTTTAAATATTATGAAGCTGTATTGTAGCACCCTGTATAAAGATACCCGATCATGCTGAAGCTTCATATCTATGGCTTAGAACTTCAGTGCAATCAAAGTTTGGACAATATCTTTAGCTGAAGGTTTGGTTACTTAAAACTAAGTCCTTGAATCAAGCGTGATGAGCAAACTTCAAGTTTCTTGATTATACAGAGTGTTTCGATAACGCCGGGTAATCTATACTAATATATAAAGCTGAAGAGTTTGTTTGTTTGCTTGAACGCGCTAATCTCAGGAACTACTGGTCCAAATTGAAAAATTATTTTTGTGTTGAATAGACCATTCATCGAGGAAGACTTTGGGCTATAAACCATCACGCTGCGACTAATAGGAGCGAAGATACAATACTGGAAAATGTGAAAAAAACAGGGCAGGTATAAATCATAACTTATATCTTCTGCCCACGGGACGAAGTCGCGGGCAACAGCAAGTATAAAATATAAATGGAGGATTCAGTATGATAACAGATAGTTTGTGGAGGAAAGGCTTCCATTTAACATAACTATACCAATAGCTCAAAGTTTTATCTCCATAATTTAAAATAGTTTTGGAGCTATCTTGGACCCTTGATGTCTGTACTCTTAAAAAGCTGTGGTGGAGGGTGGCAGTGGTGGATGGCCAGTGGTAGAAGCACAACCACAATTTAGATTGAAGCTCAACCTTAAGCTCAAGTTACATGCTTTGCTTATAGGACCTGTGTCCCTGCTTTTGGAATAATCCAACTAATGTTATAACTGTGGAGCAGTGTGGCCGTTTGTTATTCTTTAGTATTTAAGGTATAGCCTATTATAATACGCTACTGATACCTTTTTAACCGAAAGCGTTTTTGGCAATAACAGATATTCGCGCGGGCGAATTCACGACTGTCAAAACTGTTTTTTTTTTTTTTTAAATGCGAAGATTTTGTTGTGCCGTTTTATAGAGGACGTAGGAAGTTTTAAATTATGGACAATACAGAACGCTTTCTATAGAAAATGATTCTTTGAAGATCAAGATAGAATTGTTACTTTGGTAAATCGAGTATGTCTAACTTAAAGTAAATTCATGTTGTTTTATTTTTTGCTATGCCTAGTATCTCTTCGTCTCCCTCTCACAATAATAATGATGCTGCTTTTATAGCTATCAAAACTTGATTTAGCATTCAACTGTCAGAAAACAAACAAAAAGGTCGATGAAAACAAGGCAAAGCTTACGTCAATACTTTAATACCCTTTTCAAAACAAATATGATATTGTAAAGCACTCACGTACGAAAACTAAATATATTATTTATGTGTCAGGAGTCGCAACTTCATAACTACTGACTTATACGACTGGTTGAACTTCTAGGATTTTCCCGTGGTCTATACAGAGATGTTAACTCACATTCTGATACGAGTAATTCATCATGAGAGAACCCTTTTCCCAACTCTGGGGTCGGTTTCTAGTCTGCCTGGATCCGGCTGAGTACCAGTTTTTTACAGGAGCTACTGCCTATCGAACCTCTTCAAACCAGATCTGGGTAACACGATACCCCTTTGTTAGTCTGGTTATCAGACTTTCTAGCTTCTAACGACCTGTAATGACTGTCGAAGATTTATAAATAACACCCGGGACCCACAATTTAACGAGCTTTCGAACTTGTTATGACATAGATGTTCACCCATTATTTTGTATCTGCCATTTATGTACGAGTATTGAATGCACAAAATAAAAACCGAAACCACCCACCACCACCACCACCACCGCTTTACCCACAAATAAAATAAATACCCATAAATAAAATAAAAATCGAGATTCATTGAGAGCAGCAGTTGGTTCGGTCATAAATGTAATGTGACATAAATTAATTATAGAAAAATGTTTTTTAGCCTATAACTCGCACTTGACCGGTCTTTATTAGAGTGTGATCAGTACCTAAACTCAAATTCTGCTACGAATACCTTCGACAAATGTCGGTTAAACATTTAGCGTAGCAGAATTTGTAGAGAAATTGCAGAAAACAGTATTTTTTATGGACATCAGTAATAGAACTTTTATGGCATAGCCTGAGTTATGCCTATCATAAAATGTAATTATTATATTGAACCCTGGCCTTGGTACGTAGGCAATGTGGGTACACGTGTTAGACACCCACATTTTCACAGACACATGTTTCTTAGGGACCAGTTTAGTTTTATGTACTATTTTTATAATACCAGGCTTTTCATGTTCGGTGCTAGAGTTAAATATTTATTCGCTATCTTTTAGAGTTCTGCACCCGAATAGTAAAAACGGAACGAAAACCTGGCTTCCAAAAAAATTGTGTGGTGATCAAAGGTCAAAATTTTCCCTAAACGGGAAGAAATCTGTGCCTAGCAGTAGGACGTGTATTAGATTATATTACATTATATTCACTTATCAGATTTAAAATATAAATGAGTCCTTTAATCTGATACAGAGCCCCAAAAATCTGTCTTCAGTTTGCCTACGATATAATCTGTCAGTAAAACATACAAAACTGATGCATGAACTTACATTTGCACGGCATTACATGGTACAACGGCTTGTTTTGATATAGTTGACGACCTCCGTGGTCAAGTGGCGTACGCACCGGTTTCAAGGTGTCGCTAGTCTGAGGTCCCGGGTTCGATCCCCGGTCGGGTAAATGTAAAATTTAATATTTCTACATTGTCTTGGGTGTGGGCGTTTGTGGTACCTTCATTCTATCTGAATTCCATAACACGAGTGCTTTAGCAACTACTTTGGGTTCAGAACAATGAATGTGATGTCCACGTTTATTTATTTACTAGCTGTTGCCCGCGACTTCGTCCCCGTGGGTAGAAGATATAAGTTATGATTCATGTATACCTGCCCGGTTTTTTTTCACATTTGCCATTGTATCTTAGCTCCTATTAGTCGCAGCGTAATGGTTTATAGCCTAAAGCCTTTCTCGATGAATGGTCTATTCAACACAAAAAGAATTTTTCAATTTGGACCAGTAGTCCTGAGATTAGCGCGTTCAAACAAACAAACAAACTCTTAAGCTTTATATATTAGTATAGATATAGATAGTGTCCCAATTAGACAGACATATTTCAGCATTGTATTAAGTAGAGTTGGGGCTACACAACCGTACACCGAAATGTTCTCGTCTCTCGAAATACAAAGCTGAGGCCACACAACCATCCTTCTCTCTTTGCTGGTTCCTTCCGAAGCTTTCCCGGCTCACACAATAAGTGTCCGCACGTCTGCGCACCCTTTACGTTGTACATGATGTGTTTGCGTCGAGATAGGTCAACTTACGTAATGGATGTTTCAGAGTTTAGGAATGGAAGGTGAATTGTGTATTGCTATGATGTTATGTGTGCTTATATTTTATAGTTTGTATAATATGATTGTTATTGAATAATAATGAATAATGTTTATTTCACCAAAAGATACAATTTGTGTTAAAAATATCTTACAGGCTAATATTTAATAAAAATACAACGTGGGAGCCTCTGCAGCCGAACTAGGACAGGTCCTGTATCTCAGCGTACAGCGCCAAACCCCTCTAGATATTGGCATTGAAATTAAAAGCCATAATTAACAGATATATATTTTTAAATTGTCTAAAAGTGCAGTATAATGTAGAATGTAAAACAAAAAAATAAAATAAAAATATGATGAGTGTAAGAAGTGAAGTATAATATGATTTTGAAATTTGTAAATGTATTGTGTAGTGTAATGTATGGTGAATGTGAAAGGTGTGTTAGTGTTATGTGAATGTAAAAAGTGTGTGAAGTACAACATATTTTACTCCAAAAGTAAAAAATTGTATTAAAGCTTTTATGATTTAACTTTGGATGCCCAATAGATTCTCCGTTTCATCGTACGATATGCTAATAATATATATATATAATATTGGTTCTTCGTTGTTTTAAGTTTTTGAATTAGTAATTGCCCAATGATTTTGGTGTTAAACTGCACAAGTAATTCGTTAAATAAACATATAAAAACCAGTCAAGTGCGAGTCGGGGCGATACAGAGAGGCTCCGTAGCGGCAGAAATACATCATCTAACTGTAAAGCTATCACGGTTCATGCAATACTGCCTGGTGACGGACGGACAGTGGAGTCTCAGTAATATGGTTCTGTTAGAACCCTTTCGGTACGGAATCCCAAAAATAATAATAAAAGTGCAGATTTATTTACTTTTGATTAATCCATTTTGTTTTTATAAGAGTGTAGGTCACTCTAATAATTTCGTTTGGATATTCATGTTGTTGAACGGCAACGCTTTTAGGATTAAACCTAAAGTCTGGATCAAAAGCTTCGGATTTTTTTTCTTTTTTTCATTGATGAACGATATACTGTGAAAGTATGTTGAAACGGTCAGCCTAAAAAGTGCTCTGGCAGCTCATGTGTATATAGCGATAAGGTTGACATTAGTAAGAGTAAAAATTTTTTGAATTGGATAATGAAACCTATTGTTTTATAACGCGCAAAGGATTTTCAACCTTATTGTAATTTGAATTGTAAAAGCTTGTAATATATTGTTTGATGTGCGTTTCATTAAAAGTTTAAATCTATTTTAATACAGGCCCGAATTCGAATACATTTGAATACAGCGTTAGGTATCAGTCTAGACTTAATTATGTTAGACTTAATTAAATTTCTATAATCAAATACTGTAACAAAAATGCTGTCATGAAAAACGAACCTTTTTAACGAAATATTCCTGAAATAGATTATCCTATCACTTCCAATTTCCGTTCTCCGGATATTACTTTATAGAGCAAAACAAAATTTTTAAGTCAACAATAATAAGCTTAAATAAATCGCAAAACAAACTTACTAAAGTAATCCGATATTTCGGAAAGTTATTGACTAAATTCAAATATAAGACCGGTATATAAAGACTATGTACGAGCCCATCTGATGACCTAGAAGAAATAAAAAACAATTCTTCTTTTTATAAAAAGTTTTATAAGTTAATAATATTTTTTTTTATTTTGTATTCAGATTTATATTTGTATGATACAGTTTACAGAAAAAAAATGCACTAAATGACATTATTCTGAATATGTTGTCATGATTTAAATCACCCGTAGGCCCGTTTTCTTTCAGTTTTGGCAAGCAATAATTACTTTCTTATATACACATGATTTGGAGAAGACATTGTGTTTTTCATTATTAAATGATGTAACGGTTTACTCACGCTTATTTATCGGGGTTCGCTCAGTTCGACTCGCGATCCCGCCGCGTCTGCTCATGATTAAGGACTCCGGTTGGGTCCGAAACTAGTCGGGCTACCCCGATAAATACGCGTGAGTAAACCGTTACATCATTTAATAATGAATCAGTCTCACGATACTTATTATAAATATAACACCTGAACGTTTAGAGACGATCTAGGGGTAAAAATTGTATGAGGTCATCAAAAACTTGTACATAAATCGTCGCTTTGTTTAAAACAAATACTCGACTGAGTGGCGTCTTTCTTCTAAAAAACTATAAAAAAGAAACTAATATATAAATTGGTCGTGTCACGGCGGTTTTTTAAAACGGCTCGACCGATTCTCATGTAATTTTGAGTGCCTTTTGGGTAGGTCTGAGAATCGGACATTTATTTTTCATATCCCTTTTTTTATTCCCTCCCCTAACTCATTTTTATAGCAAAACAACGTTTGCTAGAACAGAAAGTATTAAAAAGAACTCTTTTCGTTTACTCGTCGATGTCTCTAAAATTGAAAATGGAGAATTTAAAATTGATCGTTCTCAATTCATATTTCATGATTAGTATTCACCGCTGTTTAAATGCACGAACACGCCTTCAGACGTTCGAATTGTAAAGCGAGGTAATACTGCAAGCGGTGCGGAGTTTGGTTATTATATTAAATGAAAATTATTTAAATTTTATAAATATGTGTTTTTGTTAAGTATAGAAGTATTTTTGTCATACACGACGTATAATAAAAAATATTTAATTTATATTTATGATTCTTCGAAAATTAATATGAAAATTATTAATTCTGTCTTCCAAGCTATGAATATTATTTTCTTAAATGAAGATAGGCAATAAAAAATATATACCTCAATAAATTATCTCAGCCTATCGCACCGCATTACCAATTCTTCAGCCATTCGCATATATCACGGGCATAATATTTCATTTCTATTCAATTTATTTCATCCCCGCTCGCTTTCGAACCAAAGCTTACTCAATACCAAACCACATTTAAAAGATGTTCCCCGATCTGAACGATACCCAATGATTTGACATTTCTAACATTTTTCTTTCTTTTTCTTTGCAGCCAGACTGGGCTTCGGGAACTATTACATCATTATCTAAAGATGTTCTTCAATTGGAGCAAAACCTTATTACTTTCGACTTATTGGAGACCGATATTGCTTTTAAAGTAAAGGTTTGTTTAGACGATACGAGTAAAATCGTGTGTTGTAATACATTGCGGAGTCGAAGAGCTCCGTTATGAAAAGTCATATACCATGGCACGCAATGTATAGCAAATTGAAAGACTTTCTCGTATGATCTTAATCGGCTTTCAGAAGCCAATTATACTATCTCTGTGACTACGTATTAATATAAAAGTTGTTGAAGAAAATTAATTGTTAATTTAAAACATAATGGTTGCTTTTCTTTTGCTAATTAAACTCTTAGGATAAAGAGGTTCAGATTAACTGATTTCTATTAACTTGGAACGCTTCGATAAACTTTTCTTCTACGCCAAGTGTTCAATACTTACTTCGAAACTTCACTTAGCACGATTTTAATTGACTCTTCATAATAGTTTTTAATTGCGTAATAATGATACTCTTAATTAAAATATTAATTAGGGTGTTTACTGTACTAATTGTATTTTTATTACTGTGCTTAAGTTTAAGTGAAATATTCGACATATTTTATCTTTACGCTTTTGAGAATACACAGGGCATGGCTTTGCTACAACCAACTTTGCACAGCTTACATAATTTACTCAATCCCAAAACAATGTCAAGTGAATAAAAGACCAGAATTTCTGTTACCAGCTCTTTAAATACTCTTCTCTCTGTAGAAGTGAGATGGCGCTCTACAATATAAATAGGGGTGTCTCATTTCGACAGTATAAATAGTCCATAAAAAGCTTGCTTGCAAACAAGACGGTAAAATATACCATCAGGACTGCCATACACAGGAAACTGCTAATTAAAAGGCAACTATGAACCTAACCGCGTCTCGGAAAACGTAGTGTAGGACGTCCTCAGGCACGGTGGAGTGATGATCTGCGCAAGATTGCAGGAGCTGGATGCCAGCAGCCGAAGATAGATCTCGATGGCGTGCAATTGGGGAGGCCTATGTCCAGCAGTGGACGAATATGGGCTGATGGTGATGGATAAACCGAATATGGTCAAAACAAATTTTCTTTGCACTAAAACTTGTCGTAGCTTGTTTATATAATTTTCTTGACAGATTTTAGCATATACACGGTGATATTTTAGTCGTCTTACAAAAGCAGCCCAGTTCATGTATCCGACGTAAAATATCCCTAGGCGCGATTTTTTTTTTATCATCAACTAAGATAATAAGTACGATGAAAATTAAACAAGAGAAATCTGAAATATACTCTTAAAAATGATAAAATTGCCGCCGCCCGCGCCCCACACCATTGCTACAAGGCTCGGACCGCGCTCGCAACAGAGCTGTGTTTCTAAAAAACTACGAAATGCATCATAATATTGAATAAAAATTGCATTTAATTTTTTTTTCAAATCTCATAAATACCTATTTTTTTATCATGAACGTGTTCTAGTCATTGGATACATGAACTGGGCTGCTTTTGTAAGACGACTAAAAAATCACCGTGTATAATCATTGTCCCGCTGGTGGGCAAGCTTTGATTAATGGTCGTTGCTATTTTCCTCGACAAAGTTTTATCGACAAGTTATTAACTCAACAGGTAGGAGTTTCTGGCTGGCATTATTATAAACCAGTACATTTCCCCCGTTTTTGGGAATTTAATGTTAATGATGTGACGTAAATTCGTTATTACATGATACGCCTACTAGATTGTTGGAAATAGTACCAATTATATTTTTATATACCAAAAACAATTTATTCTATTGAGATAAAAGCGTCGAGAAGTTAATTACAAGCAATTTTAACAAGAGCAGCAAAACATTTAAAATTTGGATCACACTTGACTTTATGTTCTATGACCATATTCACCAATTAAGCGAGGAAAGGTTTTTTTCGTATATTCACATCCTGTCCCTTACAAATTAATTAAAGTCCTTATTTGATTATTTAAATAAAATCTTTATTTAATTATTTGTTAATTTACAGACTCGTCGCCGTCTGATTAAGGGCTCTCAATCGCGTTAAAAACTAGTCAAGCGTGCCGAAAATGCTTGATTACACCGTCAAATTGAATATTTATGCGAGCTCACGAAAGTTTTCAACTTGATAAAATATAAGCAGGAATATTTTAAGTGATGAAAATAACTCTAAACGTAGGTATAGTTAGAAGCTTGCGGTGTGAACGTGTAAAAGCCCGTTCACACGTGGTTTCCGTTTTATCGGACACGTTGTATTTTTCGACGTCGTGGGTCTGCTTGTGGAGGAGTTCTTGGTTAAGTTGCAACTGCACAAGTTATTCGATCACAGGTTAAGCTAGGCTTCATACAGCCTGTTTCTGGATGAGTGACAATGTATATCATGTCAAGTTTGAGCTAACGACCTCTGTGGTCGAGTGGCGTACGCGCCGGTTTCAAGGTGTCACTAGGCTCTGAGGTCCCGGGTTCGATCCCCAGTTGGGTCAATGTAAAAATTCACATTTCTAGATTGTCTCGAGTCTGGGTGTCTGTTGTACCTTCGTAGTATCTGAATACCATAACACAAGTGCTTTTGCAACTTACTTTAGGTTCAGAACAATGTATGTGATGTCGTTCGCATTTATTTAAAAAACAAGAGTTACTTCATGTTGAGTTGAATAGTGAGTCCCGGCTGTTATTTATATGCCTATGTTAATCATTACGGGAAATCCGAAGCTAGAAAAGTTTGACAACCAGCCTTACTAAGAGATTTCTCGAATATTAATAATAGGATCCCATTTACACTCAGATAAAGGAACTGGTCCACGTGTGAACGTGCTATAACAAGTGTTGTGTGAAGGTAGAGCATTGGAAAGATGAATGGGTTTGTATTCTCAAATATGTTTACAAACGACTGTGTTTACCTATACGTGTGGAAGATTGGATACGGGTAATGAATTATGTGTGTTGGTACTTGTCACTAAAGGTGCCGCTAGCTTGGAGGAGAGGGGACTGACTGCTTTATGTATATTTAAATGTTATGATAAATAATAAAATAGTAACAAATAGAAAAAAATACGTATATTTTTTTCTATTTGTTAAAAAAATATTTTTTTTGTTACCTACCTACGATAATATCTACGAAAGTGAAAAAAAGCCTAATTGAAGCGTTCATAAATACTACAAATACGTTCTTATTAAGAATTTTTGTCGATTTTCTGTATGCATGTGCATTTTAAACGTAAATCAAAAACAAAAGACGTTTACTCAAAGATATGTTATGACGTCACGAAAACAATTGCGAAATGAGAGATGTTTCCATAGTAATGTCTCACTTGTCTCTATATCTCAAACGCGAAGAAAGTCGCCTATCATCTTAAGGTTGAAAATCATTTGCGTCTTCTTACAACAGGGTTGATTTTCCCTCGGAAAAATATTGTGACATGAAATGAAATGAAATGAAATGAAATCATTTATTCTGTAAGTAGGATATATCATCACTTTTACATGTCTTCTTATTTTTTTTTGAGAACGTTGGAGTCGACATTTCCTATCTGACTACCCTGAGAAGAAATGTCGAAACAAACTCAAGGGGTCACAGTCTCTTTTAAAGTCCAGACAATTTCAATGCGAATAGATATGTATAAACCAATGCACGGTATTTTTTGGACTGGCCTTTTGAAGAAAGTACCAGATCGATCTGAGCAAGGGAAAAAAACAAATAATCTCACTCAAATCGCCAGTTTGAGAAACTACAATTAACATATACCTGCATAAAGTTTATACTTACAATAAAATAAAATAAAAGCAAAAAAGATTGAAAAATAAAAAAATAAAATAAAATTAATAATTCGGTAAACATTATATGCAAAAGCACAAAATATGTCAAAAATTGTATAAATGTATATGCAAAAGCACAAAACATGTCATCAATTAATTAAAACGTATCATATGCAAAATGCAAAACACATGTCAGCATGCAGAAGATAACCGGGCAGCAATAGACAGCTCTATTAGCGATCAGCTCAATCCCATGCGTTTTTATCAGTAAGATAGTCAGATATCTTGTAATATCCTTTTTTGGATAACTTAGCTTTGACATATACTTTAAACTTCTTAATAGGTAATTTACGAACGTCAATGGGAAGTTTATTGTAAAATCGTATACATTGACCCATGAACGAGTTGCTAATTCTGTGGAGACGAGTGGAGTGAACAGCCAAATTATGTTTGTTTCTAGTGTTCAAGGAATGTACATCAGACATTTTTACAAATTCAGGCTCGTTTTTGTGAACATACATTAAATTTTCAAGTATATACTGTGATGTTACAGTCAGAATGTTTATTTCCTTGAATTTCTCTCGGAGAGAAACTCTTGGCCCTAAGCCGTAAATCGCGCGAATGGCTCTTTTTTGCAAGACGAATATTGAATTAATATCGGTACAGCTGCCCCAGAGGAGAATGCCGTACGTCATTAAGCTATGAAAGTAACTAAAATAAACTATTCTGGCTGTATCCACATCAGTTATCTGTCGGATTTTTTTCACAGCATATGCGGCTGAACTTAATCTTCCAGACAACTTTTCAATATGTGGGCCCCACTGCAATTTGGCATCAACAGTTATGCCAAGAAAAACAGTTGACTCAACAGGGTCCAACTCTACTCCGTTTAGTTGAACATTGGTATCTAGTTGCCTCACATTAGGCGTTGAAAATTTTATCAATTTGGTTTTAGCCGAATTCAAAAGTAGATTATTTACATTAAACCAATGGACAACCTTCGAAAGTGCATTGTTCACTTCATCGAAATTTAGAAGTTGACGTTTAATTTTAAACACAAGTGAGGTGTCATCTGCAAATAACAAAATTTTGTGATTTTCCCTTATATGAAAAGGTAAATCGTTTATGTAAATAAGAAATAAAAATGGTCCTAGAATTGAACCCTGCGGAACACCCATTGTAACCACAGCACCTTCAGATCTTTTACCGTTCACATCCACTCTCTGAATTCTATTTTCTAAATAAGATCTTAAAAGACTAAGAGCATTTTTTTTAATACCATAATGGTGCAATTTGTTAATAAGCGTTTCATGACATACACAATCAAAGGCTTTGGACAAGTCACAAAACACGCCCAGAGCATCCTGTGAATTCTCCCAAGCCTCGAATATATTTTTTAGTAATTCCACACCTGCATCTGCAGTAGACCGACCCTTAGTAAAACCAAATTGTTTCGTATGAAACAAGCGGTGTTTATTAAAATGAACTAACATTTGATTTAAAATTAACTTCTCAAAAATTTTGCTCAGAGTGGGCAAAATTGAGATAGGCCGAAAGTTTGTGGGATCGGTTGTACTACCTGATTTAAAGAGTGGAACCACCTTACTCAACTTCATTAAATTTGGAAAAACACCGGAAGTGACACAAGAGTTGAACACTACTGCCAGATGAGGGGAGATGGATTTAATTATTGAAGACACAATATGTACAGACATTCCCCAGAGATCAGCAGTCTTTTTTACTTCTATTTGTCGAAATGACTCAAAAACATCTTTGCTACTAACAGTTGTAAATTCAAATCCCGTGCCACATTCCTCTACACATTCCTTGAGTATCGATAATGCGGCCGTTGGAGACGACAACAAGGTCTTAGTTGTTGCAATTGGAATATTTGTAAAGAAATTTTCAAACTCTGTTGCCACCTCCATATCCGCCCTTATATCAACATCATTAATTTTAAGGTGAAAGTCTGTTTGTTTCACAGAAGTTCTCCCGGTTTCTGAGTTTATTATATTCCAAGTAGTTTTTATTTTATTTCCAGAAGACGAACAACTAATGTCTATGCTAATAACGAGCAACTAATGTCAACCGTATTGCTATTTTACATGACATAAAGATGGTATATTTTCAAAACCGCTATTTTTTTTGTGTAACAGTACCTGTATTTGGGACATCTGATTCATATTTCACGATGTCACTTTAAAAAAGGCGTGTATGTTTGCGGAAAATGCGATGCGTTGGATTTTTTTACCTAGTAGCATGTTAAGGGAGATTTATTGCTCTTTTTTGTATTTGGTCTTGTAATATAGAGCCAAGTTTGCATGAGGTGCAGATTTGATCACAACAGACAAGTACCAACGTGAATTTTTCAAACTTATATTTACTTTCTCAGTATTCTTATATACTACTAACGGATAATGAAAAGAAAGATCAGGTCCAAATAATTACGTATTCCAAATATTGAAATCTGGCAATACTAACCCGCAGTCAGTTAGCGGGGTAAACAGGAGATTTAACCTTCTCATTATGGGAACAAGCCTTGGCCCAGCTGTGGGGCATACAAAGGCTCATGGTTTTATAATCGTAACATATTCGAAAACGATGACTATTCAGAATGCACGTTTTTAGTAAAATTCTATTCAATGTCACATTCGTTTGTGATGTTTTACCAAAACAATATAATTATGAATTGTAAATATTAATATTAGGGCCTTTATAACAAAAATAAAGTCAGCCGAGTCGTCTGCAACCGAGTGTTACGTATAAAATGTATTTCTACACAATACGTTCAAAGTAAACGAACAATACATTATTGCGCTAAGCATAGGTACATAGTGGCCGAAATTCCATGTAGTTTGACATTCACAATAGAGCTTAAACTGGCTATAAGGCTGTATTTAAACCAAATGTACCGTTACGTCAGTTCGCTCAGTCAATTTAGTTTCCCAAAATTTGATGAGCGTAAACTTATGTTAAGGGTTTGAAAAATTTCATTTTCAGTAGGTATGTATTATACGGGTTAGCGTATGTAATTTTTTAGGTGAAAGCAATCGGATGGTACTAAATTATCTGCTGTTTGCCATCACAACAGACATCGATTTTGATTTTAAATTCAACAGTCGATGGTCAATTGGGATGGACTATGATAGCTAGAGACTTGAAATATTTACAAATTATGTACCTATTTCTGTTGCTAATGTAATTTAACGATCAAATAAAAAAAATGAATTCGCTGCCGTTTTAAGTAGATGATGATTAGATGGGCGACCAAACTAATTTTATTAGCCTATTTGTGCAGTAACCTCTATTTTAAAAAAAAGACTTCTAAGAAGGGAGTTTGTCAAATTGACCGTATAATAAACTTTTATTACATTTTACTTGTATATTATAACTGTTTGAGTTAAATTGATTGGTCAAAGAGGTTTCTGGCGAAGCATGTTTACTCAACACATGTAGGTACACAATTTTCCAGATTTTAGATACTACGCGCGCTTGCTGATGCGAGTTTCCAGTACCCTAATTGCACCGGCTTACATGGATTAGTGTAATTAATCGGATTTTCAACAAAATCGATACGGCTACCAGTTACGCTAATAATGATTCTACGAATATTAAAGAAACTTAGTACTTATATCAGTAAGTTGATTTTAATAAATGTGAATTTTATATTTAATGTTACTTTTATTTACATTTTATCTGGTGTACCGTATCATATTTTACGATTTTATCTGAATGGACCAATAATGAAATTGGATGCCGTATTTTGAGCCTCTAGCAACTGTAAGTAATTTGTAGCAGAGAGATGCCGCTGTACGCCGTGTAATGCACAGCGCATTACACACTCTGGTGGTAGGCCATCTGCCACTGAGCCTAAAACTAAACCAACCGTGCTACAGACGGAGAGAACAGTTTATTATACAGGTTCTTGGCAAAACTGAAAATCAGTACCATTTGTAGATAATTTCAAAATTAATTCAATAATGTTTGAGCTTTTAAGTTTCAACGTATCTTTATAACTGGAGCTCGTGGCTAAGCTATAACCGCATAAGTGATTCGATCACAGGTTAAGCTATGCTTGACGCGGTTGGTCCCTAGATGGGTGACCATCTTTGTCATAACGAGTTCCTCCGAGTTTCGGAAGGCACGTTAAATTGTGGGTCCCGGCTGTTATTCCTACATCTTTGACAGTCGTTACAGGTAGTCAGAAGCTTGAAAAAGTCTGACAGCCAGTCTAACCAAGGGGTATCGTGTTGCCCAGGTAACTAGGTTGAGGAGGTCAGATAGGCAGTCGCTCCTTGTAAAACACTGGTACTTAGCTGAAACCGGTTGGACTGGTAGCCGACCCCAACATAGTTGGGAAAAGGCTAGGCCAATGATGTATCTTTATAACTGTAACGACTGTTGCTTAATCTCGATCTTCATCTTAGGTATCTTTTGTTAATGCAGAACGATATTTGCTGTTAAATATTTAACTATCTATTTCTCACAATTCTTGAGATACAGCCTCGTGACGATCAGTGACCAGTAAAATCTAGTCAGTCGGTACTTTTTTATCATTTGGATATATAAACCTTAAAAAACAACCTTTTTTCATGTGAAAACCTATACTCGCGATGTCGGCGTTAAAAGCTCGTTGCCAATACTTTTTCGAAACGCACTCGATCATCATGGCATTAGTGAAAACCGAGTTTTTTGGAAGATTGATGGCTGAAACAAATGCATACCGTGAAATGTATTTGGTATCAAAATATTAAGATGATTAATGATATGCCTACATTTGGTAAAACTCTGCCCATTAACATAAAACCGAATTATTCCTTTGCTTGGATACTATTACAAGATAATAACAACTCTAAAAACGCGTCTCTCACAAAAAGCCTTTTAAGTTTCGTACAAATAAGACAAAGAAAACCAAAATCTGCAAAAAAAGTCGACCCATCATATTTTTCACTGTAACAAACGTTGCTTAACCTCGACCTTGATTTATTGTCATAGCGGCAACTGAAAAATATAATCAGTGAAAATTTCAATTGTAATCCATCTAGAGAAGAAGGACAGACAGTTTCGTTTACACCCTTCGAGACCGGCCGGACCGGTCAAATGAGAGTCCGGCTCGCGCACGAAGGGTTCCGTACCATTATCTATAAATCACAGCCGGTGACAGACAGGCAGACAGCGGAATCTCAGTAATAGGGCCCTGTTTTGTTTACAAATTTGTACTTACAGTACATTTCATCCATTAAAGGATATATCTTTACATATTATATTTGGGTATTTCCTGCTGCTTTTCAGTTTCCATCCTAAAACCGTTTTATATTGTAAATTAGCTGATTGTTTACGGCTCTCGCCTGAATGTCGCTTATAGCTGCAAAAACATTCTAGACTCATAATCTACATGTTTATGCATACTTATGTGTTAATCCAAACTGTTAGCTACCTCTATATCAAATTTCATCAAAATCGCTCCAGCTGTTTGAGCTAGAACTAATAATAACTAATAACCAAACACACTCACATACTATCTAATTTATAATATGTATTGTGTTCTTTGAACCTCAAAACCAATATTCACTTTCATTAATCATTGTCATCGCGCGTCAGTAGCGCAGAGGTTCCATTTACAGATTAAGATCAAACATTGTGAGACAGTTTTATGTTTTTTGGGTGAGTAAGGCGCCACGTGAAAAGAGTATTACAGAATAAAGAATATTTAAAAGTTTTTATGCTGTGCATAACTTTAAAAAATCTGTAAAAATGGAGTTTGCCTATATTATAAGCTCTAGCATAAGTTATTGAAACTTTTTTTTAAATCGCCCCCTCTAAGTGTGTTGCAGAGAGTTTCACAAACTTACAATTCACATGCACAAAGACACCCAGACTCAGAACAAGCATTCGTGGATCACACAAATTCTTCTCATATGCGGAGATCGAACCCGCGACACGACGCGCGCAATGGCTTTGGCGTGATGACCTCAACCACTTAGCTATCCGTGCCGTCAAGTTATGAAGCAAAGGTAACATTTTCCCGACGTCATCAAATTTAATAGCTTTTAAATACACCTGGTACCAATATGAAAAATAGATCTGTGATGGAGCTAACGGCCCTAGGTATAAATTAGGTAAAATAACTATCGATGGTTAGTTAGTTAAAATTCACAGAATATTAGTTAAATTGATGACTACTTACATTATTATAAATTGCGTGAAACTGAAACCTGTATACCTGAAATGGTTCCAACCATTGTTCAATTAATTACTGTAGAATGTTTTTGTGTGTGTGTTTTAATTGAATTCGCAGAATGGCGTGAATATGGTATTGTCCTGTGATAATAGTTGTATGTGATCCATAAATTAATGTTGGTCAAGCTTCCCTTGATGAGGTAAGTTTAAGGATGGTTGAGTGATTATTTGAATATTTGTGTAAATATCACTTGTGTAAGACATGTCTTATTAACACAATGCATATTCAATCACACAAATTTATGGTTGAAACAATAATAGATCTCGAAACTGAAATAAATTGCTCAGTAATATGAAAATTATTTTTTATCTAAAGGAATTTTATAATGGAAGGTACTTAATTAAACAAATAACAACAAAGACAAATATTATCGAAACAAATACAAATATTATGGGAATGACAGCGTGCTGCTGGGGAGTTTGTTGCACCGTTTCTTCTCTCACAGCAAAAGCACTTAGGAAGCGGTGATGGGTGGGCGAAACTGGGTGCTGTCCAATGTAACTTGACCTTCAAAAAGTGCTACTTAGTAGCCTTATTTGAATAAATGAATTTTGATTTTATTTTGATTTGATTTTGATTTGAATAAACAAAAGGTTTTAACTGTGTTTGTACTTCATTCAGCACGAACGGCTTGAAAGATAATTAAACTCAGTGTAAAGTTAGCTTACATCCTGGATAAATAAGTATTATTTTTAATTATCTGCAGAAAATTAGCAGCCTTACGCTATAAGCGACCTCAACGTAATTGTGAAAGGGTAAAATGATGAAGGTACATCTAAGCTAGCGAAACTGTCTTAAAACAAAAAGTTGAGAAATAATCCTTGCATTGGTTTTCGAATATCCGTTGTATATAGTTAAGGTACATCATTGAAGTATAAACAACTGTTATTTAAGCCCAAAATACAAGACGCATTTTGGCCACAACAACAATCTTTGTTCCAAGAATAAGGAAGTCAGCTATTCTTCACAAATAAGTCTTTATTTACGACGCAATTATGAAAAGGTATTTAAATTGTCTTGTAAATTAAAAGCTTCGGTGGAGTGTAGTAATGCCGTCATTTATTTGGAGATTGTTTTAAACACGGCACCAAAAATGATTTGTTTGGTTTTAAATTCTAGTGTTCGTAAATAGATTCTTCTGTGACACAAGGGTGTGTCTTAAGAAAGAGCTAGACAGTGAAGTACACAGAAATGTATCCGCTATAATGTTGCCGCCATAAGAACAAAAATAATTAAAATTGAGGTTAGGCAACAAATATAAATTTGATAGTCGATATTTCTTAAAAAAATGTTTTTTGCTCATTTGTGCAGAACTCTGAGTAGAGCGAATCTGAATCGCACCTGATCAATTTATTAACTTATCTTGCTTAAAAAAACTTACCCATTTTGCAATAGTAATTATTATAATATTAATTCGCTTTCTATTTTTGGCCATGGTTATTAATTTTCAAATACAAACCAAGACCGCGAGTTTAACGACAATTTTAATAGAGTCGTATTCTTGATCATAAATCAATAATACCATAACGCTTTAATCGCAGCGAACATAAATCGAATACATTATTTCCTAAACAGAATAAATCAGAATATTTTACGATATTACAATCTCTGACTAAACATTTTACAGACAAGTTAATGCGATTTGTAAATTATGAAAAATTTAATGCCCGCTGGAAATTCATAAATCTTCAACCGTTCCATCTCATAAACAAACGGTCACCCTGGAACTTGAAATATTAACTCATCATTCATTTTATTTTTGTTCGCGAAAATATTTGGCATATTTGGATTTGAATTCAGAAAAATACCTAGTGTTTAGACCAAGGGTTTTCAAGGCCAAGAGTCAATTTATCTGAGTAAAGCACGTCAGCATTACCCCTGTTCTTGAGAAATATGCTTCACAAACAAAACATTATATCGAATCATAATTTTGAAATGTACAAAACAGTCCCACTGAACAGATACTCGAATATATTAATGAGGTTGTATCATAGAAATCTAAATAACGAGTGTTATTTAGATTTCTATGGGTTGTATTAAACAAGAACCGCTGCTCTATGCCGTGTATTGCCCCGTCACGCTTCCACAACTGAACTTATTAATAAAATGTCAGCTATAATGTCAGAATAAACAAAATCGGTTTAGGGTGATTCTCCGGAAAAAAGTAACACAAATTAAGAACATCATTATCCTCACCACACTTTACATAATGCAGATTGCTTGATTTAATATTATTTTTATCTAAGCTTGTAAAGTCATCGTCGGCCTAGCCTTTTCCCAACTATTTTGGTGTCGGCTACCAGTCCAACCGGTTTCAGCTGAGTACCTGTGTTTTACAAGGAGCGACTGCCTATCTGACCTCCTCAACCCAGTTACCTGGGCAACACGACACCCCTTGGTTAGACTGGCTGTCAGACTTCTTCAAGCTTCTGACTACCTGTAACGACTGTCAAAGATGTAGGAATAACAGCCGGGACCCACAATTTAACGTGCCTTCCGAAACACGGAGGAACTCGCTATGACAAAGATGGTCACCCATCTACGGACCAACCGCGTCAAGCATAGCTTAACCTGTGATCGAATCACTTATGCGGTTATAGCTTAGCCACGAGCTCCTCAAAAGTACTACGACTATTACTAGATGACGTAAGAATAAAAACATTTTAGCATCACAGTGACGTGAACCGGAAAGTGAGGATAATGACGACCTTGAATAGGTGTATTTTTTTCCGAAGAATCACCCTTTACCCAATCCGAAGTTCTGAGGGAACAAAAATGCGCTCTATTAGAGAACCTCCTCAATTTTAAAGTCGTTTAAAAACGTGACAGTATTAATGTGGCCTTAGTTTTCTTTACATTTTCAAGAGAGAAACCTTACTGAGCGCAACTCATAAAACGGAATCAAATAAATAAAGTTCTACTTGTACTGCAGACTGAGGCACTCTGTCCTCCCATAAAGTTGATAGCGTTGTTGCATTAGCTACGTATGACTCGCCTTTGTTTGAGAATGCAATACCAATAAGTTATCTGTTATTAGTTACATATATTGAGAACTACAGTGACTCATAAAAGTTCATACCGATATGTGTTATAAACATTTGTTTTTAGGGTTCCGTACCTCAAAAGGAAAAAACGGAACCCTTATAGGATCACTTTGTTGTCCGTCTGTCCGTCCGTCCGTCTGTCCGTCCGTCCGTCCGTCCGTCTGTCAAGACCCTTTTTCTCGGGAACGCGTGGAGGTATGAAGCTGAAATTTATATCAATTACTCAGGTCTACTGTCCCTTGAAGCTGTGAAAAAATCAAACTTCTAAGCCAACGCAATCAAAAGATACAGCCGTTTATGCTGCAAATTTTCGACACTTGCAAGGGAATCAAAACCTACAGGGTGCTTCCCGTGAACTCAGAATCTTGAAATTTGGTACGAAGCAACGTCTTATAGCATAGATAAAGGAAAAATTACGAAAACCATAATTTTTTCGTTATATCACATAATATATATTTTTTTAATAATTTTAAACTTACTACCTATTTCCTCATAAACGCGTAGAGGTATTAAATTGAAATTCATACCAAATACTCAGGTCTATAATACCTTTAAGCTGTAACAAAATCAAACTTCTATGTCAACGCAATCAAAAGAAACAACAATTTAAGCTGCATATTTTGAAACTCGCAAATACTCGCAAGGGAATCAAAACCTAAAGGGTACTTCCAGTCGACTTAGAATCTTGAAATTTGGCATGAAGCAACGTTTTATAGCACAAATAAAGGAAAAATTCCGAAAACCTTAAATTTTTGGTTACATTACAAAATATATAACCTTGCAGGTTTGTACGGAACCCTCGGTGCGCGAGTCCGACTCGCACTTGGCCGGTTTTTTATTTAACCAATTAATGAACCTTGAGTATTGAGCCTCATGAATTTGGAAATAACGAGAAGCCTATTCCCAACTATGTTGGCGTCGGCTTCCAGTCTGACCAGTTGCCGCTAAGTACCAGTGTTTTACAAGGAGCAACTACTTAGCTACCATACAATACCCCTTAGTTAAACTGGCTGTCAGACATTTTAGCTTCTGACTGTTTAGGATATGTAAATAACAACTGAGACCCACAATTTAACGTCCCTTCCGCAACAGAGAGGAACTCGTCATGAAATAGAGGGTCACCTTTCCTCGGACCGCCCACGGCGTGGATTATGGCACGTAAGTAAAAAGTTCTTATTAAACGGCATTTCGACCTATTGCTAAACAATCAAACCATGCCCATGGTCATCCATAGCACGAGAGGAATTGGTGATACGCTGCCGGCAACTAAGCAATGCTTTAAACAGTGCTTTCATTATGAGCAAGAAAATGTAGCATCTTTCTTGGACGGCCTTTGGATAAATATATTTTTGCAGTTCTTGTGTAGAATATGTAAAGTCTGGCATCTAGTATTAATCAGTGTCACATTTATCATTGCACGTTCCCATTATGTCCCAAATTGACAGGGAATATGTACGCAATTCGCAATATCGTCGTACAAATTAAACAGTCGACTGAGATATTTCTACTATTTTCTTCATCTTATTCTTTTTTCATTGCTTTTAGAAGATACGTTATACCTACCACTTAGAATAATCACTGAAAAAAATCTTCAAAGGTGAATAAACCATTTCAGACTAACACCAAGACTTACGATTGATTTGGCTTGATTCAAAGACATACAGAACAAGTGTAATCAATAAATATCAGGATGCGGATGGCATTTGATAGTTGACGAATTTTTGTTTTCCCATAGCCTATTAGTACGAAAACTTTCATTCGGTTCAAGTTTCCAGGCAAACTCACCCGACTAAGTGTCGCGAGTCCAACTTGCACTAGACTGGTTTAAATACGTAAAGTATTAACTTCTTTTGACAGTTGTTGAGTTATAAAACCAAATTTTCGCCTTTATAAAATGTTCACAGCAATTCTCCGTCAAAATGAAAACTTAAAAAGTATTCGAAAACAAAATGGGATATTATTTTTCTTCTGCACGTTTTACGGCGAGCGTCAATTATCCTTCGTTGATTAAAGCGGACTTTTTGACGTAATATTTTCTTTAAAGCATTTCGTATTTATCATGCTACAGCTCGAATACTTAATGTGTTCAATTCAAGATATCATCTTGTATCTTTTGAATGTAAACAACGCCGTTCATTCGTCTGAATGTAAAAAGGAATAAAAAATAGGTTCAATTACAAGCCACAGGATAAAACATAAAAGCTTATAAGAGAATTTTCTTGTTTTTCTTTTACAGAGAACGAAGCTTATTCCAAGTTTATTATAAATATTATCTTGTTATTTCGCTTATAGTACAGGCAAGATAAATAATAAACATTGCATTAACCTCAGAAATAATGCAGAAATACTTTTTTTTTACTTTTTGGTTTGTTTTTTAATTTGGGAACAAAGTTGTCGTCAAGACAATTCAAATGAACCAAAATTCGTTAGATCAATTTATTGCGAAGTTCCCATGGCCACCTTCCAGCTCCAGCATCAGATCAGCTTCATGTCATCATAATATTGGACAGTACACATCATTATCAACATCCCAACTATGGTGAGGTCGGCTTCCAGTCTAACTGGATGCATCTAATTACGAGAAGTTTTAAAAGGACCGCCTATCTGACCTTGTCATCACAATACCCTTAGTCAGACAGGTTGCCAGACTTGACTAACCGTAACGACTGTGGAAGATGTGTAACTAACCGCCGGAACCCACAATTTAACATGCCTTCCGAAACTCGGAGGAAATTGTTTTGACATTATGGCACCAAACACGTATCGATCAAATTTTAACTAGATGATATTTTTTTAGTATATTTTCTTTTTCTAGATAAAAAGATACGTCTAATTTTCTTGTTATAACAGCAATTTTCTCCACGTATTATGCATTTTCCCGTATCACCTCTTACGTTCGTAACATAAACTACTTTATGACAACAACTTTGTTAGTCAGTTTGGCGCTGTTGTTAAAACAACATTAAAGTCAGACTTTAATCCCGAAGAGACACATTATCCTGATAAACAGTACTTCTATGTTTTCTTATATCTTACCAAAGTCCTACTTTGTAGTGTATGGGGATTGACAAATGTCTCCAAGAAATTAAGAAGAAGAAGGAAATTTTCTGAAAAATACTTACAAATTCGTAAAAAGGATTCATCAAAATTTTCTTTTTTTTTTTTTATTATTTACTGGCTTCCATTGACTCTCTTAATATCTTGCCGTTTTTTATCTTTAATAATTCTACTATATGCGATTATATATCTGAATATCACCTAAACGGCTGGACCAATTTAAATGACTTTTTTTGATATGCTTTTGGTGGCATCCTGGATGAATTAAATTCACAAATCCGCCTGGTAAAACAAAATTGGCCTGTTTCCAGTTTTGAACCGCGACAGGCTGAGTTAATCTAAGAAGTATCACAGCAAAAATTAATGACAAAATCCAATATCAATATAAATGAGTAATTATTGTACTAACTACTTACCTAAAGCAAAATCACACACAGGTCCAAAGAAGACATGAGCGCAGTCGTTGTAAGCGTCGATGGCGGATATGACCGCGTACGCAGCGTCGCAGTCTGTGACGTCATACTTTAGCCATTCCACTTCAAGCCACGGAGGGAACGCGTCCTTTATGACCGGGTCTTGCATGGCAAGGTCTAGAACTGGACCCACCTGAGAAGAAAAAGAGGTTAGGTTTTATTTAAGGCGTATAATATTATTATGCGTGCTTTGAGAATTTAGAATAATCAGGGTCTGGTTTTATTCTAAATAATAGCTTTGGGAATCATAATCGATTTTTGGTGAGCAATTATCTATACCAAAAAATAAATTTACTTCCCACACGGATCTTCGAAAGTTTTGTGTGATAACGTCATTATATTCCTCAATTTTAACTTGCTCAAGACAACAATTTGGTATGCTCAGCAACAAGTAGTTTTTTAATGTTTAAAAAAAGCTATGCGAAATAATTCCGATAGCCCAACTTAAAATATAAAGAACTATTTAAACATGTTCTACGATTGAAATAAAGAAGTAAAAGATTTCCCAAAATTTGTTAAGGTCTGTTTTCAGTATACTCAGCTGAATTTCACAACCGACTATATATCAGACCTCCACAAACCACTAGCACTATCCCTTGTCAGGACAGCTGACGTCACCGTTGTGTTGATTGAACGACTGTCAAAAGCTACGCGTGACAGTCACTGACAATAAGGCGATCACAATATAGTTTTGTCTTGTCGACAACATCCAATTGTATTTTGTTATGAATCAGGCGTTATTTTGCCGAAATCCATGAACATTTGTTTTAACAATATAATAAACTAGCTTTTCGCCCGCGGCTTCGCCCGCGTCGAGTTCGGTTATATCGCGTTTCCAAGAGAACTCTTCAAAAGTCCGGGATAAAAACTATCCTACGTTCTTTCTCAAGGTCAACTCTATCTCTGTACCTAATTTCATTAAAATCAGTTCAGTGGTTTAGACGTGAAAGCGTAACAGACAGACAGACAGAGTTACTTTCGCATTTATAATATTAGTAGGGATCTCATTAAAGTTTCGTTTTAGTAGACCTAACCGGGTACCTAAGGAAAGGTCGCTGAAGGTCGGTGAAAGGGTGCTTATTTCCAAAATGTCATTCTTATGAAAAGGAACTAGAAAACTCCATAACTAAATTTAATTTAGTTAATAATAAAAATAATCGCGTGTAATTGTCTAACAAAGTCACTCTACAAAAATAATCAGTGAAATCCCTAGTCATGTATAAATTAAAAGTACGATTCGCGAAGAATAATAGGGACGTGACATTGCATAAAAATAAAAACCGTCTGTTTCGGTCAATGTCAACAGTTGGTGTGTTGTGTAAATAGGTATTTCAACAATAATAGGGAATAGCAACATGTTGTGTTGATTTTATTTTTAAAATTATATATATACTATACACATTTGAAAGAATACAAGTCTTCGTTTCTGTCGTGGTGGCCTTGAGGTTGTATGCACGGATGTGTATGCACGAGGTACAGGGTCGATCCCAACGCAGGCAAAGTACCAATGTGAGTTTTGCAAAGTTATAAGTGCTTTCTTAATTATGCTAAGACACCACTGACAAACGATGAAGGAATACTTGACAAAACTTGAGTACCAAATATTGGAATCTGAAATCGCCAACCCGCAGTGAGCCTGCGTGGTGATGAATGCTCAACCCTTGCCTATATAGGCAGAGGCCGGTTCCTAGCAGCGGGACGTATATAGTTTTTTATTATAGTGTTTGTTTCTAAAGGATAAAAATGGAACCCTATTATTAAGGTTGGTCCCTCCATCTGTCACCGGGATGTGTTTCATGAACCATAATAGCTAAAGTGACTATTTAGCATGTTCAACGTCTGATACGGTCATATACAACGGGTGACGTTTTAGTTCTGAAAATTTGTATCATCAGCGCAAATGGAAATCTGGCTGATTCTTTAAGAAATCAATGAATTTGAATTATACTTCTTTACCTATTCAAAGGGCAAATGTAGATATTTTTCAAAATTGGATTAGGCAACTCGGTTCAGACACAATCGGTAATTTCATTTTTTAAAACAGTTGCTATGAAACAAATTTATTTTGGCTAACAAAAAACCAAATAAAAACTTAAATCTAAAAATAGCTATAATACGTCTTGCATTTACAAAATCGATCGCCCTAAATAGATAGTGAAGCGCCACGAATCTATCGATAAACGTTTTATCGAAACAAAATAATTGATCAAAAGATTTAATGTTACGTGCTTTATTAATAGAATTTGGAGGTTTTTATCTATTTTATCAAATTACTGTGATCTTATCTGAACTTGTAGTGAAGTGGTCACTGCTGATTCCCTAGCTTTTATAAAGATAACGTTATATTATTGATTCGATACATGACAAGTGAGCTGAGGGATTATTAATAAAAGTTGAGCACTCAGATTGGATTAAATACGGTGATATATTCAGGAATATTGCAAAAAAGCATCAATACATATTCACTAGGTCATGAAATTCTCATGTCAATTTAAATTTCCAAAGGTAAATATTTGCGATTCCAGACTTGATTATATTTAAAGGATCGTGAAAATTCAATGAACCCTCTTTTCCAATAAAAACAATGAAGGTAACATAATAAAGGATAAATATACATATTCTAAATTATTGTTTTCGAAGTAAAGATTTTTACGACCTTAAATCAAAACAAGCAATATGACAAAATTCTTAAAATCTACCTCTCGATTAAAATAATGTGTAAAACTACTTACCGCGGCTAAACAGGCATCGTACGTCGTATTTTTGGGCAGCAACAGCGCCGCTCGTAGTTTGCAATTATTATTCGCATCGCACAATTTGTCACACTCGCGAACCCTCGGCTTTTCACCGCGACAGTTCTGGGTCTCACACAAACCCACATTAACTAAACAAAGCACAAATAACACATAACACCACATTTTGACTTCAATGACCCGTTTTACGCGCATCCATATTCAAATTTAACTAACGAACTTCACTTCACAAGACATTCTTTATTCGAACATCACTCGTAATTTGACAGCTGTCATGGTTTGAATTTGGAACTCTTTTTATCGATATAACGGTATTTTCACATGACTGCTTCACTACACTTGCACTGGATCTGAAACAAAAGAAAGGAGTGATTAAAAAAAGCTAAAATGTAAGAGTAAATGAGAGAGAAAAATATAGAAATATTTCTTAATCATAGAAGTGGCGTTCTCAGAAAATAATTATCATAACATTTTCTCTTTAACATTCGCACTTTCGCAGAAAACCATTTCGCTTAGAAGAGATTTTAGCGCTGCAGTAAAATTGTTCAAAGGAAAATTTTTCACACTAGTTTTAAGTCTGATCTATTTTAACCTTTAACATTTAACCAGCCAACAACACAATTCCAGTCTCTGTTCCCTTTATCTCTTACTCATACAGATTTAAATAAAGGATCCCTGATCCCAAAAAATCGCTTATCATTCAGTGGCAAACTGTCTGCATGGAGATGTAATTTTTGAGAGTATATTATTTTTGATTTCAATGAATATACAAGTTAAGTTAAATATAAGTTGTACTTCTGTATTGAACAAAATTAACTTCACAACTCGAATAAATAAGGTCCTTAGTCACCGTTTAAGCCTCCGAAGGTCGCTGACGTGTCTTTACACACCCCTTTTTCCTTTACCGTTTATAGCTGGTGATAATTACTTTGTTATCCGCATATTCATTTGAAAAGACATGTGTGATTCAAACTTATGAACCTACACTAGAAAATCCAACGACCACACGTCTACTAAGCCCTCAATCTACAATGATAATTAAGGATTTATACAACCGATATTTATTTTCATTTTCCAAATTAGAAATCATTAAAGAAAAAAAAAGATAGGTCACAGGCCTTGCAGTCTTATGGTAAAAATACTATGCCAGACTATCAAATAAAAAAAAATGCTCAAATGGGAGTCTGATTCGCGGTTTCTGTACAAATAGGTAAATAATAATCGCGAAATCACCCATCACGAGGATTACCGGCGTTGCTTAACCAGATATTTTGGATATTTTACTATAGCGGCAACAGAAATGTATCATTTGTGAACATTTCAACTGCTTATTTATCAAGGTTCATCAGATACAGCCTAGTAACGGACAGTCACAGTAATAGGGTTCCGTTTATACCTTTTTGGGTATGGAAACCTGTTTCTTAGCATTTTAGTTAGACTGGGTTTAAGTGGTAATACAATGTTTGCACATTCATGTTCTTTTCAAGTCGGTGTAGAACGTTAAGTTATCCCTCTAAGCTCGCTTAGTTTCTTTGCAAGTATTCTCTCTCTTACAAAGGTACACTTTGTTGCCGCAAACCTTTTTCTTTTAAAAACGTTTCTTTACATGAAAGGATAGGAAAAGAGTACGTCATAGTTTTCTTTGAAAAGAAAGCAAGAAATAAACCTTGGGCTAACTTAGAAGATTACTTAGTCTCAAAGCATAATGGGTGGTGCAACTAGCATTACAAATTTGTGCAAAACCGAACTACTGTATGTCATTCATCTTATACATATATAAAAATAGCTGTTGCCCGCGACTTCGTCCCCGTGGGTAGGAGATATAAGTTATGATTTATACCTGCCCTGTTTTTTTCACATTTTCCATTATTGTATCTTCGCTCCTATTAGTCGCAGCGTGATGGTTTATAGCCTAAGCCTTCTTCGATAAATGCTCTATTCAACACAATTTTTTTTTTTCAAAAATTTCGACCAGTTGTTCCTGAGATTAGCGCGTTCAAACAAACAAACAAACTCTTCTTTATATAGATTGAATGTATATAAGATAGTGTACGTAATTCAACTCCTACGTAACAGCTTGACCGTTTCTCATGAAATTTTGTGCGCCTATTGGTTAGGTCTGAGAATCGTTTTCAAGTCTATCTAAATTAGAAATTACGTTTCTGTTACATTTTCATTCCACAATCACCTGCTGAATCAATGATATTTCCACACAATTGTTACAAACCGAATGAAGGCGAATAAGTTCAGCAACTTCCAGTTGACAAATACTGCAGAAATTACTGTCTGTGTAGTTATCCGGTTAGCACGGTTACGTTTAGAATTCTTAAATCTCTTGAAGTAAAACTATACACTACTTATCAAGTACTTTTTAAAGTCGATGGCTTCTGCTTTTTTTTTAATTATGAACTTGTTTTCATGCGCAAAACTCGACAAACTTCAAAATACTCTATAGCACTCAAACGGAATGCCATTGCATTTGACATTCATCTACGCTATATTTATCACTTGGCTCAGTTAAATGTAACAAACGTGGACTTTATTTAGGAACGCAAGCTGGTTTGTAAACATTTTGTCGTTACAAAGTAGTACGGTTGCGGTTGATTTGAAGAGCGAAGCTGGAAATTTATATTAAAACCTATGCGTGGTTAGAAGATATAAGTTATGATTTATACCTGCCCTGTTTTTTCCACATTCTCCACTGTATCTTCGCTCCTATTAGTCGCAGCGTGATGGTATATAGCCTATTTTTTTTTTCAATTTGTAACAGTAGTTCCTGAGATTAGCACGTTCAAACAAACAAACTCTTCAGCTTTATATATAGAGTATAGATTGATCATAAGGCTACCTTACTACGGGTTCGCGTAGTTGATTGGGTCTAGAGTGCTAATCAAATACAAGCTACAATTTTTTTACATGGAAAATCAACTCTGCTACTTATTGACGTTCACACGATATTCAACCTTAAGGGGACCGCAGCTGCTCGGGAGAATCAGATACAACCATACCAAAATCCACGAATACTGGTCCAAGCGATTCAGCGTTAAGAAACAAAAAACATACACGCTCAAAACCGTTCAGTTTTATAATATTACTAGCTGTTGCCCGCGACTTCGTCCCCGTGGGTAGAATTTATAAGTTATGATTTAGGTATACCTGCCCGGTTTTTTCACACTTTCCATTATATCTTAGCTCCTATTAGTCGCAGCGTGATGGTTTATAGCCTAAAGCCTTCCTCGATGAATGGTCTATTCAACACAAAAAGAATTTTTCAATTTGAACTAGTAGTTCCTGAGATTAGCGCGTTCAAACAAACAAACAAACTCTTCAGCTTTATATATTAGTATAGATATAGAGTATAGATAACGATTGGTGTGAATGCAATAATACATATAATAATTCTGAAAAGTTGAAATTATGAAATGATATTATTGCTGAAAATGTTTGAGGTAGGCAAAAATATTTTAATTTAACCATCGTTTTCAGTTTAAAATTACATTCCTTTGTTGGATTAAACATAGCTCACATACATTAATTTTCATGTAATGTTTCTGCGTGGTCTAGCTTTCACATATTAAGTGTAGTATCACTTGTAGTTAATAAAGTAGTGAGTGTTTAATTATTATCATTTTTGGGGTTACGTACCCTAAATAGTAAAAGTGGAACCCTAAAAATACAAAGCGATCTTTCCGTCTTCAATCCGTCCGTCCATCACCAGACTTCATCTCATGAAGCGTGATAGTTAGACTGTTTATTTTTTTTATAGATGGTGTATTTCTGTTGCTACTATAACAAAAAAATAAATAAATAATAGACTTAAAAATCGAAAAACCCACGTTTTAAAATTTTATCAAACTCGGTCCAACCGTTTTAATAGTTGTAAATTGCAATGTCATCGGCTTAGAAGCTACGCTGAAAATTTCAGCCTGCTAGGTTATCGGGAAGTGCTTCAAATTGAGTAAAATCCAAAAATGCAACAGCAAAACAGCAAACAGCAACAACAGCAAAAATCCAACCGGAACGACAAATATTCAAGAAAAAGTGAGTGTATAAAAACGTGTAAAAATAAATATCGAAGTTAAGCAACGTCAAGCAAGTTCAGAAATTTGATGATAGTTTACTTTGAAGAATGAAAAAATTAAATATATTCGTTAACTAAAATGAGAGATTTTCAATATCCTCAAGAAGGGTCCCCATAACAGTTCCCCCTTTTATTTTAAACTTCTTTAATCGATTCTGACATCAAATGCTTCTCCATTGTCGACGCTGAGTTTCAGAACTACTTCAGCTGTACAAACATCGGAACATAACGAAAGACAATCACTGTTTACAAAATATTTCCTCATGACGTGTTCGTCCATCAACGCAAAGTAATATGTCGGCTTGTATTCAATAATTGGGCTATTTAAAGATCACTGAATTCAAGGGCAATAATCGCTTTTATGTTTAATATTTATAGAAAATGTTTAGAAATACGTAAATTACTCAGAGCGTTACTCATTTTTGTTTACGTAAGTCTCTGGAATCGTATCACGTTTCATTTATTTTCTACGAGCGCTAACAGAAAGAAATTATTTAATTGTATTTTGAATTGAAAAGCCTAACTCTCACAATTGTCCAAAGAGAAATGTTGTTTCCATATATTTGAGGTGTATCAGCAGACTTCTTAAGGGCCTACTGCAATGCGTTATTTTGCTTGGGGAAGCGTGACAGTGCAATATACCAAGAACGCATTTGTCTTTTAAAACCGTAGTAGGTAATATATTATTAGGTTCAGTTATTTTTTATTGATTCCGTTTTCGACTCGGTACTGAATATATAGAACTAACATCGATTGGCGATCAGTATTATCACCATGATTGTCTATCGAGTTTAGTTTAAGGTGGTGCTACTGCACAAATTACCGCTAGTATCCTGTTCAAAATTACCAAGTCTATGGATTCGGTCAGGAGTCTGAACATCAAAAATTCTCCTTACCGAGAACACAATATAGACGCACGTTCTCATCCTTGATTTTGTGAATAACAATTTCTCGCGTAGTCGAAGCAGTTTTGATGTCGTATGAATATCTTACTTAACTTCCATTCTATAAAATAACGCCTTTTGCACAGAATATTTAGCTTCATTGAATTGAACCTCGTGGTTGGATTCCTTGTTACCTCAATGTTAGCCTACCCATACATTATTGCTTGGTTAAAGGCTGAAAATTCCTCGTCAATCCTTGCAAGCAAGCTTTTGAACTATTCGTTTCAAGTTAGTATGTACTAGATATTTCATAACTTTAAATAAATCCAGTGATAACGTAATCTGGAGCTGTTTACTGAGTTCTGACATTCCATATTTTCATATGAAATTGCTGCAAATATGCTAAAATTCCTGGATATGATACATTCCTGATGTTAGCTCGGAAATAAAATAGACCTTTGCAACGGTTTACTCACGCGTATTTATCGGGAGAGCCCGACCAGTTTCACACACAACCGGAGTCCTTAATCATGAGCTGATGCGGCGTCGTACTGAACATTTTCCAACAGCGAATTTTCAATTTACTTTTAAGCAAAGTTGGGCACCAACATATTAGGTATTGGATGTTAAATTGAATGCAAAATTGAAACTACTAAATTTGTAATTTAAAACAAAGTTTTAGCATCGTAGCGTGGAACGGTAAAATAAGGTATAAAACTGCATATATTACGGTGCGCTCAGCGTATTGGCAACGGATAGCCGAGTGGTTGAGGTCACCACACCAAACCCACTGTGCGCGACGTGTCGCGGGTTCGATCCCCTCGTAGGACAAGTATTTGTGTGATCCATTAATTCTTGTCCTGAGTCTGGGTGTCTTTGTGCATGTGACTTGAATGTTTTTGAAACCTCCCGCGACACAAGGATTAAATACATTTACGTTTTAAAAAAAACGGGACCCAGGACTACTAAATGTAACATAATTGTAGAAGAACAATGGTATTAAGTCCAAACTGTGAGCTCAGTTCTCTTTCTTGTCGTTTTTCTGGCGAAAATCTTGGACTTTTAGACATAAGCCTCTTTCATGCTTTCACAACAGCTGGCTTTGAGCCACTTGCATACAGCTTAATGCGAACCAAGTCGTCGCGTCACTGAATAGAAGGCCGTTACATAATTCGTTTTCTGGTCCGCGGTCACTATTCTATGTGTATCTACTTGATATGAGGGTTTTTATTTGCATTTATATACCCTGAATTCAAACATTATTTTCTATATAAATACAATAGCGTGGTTTGAAATCACATGCAACATTGACGCTTTGGAAAAATGAAAAATGAAATGGTTGATATACAATCTGGCGTCGATTTAAACAAAAAACTTACAAGACGTAGTTTAATAATATAGCCAAAGACCATTTTCAGGTGTACAGGGTTTTCTCTCTATTTTTTATCGAAACTTAGCAAGTACGCGTTACAAAAGCCCAATAATTAAATTTCGTTTGTGACCACGTATTTAAAATAATCTTAATTTATTTCTCTTATCTTAAGCTAACTAATTTAGATCTAGAACGCAATTTTTATCTAGAGCCCACTTTATAATAACCTACACCAAATTAAAAGAGCCCTTAAAGGCTTAGACGAATTCATATAAATCGTTAAATAGGTAATTGTAACAGTAATACATGAGAATGATAATTTTATCTTCAAATTAATTTGGAATTAGGTTCCCGAAACTTCGTTACCCAAATTCCCGGTAGGTATCAGGGAAAATGTGGAAAAAAAGCGTCAGAATTCTATTTAATTTTCCCTTTATTACATATTTGATCACCCCCATTGTTTGCGCCGGAAAATTATTCAAATTTCGTCAGTTTCCGATAAAAAAGTTTTTTCTTTTATCATCGGAGTGCTATTTTCCCAATTTGGGTTCACCTGTATTCAATTTATTTTTAGCTGTCGCTTACAATTCTGTTTTTGGTCATCATTTTCATTAGGGGATTATTTACATAAATGTCGATGTTGAAAAAAAACACGAATGTTTTGAAACGAAAATGAATGTAGAATTTCACAATACAACTACCAAATAAATAGGGGGTCTAAGTAAAGTGACATCGCGTTACCAGGTACTAGACAGCACTGTTTCGAGAAAGCACGTGGCTTTGGCTTTTAGATCAAAACATTTGAGCGAGTATTTAGAGAAAGCTTTAGCGTTAGAGTTCAAAGTAATGTATCTAAGTATAAGTATACAGGCAGGAGAAAAATGTAATGACTCCTATTATTCTTTTCGTATCGTCTTTAAGAAAATTGGCTTGTAACTTGGTTAAATACATTTTTATGGATATCAGAGACTATGCTGGTTCCCTCAAGATGTTTCCATTTATCGCTTTTAGCTAGAAATAAAACCGTTGCTTAACCTCGATCTTTATTATTATTTTTTCTGACACTAACAACAGAATATGGTATACATACATACAATACTTCATTCAAACTTACTACCTATCACGGTGTAAACATACAACCTGGTGATGGAAGATCGGACACGTAGCAGAAACTCAGTAATAGGGTTCCGTTTCTCCCCTTTGGGTACGAAAGCCTAAAAAGCAACAAAACCTGCATGGCTCTGCTCTCAGCTTGCAACGAACGTAGCCCGGTCCCGAAGTGTTCAATTCAACTCAATTGGCTCGTATTGTGTTCCTAAATATTATTCCACGACCAAGCATGTACCTGCCTTGCTACGGCATGCATTTAGCAGGGTGGGCGGAAAATAATTTCGTGATATCGTTGCACCGCGTCAAAAGAAATAATAATTGTGTTTTGGATACTTTAGAAGAATATTTTTTTAGCCTTACAAATCATAGAGTGAGATATATAAATTTTTGGCAAATTTCGTTTACATCTAACATAACAATGTTTATCTCTAATATCTATGATCGAAATTTTAATCAAAGCGGGTTTATAAAAAAATCGCGGTCGTTGATATATTGACAAAGCATTTTCAATTAATAGCAAGCGTTGACAGTCTTTATGATTTAATACGATACGAAACTCCAAAAATCGTCAAGTATCAGCGACTAACGTTCCCTCTGGAACAATTATCCTTAAAGACAATTATTATATTTCTTGGTCGAACCAATTACATACATTTCCTTCGTTCTTCTTTCCGAGAACTCTTCGTTTATTTAATTTTTATTCTATGTAATTTAATATTAATGATTTCTGAATTAAATGGCTTGGAAGAAGTCAGTGATCTCGAAACTACTATCTCGTTATTGCGTTATTTACAGGAAACCGACGAAAGATGGATAAAATATCAGTGCTATGATTCCTTACTAATTGTATACTAGCCGTGCCTGTTACTTTGTTTACTTTAGTGATTACAGGCTGTTACCCGCGGCTCCGCCCGATCAAATCGAAAATGATCTCTGAATATTCAATCGGGATACAATCCTATGTGTCAATCCTGGTTGCAAACTATCGGTGTACCAAGTTTCGTCCAAATCCATTCAGTGCTTTTGCATTCATATATCCGAGCTCGTGGCTAAGCTATAACCGCATAAGTGATTCGATCACAGGTTAAGCTATGCTTGACGCGGTTGGTCCCTAGATGGGTGACCATCGTTGTCATAACGAGTTCCTCCGTGTTTCGGAAGGCACGTTAAATTGTGGGTCCCGGCTGTTATTCCTACATCTTCGACAGACGTTACAGGTAGTCAGAAGCTTGAAAAAGTCTGACAGCCAGTCTAACCAAGGGGTATCGTGATGCCCAGGTAACTGGGTTAAGGAGGTCAGATAGGCAGTTGCTCCTTGTAAAACACTGGTTCTTAGCTGAAACCGGTTGGACTGGTAGCCGAACCCAACAGTTAGGAAAAGGTTAGGAAAATGAAAATGAATGAATATCCATACATACAAAGTTTCGCGATTACAATGTTATTAGGATTATGATTACTAGCACTTGTGATTGATGTGTAATGGTGATGACACATTCAATCATTTGTTTGTAACAGAACAAAGAGCTGCTTGCTGAAACATTGTCTTGAACGTTTGCACAAGCGTAGACGACGCGCTGTGAAATGCGCATCTTTCAATATTGCAACCAATACAAGGAAACATGCAAATGCTTAAACAACACTTGGATTGCCCAACTAGTTTTCAAACCAACTGGAGTCCTTAATCATGAGCTGACGTTGCTACGGGGTCGCGAATTATTATCTAATGGCTACTCCTTTGGAACAAAAGGGAATGCCAGACTTTTTACTGAAGAAAGCACGGCCATGTTCCTTCCTTAACCTGCAATCGATCGACTTAGCCACGAGCACCTCCAAACTTTGTTTCAATACAGTACAAAACAATATACATACATCATATTAGTCGAGAGTTAAAAATAAGATAAAAACTACGTCTACGCATGAGCCATCGAATCAAGATTGACAGACAACAGGTCAACAGAACACTATCTTTCCACAATCAGACTTGCGCAATGAGATTGAAGCTAAAGGAAATATGTGGACTGTTGTTATCGAAGTGTCACGGTATAGCAACTGACTGATAGCACATTATTATTGTACCGCTTATCGGTAAATCAAAGACAAAAATAAAACCATTATCGCGGTTTTCTCTGACTTATCGATATAGATAAATGTGTTCGGCTTGTCCTATGTACAGTAAATACTCTTTCGTTTATTATTTCGTTTTGAACAGTTTGTGTTTTTATGTCGTGGAGGTTTTTTGAATGTTTGAGGGTGTAGATTTGGTACCCAGGCAAGGATCATACCGTAAAGGAAAACATCGTGAGAAAATTTTGATTTTAAATATAGAAATCTGTAATCACCAACTCACAGTGAGCTATCAATCAATGCTAAACTAGTCTGTAGTAAGGCAATCATCCAATACCGTCTACGCTTTTTACAATTGTTCAAATTAACTGACTTTTCTTAAAACAGTCTTTATAATTACTCATGTTTTCTATTCATTTATCCAAAAAGACATTTTTTCCAAAGAAAACAAGTGTAAAACAGTTTAGTCTTTTAAAGATATATCGATAAAAATAATTACAAATATTTTATGTTACGCGTATTGTTAATAGTTTTACATAGTCAGTTCATTTTTCATTTCTTATTTTCAGTCGCTTAACTGCTGCCATTTTGAATATCGTATATATTAATATAAAAACATTCACATTTTAAAAATAACACAAATACAGCTGAAAATTGTGTTAACGTCAACCCAAATCAGCAGAGATCAACCCAATGATTACGTTTCAATTACTCCCAAAGCTTCCATATTAATTAGGCAAACATGCAGATATTAAACACACTCGTATTTAACGCCATATTAAATCGTGTGCATTGCACGTACGAAATAACAATGACGATATATAAAATTAATTCATGCTTAATGACCCGTGTCTATGTCATTGGGTGGATATTTTTTGGCCTATGATTTTTCTTAAATAACGTGACATTCAATTGATTTTTCGAAAAACGGTTCAGTAGGTATTGAACCCCGTGAACCGTCACAAACACACAAACTTTAACACTGTTTAATGTTAATAATGCGTACGGCAACGTCGGGCCATTTTAGCATATTTCTATAAATAAAATTCTGTACGTGTGTATGTCACTGCAGTCCTCCTAAACGGCTGGACAGATTTGAAAGACTTTTCTCGTAACGTTTTTGAATTTTGACGGTTGAGAATTACGGCAAAACGAAGTTTTACCAATTCAGATGAGATAATGATACATTATACTTATAATTACAATGCATATATATATTTTCTAAATATATATTTCGATTCAAACGTATATCAGTTTATCAAACATCAAAACCAGTTCAGCAATCCAGGAATTCCTAATTTAATGCCTCTACTGGCTTTCCAGCTGACAGTTTGACATCCTTTCGAGAGCAGCTAGGGGTTTCAATTTTTACGCAGTCAATCAAACTTCAATCAGATGTTATGTTCAGATAAAGCAACGCATTATGCACAATTTTCATTTGACATATAAAGCCGCTTTTCAATTAAGGTTTTTGGCAAATGTTATGTTTTTGTAATATAGTTCTTTTTTTCATAGGCATAGTTTTCATTTTAATTTGCATTGTAGCTATCGACAGAGTATACGACTATTATGTTTTGGTATAGATTAACAGATTACTCAACTCCTATGATTATAACTATTAAGATATTTTTACTGGTTTTACATCTGAGTCATTTGTACATGTACTAAGTAATGTGAACTATGTTTTTAATAAATTTATTTTATTTTATTTTACAATAAAATCTAATTCAACTGTCACATGTCCAAAAAAAATTGGATATTTATTTTAACTTTCATCTCGTAAGCAATAAAATGAATATGACATAGTGGGCTGAACTGTGGTGTGACGTCACGAACTAATATTTTTTACTAACAAGTGACGTTATAAGCCTTCATTTCCATACATTTCATTTATTGTTGTGAGATTTAAAGCATTTTTGTTTTCTAAGGGTTCCCTAACAGTTTTTTTATTGACTTCCGAAAACCCAAAAATACCTTAATATTTTCGAGTTCTCAAAAATGGAAACTTAACTGGACAAAGGACGTATACGTCCTTTTTTGCCAGATCCAAATGGCTGAATAAGTTTTGATATACGAGAATTATACATTTTAGCGGAGTCGCCGTTGGATTTTGGTTCATTCAATAATTAACATTAGCGAAATCAATCAGCATTAAAAACGGGCTCAAGACTCAAAAACTGAGGTATGCAACACTTAAAGATGCCATACAATTATCCACCGAAAGCTAAGCAAGACCCTGAAATATGCAATGACTGAAATGTATGTGCATTTTTATGGGGTCTCCTTAATGTGGTCAAGGCCTTCACAGCTCCATATTCATGATGTTTCAGCGACAGAACCTCGTCTATGAATAAAGTAAAGCCTTAGAATTGTCAGGCCTTACGGTAATTACATTTGTGGTAAGTATGTTGACGTAGGTTGTACAACGACTCTCAAGATATATTTGTTATGTAGCCCAGTGGGCAGTGTCTCACTGCTGGACAAAGGCCGAATGCTTTCGTGATATTTTTTAATATTTACATACAATGTTTACAATTCATATGAGTTTAAAGAGTTTAAATACGAAACTACTAAGTCGAACTTGATGAAATTTTATGAGGACAAACGACAGCTATTTGACGTTAAAAAAAATCATCGAATTCCGTTCGTCCAGTTCGAATTTCTGGACTTAAAATTTCTGATTAATAGTGATGCGACTCATAATTGTCACTGCCATACATGAGTGATTCAATCAGTGTTAATGATAGAAGATGTTGCTAGTCGAAGAAAGTCTTTTGAAATAATGCGATTTAGTAGTTTGTTATTTCGAAATAGCAATTCAACTACTTCATTTTCAAATCGGTTTTACAAAGTAAAATCAATTTCGTTATTTTGAAATGAATGGAAAAAAAAGGAAATGAAAATATAATCCAGCCACCGGCAAAGCAGAACTTGTTTACAACCGGTCAAGTTCGTTCGCAACACGGACGGTTCTGTACAAATAAGATATAGTAAAATAAATTTTCAATTAAAAATGGTCACCCATCTTTATGACCTGAAAGCTGCTTAATCTCGACGTTTAGTAAATATTGTTGAAGTATCTGTTTTTTTGTAAAATACAAATACATCGTCTGTGAAAATTTCAACAGCCTAGTTACCACGGTACATGAGATACAGCCTGGTGGCAGAGACAGACAGAGTTGGCTTAGTACCCGGGCTTTTAAGGTTTTCGTGCGGGACCCTAAAAAAAATATGACTTATTTTTCTAGATTCTAATTTTAGCGTAATAGTTCAGCTCAAGCTACAGTTGGAAGGAGAAACGCAAAATCAATTTATATAAATTAATTTTCTCAAGAAGTTTTCAGCTGAAATAATGTAAAACGTGCAATGTGACCAGGGAGTTGAGTTTAAGTTATAAAATGTAATGAAAACACCTGTTGGTATTGTATATACTTAAGCATTTCACATCAAAGCTTCCCAATTGCATTCATATGCACGGCAATGGAACTCTATTTTGAAAGATGAATCGTCCATACTAACATTTTGAGTGAGTACGCTTTGCTCCTGTTTTAATTTCAGACGAGTGAATCTATTTCGGTTGTACAAGATTAGCTGACACTATAGAATAATAATAAGCTATTTTTCTTCGTGAGTCAAACCGCAGGGCTCCGCTAGTGAACAATCGATACAAATGCCTTAGGTTACAAAATAATCAACGGCTTTTCAATATTTAACACAAAATACGCAAAAATCTTAATATTTTAAAGATGTAGGTAATTTAGATTGATATATTATAAAGATGTAGATAATTGCATATGAAAAACTAAGGAATTCAAATTTTCATTATTTCATGAATTATAACATGAAGTCGTTGAGCAAGAACTGACATAAATCAAAATACCTAAATTCGGATTGCAAAATAAAAGAAAAAAATACTAAAAGCGAGTATGGTACGGTTTTCAAACAACAGCAAAAAGCCTTTTAAAATAATGTTTTTTACGCGAGATGCTGAAAGTAAAGAAAAAAACAAAAATGGATTACTCAATACAAAAAAGTATAGAGGCTCAAATAAAATTGTACTCCTGTGTTTTTATATTTTCCAGACAAATTTAGGTAAAAGATGATGCTTTTTCAGTATAAATAATGTTAATCATTTTTGACTTTCCAATCTCCGCTGAAAATACTAAGCTATTCCCATGATACTGTAGAAGAAAATATGAAAAACGAAAACGTTTTACGTTGTCATGTTTATATTATCCAATCGTCGAATACAAAACAATATAGTATAAAACGTTCGGGACATGGGGCTCAGGAGCACGAGTTCTCTATAAAGAACTCACAAAGCGTTTGGTCGACTCTACCCGTGATCAGAAAACTGGTCTGTATATGCAACGTGGCAATACAGACACCCTTCTGGGTACGTTTGCCGATTTTGGCAAAGATGAAGATGTCTTTTATGGTGCTTTATAAATTATGTTCATTCGCCATCATCACCACCATAATTGACCACGACTAGACATAGGCCTCCCCCATTGCACGCGATCGAGATCCTAATCGGCTGCGCAGATATTATGTACCTACGATATTGTGTATTTTGTATATTATAAAGTTTAATATCATTTAAAAATGTAAATTTTAAAAACACAATACAATTATACGTATCCCACACAACTAAGACAGCGTCGAAACACAACAGAATTGTTGTTTCAAAAATAACATTCACTAAACGTCTATAGTTATAGCTCTTTTAATATATTGCCGACTAAAACCGTTGTATAAACACAATATGTTGTTGGCATAGTTTATTTATATGCGAGCCGACAAGCGATGATTAAAGGAATCAATCTTCAGGGTATTTATTTTACGTGTTTTGCAGTTTTCCGGACCTCTCCCCGCCTACAGCTGGTATCCAAGGTCTTATTAAATGTTGAACGTGATTACTGAGGAAAAGTTGATTGATCGTGTGTTTTGTTTAGTCTTTTAAGCGACTTTGGAGCAAGAAAAAATGTTTTTCTTTAGTTTTAATTAGTTTGCCTATCATATTACAGCCACTGAATTAATTGGTGCTAGTGTCGTTTTTCTCGGGTAACTCGATTCTGCTTATGTCACGCGCAGGGTTTCCAGGTCTGTATGAAGGATTGCACAAATTGCCATACACCGACACAAACGTACGTAGCGTAGCACGGCGATTCAAATTTAGTCAGTAAGAGTCTGATACTGCCCGATTCCTCCCCCGAGGAATCGGGCATCCTCATAGACACCCACTCCGGGTGTCCATGAGGATTCTCCACCTTAACAAAAAAAAGGGTTACCTGGTCGCCATACCTTATACCCAGATCAGCCAGTTTAGTCAGACATATGGGCTTAAAAGCCAGATATTAAAATGCATTTCGTGTTCAATATGGGGACGAAAAAATAGTTTGATAATCAAGCTTTCTCCTAAATAAAATCGATCTCTTTTCAAGCCGAATCGATTGGACTAACCTATTAATACCCACTCCTCACTGTTAAAATCAGTTATTACGAGTATAAGATTTCCAATATCACTTTAGTTATCTTCGTTCTTTTCAAATGTACAAGATAAAATGAAAAAACTTTCGACTGCAAACGAAGCTAAGAACTCTCTCGACTAAGTCTACAATATTCAATTTCAGTGCTTTATCATTTGAATCCGCATTCAAGTATATTTGCAGACATGCGGTTATTCTTACCCACTTTCACGCATACAACTTTAAATCGGCTCTACCAAAGTTCATGAAAAATTTTTAAGAAAACTTGCATATAATTCACTTTAATACGAAACAAATTCAACAGAATTCGTTCAATCGTTCGGGCGCTATAATGCCATAGACAGGCAGACACGTAAAAAATTTAAAACCCCTTTTTTGCGTCAGGGTTAAAAAAGGCTACGAAAACTATAGCCATTTAACAGTCCACTCCGCTTTACTCCGTGTTACGGAAAACGAACCCTAATTTTGATTAAAGTATTGGTATTTAAGTGGGCATCAATTCATAATTACATAAAGGAAAATATGCAATTTATGTCAAACTCAGGTTAGCATGCAATTTCCTTTGGGTCACTAGAAAAACTGTTATGGCTCTCGAGAATGCCGTAACCCTTACAACATATGGCATAGGATACGCACAAAAAAATGCCTTTCATAATATAAGTTAAGTACATTAGCAGTTATTATTCTTTGCTATTATTTTATATATCAAACATGTTAGAATATACGACCATAGTTTTAATACTTATTGAATGCTATCGACGAAAATGGGCATTACTCAATAAAATAAAAAAACTGTAAATTGCTAAAAATCAGTACATAAACGGTAAAAGTGGGCTATTGCCAAGTCTCCGTTGTCTTTCTGCCTGTCCGCTTGCCGTGATGACTCTACAGTTTAAATGTTCACTGATGATGACTGTATTTCTAGACCGCTATGCGAATAACAATACAAATCGGTTGTTGCGGTCATATACATCAGTGACCAATTCTTTTATTTACTTTTTTCTAATCATCACCCCTCACCTCATAATCATACGGTAACTTCAAAGTCACGAGCACGAGTCACACTTGACCGGTTTATCTAAACCAAATTCCACGTTTTCATAAATACCACAAAAGCACCAGGTTTGTTCTATATTTTTATTGGCCGTGACTAGATTCCTCGGTTTTGTCGATGTCAAAGGAATGAATAGCTTTGATACCTTTCAATCGTTCTCCCAGAGATAACCTGATCCTGTCTACACGTAAATTCGTATGCATGTCTGCTTGTAGTATTTAGAATATATAGAAGGACATTCATATTGGTAACTCCTCTTGACATAATAATATATAGTTTATAGATATATAGTTTGGCATAACTTTTAAAAGAAGATTTGTGTTGCCGCATGATAACGCTAACATTTGACATGTTTAATTACATTAGTTCATGAGATAATGCCAGGTGACAGGCAGACTAGGAATGGGAAAGTACCGAATTCTGTTTTGCGCTTCTCTTTAGAAATCCTAAAAAAAACTATCCTTTTCGTATCAAATTTGATTAAAATAGATATGTATGTCGTCACTCAGAACTTAAAGATTAAACAAAACCTAACTGTACCAGATTAAATTTAATTTTATCTAAACAACTGCCTTCAATAATTCTCAAAGATTTTCCAAGCATCTCATTATAAAATGCGTCAACAAAGATTTTAACCCCACATCCCTCGCTAAGTTTGTTATAAAAATAGCGGCCATTACTGAAGCGGTTCGGTGATACGTCAACATCAATTAGCCTCTTCAATATTGTGGATCACTTAACAAGAAATGTTGTCAGACCAAAAAATAATTTGCAAGGTTTCATGTAATTTATTTTAGTATTTTAATTTAGTATTTTTATATTAATTTATCACTTGTAAACTCCTTTTGAAAATGTAGTACAATGGTATGATACTGCTTATTTTATTAAAAAATCTCTTTTTTCTTTTCTGTAGTCTTAAACGGATATAGCGCGAGTCGGACTTGCGACATTCAGGATTCTACAGTAGTACAAATAAACTAAACAAAAATGTGGTGACAAGCAAAGTTCTGGCCGTTTCAACTGTTGCTTAGCCTAAATTCCTAATTCCACTTTGTTACTTTTTAGTCGCAACCAAAATATATAATCGGTAATCTGTACAAAATCTAACCCTGTATCAAAATTCATGTGACACAGCGTGGTGTCCGACGGACGGAAGCGGATCCTCAGTAATGGGAATACATTTTATCCTTCGGCATGGAACCCTGATTACATAAAAACATAGACATAAGTATACAAGTACTAAGAATTAATAATAAAAAGGTGAAGCAGAAACTATATCTAATTCCTCACGTTGCATTGTCACTTTTTGTTTAAAAGGTGTTTACAGCAGTAGCTATGATTAAAAATATTAATAACGTAAAAGGGTATTTACTTTATTGCTAAACACATTCTATCTCCTAGCATTTATACCTCTGTGAAAAAGCTAATTATTCCTGGCACTTACATATAATTTAACGGCACCATCAACGCTTGTAGAAATATCAAACTTTTCACCTAAAAATAATTGCAGAGAATTTCATTAAAATTACCCAAAATTACACCCTCATAAACATCCACGCAGGGGACATTGCAATGCCAAAACTGGCAACACCCTCTTGACCTTGATGACGGAGGTCAAAGGTCATGACGTCATCGCCTTTTGACGACCTAATTGCTTAACACACATTCATTACACACGACACAGCCTTTCATCATAATTCTTTTGATGTCCTCCAAAATTTTGTCAAAAAAGTTTTTGATTGCTCTTTTTTATTAATAGAAATGGAGCCTTTTTTGTGACTCAAGTTCATGACCTTAGTTGTAGAGCTGTAAAAGGGTATTTGAATAAAATAGCTGGGGATTTTTGGATTCTTGGGATTTTTCCATTGAACAATCTGTCTGACTTACTAATCAGACTTTTGATTAACGCCAATTCTTTGGCATGAAGGGAAATTTAAATATATTTTTAGTCATATTAATTAACTTGCAATATTCAAAGAGAGTTACTTGAATGCGCTCAAATAGGAGAAAACAAGAAAAAGCTATTGCTTAATGGACAAAAACTATCTAAAAATGAAGTCGCTTAAAAAAAGAATTAGCTGAACGTAGATTATGATGGAAACTTTTAACGTCCCATACAAAAAATAATTTGGGGACAATGGAACCGATTTTCATACAAACTTTTAATTAAAAACGTAAATCATTATTATTATCCCTCGACTGCGACATAAATATTGTGTAAACTGTTAAAATAGCAGAACTTTTGTATTTATTTTACAACTTTGGAATATCTATAAGAACTTTGAAATTAATTTTAGTCCTGGACCATTAAAAAAATCTCTACACAATTGTGTTTTATATAAGCCCTGTTGGGAATGCGTGATCACCAAATATATACGGCCAGACTACAGACCTCTCACTGCCGGGCGCAAGCTTCGGTGCTTATAGGGGAAGTTTCAGCATTGATCACCACTGTGGCTTTTAATACCGAGTCGTCATCCCTATTCAATAGCAGAAGCGGTGACCATTCCAAACATTGCTACGCAGTTAATAAACACATAATATTGCACAAGTATTAGCTCTCTGCACGTATTACATGCATGCGCAATAACTTGTGATACAAAGTAACATTGTAATTAGATCGCTGAACTAAAATGGTGTGGTGATATAACGCGAATAGGAATGTCGAAGTTTATGTTACACTGTTTGTAGGTAATAGGAAACGAATCAAGCACCGTTTCGCGTGTAGTTTTTTTGCACAACTAGTGAAAAATAAACGGGTCTGAGACAGACCTGAAGCGCGTTTTAATACCAGCCTATATACGTCCCATTGTTGGATACATGTCTCTTCCCATATAGGGAAGGTTTGATCATCACGCTGGCTGACTGCAGGTTTGCGATTTCAGATTCCAAAGAATGTTATTGCAGTTGTGTTAACGAGATGTTGTTTTATGTCATGTATGATCCTGTGCAATAATATTCCGTTTAGGGGTACTGGTAACCCGCTTGCAGTCTTTTATACTTTGTTAAAACCTTATCAGCCAGACTAGTAAGAGCTTAGCAGCATATAGCAGCATAGCTTTGCAAAAAGTAACGGTTGACTTAAAAACTGTTAACGTAGTACGTATTCAATTATAAAAATTGCACCCATATAAACCAACAGTTTCGTTTTTAGGGTTACATAGCCAGAGTGTAAAATGGTAAACAATAGGATCTAATGAGCTAGACTCCGCTCATTCGCCCTTCTGTCATTAGGCTGATCTCATGAAAAGTGACAAACAGTTAAATTTTTTACAGCTGATTATGATATGACACTTCTGTTACAGCTATAAAATAAATAAAACAAATGATCGCTGTTCAAATAGGAATACCGAATAGGTTTTTAATTAAAAGCAACAGTTTTAACTACTCCAATACACAAAATTGTACCGAAGAAAAATATGGACACATATTTATGTCCTCCTGAAATATCAACAGCTTTATTTGTTCAGAGAAATTGCATTTATTCATGAATGGGGCTTTTCGATAAACGATTTGTATGAAAGTATATGTATACATAATGTTCCATAAAAACCTTATGTCCATATATCGTATGGAAAAATAATTCGGGAAAAGGGTCAGGGCCGAATGTTTTGCGATTATTTTGACAAGATGGTGGGAAGATATAGTCTAACAAGATCTTATGGCATCTAGTGTGTTTTTAAGAAGTTATTTTTATGACCTCCGTGGTCGAGTGGCGTACGCACCGGTTTCAAGGTGTCGCTAGCTCTGAGGTCCCGGGTTCGATCCCCGGTCGGGTCAATGTAAAAATTCACATTTCTACATTGCCTCGGGTCTGGGTGTTTGTGGTACCTTCGTTGTATCTGAATTCCATAACACAAGTGCTTGAGCAACTTACTTTGGGTTCAGAACAATTGTATGTGATGTTGTCCGCATTTATTTATTTTATTTATTTAAAAATGAAAGGTTTTCGCTTGAGAGTACCGAAAATATGTCAATGCTTGCAATATATTCGTAATATTTCAAACGGGAAACCAAGGGCACTTTTATTCAGGTAAATTGTTAGCACTTTTTACGATTTATGTACGCTTTTAGTCCGAATATAAATTCAATCCGTGTTTCCATTTTCATTCAAAGATTTAAACTGGTTAAGAATTGTTATTGTGTATGATTTCATAAATTGGGTTTTGTAGAGTCAGCAAACATTAGAATAGTAGAGTATTAGAATTAGATCTCATTTCTTTTCTTTCAGATAACTTTATCTAAAGAAACCTAGTTCTTTTTACAGGCATAGGTCTAAAATGCAGAGGCTTTGTTGAGAACTTTAATCTAAAATGTGATCTACCAGGGATCATGCTCGGGCGAGTCAAGATCACATTTTTCGCTTTAAGGGAGAATAGACATAAATAAAATTTTGCTCAAATAACTGTATTAAAATATATAAGATGCTATGTGGCCCAGTTCCTACGGTGCATCATTTATTTATACAACACATAATATTTACTCAAATTGGATACATCCTCCGAAGGTTACACTCTTGTAATCTCCAAAATGTTCGTCAACTTTATCTGCTTACTGTACTATGCCCGTGTGCACTTCTATTACAGGATTTTAGTCTGTGATTCGTGCTCTTGCTTTCTCTCCGTTCGTGTAAACCCCTTGTTCCCTGGATCTATGATAATAAAGGTTTGATCGCATTCGCTGGTTGGTACTTATCGGGAGTGTTATCGATATGCAATTCCGGATTCGGTTTCGGATAAGGATGTATGGTGTGTTATGTATATTTACATATACTTAGTTAATACGATTTTAGAAAACGATACGCTATTTAATAAATAAGTTAAGTTAATGATTAAAATGTTTACCAAAAAAATGTGTGTTACATCTTCTGTCGATGCATATGTGTGATCCAATTACATTTGCACAATTAAATTGATCAGCCTTCCAAAAACCGGGAGACTGTTTTGTTATCAGAATATTATTTACAGGAAAGACGATGGAAGGGGATTTTAACATCAAAATTTCTGTTTCCAAATCTCCTTATCTTGAAGATAAAAAGTATTTTTATTTTTTAATGTAGAGCTCTAAGTGATTTTGTCCATCTGCGCTTAGTATAAGCTACGTGTATTAAAACGGGACTGTTGCCGTTATAGCGAGCGAGTGAGATGCAGTTATACGCACTGGTATGTGCTGTCTTGCTCACACATTGACAGAACCCGGAAGTTCTACTGCCTTAACTGCTGTTGTGAAATAGCACACTACGCGATGTAGAGCGATGTCTCTCTTACACACTTTGGGGTGAGATGGTAGACTTTCTGCATTAGAACTCATAATACAAAGAAAAAATTAAAGCGAAATTATGCAAATTACAATGAATTTGACGTTTTGCATTACAATAAACAATATTTGAGATGGAAATGTTATCCCCGTTTTTTTAAGTGTCTTCGTTGTCAATTTATATATTAAACTCATCGTGAGAAGATTTTTTATTTCATTTGACAATATTCTATTACAGTGCGAGTAACATAAGTGCAGTACATAAGTCAATTATGTATTTCTTTTTATTTTTTTGTTATGTAATTTTTGGGATGGCTTTTCGCGAAATTGGGGTGAACAGAAATGGTTGATATTGGTTCCTATAGCTGTATTCTTTTGTCTTTGTGAATTGGAGCATTATGAAGACGATAGACAAAGGCATTATTCAATAATTACCTTGTAATATGACGCTCGTGCGAATACAGTTGTTCGCTTGTTTTGTTACAAGTAAATATTCTTTCATTACCATTTGTCGAGGCACGATTTTTCTTTTGTTTTATTAATGCAGTCTCATAATGAAAGTGCTTTTAAACCAATCAAGTTAGGTCGCTAATTACGAGCTCACGATTAATCCAGTGAACAACTCATTAAGTCTTTGACTCCTATTAACAGATTTTGTTTATAGTCCTAGATTGAAGATTGGATAGCTCTTGTTACGTAATATTTACTGTTGTTAAGTGAAGCAAATTAGATTAATCATTGGATTGAAGACTACAACATGAACGAAAAAAAAAAGAATTCCATCAGTTTATTGAATTAAATTAAATTTATTTACATTTTTTTTTCGAGTAACACAGACACATTGTTTGTACAATCTATACTAATATATAAAGCTGAAGAGTTTGTTTGTTTGAACGCGCTAATCTCAGGAACTACTGGTCCAAATTGAAAAAATATTTTTGTGATGAATAGACCATTCATCGAGGAAGGCTTTAGGCTATAAACCATCACGCTGCGACTAATAGGAGCGAAGATGCAATGGAAAATGTCTAAAAAAACAGGGCAGGTATAAATAATTACTTATGTATATCTTCTACCCACGGGGACGAAGTCGCGGGCAACAGCTAGTGTGTTATAAAATGCTTTAATCTATTCGTATATCTGTAAATTTAAATGCGTTTTTGCCTAATTTGAATAAATAATTTATATAATTAAAGACTTTTGATTTTAATTATTTTTAAGATTTTTTTCTAAAATTCTTTTGTTTTATGATTGAAGAGAACAGTATGTAGCAATTTTTCGTAGGCCTATGGTAGCTAGCCTATTGAAATCCATCCTACCATAGCCTCAGCAAACATGCCGGACGCACTACAAAATTGAAACTACTCCTGTAGCTTCCTAAAAGCTGTTCCATTGGATATGGCCAGAATCGTAATCTTTTAGAGTACACTAACTATAGCCCGCGGGCCCGTCCGCTATAAATCGATATTGAGCGGACAGGAACATAATAATATTCCACAACTTTTTACACAACGCCATCTAGTCTCAAACTAAGCAGAGCTTGTATTATGAGTACTAGACAACTGATAAACATACTTATATATTTCTAAATACATACATAATATAGATAAATTACACCCAGACACAGAACAAATGATCGTGCTCATCACACAAACATTTGTCCTGGGTGGGAATCGAACCCACGACCTCCGGTATAGCAGTCAGGGTCACTAACCACTAGACCAACAGGCCCGTCCACATAAATTCATTATAAAAACTATCCTATAATACATGTTAATTCTGGTTATAAACTATCTGTGTACCTAATTTTGTCTAAATCAACATCATCAACACATCCACAACAAACATCCATACATCCATACATCCACGGATAGCAGAGTGCTTGAGGTCACCACGCCCAACCCACCTTATGCGTCGTGTCACGGGTTCGATCCCGCTTAGGACTTGTAGGTAGCTGTGTGTTCTTCGCGCGTGCGTGCTGCTTGTTCTGAGTCTGAGTGTCATTGTGCATGTGATTTATTTTTGTGAAACACCCCGCGACATAAGGGCTAAATTCCTTGCTACGGGAGACACTTTAAAAAAATACATCTATATATCCATATTTATAATATTAGTACGATAGTTTGCAACAGTCGGACAGAGATGCCAGAATAACATAAATAACTCGGTCACACCGACATAGATACTTGTAACTCTCTATTTGAAACTGCATCTGTATCCATAACTTTAATATGACTTTGCGACATGCTTTCCAAATAAACAACAAAGACACTTTAAGTTTAATTATTAAGTTAAAGACACTCTGTAACTTTGATGGAGTAGTTAATACTCTCGTTACTATACAGAACTTTCTAGTTGTAAATTACACTTTGTAAGAATGACCGTTTGCTATCTTGTAAATATATTATGCTTACACGTATAATATAGTGGACTTTTAAATACTGCAACGGTTTACTCACGCGTATTTATTGCCCGGTTTGTTTGGCTTCCGCGCGTCAGCTCATGGTTATGGACTCCGGTTGGGTCCGAAACTAGTCGGGCAAATCCGATCCTACCACCTAAGTTCACATTGTGGGATGCAATAAACGTATTGCGTATTGAGTATTAAACTGTTGCATCTTGAAATAATTATGAATAACTTTTTGATCATATCGAGGAATAGTCAGTCAGTTTAGTTTATTTTTTCATTTAAAATTAAACAAATGGCCCTCAGATATACAAGATAGAAATCATCTTGCAATGTTGAACTGCAGCCTACTTTTTGAAACACTTTATCATGCGTGAACATATTAAGTAGGCATTATATACGTGTACGTTTGAGTACGTGACTTCTATAAATGTAACCTATTCGCGACGGTCTATATGTATAAGTAAATTAAATAATGTAAATGGAAATATTAGCATACAATAAAAAACAATTCTGTTCTCGTAAATAAGTATCTGCATGTTTAATAATTATACATTATCTATATATATATATCTTTTTATCGGAAAATAACAATATTAAAAGAAGCAACGGTTTACTCACACGTATTATTCCGAGTTCTTAGTCATGAGCTGACGCGGTTGGGTCCGAAACTTGTCGAGTCTACGAGTCTAACTAATCCATCCAAGTACACCATTTCATAATAAACGAAAATCACAAAAATAAATATGACCTTTGACGTTTTATTATCTGCTTTAAATGAACATAATATTGAAACTGAAAACAAATATTTAACAAGGTAATGGATGTTTACTAAATTATACTCAAATAATCATGTACATTGTGTAAATAAAATTAATAATTAATTTGTTAAAATCATATTTATTAATACTGTCAGAAATAAAACTATCGAACGCGGTCAGATTTACAAGAAGTATTCACAAAGCGACTCCCGCACCAAGGAATTAAATCTTTGTATGGGGGTACGGGGGGTGTCACAAACATGCAAGTCATATAACACATACAAAACACCCAGATGTTGTACAAGCATTCGTGCGTCACACAAATGCTTGTCCTACGCTGGGCTAGACCTCAACACGTCAGACGCAGTCACCACTCGGAAACCCTAAAAAGGATTTGAAATTACCAAGTTGGTAGCCCTATTAACAAGGTATATTCGTACATGGAATTTCCAGTAAATCTCAACCTAACGATTTAAGTGCAATGCTGTTCGTGATATTGAATATTAAGGGGAACATATCAAGTTTTACACGTATTTTTTAATATTAAAGGATATCGTGTTTGTAGCTTTGAATTCAAGTGACGTGATTTTTTTGTTCAATGGTTTTTGTACTTTCTTCGTAATAAACGGACTTCAAAAAGGAAGGGGTTCTCAATTTGTCTGCATTTTTTTTCATGTTTGTACCTCAAACTTCGCGCTGGATGATGCGATTCCGTTGTTTTTTTATTTTTACTTAATGTAAAAAAACTGTAATTTGTTTCCTAAAACAATTTTTAAGCTTGGATCAGTACTTTTTTGTTTTAACAATTGCATGTTTTTGTTCTTAAATGAATATTGTAATTGTAAAACGTGTACGTTAAAGGAATCTTTCTAAAGTAATCCTAAATGGTAAGTTAGGAATATGGAATGAAGAATTCCTCCTCTTTTCCATAACAAAAATACAAAAGCAAGGATTAAACGTTTAGAATTCAAAGACTGGTATTACTATCGCCATAATATTAGGAAGACTGTGTTAGTATGACTTTATGTTTGTAAGAAGAATTGCACCGCATTGCCATTTTGCGTGAGAAGATTAGTCAATAAGAATCTGATACAATTCGCTTCTTCTCCCAAGGAAGTGGGTGTTTCACTTGGGTGATGAGGATTTCCTTTCGCCTTGCTAATAAAGACAACCTGCAATTTTGCTTGTATTGTACGCTGATGAATCGCACGAATGTATTGAACGGTCGAGTCAGACAGTCACTTGTCAAACAGGATTGCCATTCCCCTACATTTGAAGTTTTCTATTCGTGACTAAGCTAATACGAGGTAATAATATATTTTCGATGCTCCTTATGAATAGAAAACGTAATCGTAAAGTCCCCTTATCATCTATCTCGAATGAAAAGGAAAGTTTCCATCCTTTTGAATTGACAATGGTTTTGTAGATAAGAGTAATTTCAGTATTTCCTTCTTAGATATTCTATTTTATTTGTTTGTTTTCAGAATGGGCCTCTTGGGCTGGAAGACAATTTGCATTTCTACAAGCGCTAAAGCAAATGCGATAATGTACACGGTAAATTGTTCCGGCTGTTATTTATACGTCTAGACAGTCGTTAAAAGTTAGAAGCTATAAAGTCTGACGACCAGTCTTGCTAAGGAGTTTTGTTGTACAGGTAAGGGTTGTGGAGGTCAGATATTCAATCACTCCTTGTATAACACGGTAAACACGGGTACTTAGCTGCATCCTGTTAGAATGAAGAGAGAGAGAGAGACGGACAGACAACGAAGCCTAAGTAGCATCGTTCTGTTCTTTACCGTTCTGGTATAAACCCTAAAAACTAAGTAATAACTAAAATTAGGTTCTATTTTTATGGTTCTGTCAGATCAGTCTGTTTTAGAAAGACCTTTTTACAAAACCATTACCTATTTATAGAATTCAATTTCTAAAATGAGGTCCATTTACCAACACATTTTCCTACCCAAAAATAAGGAAACTTGAACAAAATCGAAGTCCGTAAAATAGTACAGAAAGGGGAACAAAGCAATTTGCAAAAAACTTCTTATTTTTATGCACGCACGTATGCCCTATGCCCTAAATATAGACAGAATAAAAACTAAGAACCTTGAACTGTCTATCATTAAAAATAAACGGAAGTTTACTGCCGCATGTTCTATTTTAGAGATAAACAAACCATTAACATGTCTATTTTGCCTTAACTCAGAGTTATGTTGTAATGGCGAGCGAGATATCTCATTGTTTAGAATTCACGACTTTTGAAGATCTTTCCTAGATAGAAAGGGTTCCGATGTTTTGTTTCCACTTTTATCTACATTGCCAATACATTTAAACACACAAGAACCAGTTTGTTTCATTAAAAAGAGCGTTACGAAGGAAACAATAAAAAGTTCTTAAAAAAAATGAGAAACCCAGAAGCCATTTCTGCGGGGTGAAAAACGCATGACTTCAACCCACGCTTAGGGCACAGTAGCATGGGGATGTTCCAGACTCAAGCCGTCCACAAACATCCCATACTAAAAAAAGAACCACTTCCTGGCTGTCTGGATGACAGGGTTGCTCTCCCTGCCTCCTAGAAGCCCTGGGCCTGTAGATTGGTTGGACTTGTAACGCTATGAAATCAATCCAATGTATTCAAATTCGACTCACACGTTTTCATAAAGTCACGCGCATTTGTTGAATAGAAATATCTTGCTTATACATTTTAAAGTTTTGTATTCTTTGATTTTGGTGCAATGTTATGTCATATTATAGTAATTTTGTTATCATCTTCATTTTAGTTTCACAATGTGTAATTAACCTTCATTCAACTAAACAAAAAATTCCCTTTACCAGTACAAAAAATTGGACTTCTTCAATTGTAAATCATTCATTTTATCACTGCTATTGAAAGATCATTGTAAAATTGTTACAAAACAAGCAAATAGTTTTATCCGTCCTCTCGTGTGCTATCAAACATGACTCTTAGATATCGCACAAGTGCAAGCATATGTAGACGACTCAAGTCACATCGGGCAAATTGCAATACGTTGCGGAGTTGTTCAGCTCAGTTTTCAAAACTGATTCATCATTGCCAGCAATGGATGTACCTCGTAAGACGTTTCTCGCACCGACTGATTCAGCTATAACATTTATATCTAATCGTTTTCAATACATTTCAATACGTATGTGCCTCCATTGTGACGTAGTTGTGCACGTGTTTGTATAGTATTATCTACTTTTGAAGTAGCAATAGTTCATGATTGAACGGCTAGTTATTTCCATTCATTTTAATTTTTGTTTCAGCCTAGCAAACTATGCTTGGTATTAAAGTTCAAAAATATTAGTATCAAAAAGTTTTAAATTCAAAGTCTTGGGAAAGTCGCGAATAGTACTGGTGAGCTCAATAGCAACAAACTTTGTTTTAGTTTTAAAATTTGTTTTCCTCAATTAGATCCTAGAATTCTCTATCATTGCCAACATTTGCCAAAATATCATTTGACTATAGGACGTTGACATGACAAAGTGACGCAACTTACCGAATAGGAATATAACGATTTCCTCTCCATTATAATTGTTTAAGATGTAAGGAAGTAATTATCCCGCTTTACAATATTATGAACGCAAAACATTGTATGCCCATGTCATGTTTGATTTTCTTTCACGCAAAAACCACTGAACGGATTTCGACAAAACCTAGTACTCAGATAGTTTATAACCAGGATTAACAGATAGGATAGATTTTATGTACCCGTGGCGGGCGGGCCCGCTGACAGCAGCTAGTATAAATGCGTTAGGTCCCGTTTCCCATCCGAATAAATATTTGCGTGAACTTCAGATGTTTGGACAGTTCGCGTTTGTGCATGCTGGATTATTACCCGGAATGCCTGTTCAACTGTATACTTTAGATGAACGTCTATGGAAAATACTTATTCATCCGCCCTTTTAATTTTAATATGCAAACTTAAAAATTCATTGTGTAGACTACTGACAAAAGTTCTTATTCGAATTGTGGTTTGTTGAAAATTAAGTAACAGCGGTCGGTTTTGGTCGGAATTTTGTGAAACCTCCATTTGATTCACTTGTAAGTAGAAAATTCCTCTCATACAGATGTTGTGATTTCACAATTATGGATACCATTATATCCATTATATATTTATCTTTGTTCTTTACAAGCTTTTCGTGTTTTAGTAAAATACTCTTTTTTTCAATCATTTTATTTATGCCTTTGCGTTACACAAAGGCCTCAGACGCTGTTTTATGTAATTATTTTTAAATAAGTTATTCTACTAATATTATAAACGCAAAAGTTTGTAAGTATATATGTTTTTTTCTCCTTTCACGAAAAAACTACTGAACAGAGACGAAGCTTGGTACACAGATAAAATTTATAAACAGTATTAACCGATTTTATATTCTCGTGGGATAATTCTTTTTTAGTAGCTTTTAGTAGCGGGCGAGATTGCAGGCAACAGCAAGAAATTACATGATTTTAATCACACATGGTGCATGCCGAGATTTGAACTTACGACCTGTGACTCAGCAGTTCAAAGGTCTTATTACTTGATATCTACTACCACTATTCATTCGCATTTTAACGCTCATAACATAACTTTCGATATTCGGTACATTTCTGATCTAAATAACTCCAAACATACTAAATTTCAGTGGATTTGTCTAAGCACCTGAGTTTCAGTACCTTCTTATGTCAGATTAAGTTAGTTAACCGAGGAATTTAACTGTAACAGTTGCTAAGATTATCTTCTCGGAGTTATCGTGAGCCATATTGATATATACCATTATTCAAAGCTTTCAAGTTTTGGTAACTTCGATACTTCCTCTAATTTGGTTCTAAGAAACTTAATTGAACAATTTGGGAAAAACGATTTTAAATTACTTTCTGATTGGAAACCTTTAAAACTTTCAAGATACACAACTACAGCTTTCAGGAAGTTTTTTTAGAAAACATTGTAATAAAAATTATAAAATATATTAATTCACTTCCATGGGTTCAATACAAATAGCTGTAAAATATTTTTTTTTCACAAAAATATTTTTTCACCATTTTTTATAATTTTTACTTTCGTTATTTATGTTATAGCAGAAATACATCCGTTTCACCCTTTGGGAACGAAACCCTAAAACGACCGCAAAATGCTGAAAATAACTTTTCACAATTCATCTGAAAGCAAAAGCTACCCCGCAAGTCATTAATAGGTAACTTAAAAGGGTAGGATTAAATGTTGCCAATAAATGATGGCGACCCTTACGTTCGACGCCGTGTCAGCTCATTATCAGACTCCGGTTGAATTAAAAACTAATAGGGCTATCCCGATAAACACGTATAAGTAAACCGTCATTAAATAAATAATTAATTACTGATACAAAACCTTTTCACAGCCTGGACAAAACAAATTAATTTAATAAAATCATTTTGTGAAATGACGTTGAAAATATTAATGGCGGCAATATAAGTAATAACTCTAGTAATAAACCACAATTGTCATTTATGTTCGTAGTATACAGCAATGACATAATCAAAATGATTAATAATCTTAATCTATACTAATATATAAAGCTGAAGAGTTTGATTGTTTGAACGCGCTAATCTCAGAAATTACTGGTTCAAATTAAAAAAAAAAATTGTGTTCAATAGACCATTCATCGAGGAGGGTTTTAGGCTATATAACATAACGCTGTAACTAAAAGGAGCGAAGATACAATGGAAAATGTAGCAAAAAAAGGGGAAAAAAAATCATCTCCGAGGCTTCCGTTCAAAAATTCCTATCTTCTAACCACGCGATCGAAGTCTCGGGCAACAGCTAGTAACAAATATTGTTGGTAATGGGGTATTATGGTCATTAACTATGTGGAGGATATAAAAGCATCATCACTCGATTATACTGGTTAGCCAGTTGGTCTAGTGGATAGTGACCCTGACTGCCATACCGGAGGTCGTCGGTTCGGTACCCACCCAGGACAATTTTTTGTGTAAAGATCACGATCATTTGTTCTGTATAAGGGTGTAATTTATCTATATTTTGTACGTATTTTTAAATATATTGGTATAAATTATCACTTGTCTAGTATTCATAATACAAGTTTTGCTTAGTTTGAGACTAGATGGCGTTGTGTAAATGTTTAGGTATATTATTATTTTACCTCGCCGTTAAGTTTGCCTTTGTGTCCTCAATCGATTACTATGTCATCTCGTCATTATAGCTTATCATTTATATGTGATGATGTCATCGTGTTTAAATCTGTATATTACCGAGTTGCAAGCTGGATTGGCTTGCAACACGGCAAACTTACGAATAATCGTTTTTCTGAAATCTATTTTCTTAGTTCAAATTAAAAAATCGCGGTTTCGATCTCTGCGTAAAGTTTTTGTGTGACTCACGGTGGATCATCGAACATTTTTTTTCTCGCTATAGGTGTCTTTGTGCATACGAATTGAAAGTAAGTAAAAAAAATCCTAAGTGCGGGATTCGTTTTATTGTACTAATGAAAATTAAAAACAACTTCACTACTTGGCTGGTTTCATGCCCAGGATAGGAAATTGTGGAAGGATTTCGCCTTACTCCAGGAGTGCAACACAGTGAGCTAGACTAAAAAAAAACAATGTCACTTTAAAAAGGTACACTGTGTTCGAAGACTATAAATTTTAATGGTACCAAATCTAGCCATGACTAACAGAACTCTTCTTCTTTTGTACCCATTTGTATTGTATTGTAATTATAACAACATACTATGTATCAAAGTAAATAATCAAAACTGCTAGTAGATTGTTTTTATGAGCCCACACAGGTGAATTTCGCGCATCATAGTCACATCTTCGGTAGTATAGTGGTAAGTATCCCCGCCTGTCACGCGGGAGACCGGGGTTCGATTCCCCGCCGGAGAGATTCTTTTTGGATTTTTACTCATGGTATTCACTAGCTCATTTTTAAGGTTTTTATATTTTTTATTCACAATGGCTGGGAAAGATAGAATTAATCTACACACGTGTATAAAAATTGCCTTTTACAATATATTTTAAATATTTTGGTTTACACAAGTTTGTAATCTTTTCGAGTTTCACCTTCTTTTCTACATCTTCGGTAGTATAGTGGTAAGTATCCCCGCCTGTCACGCGGGAGACCGGGGTTCGATTCCCCGCCGGAGAGTATCTTTTTGAGTTTTATTACTGTGGTGAAAAAGGTTATATTTTCGACGCATTTTTTTTTTGTAGCACTTTGATAACAGTATATCGCGGTTCAATTTGTTCTTTATGGTAAGCTAGGTTTCAATTTATGGGTACCTACACATAAAAACCAATTGTATTCGATAGGAAAATATAGAAATATCAGATATTTCTGTCATTTTGCTCGAATCGGGTTTGTCTTTTCATATTTCGTCTATTACGGTGTACGAAACATCTACCACATCACAGTTCTAGAAAACATCCACATATGTAATATTATGTTTTTGTCGCGTATGGACATATTATATATTTATTTAGTTTTGAGTTTGACTGAATTTCTGTCCTTTTTATCAGCACTCGTGAATATATTAATGTAATTAAAAAAGTTAATTAAGCAATTAACTCTACAAAAAGAATCTCTCCGGCGGGGAATCGAACCCCGGTCTCCCGCGTGACAGGCGGGGATACTTACCACTATACTACCGAACATGTACTGCTATAGATCGAATATTTAATACACAATGTGTGCTGGAAGCATTCCAACTGCAATAGTATTTGCACTCAGAAAATAATTAAATCTGAATACTGCATCGCTTGAGGTACACACAAAACATAGATAATAATAAGGCTTATTTATAAAGCCTGATCGATGCCATCATCGTCGAGGTCGTCCTTCGAAAAGGTAGTGTGAAAATCTTGTCATATATGCGGGGCGCACGTGGCCAGGTATTGCAAAACACTGATAGGCTTTTGCCCAAAAGTGGGATCAAAAAATGGAAAACAAACGCTTTGGATAGTTACATACGCCTGAAGAAATAAATAAGAATAAGGGACGGTTAAAAATGAAACAAAAAGAATCTCTCCGGCGGGGAATCGAACCCCGGTCTCCCGCGTGACAGGCGGGGATACTTACCACTATACTACCGAAGATGTGTGATATGCGATTAAATTTTAGCTTAATACCATGACCAAACTATTAAAACAGCTGTCCAAAGAAAACATTTATTTGTATTTAAACAAATACATATATGCACAGCTGGTAAAAAATATTTTTGCCGTTTTATGATCAGCTTTTTTAATATGGGGAATATGCACGTGACTTAAATATGGACAAAATATTTTTTTTTGTAATATTTATTGCTACTGAAAACACACTATACAATTATTTTTAGAATTTATTTTAATTTAATAATGAAATTTAATCATCAAAAAGTGGCTGTTTTGAAATTACCGCGCAAATTTTCGAAACGCAACACTATTGGTGGAACAAAACGTGACGTCAGTTTTACACGAGACGTCTGCTGTCAACAAGCTATTTGTATGGTTTCTTTTTGGAGGAATAATTGTTATTGTATTGTATCCATGGTAATTAAGTCGATATTCACTCACTTTATTTATTTTTTGGTAATTTTGTAAACCAATCACTTTGCTGTTGACATCGAACTCGTGTAATGGTGACGTCACGAGCAAGCGCGCCAAAATGGCCGCGTTTAAATTGATCGCGATTTTAATATTAAATTTTTTGCATAATAGTTTATATTTTGGACGTGATATTTGTATGTTTGGTAATGTAATAACTAGTAGAAACATATAAAAAATAAAAAAAAAAACATGCATATTCCCCATAGGCATGTTTTCTTTTTAGTTCATATTTTTTTGTATTCTAAGCGATAACGAATATTAAACCTTTTTGCTTGTTGAAAAGAACAGATTTCACGAATTATCAAAAAGGAAATTGTGCTTTCAGAACAAAACTACCACTAACTAATAAAAATTAAAGGTTTTGCATAAGGGTTAAAGAATGTCAGGCATAGCCTGGTGACAGGCGAATAGACAGTGAAGCTTTGGAAATAATTAGGGTCCTGTTTTTGTCCTTCGGATACGGAATATCAGAAAAAAAAATCTTTTTGCCACGTTTTTATACACTCAATTTTCTTGTTTGTTTGTTGTTCCAGTTAGATTTTTGTAATGCAATTTTGAGGCACTTCCCAACAAGCTAGCAGGCTGAAATTTTCAGGGTAGCTTCAAAACCGACAACAATGCATTTAACAACGGCTCGAACATTTCGATAAAATTTTAATTCAGGGCCATTCAAAAACGTGGGCTTTTAGATTTTTTAAATCTAAAAATTTTCGCTTTATGACGAGTAGTAGATTTCGAGTATGACGGAAAATTGTCGGAATGAGCAATCACCGATCAATGTAAATCGCCTTAAAGTCAATCTAGAAAATTAATCAAAACATAGAGATAATACATAATTAATGGTCTGTAGGAGGTTACAATGTTATGCACTTTGATAGCCTTCGTGACTAGATTAATACGTTCATCTTGTTCCGCGTTCAGATGAATATGTTGTTATATTACAATATCGCTGTCATTTATAGGTAAGTTACATTGTATATTTGTACTGCTTTGCAGAGGTTGATATATCCATCTAATGTCTTATGTTAGGGCATGCAAATAACCCCGAAAGAAATCCCGCGTAGTACCCGATCTCGTGTCCTTTCTTTTTTTTTTCTTTTCCAAATTGTGAATTCAAGACCTTGCGAAACACTTTCTGTCAATACAATGGATTTTAAGCATTTTTTCAATTACAATACGCTTAGGAGAAATAGTGTGAAATTTAATCCAATTTCCATTCAGTTATAATTGTAATTAGCAGAATAGGGGTCCATGTTGACGATGAGAAATTGTTGGAAAGCAGGTTTCCCTACGATGATTCTCCATATTCTTCTTTCTTTGAATTTCTGGAGTTAATCAAATAATCATTCGTCACATGTGAATAAAATATGTAAATGTGACCCTGAAGCTATTTTATTTAGTAAGGCGTTTTAATGAAAATTCTTCCTCCCCTTTGTAAAACCTCATATGAAAAACTGTCTAATATTTTTTTCTAAAGAGCTGGGCACTTTAATGAAATCTTTTATCTCGTTGAAAATCCCTCTATATAAATGATTTCAAGAATTTCGACGGGTTACATTATTAATTGTAGTAAGATAGATATCAAATTAACCCAATTTAGGATAAAGGGTCCCTCTTGTAGCACTTAGAGCCAATTAACGAAGGAACATAAATAAGCTTCTTTAATAGAATAATTGAGTAGAAACTACTATTTTTAGCGGTGAAAGTTTTGGGTCAACCCTACCCTCTGTTTTTCAATAATATTTCTTTTTCTGTCCTTTTATTTACGAAGTTTCAGTAAAGTGATTTTTTGACATAATTTTTAACGTTGTACTTTTTTATTTGCGTTAATATCATAAATATGTTTTTTATAGTATAAATTAAAAAAAAAGAAATAAAATATGTATATTTCATTAATGTATAATTATAAGAGTTTCTTGATAAGCATGTTGGTCAAGTAGTTTGCCCTGACTACCATGCCGAAGGTTGTGGATTCGATTCCCATGTAGAACAAATATTTATGTGGGGACCACGATCATTCGTTCTGGGTGCGATTTATCTATAACACGTATGTGTTTCTATTATAGTACTTTTAATACAAACTTTGTGGCAAAGATGGCTTTCTGTGGAATTTGTGGAATATTACTATTTCTTGACAATTCTTCACCACTAGAATGATATTTGGAACAAACGCAGCAGAACACATTAAGTACTGTATTTAACATGTGTCTGAAAGAGACAAAAAAATCCCAAGATGGCCGTCTCTTGACGCCTTATCATTGTACATTTCTTAAAGAAGTGAAGCTAAATAAAGTATCCCTTCCAAGTCAAAGGTCTCCCTAATTGAAGGATTAAGGGATACACAGTTCTCTTATCTCGATTTAAATTACAAAAGCCCTTGTTAGCTGGGCAAAGCTTAATTTTATAAGAAAAGTGACGAAAAGGCGAAGAAAAGGTTATTTTTCGTGTTCATATAAAAATAAAATATGTTTGCCTGATTAGGATTTTGGGAAAATGAGAAACAGCTGGTAAAAAAAGTTTCGAAATATATCGTAGAAGAAAATTGTTTTCTTACAGAAAATACCGTTTTTTTTTTAATAACATCTTAATTTTTGTTATCATTGAACACCAAAGGACAAAAACAGAACCCTATTATTGAAACTCTACTGTCTGTCCGTCTGTCCGAATTAAAATCAAGGTGAAACAACGGTCAAGTTGTGTAAGTGACGAATTTTCGCAAAAATAGTTTCCAAACATCCAATTAGTACAGAATCCTAAATGCCGTACATAAGACATCAGAAATTCTCTTTAAGACCTTATGCGCTGCCTACACCATCGCCACTGACTGAATATTTTCTAAACTACGTTTTCACGGGCGCATCAGCAACTTATAATTAAAATGATCATTTCACTGAAACCGAAAATCATCAAGGAGAATATCATCACATAACGAATTTATTAAAGAGCTCTCTGAAAATGGCCCGTATGGTATATTGAGATAACGAAATTAATATCCATACTCCACAATTTTAACCGTTAAAAGGTACCGCAATTCAATTTTCGGCCACTAAGGAATTCATTTTATTTTTCACAATATTTGAGATGTTTTTTTTATATAAATGCATTGAATCATTGGTATTAAGTGTCCCATTATTTTAACCAACAGAATACGTCGCTGTCACGCTTAAACAGCAGAGACGGTTTACCTCGCGTTTAATGTCCGAAGGTGCAGGTTCGATCCCACCGACAACTAGTATCAATCCACTCATGAATAACAATTCTAGTTTGGTCCGAAACTATTTAGTTTGACAATCCTGATAAATACACGTGAGTTAAACGTTTACCATTAAATTTTTTGAAATATCACAAGACTTCGCTCACAATATCTGAACGAAAACATCGTGAGTCTGGATTAAATATATTTTAATTTCATGTCGTCAGACTTGAAAAAAAACATAACACAGTTTTTTAGGTTAAGTCTGTAAGAGTCTGACACTACCCGTTCCCTCCCCCGAGGGAGTGGGTGTCCATGAGGAATCAACCACCTTACCAAAAAATATCCATAAATTCTCAAACATTATCTACATGGGAAGAGGACTGTGCCGTGCAGGACGCAAGCAAAATAGCGATTCGTAGGCTATATTTTATCCGGTATTTTTAAGGAAATGGGAAGTACGCGGGTGAAACAGCGGGGTGCCGTTTTCTTATAAATAAGTCATGTGGGTTGCCGGTTACCGGGAGTCTGCAACCCAGTAGGGCTATTTCGTTTCAAAGATACATAAAAAATAACACAATTCTTTCAATACGACACCAAATACAGAAAATCAACAGAAAGACTTTAATTTAGGTATTTATTTGTTTTTTTTTTCACAAAAATTCAAGAAAATGTTTCAAGAAAAGTTTTAAATACTAGAAAGCCTGTGTGATATTAAACATACATTTACAACATTTTCTGCGTATTTAATAAATACTTTAGTATGGTTTTTCTCTTTAACTGGTTTTTAAAACCCTTGCTGCAAAACTAATATATTTTACAGTAAGTTTTCATTGAATTAGTCTTTTCAGCAAGGGCCCTATGGTTTCCTACTGAGCTAAGTTTAACTTGCTTTCAATGAGATATCATTTTAGACTAGTGCTAACTGGAAAATTGAAGCAAGGAGAAAATTCCTCTTAAAATGGAAAATTAAGTTCAAACAAATTATAAAAATACAAGTTCATACTTTTTAGGTACGGTTAAAAAACGCTTGAAACTATTCTTGAACAATTCACAAGAAAAATACGCGATATTCAAGGAACAACGAGATTCTGAACTAATAATAAACAAAAGCAACATCAAATAATTATGAACTAAGGTGAAAGCAGAATTCTCACCGTACAATGGAATCGCTTTGATGTTAAGCCGAAACTGATGACGTTACATACTTACCGGCAGAACCCTAATAAAAGATCAGAATCTTTTGTGTTTTTTTTTGTCTTTTCTTTTGTGTCTTATATAAAACGTACGTATATTAAGCCCAGCTGCGATGTGAGCGAGAGCGACTGCAAGAACTACAACCAGAAAGTAGTGTCGCCAGTAACAAAAGCAATGACTGCGGCGAAGTTGAGACGCTTGCGGTGTGACCAAATCTACTATCACCTTTACTGTGAATGTAGGCTTTGCTGTCATGAACGAAATATTTGACGACCTCCGTGGTCGAGTGGCGTACGCACCGGTTTCAAGATGTCGCTAGCTCTGATGTCCCGGGTACGATCCCCGGTCGGGTCAATGCAAAAACTCACATTTCTACATTGTCTCGGGTGTTTGTGGTACCTTCGTTGTATCTGAATTCCACACAAGTGCTTTAGCAACTTACTTCGGGTTCAGTGATGTTGTCCGCATTTATTTATTTATTATTTATTCTGATCACCACGTACCACCCTAACATTTGTTATGTAGATTCTGTTATGTTCGCGTCAATCAATTTTCTCTTTCTCGTTCATTTTTTTGGAAGTAATTGGAAATATTTTTTAAATAATTTCTACGTAATCGTGATTGCAATAATTTAAATACGTTATGCTTTTTTACAACGAATTCAAAGGAATATCGAAAAAGAGGGGAAAATATATTAATATAAAATATGTAATTATTTTTCGTGGAAAAAAATCTGAACACTCATGCATCCATTTGGACATCAAAGTCCGCAAAGAAAAATAAATATGATCAAAATACATTACTTTTTTCTTTGACAGGAGCAAGAAGCAAGCAAAGAGATATAAAGGGATGGGCGCTGGTGCGATCAGGCGACGCTCCTTAGGATTCCGTACGATACGGTAAGACCACAGTTACACAAACATTGTTGTGCCTCATTTTCCGCCTATCATCAGACTCATGAAGCGTTACGGATAGTCAGTTGAAATTTTCACAAATAAAGTACTTATGTTGCTGCTATGAAACCACAATGAAATATTTTTGGCTATACCTACGCAACACACATTGTTAGATTTTTAACCATTCTACAAATATAATGAACTTAAAGGTTTGTTTTGTGTGCCAATGCTCTGTGAATGTGTTAAGCTTTCACACAAAATCACTGGACAAATTTAAACGATTTTTTTAACACTGATAGTTTACAAAAAATAGAGTAGTTTTGGTCCGATTTCATTTTTCCGTGGGTTATTATATTTCGAATTCGAAGAGGAAATAAAACATGTCATGGCTTCCGTACGCGAACTCTCATTTGGGCAGTTTTTTCCCGTGAGTCAAGTAAAGGTCAAGAAAAGCTATCTCCACAGTTTTTACCTTATTCTGGACACCTTTTCATGTCAACCTATTATCAGATTACGTTTTCGTACGTCATATGGAGATAAAAAAACAAAAACAAAATGTGATAATGGGAACGTAGTCACGGTTGTAAGCGTGTAAGTGGTAGGCTGAAATGACGATGTGGCCATACATGGCAACTGCTATCTCGGATTCGGGAAATTTCAAAATAGCTTTCCAGTGATGACTTTGGAAGTATATTCGTACTACTGTTTTGTTCCTCTCTTTGACCGTTGTATTCTTTGGAAAAACTGATTACTTTATGGAATCCAGATCACCTTCATATCCTCAAGTATTTATACAAATTGTAATGGACGTTTGAATTTCACTCCTAAACGGGTGGAATGATTTGTTCTTTTTTTCTAAACGCTTGATTGGCTATCAGGATCGTTTAGGTTTACAAATTAGCTCGACGGTGGTGCAAAGTTCGCTGGATGTCGATTTTATGAAGATTCAGCGGACTAACTGTGGAGATAGTTTTGATGGACTTGGTACATTCTCGTAGTTGATGGCTGTAGCAAGTGCCTTTGCGACCAAGAAATAAATAAACAAATATACTTTCAGTTTTTTTCTAAACCCAACAAACAAAATATTTCGGTTTTACACCGTAATAACTATTAAAAAGTGTCTCCACAGAACAGTAGTCAGTTAGGAAAAACCAAAAATAACTGAAAGACAGAATCAATAACATCATTCCTGTGAAACTATGTAACAAGTCAAAGACCACCGCAAGATATGTTTCAAGAGATAAGTACCCAAAAGACCCGACCATCTCAAGTAGATATTAGAGCAAGGGTCAGAAAAGGAAAATTGTGTTACCAATAGGAAACTAGTTTTAAACCTTTTCCTTGAGTTTCACATCGATTGGGAAAGTTCTGTAATCAGCAAATACTCGTATTTCCTTCAGTATTTGTACAAGTTTCTATCAGCAAATTTTTAAGGGGAAATAGAGTAACTACATAGATATATTTGGCAGAGATGTGGTGAGTATTATTATGGACTAGCTGTTGCCCGCGACTTTGTCCCCGTGGGTAGAAGATATAAGTAATGATTTATACCTGCCCTGTTTTTGTTTCACATTTTCCATTGTATCTTCGCTCCTATTAGTCGCAGCGTGATGGTTTATAGCCTAAAACCTTCCTCGATGAATGGTCTATACACAAAAATAATTTGAGCCAGCAGTTCCTGAGATTAGCGCGTTCAAACAAACAAACTTTTCAGCTTTATATATTAAAGCATAGATATAATTTTTTTATGATATTTCCCTAAGTACTATTTTTATTTTAAATTAATTAAATTAAGCAAGTAATTCTTAATATATAGCATTATTTAGTAATTTTACTGTAACGGTGCTATATTGTAACACTAATAAATAAATAATAACCTAGGTGATAAATGAAATGAAATTTCCATACATTTTCACTAATTTGGCAGTGTTATTTTTCTTTCAATACATTTTTTTACAAAAAGCTGTCAAAGTCCGTTCTATGAATAATATTTAAATTGCAATTTGAAAAGTTACATAACTGATTAATGATTTCATGAAATAAATGTATGGTACATTAATTTTATAAAATGAAATACAAATTGCATTCGCATCAATTCTTGGTATTGAGTCTGTTCATTTGCTGTGTGGTATTCACGTCATTAAATATATTAATTTGCAAACTTAATGTTAAAATAATCGCTTATATTTTCATTTGTGTATTTATAACAATATGTTTATGTATATTCTACGTTCGATCTTTTCTATTAAGAATAAACTATTTTAATATATTTTACATTTATAAGTATATTTACATTATATTAACTTTTGTGACGCAAATTCTTAATTATTCAAAAACAGTTTACTCGTGCCGTTTTATTGGGTCGCCCGACTAGTTTCAAATCCAACTGGGTTAATGGATGTCGATACCGAAATAATACTGACATAAAATATCGTGAGAGACTTATAAAAATCCTTTATATAAGCATTAATAATACTACTTGTATTGTCACACTTCAAGTCGTCAAGTCAATTGTCAAGTCGTCACGTGCCAGAATTCTGGCCCCATTGCCTTATTAAATGACAATACTCCTTCATTTTACAATATATTGTACCTAAACGGGTCATGCTTTGCAGAAAACTCGTGCACCTGGTCCCTATGGCTCGACAATTCTCAAACAGGACAAAAATATATTTAACCATAGTGATTCAGTTTATTATATTTTATATTATTATTTTTTAATATTATTTTAGAAATGCGGATTCTCTTGAACCATATTCCCACCTTATATCCCACCCTGTTATGCACTCACTTTTCTTGTTTGTCGTTCCGGTTGGATTTTTGCAACCCAATATTGAGGCACTTCCCGATAATCTAGCAGGCTGGAATTTACAGAGTAGCTTCAAATCTGATGACAATGCGTTTAACAAATATAAAACGGCTGGACAGATTTTGATAAAAATTGAATGGAGCGACATTTTAAAACGAGGGTTATTAGTTTTTTTAAATCTATTTTACTCTTTGTTTTGTAAAAGAGCGAACATTTGTAACTACGAACTTTGACTTGGCAGACCAAAATTTACACTTCTAAGCTAACAGACGGTATAGTTTACACTAACACTAGTTTAAACACTAACAAATCTAAAAGCTACGTTTTGTTTTTTATTGTACTGTAGAGGATTTTGCTAAAATGACACATGAGAACAAAAACGGAAAGTGTTAACGTAACGTGACGAGGCGGTTCTGAGGCAGCGTGACATTCAAGGTCACAGGTAGCCCGGGGAATTGAACCCGTTGAACACAGTAACGTTTAAAACCTTAAAAAGTTTTCACTTATTATAATAATTTATTTATTTAAACCACTTACAACTATTATTACAGGACAATACCTAATGCAATAGTGTAGTTACATTATTATTACTTAATTCTAATAAGCGATATAAAAAATAAGAGTTATTCAACACCTTTCATAATAATGTATACTAATGTATACTAATATATAAAGCTGAAGAGTTTGTTTGTTTGTTTGAACACGCTAATCTCAGGAACTACTGGGCCAAATTGAAAAAATATTTTTGTGTTGAATAGACCATTCATCGAGGAAGGCTTTAGGCTATAAACCATTACGCTGCGACTAATAGGAGCGAAGATAGGTACAATGGAAAATGGGAAAAAAACAGGGCAGGTATAAATCATAACTTATATCTTCTACCCACGGGAACGAAGTCGCGGGCAGCAGCTAGTTAAATTATAATCTGAGTACAGGTCAAATAAACGCTTTTTGTGAAATCATTCAGGCTACAGTTCAATATGTCTAATACGAGCAAATTAATGTCATTTTTCTATATTTTTAATACAATTTTCCTCACGATGTTTTCCTTCGTCGTTTTTCTGTGTTGACTTAGAAAAATTAAGAAAGTTCACATATCTTAAAAAAAGTCACATTGACACTAACCCGACTTAGGATGGAATCCGCACCTCGTGTATACAAATCTACATAGAACCCTTTACGCATATACCATGCCCCACCATGTTTTTTTATTGATATCAAACTAATACCTAGTCTAATTTTCTTAACCAGTTAATAATAACAATAGGAAGGCTGATAATAATTCAAGTAGTATGAGATTCCCGAAAAAGTATTACTGTTATCGAATAATGCTAGTTCTGAGTATATTTGTATTTAGTGCATAATACATGCGACTAGAATTGCATTCAAGCATTTGTATTTGTGAAACATAAGGTTTAAATTAGCGTAGCAGTCTTGGAACAAACGACCTTCTTTCGACTTTGAACTTGGTATTGAAATACTTTATTTGAGTTACTGAAATCTTCTTGAGCTTGTAGCATGATTCTAGAAGAAACAATATCCTCAGTACTGTGACACTTTATTAAATAACTCAACACCAGAAGTTTGAAAAACACTGCAGTTTTGTGCGTCAGGGTTATAAGCAATTGTATTTTCAATTTAAAACTTCCATGGATACAAGTAATTACGATTACTATCGACAATTTTAGTACAAGTCCGAGAAAATTGATTTAAAACGCTTTTGATATTAATTCGTTTTTTCACCTACGGTTGACGTTTTTATTTTTCAATTTACTTTGTAGCTCAATCAAAATACATAAAAATAGTGAGAGCTAAAGTAAAACTGATTCTAGAAAAATGGTCACCGGTGCTCATCTTTGGTTTTTATTTTCGTTATTGGTTATTATAGGAGCAACAGAAATACCTATATCACGTGTCAAAATTACATCTGTCTTTCTATCACGGTTCATGAGGTTCAGCCTGGTGACGGTCTGACAGCCTGATGAGAAGAGAGCGAAGCCTGAATAACAGTGCTCCGATTTTACTCTTTTTGTAGAGAACCATAAAAAAAACGAGAACGGGAATTATTTAGCCCTACTACGTTTTAAAGTAAAATAATTTCAAGTGTTAAAGCGAGACGTCGTCCTACACCGAGTAGTGTCCTATTTCGCTTCTGCAACTGTTATAATATTACAAAGTACAAGACAGAAGGCAGCCTGATGTGAACTGACCCTAAGTTCACATCAGGATGATACGTTGCTACGTTTATTGTACAATACGATTGTTGAACCGATTGCCACGATAAAACAAAAAAGATAAACATTTTGTCTAAAACAAGGAAAATAGATATGGAAAAAAAAACAAATTCCTTCTATTGGGTAGTTGATTGAAAGGTTTAAATAAATAATTAATCGATAAAAAAATCTAATTACCGACATTTTTAAATGTTTTTATAAATGTAAATTGTATTTTCATCAAGGTTAACAGATATTAAAATTGAGTTACAAAAATCAACCGTAAACACAAACCAACAAACATACATTCAAGAAAAGTGAGTAAATAAAAACGTTGGAAAAACTTCTGGACATTCACACAACAGGTTTTTGAATATCTGTTTTGAAATACCCCGATGAGTAAGAGTGACTGAGACAGCATGATATTTAATGGACACTTAAAGTAAAGTGACGTTTGTACTCTATTGATAGTGACGATTCATATCAAGATAGTTTATCGAAGTTGATATCTGGACAGAAACTTGGAAAAATACAAATAAAAGATGTTCAGATGGTGATAATGTAATTTCGTAATGTAGATATGTATTTTTGTGTATAAAAAATCCAATATTTTACACCTTTTCGAATGAATGAGCATTTTATAAAAGTCACTTTCGATTGCTGTAAAGTTTAAGGGAAAAATAGGAAACACACCTAGCTACGTCAGAGATTTAAAGTTTGATTCCAGGTTATATCAATCGAAAAAAAAGAACAAGGATGAAATACCGATATAGAAATACTCCAGAAAACTTCACCTTTAAGATTACCGTAATGAACAGGCATCCAAAAACGAGTATGTTATTGTATACACAGCTAACAGTCACAATCCTGTAATATTTACAGATAACTCAAATAATAAAAAAATGACGAAAAGCCTTTTCACATAATGCCATGCTAATTGGACAGGAAAATCGTAACAAGAAACTGTCAAAGGTTTTATTTAAATAATCGGATTTATTGCTAAGGCAACCGGTAACATTCAGGACAGATTTTCTGATTTTTTTATTCGACTCTTGGGTGAAAGTCGGCTAAGAGCGATTTATACTTGTGACACTGCGGATTCCGTACGAATAGGCTAAACATTAAAGAAATTGCAAATTAATGGTAACTCATTAAATCTATGAATTATTTTTAGCATTTGCTGTTAAGGTCTCAATACATAATCTCTGAAAATTTCAACTGTCAACCTATCACGGTTCAAAAATTACAAAATGGTGACGGATGGACGCCTGGATAGAGACAGGAACCGCAAAGCCACAGCAATTATTTAACATTAATTATTACATTATGATCTTTTCTGTCCTCATACAAGTTACATATTATATTTACAGTATTGGCGCTTCAATCTATGGGAATGGCATTCTTTTTCGACAGCCGACAGCAGCCATTTTAAAAACTCAACCAGCGCTTGGAGTAATGTTACTTCGTATCACGTTACCTTCGACCTTGAGATCAAACTTAGAATCTAGGCAAATTAAAAAAAGTAATTTCAGTCACAACTCGATACTCAAGTTAACAAAAGGCATACGAATCGATTTTGTGTTTGTTCATTAAATATAATGCGTGCGAAACGAAATTTTCCTTTTGCATTCAATGGACCGAGTAATCGAATCAATATTTTAACTTTGTTAATAGAAAATCTTTTTTAAATTAACATGATACGGTTCACGCATTCAAATTCACGGTAGGTTTTCATTGACATAAAATCGGGATAAAAACTAACCACGTGTTAATTCTGGTTATAAAGTATCAAGTTTCGTCTAAAGCTGTTCAGTGGTTTTAGCGAGAGGAATAAATATCTATACATCCATTATATACAAACTTTCGCTTCTGTAAGCTTCTGTTTGAAGGAGGATGTGGGAGAGAGGATCAAATTCAGACACTTAAGCTAGCTAGTATCGCAGGACCCTGTTGCAAACACAGGTGCACTCCCTGTTTCTCAACTATCATGACCCATTGGACAATGGCGACATGGTATAAAAAGTATAAATCAGTCAGCTGAGGGACTAAATAGATTTTTTATTTAGATAAAGAAATTATAATTATGTAAATAATTTAAAAATACGAATACCATATCGTAAGATTTATACAAAATTGTGACGTCAAACGTTTGCAGGACAAAATAAAAAATACATATCCATTATTGTACATTAAAATAGAAGAAGAGAACTCAAAAAAATGTCGTCTTCCCTATTTGACACGACCGGTGAGAGATCAGGTGTGAGCCCCACGATTTTATGTCTATCAAAATTCGGACTGAATTTTTTCTTTTTCTAAAACGCACACAACATTGCAGGCGTCGCTGCGAGTACATTTGAGTCTTGCATAAAGTGCTTGGTACGGAGTTCTGCTAAATATCTTGTATGCCAGTTGAATTTACATTAAATTGGACCTAAGATAATCCCGGCATGGAATCGTTGGTTTGTCAAACATAAGTCAATTTGAATAACTTGAGAATATTTAATTAGACTAACTACCATTGCATAAATTTGTCGCCTTAGTCCGGACTAAATATCCCCGAATTAATGGCTTTCCAGCTAGTACCTACCCTTAGACCCACAAGAAGTATAAATCGAAGAAGAATATAATATAATTATATTACATACATATAATATAATTATAGTCCTGAAGTAAGACATGTCAAGCTACGAGTAATTACAGAAATAGGCAGATGACGTTTCGAGAAAGAGGATATAAGTAACAAGGCCTTATTATTTCTTGGATACTTCATGAATCTCGCATAAGTTATTTTTTACATTTTAGCTTTAACGAACATAAGTTAAATATTGTCTGTGAGATTCCTGTTTAAACGTTTTTTCTTTTGTTATTTATGAAATGTCAACTTTTGTCTATTTAGAAATACTTCGTTCTTACCCTTTATTATTTTTGCAGATTTTACTGATTTCTAAAATAAAATCCGTGGGCTTCTAAAAAATTAAAAGAAAACGAAGAAAAATTTCTTTTCGCATTATGAGATTTATATATTTACGAGATCCAATTAAATGTAGCAATCACTCATTAAGAAATCGATTCGTCAAAAAAAACGTAAGAAACGTACAAAAGAAATACCTACAATGCTTTGAAGTCCGTTAAATGACATGCCATTATGAAATGTTGTGGTTTACCGGTTCATTGACCATTTAACCAGAGTCGAATGAAAAAAAATGGTCAAGTGCGAGTCGGGCTAGCGTTCTGTACAAATTAGCTGAAGGAAGAAAAAATCGGATGGGTGACAAATTTATGGGAATATAGAGTATTCCTTGTTATAACAAACTGCGTACCCTCAGTCAAATCGGGGTACTGGCGTAAATTCTGTTTGAAAATTTGTTTTTCTCTATGCTGTATGCACGAAACCCTAAGTGTCGCGAGTCTGACTAGACTGGCCGAGTTTTTGGTTCACATTCTCTCCATATAAACAGAAAAGTGTGCGATTCTCTCACCGCGTCTACCTGTGAAATTCTGAAAGCACCTCACAGTAATAACATTTCAGTATCAAATTGGTTCCGGCAATTAATTTAACCACCTTTCCCAATAAGGGACTGAACACAATTATTGGTCTTAATATAGTAATATTACATTATATATGTTCCAAATGTATATGCCATAGAAATCAAATCAATTATAATTTGTGATTGAATTTAGTTCCGAGTTTAAGCTTCCGTTCTGCAGTCATGACTTGAAGGAATGATATTGTTAGAAAGGGATGCTGCTCTATGTCATGTAATGTGCTGTCTCACTTTCACAACTGCAATTATAAAATTTCTTTATGATGTGTTTTTAGGCCTATATTATAGCTGTAGTTACAATTTAATAGAGGAATAAAGATTTTTATGTTGTAATTTACTGATTTTCCCACGTTTTTTATAAACTCACTTTTCTTGTTTGTTTGTCGTTCCGGTTGGGTTTTTGCAACTCAATGTTGAGGCATTTCTCGATAAGCTAGCAGGCTGAAATTTTCAGGGAGCCTGAAACCTGATGACAATGCGATTGCGAGCATAAAAACGGCTGGACAAATTTTGATAAAATTTGACTTTAGTGACATTTAAAAACGTGGGTTTTAGATTTTTTTAATTTATGAATTTTTCGTGTGTAAAATTTAGTTTTTGTCAATTTTATTAAATTTCTACTTAATAACATTAAGATAAAAGCTTCATACCGTATTTAACAATCTTTAAGTACATTTTATTATATGTCAGGTGTTTCGTCCAAAACCCATTTACGTTTTTATTTATAGACGACAACAATCTACTACTATATTTAAGTCGATTAAATAAATAAATAATAATTATAAATGCGGAGAACATCACATACATTTTACTGAACCCAAAGTAAGTTGCTAAAGCACTTGTGTTATGGAATTCAGATACAACGAAGGTACCACAAATACCCAGACCCGAGACTATGTAGAAATGTGAATTTTTTCATAGCGACACCTTGAAACCGGTGCGTACGCCACTCGACCAGGGAGGTCGTCAAAAATTAAAAATATAAAATATTCACAGAATAAAATGAAATACACTAATGTAAAGTGACGGAAAAACATCGTGTAAAACCTGGATTCTAAATATTCTAATGTGCAGTTTATGAGACACCACACCAGGAGACATTTAAAAGCGTTATTATCGCGTAGTTAAAGCGTAAAATATCTGCTTTACACTAACTTTACTGGCGTCGCTTCAAATCTCATGGGACATTACGACGATACGTGTTTCAGAGAGCAACTGCGTCTCTGACCTCCATAACACATTTGCCCTGTAACGTCCCTTGGTAATACAGATAGTCGGGATTAAAGAGGCTTAGCCCCTAGTACCCAACTGAACTTGGACCTTTTCACATGCCTATTTATCTCAATTTGTTACGTCATACGTATCGTATCGTACGTACGCGTATAATATGAATTCATTTAATTAAATAAACCTGTCAGAATAATTTCATTTTTATAGCGATATAACCTACTTTTTTTTTAATTTACTGGTTCCTATCCATGCACTTATTAAATACAGTTTTAAAATTGTGATTATAATTCTGTTTAAACATGCATTAGTTAGCTCTAGGATCAAAGGATTCCGGTAATTCTGTAATGTACCAAAATTAATAATCATTCATTTCAGAGCGACGTTTTAAACACTTATATGATTGATGGTCTTATGTTTACAGTAGGTACTACCTGTTGCTTAATTATTATTCATACGGTATGGGGTGTACGCAACGTATGCTAGGAACTATACATTTGCCTATCGTCACTTCTTAATCTATTATGGCAGTTGTGGGAGCGTGACAGGGTATTGAACGGTGTAGAGCGATGTCTCTTTTCCTCAATAGCACTTAAAAAGTGAGAGAAGGAGTCGACACTAAAGATTTCGTACAGATAGGGTGAAGAATCTCGATCTTATGTGTAATTAAAGCCGTAAGTTGAATACATCATGTGATATGAAAATGTCAACTGCTAGCTATTACGATTCATGAGATAGACGGACGGTCAGACAGACAGAGATGGGGTCTTAGTAATAGGGTTCAGTTTTTATCCTTTTCATAGGGCAACGTAAAAGAAAGCCAAATTGCGGACTCGTAGGCATTTATAGGGTTCCGTACGTCTGAATACAAAAACAGAACCCTTATAGGATCACTCGTGTGTCTGTCCGTCTGTCGCTTACAGTCAATTATCTCCGAATCTATTAGACCGAATAAGTTGACATTTGGTACACATATCAATTCCTGTGACCCAAACACAGAGGTGTGACGTGAGCACATTAAATCTGTATATGGGGGGTCATTTGGAGGGGGGGATTAAAAAAAAAATCTGAAAACTGCATCGTGTGGCATATCAAATGAAAGGTCTTGTTGAGAAGATCTTAAATGTATTTTTTTGTAATTTTAAAATAAATAGTTTCCAAGTTATTCAAGAAAATAGACGAAAATTGACCACCACCCCTTATCTCCGAAACTACTGAACCTAAAATTTTGAAAAAAATACAGAAATTAGTTTTCTCCTTATAGATTATAGGAAAACCTATAAGAAGTCCATGATATTAAAATAACATGGTAAATCACTCAATATTGTGCGTACCAACTTACATTTGCAGGTGGAATTTGTGGGAGAACATATTTTTTAACTCCAAAAACATGATAGGTAACATCGTACGGAACTCTCTTCACGCGAGTTCAACTCGCACTTGACCCCTTTTTATTACTCAGTTTTGAAATGAAACCTCTAATATTGGTGAAATATGAAACAAAACTCATGTAATATTTGCATGCTCTGCATTTGTTTTCCATATGAGATTCATATTTGTGAGCTTAGGGTAAGTTTAGACTAGACCAATGATTTATAAAGATCGATTTACATTAGACCAGCGAATGCTCATTCTGTCTTCTGTCCGTTCAATTTTAATAGTTTCAAAGAACAGAACTTTTTTGAATTGTTCTTTTAATTGAATTTCCAAATAAAAAATTAAGAAGGCATTATTTAGCAATAGCTTCTAATTTGTTCGTTTGGTCTCTTGTGACCACTTAAAAAGAATAACCAGCCATCTCTATGCTCGCGTTTTGTGATGTAATGTTACGTAACATGTAAATGCTCGAGAAAATGTTACAGTGTATATCTTCCCTAAGGACGTCATAATACGAGGCAAACTTGTGTCCGAGACAAGACAAGACAATAGTATAATAATTTAGTAATATAGTATAAAATATTGTAGGGTATGGAAGTATATTAAATAAATGCGGACAACATCACATACATTTTTTTGAGCCCAAAGTAAGTTGCTAAAGCACTTGTGTTATGGAATTCAGATACAACGAAGGTACCACAAACACCCAGACCCGAGACAATGTAGAAAAGTGAATTTTTACATTGACCCGACCGGGGCTCGAACCCGGGACCTCAGAGCTAATCAAAAAGGCCACGTGAGGATGTTACTCTTTTTAATACACAACGTAAAAAGAAGGGTGTTATGAGTTTGACGCGTCTGTCTGTTTATTTCCCTGCCTGTTTGTCTGTTACATCATAGTTCCGGAAATGATTGAAAAAACAATTTACTTAATTTTTTATTGAAGGCAAATTATGTGCGAGTGTTCTTAAACATGATTGATCAGTTTAAAAGTTGTGGTTGATAAAAGTGGGTACCTTTTTTGAGCAAAGAAAAATATTTGTTTTAAATATAAAGTATCGAATTGAATGTCTGCAAATAGACTCGAGTGAGGACTCAAATCAAAGCGCACTGAAATTAAATATGGATAAAATTAAATGAAATGATTTTTTAAGAAAGAGGGTTGTCGGGGGTTTTTAAATGATTAATTTTATCTTGGAATAATGCATAGAGTACTTGTGTAATTATTACTTAGTACCTAGTGTGATAATGTTCCTGAACTCATTGAAATCCATTAAAGGAATCCAATAAATCATTAATGGGACGTAATTACATTGAAATGTGGTTTCATTTTAATTTAATTGTTACATCCAATTTTTGTAATACGTAGTTATATCTTAAATTACATTGCTTGATATTCAATAACTACATTGACTTAAAAAATAATTTTCAAAACGACAATATTGAAATCGCGTACTAATATTAGCTTTAATATTTTTATAGTAGTAAGATAACAAATTACGATACTAAAGCGCGACTTATATACTTATATACTTATATGTCAATATTGTATCGAATATTTCTCGTGACTTGCAATTTAATTGTAAAAAAAGTATGGATTTGTTTTCGATACATTTTATGACCCGATTACCTCACATGTTTCTCATTTTTAAAACTTTGCTTTTAACAAAACATGCCACTTTGTGAATGATCGTATAATATTTACTGCGAGATTTCCTAGCAGTTAGTAACCCTGACTGCTATACAGGAGGTCAAAGGTTCGATTTCCACAGAGGTAAATTGGTTGCGGGATGAGCACGATCATTTGTTCTGTGTCTGGATGTAATTAATCTATAGGTACTAGGTAGGTTTTTCGAAATATATAAACATGTTTATCAGTTGTCTAGTACTCATAACCCCAGCTTTACTTAGTTTGAGACTAGATGGCGTTGTGTGAAAATTGGGGAATATTATTATTATTAATTTAAAATCATGTCCTGATTTTCTGCCACAGAGGGCTGCATGGAACGTGTTATAGTGCAAAACCGTGTGAGCCAACACAGGTGTAATCTTTTTCGTAACAAATACACCTACAACTTTAGGTTAATAAAAAGCTACATTTCGGTATTTCCCCGGGTTCGAACCCGCAACCTTGAGAACAAATCCGGTGATTGAACCACTAAGCCACCATGAAATTCATATAATACAGTATTGATTGACAACATTTATACAATATGGTGTTGTCTTTTTTAATAGAATTTTGGAATCTGGTAATATAGTAAGCCTAGCTCTAAGTTTAATGAATTAGGATATAGGTTCAGATGGAAATATTGCAGTGGAAGTTATAAAATGCAAGCTGTAATCAAACTTATTATTATGAACTTGAAAGTTTGTTATTGTATCATGTAAATTTGTAACCCCTTCACGCTTAAACTAGAAGATCAAATAGCTTTAGCTACGTTGGATCAACATAATATATTACTTTTTGACCTCAAACTCAAAATCACACCCAAATCAAATTGTTATTTATTTCAAATAAGCGTTTTTGAAGGTACTTTCGAAACGTTATTACGCTAATTGAGGGTTTCCAAAATGCTATTCTTGCAGAGAAAATCAGCAAGAAACTTCGTGTCTTAGATAACTGTCATCCACGCGTGCAAAATCTTAGGCAAATTAGTTAGAACATAAACAATAGTAATTAACCCTTTATTCTACGAGTTCACGAATGCTAGAATAATAAAGAAAATATGTACCTACAATAATGTATGAACATGTAAAAATGATTGCTTCCTTTGTTTATACACAGCCCAAAAGAAAAACAAAAGATTAAATACTTATATTTATGGATTTATAAGTACCTACATTCGACTTTGGATTTCCCAAATTCGACTATAAACCCAAAATAACGTAAATAATGATAGCACAGCACTTTATATAGATAACGTAAATTAAATCAGTGTTCATATCCATTGGGTCACTATCGGATCACATATAATCAAGATTTATTATTATTAATCTACAAATAAACAATTACATAAGTCGATAATATAAATAAACAAGTTTAAAACTTACCTATTTAAATGAATAATCCACTTTTCACAGCACTCATTCACATTCCAAACTTATCCACAAAACAAAACACTTGAATCATTCATACGTAAAACTAGAACGAGACACGTAAGTTTTCGCGATGTTTTATCGAAGGGCGAGCGCGACAGCACCGTCCGCGGCGACTGCACAAGGCGTACTGGACTGAAATCAGCCAACAATCATAGATAACTTGTAAATGAAAACATATAAGCAATAATGCAACCAAATTGAAAAGTCATGGTATTTGTAGATGCGTTCCCTTAATCAGTTATACTAGTGTTTGATTGGATTATAAAGAAAATTTAAAATGTTTCATTTATCAAATTTCAATTTAGTGTAAACAAGCATTTGAAAAACCTCCATGTTGTATTTCTTTTTTAATTTCCTTTTATTCAAGATATTAATACTGTTTGTATGAATAAGCCTATATCTTACTCAAATATTCAATAAAAAAAATTGTCTTGTTTTCATCAATTCGATATACCGATGTTGACTGATAACTTTTTGGGACAGATTTTCGCTTTCCCAATACGGTGTGAAAATATCAAATCAACCTAGCACTTTGTCAATTTATTCCCAAAGGAAATCTTTGATGTCACCATCAATCACTGATTTAAAGAAAAAAGCTGAATACATTACAATGTAAAAATACGTCGTTAATTTATCCCCTGATTGTATGTCAAATAATATATAATAATATGACTTATTTTATTTATCTGCATGGATAGCCGAGTGGTATAGCTCACCATGAAATATCGACGCGGGGATCGAAACTGAGCAACACCATTATGTGTCGCCGTTTCAAAGCAAGACAAGCATGACTTGAATGTTGCAAACCCCCTTTTCTGGTAAAATGGAGGAATCCCTCGGGGCGAGGATGGGTAGTGTCAGACTCTTACTGACTAAACCTAGACCGCCGTGCAACATCCGAGTTTATCTGTCGGTGCATGGCAATGTGCTGAGATCCTCCATACAAGTTGTAAACCCCTTGATAAACATATTACTGAAATGAATAAGGGCAGAAGACTTATTTAAAACAAAAAAAAACACGATATTAATCCAAAATCCATATTAATTGATTATTAACGGGCAATTAATGTAAGTAATTCTGTTTGCTTCCATAAATAATCTTGATGTGAATTGTCATTGATCCGTAGATTATTTTGGATCCTACGATATCTGACACATATCCTTTCGTAACCTTGTTTTCTTAAGATTAGGAGGAAGAGGATTTCGCTCTATTTTTTTGGATCTGCACACACTGCATATAGTGATCAGGAAAAGTAGATGACGAAAATCAGAAATTTTGTAATAATGAAGGGATTTAGGTCAAAGTGATTCAAACCTGAGTACCAGCCAGCCTAATAAAACAAAAAAAAACAGATCCCTCGCGAACTCCACTCAATAGTATTGGATTTCGGATTTCGGTCATTTACGGTAGACATTAATTACTTGTGATATATCTTTTTCATCGAATTATGTTACTGATTTAAAAAAGCTCATGATTAAAGCTATTTGACATTTTCCCCGTAGTTTCACTCTCACAAATTTTCCACATTTCAATTTCCCAAGTTGCGGCATTGGGATAATACGACCTACGCTTGCCTCTTATTACTTACACATGAGTTGTCGGCCTCTTTGTACATTTAGGCTTTGAGTGGTAGTCAAAGGAGGACGGAGAGAAAATATGACGCATAAGTTTATATTACATTCCTGATTCGGTCACGATACAATATAAACTCATTGATGAATAGGAAAAAAATCAAAGAAAAGTTTTTCAATATTAACAATAAGAAAGAAGGTTTTCAATTCCAAGAAATTCGGTTAGTTACCAAAAATAATGAAGTATTTTCTTAAATTGCAACATCATTTTGTCAGCCAAAAAAATTGAAGAGAAGAAAGAGAAAAGAATATACAAAATAAACAACCTTGGTAGCTATACAAATATGGAGCATATTACTTATTTCAAAGAATAATATGAAGATTTTCCTGCTACTAGGGCTTCCTATGATATCAGGATTTATGATAACAGTTGAGAAAGGGAAAATAGTTACAAATTAATTAATTCTGCAAAAAAAAGTATTGTAATTCTTAACCATTACATATATGTTTTGGTAATGAATATTGTTGTCTTTTTCCAAAAAGAAATATGAAAGGTAGTTGAAAAAAAATAGTTTGAGTACTTTATCAAAGGCCGGCCACGAGCCTGTGATCAGAGCAGATCTCAAAGCCGATTCAGAATGACTTTGTTGTATTACTTGCGAATTGCAAGAAAATGGTAAAGAGCCAAGAGACGAGAAAAAATTGAAGGGAACTGGGGGAAGGAACTGTGCCTGCAGTAGAACAAAACAGGCCACTTCAACTTTCCTACCGATACCCAAAAGCTATCCAGATCAATAAAAAAAAATAACAAATTTTACTAATAAAAAACAAATAACAATCTGGATACGTTCAACCATGTTAATGAAAATCAAAATCAAAAACCTCCAGCAGGTATATTAATGTAAACAAGAACGGTATTTCGCAATTCATTACTAATAAATTACTTTTCTACATCAAACATTTTTTTCTCCCTAATTGACCCATCAAACCAATACACGGGCTGTAACTAAGTTAATATTCAATAAATATACAGACTCCTGCTGTTCTTAATATCTTTTCGCAATATACGAACGCTTTGACATCAATTTCCTCAAAGATAGTCCCAATAATAGCTATTTAGATGGCACTTTTCGCCTTCCAGTGACATGTTAGAAAATTTCTTGAATATTTACGTTGAATTGCTATATGTTGACATGTCAATATTATTCTGTGTATTTAGTAAAAAGTTTAGGAGGCATGAAATGTTGGTTTCAGTTGCAGTCTTGGTTCGTTGCCGTCTTCGTCCTTAGGTGACATTCCCATTTTTTGAATGACTTTTTTTTATATTTATTTCTGCTGAAAAGTTTAGTCTGTGAAAGCGCACTAGTGTGGAAGTTAATCTAGTTCTGCAAAATTTTCGAAATAAAGAGGTAAGGGAACGTTGCCCGGAATTATAATACTCATTCGCGTAATTAACGACAGCAGCTATCTCGAATAAAGATTATCGTATTCTCTGAAATAATGTTATCTCAAAGTCGGCTTTCACAAGAAGATGTCACCGAGCTGAATCGAGCCCATTAAGACTGAATCCTGCCGGACCAGCGGAATTATCCGAAAGGCTTACCGCAGCCCCCGTACATGAGTACAATAAAAGGAGGTGCTTTCCACGACGGTGGCACCAAACATAAGCTTTACTCAAGTTCCTTATCTTGGAGTCTTGTATTGCGAATTATTGAGATTTATTGTGGAAATAAGACAGCGTATATACGACTTAGAGCGGCACCTCTCTCACAACTGAATCAGTTTTGACAGGATCTGAGATAACAATATGATGAGACCAACCAACTGCTAAGTAGCTAATTCAACTAACACAGACTGTCTTTAAATGGGAGCGAATATCCCGAGATTAGCAACAATCACTGCTTCAATCCATTAAAGGATTCATTAGGCTTAGTTTACTCACGCGCAAAGCTATTTAGTTTGTAATGAACGGATAGAGAGGTAGTCCCTCTTTTTTGCTTTTGATGAACTAAAATTGAAGCCACTTTACGAACTTGCAAACAGGTATCACTATTTTCAAGTATTGGTGTCTATTAGTGTCCTACTGCAAGGCAAAAGCCTTTCTTTTCTCTTTCCATAATTATATGTCTTAGTCTATGCCTAACACGGGACAATTATCGGGAAAATATTCTTGCCGTGAGGTATTTTTTTTTGATAAACTACTAATATGTTTGCCATTGCCCAGAGCTAATTTGGCAACCAGCCGTGATCATGCCAATCAAAAGCCTGAAAAGGGAAAAAAGATCCTGTAACAATAATTTTTTGATGTAACAAATAAATCAGCAAAGAGAGTATTTCTTCAGGAGACGAACTCCGTTTAAATAATACCACTATTCTCTTTAATTAAGACTTCTTCCATTTTTGCAAAAAGAAAATCTTATATTTTTCTTAAAGTAATTTCTTGAGACTTCATAATCTGTTTCATATCAATGTTGAAGACCCCTGGGATGTAATACCTACTTCGCTTTCGTTGTTCTTGTGGAGAATAAGATTACATATTTGCTTATTCTTGGCTTACTTTTTCTTGCTTTAGGCGTGTTTGCTCGCGAAATACAAGACTTTATTCCCTTGACGTGTCTACCTAAGAATCAATAGACTGAGCTTGGCGTACTATCATAAGGCTATAATGTTATATGATAGGTAAAATGCTGATATGTAAAATATGTCATATACATATGACATAGTAATTTTATTGGTTGATAAAAAAAAAACTAAAAACTAAAAAAAAAGATGTGTATCTTATGAAACGTATTGGAGACTATATTTGATTAGTAACCAAGAAAAAACTACTTAAACTAATAAACATTTTATGGAAAAATATATTTAAATGAAATTTAAAATAACAATTGTTAAATTTCACGCGGACAAAGTCGCGAGAACAGCCAGTAGACAATTAAAAAAGGTGAACAAATAGAGATTTTAATAAGACTTGAGTAATCACTTTCAGTTTAACATAAATGACTACGTATTAAACTAAACACCAGCGAAACTTCTCTGAAAAACAATTAATTGTGAGGAAAACCGGGCTAATTACCACAACAGCTCCCGACCCGACTCTCCCCTAAAAATGCATATGGTCATGGCAGCTTGATAAAGCGATATGAAATCTAAAAATGAAGTTTTTATCGATGAAATGGTATATTTGAAAATAATAGTTAACGGAAACCAATTATTCTCTTCTCAATAGAGTATTATTTCTAGCAGACGTTATTCAAGGCAAAAAATAAAAAGTATTTGGTGTTGTACTTGGTATTTCACATTTGCCTATACCAAAATGCATCAATTTCACTAAGCTTCAGAATTCACACATATAATATATGTATGCAGAATTGTCATAACACATTATGCACATATTCTCTACCTATATGCATCTTCACGATTAAAACCATCAAACGAATTTATTATTCACATACATATATTTTATTTACGTTTAGTTAATAAACAAGTTCACATGCAATCGCCTTTGTAGTGAAAGAATACTTTGTGAATTTGAAATTCAATCTTGATATTCTGTTCATCCAAATAATATGATCTCTTAAAACAGGAATCGCCGATGTAAAAGCGAGACCACCATTACTCGCAGTGTATAGCTAACTTGCTTCCACAATGACAAGTTTCTTGATTGAGTTGCTCTAAATATAGGCACTGATTGTCAAAAGCAAAATGGATACGGTGTAGACACAAAATCAACAATCAGCTCGAAGACTAGCCGAAAAGGCCTAACCCCACCTACTGAAGCATTGTTATTCCATTAGTGGGAGAGAGACGAAGTCTAAGAATTGTGGAGCGCTATCTCGCTTTTGCAAATACTTCAAGAAGTAGGTTTATATTCTTGGGTAAGGGACTTCCAATCTGTATTGCACTTGCGTGTTATTTTTCAAAGCTGCTATAAAGTTTAGGAAAATGTACGAATTTCTTGGACTTCGTGAAAGGAAAATCATTAAAAAGTCAGTATTAAAAGGCACCGGAATCAAAGTTGTAAAGTCTACAAACATAAGTTGGAAGGGCAAACTAAACTGTAAATGAAAAATATGCATTGGGGAAGGGGCGAGGCTGTTTATGTGTTATGACAGTTCAGACTTTTCATTGAGGCGTGTAGTGTACGCCTTGACATAGCTAGATTCAACATTTTTTACCGCATCCGTACTCGAAAAAAATCTGGAATCAAGAGCGCTCCTAAACTCCAAACACATTCAAATGACTAAATTAATATTTTGAAGAAAAAATAAAGTGACAAATCAAAAGCCAGCAGACAAAAACAACTGCACAAATTCCAGTACAATTGTTACATCGAACCCTAAAACGGCTTTAGCAAACGCCTATCACGACAGATAAGATACCGGTGACTCAATTAATATAATAAGTAAATTAATACATCCAAAAGATAAGCGCGTTTAATATAAAACCCGATAAAACTCAAGCACCAGATACGTTTATAAACCTTTACGTATTTGTCGTGATTTCAAATGGGTTTTATTTATTGGAATGGAAACATTCGAGATGTATCTATTAATTAATATTGGAAAGTCATTGAAATGCCGACAGAAATTGTAATTATGTTGCAGGGTTTTTGATGTTAAAACATTATCGAGTGAAGGGTTCGCGGCTCCAAAACAGTACCTACTATTAAAAATCACCTTGATAGATGGGTAGATATTGTTTATTTAAACACCACAATAGTAGGGGGTTCAGCAAAAATGGTAAGAAGTAAAACCTACAATGACGCCGCAAAAATTTAACCAAAGCAGCTATTTTTGGTAAGATTAGGTAGGGGAAATCCTCATGGATACAGACTTCTTGGAAGTAATTAAGTAGGGTCAGACTTACTGGCAAAACTCTCTGCCAATTTCTCCCGCGTTTTGGCCGGTGAGTAGCTATACCTTGCAATTCATCACGATCACGATCACGAAATCCAAATCAGCCCAAAAAAAATATCCTCCTTCTTTCCGTATGGTTGATATACTGCCTGGTGTCAACGTTTAAGCCGCCCGTAGACCTCGAACGTAGCTTAAGACACTTTTAAAAGCCGCTTTCGCAAGTGCTTATTTCTTTTTAATTTACGCATCAATTTGGAAAAGACATTAGTGTGTGATGAATTTCAAATTTTCGATACATTTTAATATACTTACATACTTCTTTAAAGCAACACTACTTACTATTTAACATGCACCAACATCAGTATTTTGATAGATCTTCAGTTGCGTTCTCAGAACTTGTGCTTGTAGATTTTCGGGATACATTTGAACATCCAAATTGCCTTGAATACGGCTGATTGGTTAAACGTATGCTTTCAAAGCAACGGCATTCTAGGTAACCGATACATACACAGACTTGGTGTAATGCTATCGTAGAATAATTAAAGACCAACTAAAGTAACTGGTTTAATGATTTTTTGAATCATTCAGTCCCTTTGATATTTTTCAGGTTCCGAAGCTACTGATTGTGTATTTCTATTGCCATTATAACAAGAAATAATCCTACTACATATTATAAACGCGAATGTTTGTATGTATGCATGTATGGATGTTCCTTTTTCACGCCCAAACCACTGAACAGATTTAGACGAAACTTAGTACACCGATATTTTATAACCAGGATTAACACGTGGATAGTTTTATCCCGATTTTATGTTGCCATGGGATCACTTCCGGGTGGGCCTGCAGGCAACAGATAGTAATAGTAATTTTTCTTTGTAAGAAACCCTTATTGTTGCCAGTTCGACTCATTCTTGACCAGCTTTACTTTTTGATCCTAGAAGCTAACAATGATCAAGATACAGTGAATGTAATTTTCGTAAGCATGACGTCACATACCTATACGTACAATTTATGAAAAGCCGTATCGTCACCAGCCCCTCCCTCTGACTGAATTGTAAATTATCTTAATTATTTTTTATTGATCTGATAAATAAAAATACGTATCTATATTTTATCTTATTGGCGCGACGGTTTTAATCCTTCTATTATTATAATCGTTTTTGTCGATGTATTTGTGTTTTCATTTCCTCTTTCATTTTAATTTGCCTTTCATTCGGAAATTACTGAACGGATTTTGATAAAAATTTTCACAGAGAAAGATCATGTCCTTAACCCTTAACCTTACAGGCTTCTTTTATCAGACTTAAAAACAGGCTTACACTTTACAACGATAGCCGAAATTATTTTTTTATTTTCAGAAAGTCACGTAAATTGATACAATCACAAGATGTTATCTATGGACAAATGAGTGTCCACAATTATCATATTGCTCAAATCACAATTATAGCTACAATAGAACTTAGAACGATATACATTATCTTAATGCCTATTACTAATCGGATTTGGTATTCCAGTTGATTACTCTAATATCTTAATATGACGCTATAACTGAAGAAATTAGGAATTTCTATAATATTGTTTATTACTGCAAGACTGCATAGATAGCCTAGTGGTGGAGGTCACGCAAAATCCACTGAACGTGGCGTGTCGCGAGTTCGATCCCCGCTTAAGGCAAACATTTTTGTGTGTTCCGCAAATCTTGTTTTGAGTCTGAGTGTGTTTGTGCATTACGTGCATTAAAAAAAGACGGAATGAGGTGGGTAGAAGATTATGATTTGTGGATAACTTCAATATACTTAAAATGTGTTTGAACAGACCCCGTGGATGAACATACCAAAAAGCCAGTCAATTTAGAAACAAAAATTCCTTTGACAAAAATCGACAAAATGTTATAAAACATGCCAAAAGATGTATTCAGAGCATGACTTAGCTACTCCGGAATATATTGTATAAGGCAGAGTAGAAACGTGTCAAAGCGACGAATTCTTCACGGCAAAAGATTTGAGACGCAACGAATAAAAAATATCGGTCAAGTGTGAGTTAGAGTTGCGACACTGAGGGTTCCGTAAAAAGCAAAAAGAAAAATAATCAAAATTTGTCACATATTAACATTCTAGCCGTAACTATGGTTGCTTAACGTCGATCTTAATTATTACTATTAGTTGCTATAACGCTAAAATGAATACATAATCTGTGAAAATTCCAACTGCCTAGCTACTAGTATCACAGTTCATAAGATACAGCCAGGTATTAGACATTCAAAAAACAGTCGCAATACTTAAGTAGCTTCTTAAATATTTTATTACGTACAACAATCAGAATAAAACAAAAGCCATTACTGTAGATCTACAATATTTGTGACAAACGAAACAGAACCAGTATCATGAACACTTAAGGCGTGAACTCGTCGTTGTGGGAGCGAGATAGCAATATTTATCTTTTCCTGTTGTGTTTTTCATTTCATCACTTGTTTAAAAATAAGGAATATAAAAAGCACCTATAATAGTGAAGGCTAAAAACATCACTTGCAAGTGAAAAGCGTACTGGTATGTGACGTCACACGCAATTTAGGAAATACATAAAAAATCGCCAAACTGCAAAGCAGTTTGTTGGCGATAATAGCGCTCTTAATTATACATTTTTCTTTATTGTGTTTTTATAGTTTACAATGAGTGTAGTTGCATTTATTATTCTTATATATAAACAATAATCACATTATATATACTTTATCTTATAACTATTACAATATAAAAATTAAATTTATATTCTAGGAACATCAACCTGTTTATATCTACCATTATTTATTACAACTAATTCTTATTGAAATTTCTATTTGGTTAACAATTGTAATGAGATCTGTTCTTACTCCTATGTTTATTTATAATATTAATACTTCTTTTAGTCTTTTCTTAATAGTTACTTTGCTTACTTCTTTGGACATATTTCTTATAAAGTCTAGTTTATTAAATATTACAGGAGTTATATATTTCCTTGTTCTTTTACCATAATAATTTCTTACAGATGGTATTACATATTTACCCTGTTCAACCCGCCTAGTGCGATAATTATGTGCTATTGGATTTTTGTACATATTTAGCTTATATTGTTCTAATGCTATAAGGTAATCTACTTTTGCATGCACTGGTAGTATTTCACATATTTTAAATAATTCGTCGTAGTTTTGTTTGCACTTTAGTTTAACTTTTTTCCTAACTAAATATTTAATTATTCTTATTTGTAACTGTTTAATGCGATCTAATTGCGTTTTGAACGTGAGGCCATAACTACTTAGTCCATAACTAATTATTGAGTCGACGAGTGCATAGTATACTACATATAAAACTTTTCTATTCACAAAGCTACTCAAATGAAAGAATTTGCTTAGGATTGATTGCAGTCTATTGCATACCTCATTAACGTGAAGTTTCCAGTTAAGTTCACTATCCACTGTCAAACCTAGGTACCGGAATTTATCTACTACGTCTATAGCTACGCACTGGCATCCTATTTTGTTGTGGTGCAGACATTCGTAAGTATGTCCGTAGATAGGTATACTTAACTTACCTTGTTTATTGTAGTGACTATACGGGAACTGATGTACATTACTTTGTCTTAGCGAAATTAATTATTATGCCGTTATCATTGCCATTTAATGATATTTTCAAATCTTCCTGTATATGCATTTGTGCATTCTTGTGTTATTGGACGAATACATTAAAACATGTCATCGCGTACATGAACATCTTACAATGTTTATTACGTTAGTGACACTATTGACATGCATATATAGCCACGGGCCGTACACGACCGGTCGGCACACCGAGACTCACGCTTACCTCTTCTCCTGTGGTTCCGTCTATCGAGGTGCGGATAGTCCTATTCTCCAGATAACACTGTACCTATCTCCTTCGTTTTTAGTTCACGAGATAAAAGCAAAAATAATCATCCAAGTTTTCGGAAATTTGCCTGACTTACGAACCAGTTTTTTTTTGTCAAATCCTTTATTTCATATTTTTCTTCTCGCTTAGGTTTTCCCGCTGAACATTCTCGCTGTGGTATTAATACTTGCCCTGCAATGTTATATATCATGCAAGGGCTGTTGAAAACGGGGATCTGCGTATTATTGCATGTTATGAAACCCTCGTACTGTACTCGTCAAGGTTGTAATTTGGGTTAAATGCGAAGACAGAAGACACACATATAGCTTAAATGATGAATTCGTGCTGTATTAAATTTAATATAAAAAACAGTGTTGAAAATTATTGACTAGCTCTTACCCGTGACTTCGTCCGCGTGGATTTAAAATATAAGTTACGATTTTTTGAAATCTGATTAGTTTTTAGAATAAATTATCTAACAATGAAATAAATAGTGAAATGAAGAATGGTACCATCTCATGCACTAAAACTACCTGCTATACTGTACTACACCCTCATTAAATACTGCTACCTGCTCTGCTGGTACCACTTTCATGGTACTTACTGTAAATGCATCTACAGTAAAATATTATGTATCTGAAGAAAACCGCAAGTACTTACCATCCAACCCCAAGTACTTATTTCAGCATTTCAGCATTCTATAATACATTATTATAACTACTAACTTTATAACAACCTTACAAGTTCCTAACCTTTGACAAATATTAAAAAAGTAAAAAAAAATACACTAACTTTTTGATGGCCTATCACTATCCTTCAAAATAATTTAACTACTATTTCCTGAGCGAGATAGCGTAATAGACCTCGTAGAGCGATGTCTCGCTTCTACAACTGCAATAATTCTACTTTGAAACTTTTTGGTACGCCCACTGATCCCAAATTACAAGGTTGAAAGTGAATCATCAAGTTTCAGTGCTCTTCTGACCCTCATTAGGGGTTATTGTGCGTGATGACGTCATGTAACCGCGAAACTGTATTACTGAGTATCTTGTTAAGCTGCGTTTCTTGTGTGCGGGAACTTGTAAACTCGCAAGGCATTTCCGCACGTCATTCAACTCTACACTCATTATGATGGAGGCCTTTTCTTCCGCTTTGGGAACGGAAGGGTGTGTCAGACTTCTACTGACTCTACCCCTCCCCCCATGTTCCTTTGAACTATTGGTGGGGTCACGGTAACGCTTTTGAATCCCGCTGCCTCAACAGAAGTGAGCCCTAATGGCCTCCTCAGTTCTTGCTGACTTCTCTTTGGAACACGAACAAGCCGTCTGGTCCCGGTCCTGATCAAGCGGTAAGCTACCCTTCGCTCACCGCAAGCAGTAGCTGGGAGTATTTACAAGGCTCGCGACGCCCGGAGGGTCCAGAACGTGGGCTAGACATTGAAATTATATTTCATTATGAGTCACGTGTCTTTCACAAGTAAGCTATGCATACATTTTAGCGTTTTCTACTAATGTAAAGTATTTTAAAAATAAAACTCAGCAAGAGAAAAAACAAGCAATAAGCATCCTCGCTCCGCTCAGCTACATCCTGATGAAACCACAGCCTTAGAAGTTCATTCCCCTAAGTTAATGCGAGTAACACTGGTGTGAGGATTGTAAAGAAGCGCTGAGAAAGTATATCAAAAGGAATACTTGACTTTTTGAAGTGAAAGTTCAAGTTGCGTACCATTTTCCGAAGCTCTGTAAGTGAGGTTACGACGGTTATTTTTCGGTTAGGTTTCGATTAAAATTATTGAAAGGAAGAAAATATTAAATTATTAACACACTTTATACTTTACTAGCGATGGGTTAAGTCAGCGTTTGCAATGAAAGCGTAAAAAAATAGTGAATACATTTGAAATCGCTAAAATTGACTATGTTCCTGTACGAAAATATGCATAGTTGCAAAGATTTTGACAACTGTCCCTATGGACAGAAAAAGCGGTCCTGTTTTATAATATGTAGTGCTTGCAAACGAAAATATTAAAAAATAAAATGTCCACTATATATTAAGTCTGTTCAATGTAACAATTAGCTAAAGACTCCAATGGTCTCGCTCACCCCTTCTTATCTTTGTATTCCTAATTCTACTATACGTGTGTCTATCACCACTGATCACCTCTTAAATCGCTTGACCAAATTGAATATTTTTTTAAATTTGTTTTACCGGTGCCCTGCATGGTTTAGTTTCACAAATCAGCGCGGCAGAACAAAAGTCCCCGTATCAATTTATTACATTATATATTTACGACAATGTTACAAAATATCAGATTTTCCACGAAATTTATAGTTTTAGCTAAATTTATTTCCAAAATAGCGAACAGTTTCAGTTACAAAGCTCTATAACGTCCCCGGTATTACGTCCCTTGCAACAAATCATTTTTACTACCAGAACGTGACATCTTTGTTCTTCACCCAATCTGTACCTTTACGTTATTCTATTGTACTCCATATAGCCTTTGGATATTTCATCCCATACATTATTGGTATAAAATAATTCACAGAATTCCGTTTTAGTTTACAGCGTAGTGTGTCATATAAAAATATATAGCAAATACTAGCTGACCCGTCAAACGTTGTTTTGCCTAATAAATTATTTCTAGTTGTATGTATTTAACTGCCACATTATAAAAAAATAAAAACAAAAAATTTCGCCCAAAAAAAAAAATATTGAGAGCAATCCTTATCACATAAGGGTATGAAAAATAGATGTTGTTCTATTCTCAGACCTACCCAATATGTATACAAAATTTCATATAAATCGGTCGAACCGTTTCGGAGGAGTACGGTAACTAACATCGTGACACGGGAATTTTATATATTAAAAGATATGTATTGTGAATGGTTAATTGCATGGGATAAAATGTCTGTCTATCCGGAAGACAACAGGATGTATCTCATTTACCGTGCTAGCTACAGAGACGAAAACATTAAAAACGTTTTATTCAATGACACAGGCGAATATTTAAAAAAATGATGCCTGTTGCAGCTGTAGCAAAAACTACTATACTTAAATAATGACCGAGGTTAAGCAAAGGTTAAGCAAACTTATTTGTCGGAAAATAGATTTTCTTTTCTTTCTTTACTTTTGCGATTCGGGGTCAAACTTGACCTGACCTTGACTTCGATTAAGACCAAAATGTACTAATCACCTGCCCCATCCGTTTGGGTTCGGATTTAAATAAACTTACCACTATATCAAAAAACAAAACAAAATCTTCACAATAAACATTTTCCAACCTTGCCTTTTAAATAAGCAAATCATTAAACATTTCCTCCTCATTCAGTGTCAGATTCCACTCACTATGACGGGTACTATTATTACTAATTACCTTCCAACACATTTTCAGCGTCATAGAGGCAAAATTAAACCTTTTCATGTGTTAAATGTTGTTCATAATATTTAATGAGACCATAAAGTGCCGCTATCATTGTTCTAGTTGCAGACATTAAGAAACTATTAACTAGTTTTGCGTCGCGACTGAACCTGCTATTTTGTATTTTGTCTGATTTTATAACATTGTCCTCAAACTGTTTTTCGAATGGGAAATCATCAAATTTTCTCCTCCGGAGGAGTTTCAGGCTTTTACTGATTGAAAACCATGTTATTTCCTTTGTGTACCGATGCCGTTGATAATCCTTTCGGATAAGCCCGCTAGCCATAGCCTTATACTATAAAAGAGACTAGCTTAACTCGTGACAACATTTTTAATTTGGCTAAAGCCACCACTGCTGTTTGGTAACACTACTATGTAAAGCCACAACTCTCATTTTTGTACGTCATAATACTTTTGTATTGTGGAGAGCAAATAATGAAAATGTATTAGCTGAATGTTTGTAAAGGGCTACGACACCAGGACCAAGGTTCAGCAGTTTTTTTTAATAAGTAACTAGCTGACCCAGCAAACGTTGTTTTGCCGATTTTTTTTTTCTAGTTTTGTGTATTTTTAATGCCACATTATAAAAAAAATAAAAACAAACAATTTCGTCCAAAAAATAAAAACATAAATTTTAGTGTGGGCAACCCTTGTCACTTAAGGGTATGAAAAATAGATGTTGTTCTATTCTCAGACCAATCCAATATGTATACCTACAAAATTTCATAAAAATCGGTCGAACCGTTTCGGAGGAGTACGGTAACTAACATCGTGACACGGGAATTTTATATAATAGAAGATGTGAAAACATAAAATCGTTTGTTAAAAAATATAATTTAATAATAAAAACTAAATCAACAATGGCAATTCAGTTAATATAAAAATATTTGTATACTAAGGCACCATACCTTTTCAAGATATTAGCTTTAATTACATATTTATAAGTTTTAGGCTTAGTTTACACTTGCGAAATTGGCTTCAAAACAATCAGATGAAATTGCTGACAGATTTAGGTTGTACACTCGACTTAATATTGTTTGTTATATTTTTGAAGTCAAGATCGCTCATGTAAACCAGCTTTACTTAAATCTATACCAAAAGGTACAAGTATAAACAGTTTTATGTCGAATTTAATCTAATTTTTGAACGAAACACTATTGGTGATCGTACACGGTGCGAGTTTGACGACCAAAGGTTGTTTCTGGTGCAATTTTATTATTGGGTATTTGTCTAATAAACCTGATGATTTACAAGCACATATGTAGATTTCGAGATTCGAGATAACACGAACATATTTTTTCTTTAATCTCTTAAAAAATTAAGATGATAAAATAACTTTTCAGTATTCTTTTTATGATCAAGTAACATTATTAGCCCCACTACACTTTTCTGTTAGATTATAGAAAGAAATTTCAACTTTAAACAAATTTAATACCTACAAGACTCAAATATAATAATTAACAAGACCCCTAAAGCGATACATTTTATCTCAATATCCTTCATCAAATTCCACAATAAAAACTGATTCAAATAGGAGTAGGGATCCAATTCATACAAAAACATATCTCTTTAAAAGAACATCTTATTCAATACTCGCACCGCGTACATAACCCTTATGGCACATTATTCGTCCGAATTATAATTTATGGGAGTGTATTTTCACTGTGTTGTGTTTACTCTCTTTGTACAATGTTTTTAAATAATCCCCTTGTTGTTGCTCTGTTTGAAATTTGAACGGAAACAACATCGTACCTGATTATTGGAAAATAGCTGTTATTGTACTCGGCAAAATGGTACTCAAGCAAATGATTCTGTAGGTTTCCAAAAACATAATAACTTGACTTTTGTATGCATATTATAGACGCTCTTTAAATTTCCAAAAAAAAAAATACTATTTGATCAGAAAAACTTTTACCCTGTACAAAAAAACTAATAGAATTCCAAAAAGTAATGAACGTGCTTCATTCGCTAAGGTTTATCCAATTTTAAACTTTAAAACTGGGTAATAAGATTAAGAACTGTATAACCGAATTTCGTTACATTTCGCAACTTTTCCGTACCCTGTACATAAATACACTTCTAAGGGTCGGCGCACATGAGCCACTGGTCACAACCACAAAACACTGAGATATTTCCTTTACTATACATACATTTTAATTATAGACTGGCAGTTGGCAGACGCCTGAAACCAGTGGTCGCCACACTTTTTTTCTAAATTAAAAGACTTGGATTAATGCTTGTTCTGAGGATTTTTTAAATTCTGGCATGAGCGTAGGATTTGCACTCTAATGCTTGTGCTACGCGGGGTCAAACCCAAGACACATCGCACACAATCGATATGGCGTAGTAACCAATACCATTTGGCTATTGGCGAAGATAAATCGCTGTCGTTCAACTATCCATTTAAAATATAGAAAAGTTAAGGAAGTTTGTTTTGTCAGCGTTTTCTGGTTATGGTTGGTAGCCGATGTGTGCCGACCCTAAGTAAATTACATTAAACTTTATCATACGGTTATATTATATTTAAAGCATTTACATGTATATAAAGCTATGTTAGTAATACCTATCTATTTACACACTTAATAGGAATGTTTGGAATTAAAAACAACCTAATATTACCTATTTTTGTCATTTACAAGTTATTGAAAAGAGACGGATATAGCTTCCATTATTCTTTCGTTTGTTTATAAACGTGAACGTGATGAAATCGTTCAAAACTCGATAGCTTCCAGAAAAAAAAACTGCAACTGTTTCTGCGTCAAAAGTCATATAAACAGTTTTACCATTTTTTAAGGACTTGCGATCCTTCAAAATACGGACTCAATATTCATAACATTTTCGACCCTTTTTGATTGCTGTTGCTCAAGCTCTCTATGAAGATTTCTTTATGATATTTCCATTTAATTTTTTTTTCCAAGAAATATGCCTCCTTTTTCAAAACTATTACTTTTCTCATCATTAGACGTAACCTCCTTCCAAACCAGACCATCCTATCGATTTCCTCGAGTTTTCCTTCACATTTTTTGTTTATTCATTCAACTTCTCTCGTTTTCCTTACTCCTGTTGAACATTTCCCCACTTCAGCTTAAAGAATTTCAACAGAATCCAGGATTCGTATGTTCAATGACACATCTCTTGCAGTATTTCTTGACAGCTCTGTACCCTCTTAACGTGACTGGTGTATCTTGGATGTTGAGCTGCGTCAACCCTCGGCAGTAGTAAGCCACGGCCTCCAGACCATCGTCTCCGATCAGTTCACAGCCCCGGAGAGCAAGTTTCTTCAAATTTGGACAGCATCGAGCCAAGATCTGGGCAAAAGATAAATATAATTAGTACCGACAATAGCTCTGGGCCCCGATTCTGCTATTTACAACGGCCGATTGACCGGCCGAATGGCAATTGGTTTACATTTGAAATTATTCCGATTCTCTGAAGCATTTTGTCAACAAAATAATTGGAAATTAATTTTATTGTTCTTCAGTGTGCCGTCTCGTACTGAATTTCTAATTATTATGTAGGAAAAATGCTTAAAAGAACACAAAAAAATAATAATTTTAAGCCTTAATTTTCATTCATTCATCGGCCATCGTAAAAAGCAGAATTGGGGCCCTGATGTGGAGACCTTTTCCAACTCTTAAAATAACATTATTAGAGTTGTGTAAGAGAGACACTGTAATGCTCTGTCACGCCTTCACAACTGTAATAATATTACTTTCAAACTTAGTGTTAGGCCTCCAAAAAATAATTTTGCTCTTCTGAGACCCGAAAACAATAAATAGCAAAAAGCGACCATTGCCGAATAACAAGCCAATTATAGACCGACCATAACAATAAACATTGTATCTAATGTGTTTTTTATTGCACAAAATAATTCTAAATGCCATTATTTTCCTATATAACCATAAATTACCCAAAGGGAAATATAATTAAGTACTGCCTTCGGTAATTAATTGCCAAGCCATTTATTCAAGGAGTACGTAATTTTGCTGACTCCATTTTTTAACCGTATTTTCTTGGAATATATGAGGTACGATTCTTTTTACAGAGCAATTGTAGAGCAGGTGCTTTGGACAAGGTTGGCATCTGACTATTTCTTATTAAAGTATTACTTTTCAATTTATTTTGTAAATTGATATATTTTACACATTCGAAGCTTAATTTAAGAATTTTAAGTATAGGTCTATGTTTAAGTGACTTTAAGGTATAAATAACTATCTACCTAATACTGAGTAAATTTAAAATGCGAAGTACGGTCAAGGTCAAGCATATGTAATGAAAGACGTCAGTTGAGAGACATCCGATCCTTCCTTCCGACTTTCCTTCTTCTAACTAACTTCTGTAAATTAAGAAATTACCTGCAACCCTGGTTCGGAGACATCGGTAGCCCCCAAGTCCAGAGCTCTTAGTCTGGAACAGCCTCTGGCTATGGCCTCCACTCCATCGTCTCCTAACGCCCCGCATCCTCTCGCGTTGAGATACCGGAGCTTATAGCACCTTCGAGCTAAGGTACGAATGCCAGAATCTGATACCTGAATAACAAAAACATACTTATTTTTAGACTTGTTGGTTTTAACACAGAAATTATAATTGTCTGATAATCTTGAAATATTTTCGTCTTTTTTAATTTTTTGAAAATTTAATACTCAGTTTCTATCATTATTTACTTTAAGTTTGATTTGGTTCTTCGAATTATGTACCACTATTCTGATAACCCCGACTAATTTAAGACACGGTGACTTTGATCTGTCTATTGAGGCATCGCCGGTTTGCCCTCTGCCTCTGGTGACTGACATGGGGGATTTTTGTAGTAAAAGTGCGTCCACATTCACTGCAAGTACCCTTCGCTTATGGTGAATGGTCGGGCCTTTAACTCGTCTTGCTTAGATTAAAGCAATAAAGCTCTTCTTCCGGCGCTTAATTAATTACCACTTCTCTACGAAATACTCGTGAACCTATTATTGGCAACCGTGTCAGGCCATGTCCAATGTGTCCATGGTTTAATTACACAGAAGCTATTGGTGACCCTTTATTAATAAATAAATAAGTTCAACAAGTTGTTTTTGGTATAATGCAATGTACAATTGTTTGTATTCCCAAATAAAAATAAAAAAATAGCAATACATCCTGTATTACGGTACCACTAACTCTTGTATTCGGATGTCTTGTTAATAGAAGTTTCTAGATACACGGAAGACCTAGCAAGAGTAAATTACTTGCGAACTACACTACTTTCTAAATCTAATTAAAACTTGAAGAAGACCTGTGCTCTGTTTTATTTATTTTCGTCATGCTTTTTTATGTTCTAGCTCTGTGTTACTCTGGCTTCCGTCAAATAAGGTAATTAAGGGCAAAAATAAAGTGACGAGTGAAGAAAGTGACCTTTCATGATAGTTCTTAGGGGAGATATATTAAATGAGTAAAAATATCAACCTACATTTCGTTAATTTCTTAATTAATATTTACCAAGTTTTACATGATAAACATCTTGGCGGGATGCTGGGTCCTGCTATAGAAAATAGGTATATAATATGACGTTAGCTTGGATCCGAAACAATGTTTACTTTTTTTGCCTCACTAATTTTCGATAGCATCTTAATTTAAACTGGCATTTATTAATACTATAATGAGACTTCATAGCTGTAAATATTCTCTAAAAAGTCAAATTGGTCCGTCAGTCCTTTATTTAAATCATATTTTTGTCTGGCATAAGTTAACTTACACTGACTGGTCCCAGTACAAATTCAAAGCTCTCCCTAATCCTACCAAATGCTGAGAAAACAAAGATATCATAAAATGTAATCCTTTGTCTGCTTCAAAAACCCAATTTTCATAATAAGTTACGAATTCATAGCGTAAACAAATTTGCTCAAAAATATTGCTTCGTTCTGATGAGTCTGCCCTTGAGAATCAAATATGATATGATTCGAACAAAAAACAGGGTTTGTTTTCGTTATTACCTTTATTTCGGTTTAGACAAAACAAGTTAGCTTAGTAAGGCACGTTTCAGACGTTAACTGAGTTGATGTTCCAGACCATTGGACTTCGTACAGTCGTTGCTATGTGGATTAAAGTCACAAGGATTAGACTACTGGACTTCAACACCTTAATCTATACTTCTATACTAATATATAAAGCTGAAGAGTTTTTTTGTTTGTTTGAACGCGCTAATCTCAGGAACTATTGGTCCAAATTGAGGAATTACTTTGGTGTTGAATACGCCATTCATCGAGGAAGGCTTTAGGCTATAAACCACCACGCTGTGACTAATAGGAGCGAAGATACAATGGAAAATGTATAAAAAAACAGGGCAGGTATTTAATCATAACTTATATCTTGTACCCACGGGGACGAAGTCGCGGGCAACAGCTAGTTACAGAATACGTCTCAAAAGAAATTGTCTTTGTCTTATTGTTGATGACAAATTTATCATATTTGCGTAAAGAATGAAAAACGTGTTTACCGAAAAAGGGCGAAAGAAAATGTTATATTGGCAACCTGACAAAAAAAGAAAGAATTGAAGAGAGAATTGTTTTGGCATGAAATATTCACATTATCATAAGCTGTTGAAGATGTTCCAATAAACTTTTGTGAATAGTGACAACTTTATAATAGTAAATGACAATAAAAATAGAACTTCTTCTGTACCTAACCTTTTTGCTGTCAACTTTGTTGTAATAAAAACGAATGTTCGATGTTTGAAAAGTTGGGATAGTCGTAAAAAACAAATGAAAGTGCTTACAATAATTGTTTTGACACTTTGGCGGTTAAGGAGAATGTTACCAGTAAATAAAATCGAGGTTTTATGATAGGATATGCTAGATTTTTTTTTTGTCGGCATTTAACAATTCAGTCTTCGCGTCGCGCGGAGTATTAAAAATATTCAAGTCACACGTACAAAGACACCCGAACTCAGTACAAGCATTCGAGGATTACAATGCTTAACCTATGCGGTGATCGAAACCGTGGCACGTTGTGCATATTGGGTTTGTAGTTATGAAGTTTTAGGTTCTCCGTTCAACCATGATGATATTACACTCAATTTTAATCTATGTAACATTGTATTTACCTGTGTACACTTGGCAACAGAAAGGTATCGTAACGCAGGCCCAAGTTTGGCGAGCTCGTACAGTCCGAAGTCCGTGACGCCAGTACAGTCGGACACACTCAGCTCCTTGAGCGCGCAGTAGGACGGGATCCACCGGACACCCGCATCTAGAACAAGGAAACAATAGATTACTTTATGAAACCTGTGAAAAAATTACGACTCTATGGTCATCTTTCGCCGGCAGAATACTTCGAGTTTAGAAGTCTAAACTCCATATTGAAAAATACTGGTTTAGCTTCCAGTACGACCTTAATTTGTAGAATATGGTATACTAAAAGAGCGTTTCTTTTTTAAGATGAAGAAACTAGTTTTGTGTGAGGCTCAACTTTGTGTGTCAACGAGATATAGCCTGGTGACAAATCACCAGGCTATATCCGTAAACCGTGATATCTAGAAAGTTGAAATTTAAAAAAGAATACATTCTTGTTGTAATTATAACAACAAGTTTTATAATTAAAATCGAGGCTAAGGACGGTTGGTATGGGTATGAATTTGATGGGTGACCAATTTATTTTAGGAATAATTTTTTATCAAAGCCTATAAAATATTTGTACGACACCTTCGGTGTTCAGGTCAGAATCGCACTTGAAAGGCTTAATTATTTACTTCCCATATGTAACTGAAACATTAAAATTAACTAAATTGTTGCCAGATGTTTTCCATAATTTTTAAATGATAATGTAAATTTAACTAACACTTCACACAATAACTAATTAAAATACACAGCAAAACACTTGTGTTTTCCCTAATTAGTCGACTTAGGTCAGTGAACAAGTTAAATAATTATTATAATGTGCTTTTAACTGTTTGAAGTTATCCTCCGTCTAACACAGGCTCGCTCTCCCAGCATTTTATCCTTAAGTAAATAGAATTATCGTAAGAATTGTTTGGTTAGGGACGAGTAGGTAAAATAATGTTAATTTTTAATTAATTAGTTACTTTTTTGAAATTATCTTAGTCTAGACTTGTTTGGACATGGCAAGGAATTTTAATCGGTCAAGTCAAAATGTACGTTTTTTAACCACTATAGTTGCTGTCTTAACCCGGCGAAAGAGCAGCTTGTGGCTAAGTTGATCGATTACAGGTTAAGCTAAGCTTGATAAGGTCGGTCCGTGGATGGGTGACCATCTTACCATAACAAGCTCACAGAAATAATAAATAACATTAAATCCTTCTTGTTGATCCACTAGTTTGTTGTCCTCGTGTATCTATTTATGGATTCGGATCAACATTTTCCAAGATAACGGGATGTATAATGTGGCTAACAACCTTTGGTTAAAAATAGATTAAACTAATTATAATTTTTGGTAGAAAATCAAAACTTACTTTCGTGCATCAAAAATATAATTTGATCGGTCATATTTTATGTATTTAAAAGGACTGTCTCTTAAGTTTTTTTAATTCGTTTGAATTTGTTTTAGGTTTTATATTTCTTTGACACTTACATTGTTTTTTTTTCTAATTTCATGTAGTTTTTTAACGGTAACTGCCAATTTCTTCTCTTTTGTTTTTTTGGTATTTGGTAAAATTATTAAATATTGTATATGTTCTTTTTTTCGTCTACCTGGGAGAACTTTGCCCCTAAAGTAAAGCATACATTAAAAATAAATATCAATCTTCCCGACTGTTTACAACCTCTGTCCTAAATCAAACCAAGGGAAACATTGCCTCCAGCTAGAAGTAACATTCCGAGAAATTCTCTAACAAGTCATAATACAATAATTTAATACAATTTTTCCTTAAGCCTACAGCTTCTTATTTATTCTGAAATGAAATTAACGGTATTCTCCTTTTACGGTTTTGGATGGATGCTGTTTATTTGGCACCCTCTATTTCACGAATTGATATAACGTCTTGGTCGATTTAGTAATTCCAAATTTTAGTAATATTATTAATTATCCGAATGTGCATCTATTTGGCTACTAAAAAGCTATGACCTATAAACCATCCCTACTTTTCAAGAGAATGGGAAATATAAAAGAAGTAATTATTTCGATAACTGAAATCCATACGGACGAAGTCACCAGGAAAAATACTTGCTAGCTTCTACTTTTTATCGTTTAGTTGAAGTACAACCTGGAGTCAGAATTTCAACCGCCCGTAGGCCTCTGACGTGACTTTGCTCTCATTCGTTATTTTCTGAGTTGAGTCAGAAAGCTTACAATGTTTCACCGTTTTAAGAATAGGTACTAACTTTGTAATGCAAATGAATGTGAAATAAAAGATTATACGTCCCGGAATTTGCACTTCTGACCTATGTCGCGATAGTCCAACGGTAACAAGTCTACTTCCCCTCACACCTACTAGGTTATCTAACCCAAATTTAATTTCGAAAATTTCATCTAAAAAAAAAACAAGAAAAGTATACTTCAAAGCAGGATGTATATATTTCCTAACAAGGTAAGTAATTTACGATCACAGATTTCAAATTAACCTTTCAAACGAGTAAAGAAAATAGGTTTTCCTTATAGAGAGACAACCGTAAGCTGTACTTATAATTAGCGTACAGTGAGCAACAAAAATGCTGCAAACACTTTATTATAAATAATTTGAATGATGTATATTTAAAACTGAAATTCGTTAAATCGGGCTTATCAACATTTCTCAACGAATATTTTAATACTGCACGGATAGCCGAGTGGTTGAGGTCACCAAGACAATCCTACTATGTGCGACGTGTTACGACTTCGATCCCCGCGTATGACAAGTTTTTTTGGATTTTTTTTTCAAATCCTTGTAAATCGCAGTTACAAGTGTTTTGAGATCCATAAATACTTCTATGAGTCTAGCTATCTTTGTGCGTGTGACCAATTTTTTTTGTGAAACTGTCCGCGACACAAATATTTAAATCCTTAGCTCGGGAGAAAAAAACATGTGGAAAAGAGGCGACGCATTATGGAGTATACGCTGTTACGCTTCTATAATTCCACAACTACTGTAACATTTAAGATCTGACAGACGTAGGTGATGCAACGTATTCTAGGTATATCAAACAGAAACTGGTCGGCAGAAATTCCAGGATTGCACCAGTCGAAATGTAAACCTGTCTTGTTAGTACTTGATTGAGTCAATCCATCAAAGAATATCCGATGAACGTCAGAATGTAAGCTTCTGCAGCGATGAATACATAGCCACAAGTATTTAGCGGTTGCCTAGCTTTAGATTGGACATGCATCGGTAATTGGATTAAAGGGTTCTGCGAAGAGTGCTTCATTCTACCTAAATAATATGCAACTTGGTGTTTGTCGTGATACCTAACCTACCGTGAAATCTATATAGGCCGGCACAATATTTTGAAAATTGTACTTTAATTGTGATTTGGTTTTCCTGAGTCTAATTAATACTGCTTTAAAAAAAAGTTTTAATAAGTTCAAATTAAAATTATAACGCAAAACATTAATGGTATAAATCTATCAATTACATATTAAAATACACTATCAACCACTTTTAAAAATAACGCAACTCAAGTCAATGGATCTGGGCAATAAAGTCAAAAAACATTGTCGCATCATCAAAAATCTGTCTACTGACTATTTGTTAGATTGTTTTAGTTCACCTTCCGTAAAAACTTACTCTAACAGACTTATTCCCTCAACAAATGTTGCATATTGTCAATTACTTGTGTGTTAAACCTTTTTTGCTCACAACTGTACAACTTAATATAAAGTATCGAGAAAATCCTGTGTGGAAATCTAGTACAAGCAATTGCTTGCTTTCGAAAAACTCCACCGACTAGTTGAGCTTGCTTAACTAGTTCTTATCTTACCAACTAATAAAGACGTTACTGGTTTGAATTATAGTGTTCACAGTGATGTTTAACGAATAATAATGCGATTACTGTCAGATGCTGACCGTATCATTTATGGCAAGTTAACGGCGTAGGAAATTGAGGGCTGTAATACGGTTCTGGGAACTGTTAATTTCTAGTGCTTCAAAATTTACTGTTCTTGTCGGTTTTCACGTAGTTTCGTAAATTAATTATAGCGTGTGTTTATTGAAATTTCTATGTTATAATTATTTAGTATATGACAACCTGATGGTCTATTTAATATCTCACTTCTCTTATTTTATTCATTTATTTAAAGTTTCTAAACATAAACAATAGTGGACTTAATATTTAAGGCACCAAAGGGTGATGCAGATATAACAAGAATTCGATCATAAAATATAAAGAGATGGATAATTCATCGTCACAAATAGATTATAAGGATATTTCTACTTCTGTGAGATTTCGTTATCTTTGGTTGTAATTATTCTGGTTTACAAGCATTGCAATTATGGGTATGTGGCGGAGTTGACCTAACCGGAGTTAAAGGACGAAGCGGCGTGGTCACCAATCGCGTAAACCGTTGTATCATTAAGTACAATGTAATGTGTATTAAAATTATGTCCTAAGATACAGTGTAATGGCAAACACTCCACTGACAAGAGCTCTCATTAAGAAATACATAACTCTCAAAACATTACCTCATATTTCGGGTCTTGGAGAATTAACAGCGGCTGTCAAAATATGTACAAACTCCTTAGCAGACGTCAGTCAATTTCCCAAATTATTCTGACGGAATTTTCATTATTTTGTTCATCTAAGTCGTACTGAGTTACGAGTACACGGGGAAAGGGATTTGTTTGTCGAAGTTAAGCATAATTTTTGCAAAGCAACATTTTCTCCGACGATTTTTTCGCTAATCTCATAAGTATTTGGCTGAGGATTTAATTTCTTATACTGAGTCTTGAAAAATATGTTATTTAGTCACGTAAACATACGAATAGAAAAATGCGATAGAAGCAAATATTAAATCGGCGAATGTATTCGTCAAATACGCTTACGCAAGAGTTTCAAAATTCACAAAACTGTTCAAATCGAGTAGATTTACTAAGTTGTACCAATCAAATATAATCTTAGGAAATTCTAAATCAGTTTACCAAACAATATACTAAAAATTATCGTCAAAACAATACTAATAATAGACCTGACCTACATACTAACACCTTTTCCATATCCGCGATAACTGATAAAATAACCCAACACGGTCTGACCTAGAATGAAGCCAAGCCCTCGTGATTTCATGACACGACGGTCACACCCATTTATTTTATAATTAAGTAATATTATCTATAAGATCCGATAGACTTGATCAATTAACTTGTATATTGGAACCTGAGGAACAGTTCCTGGCAGTAATAGACGTCTTCATTTACGCTTACATGGTTGTCTGGGACAAAGATGCAGAAAATTTCCTTATGAAGTAGGTATAACGTGTTTCAGGAGGTGTTCACTGGATTTGTGGGAAATATCTTTTTGTTAACTACAAAAAGATATTTCCCACAAATTCAGTGATGGCTGGACTGAGGTATATTTGACTTATCATCATGCCTCTACCTCATCTTATCTAAGATGGTCGGTACATTGTGTGTTTTGCTTTTTTACATCTCCTAGTCTCTTTCATCATAAAAATACTTTTTTTTGACGTATTCTCTCCATAGAGTTGTTAAAATAGCAAAATTGTGAGCATTTTTTCCTTTTATTCCACTCCAAACCGTACAATTCTGGCTTAATAATGATTAAGTTAATTAAGTTTTGTTGCTTCTTTCGTAATGATGAAAATTCTAGGCTAGATAAATCAAATGAGCCTGAAATCGATAAAGGAGTGTAAAACCTTACCAGAATTAGATCAGAGTCATGTCATCATAACATTGAATTGCCACGTACATTACACACCATACATCCCTATATAAAATTAACAAGAAAATGTTCAACTCAATCAGAAACCGATATCTGGATCAAATTGAACTTGTGAGACTTGATTGCAGACAAACAAACAGGTGAAAATAAATAAAACTTCTTAAAAAAGGCAAAAATAAATAAGAGCCTATATTAGGATAATTACTAACTCAACAGTTGGTAAGTGAATAAATTGAAGAAGGCTATTTAAATGCTCAATAACTTTAAATAAAATTTCATCATCTTATCGAATTGTAAACTTGATTAGACAAACTCATTTTACCCCAATATAACCTTTTAACGAAATAAAAGGAAACCTAATACCGTGCCTCAAAGGAAAATACGGATTTCGGGAAAATTGAATCCATCCTTAATTTGTTAGGTTTTTGGAGTAATGAAAATCAAATGAACCGTATTTTATTTATCTCCCGAAATATTTGTAAGATCAATCAAACTTATATTTTATTTGGAAATGCGCTCAAATTCTGCTTGAAAGGTTTTAAGTAATCTCAGAAGAAAAACTTGGACCGCTTTAAATAATACGTGCCCGGAATTTCAAAAGTATATTAACAGTTTACTGAATTTACTACGGGAACGTAGAAATTAAACAAATACGCTTAAAAATGACTTTATTCATAGGACACTTCATTTCTGTATTGGCCCATTAATATTTTAAGCGCAAATGTTTGTGAAGATATATGGAAGTTTTTTACCCTCTCAGTCAAAATCATTGAACGGTTTTCATGAAATTAGGCAGAGATAGAAAGTACTTAATAATTATTCCAGTAAGAAGTCTGTAATAACACATATGCTAGTTTTCCCTGCAACTTTACCTATCCTATTTCATTTTCGAGTTCGACCATCATTCATACTAAAAAATATATCAAAATCGGTCGAGAAGTTCAGGCAACGGAGTTCACGTGTGAGTAAACCTTTCTCGATTAATTATGAAATTTAGGTTTATAAACCAATACTTTTCAGACCATGATTTTTGCCTTCGAGATAACATCATGGGACTTTTAGCCATGGAATGATTTATTGGTTCTACATAAACTATACTACTAATAATTACCTGTGACTAGAGTACATCTCCTAAGGTACAAGTACTGCAGGGAGGGGCAGGTGTGGAGCAGGGCGCAGAGTCCGGCGTCCGTCACAGACCCACAGTCCGTCAGGTCTATGTACTCCACGGGGGGTCGTCTCGTCGCCAGCCGCGTTTCCAACCACGCCCAGTCTGGCCAGTCCACGTTTGGACAACCTGGGAGAAAAAATATTTTCAGAATTTCATGTCGGACAGGACTCGAACCGAGCCCTGGTTACACAGGAAAGGTCACTGTCCAAAAGTGTTAAGGGTTAAGAAACCCATTACTTTATTTGTATTTGTATAAGCTTAAAATGCTTTTTGCGTATTAATAAAAATATTACAACAGTCTTGAGGCATTCAAAAAGAATTTAACATAGAAGCACTGTAATGGTGACTGGGTAACTGCCCTGTGTCAAAGGAGGCAAAGCTAGGGAGATTTGTCTCTGAGTAGCTCAAACACTTGACAAAAGACGAAGTTACTCAAAAAACCTTAAGCACATAATTAAACTTATTGTAATGTGGTTTCGAGGTGTGTTGACTATGTAAAAAATACTGTGTAGAAACTGTATTCAGAATTATTAGCCAGTACTGGCTAATTATTCTGAATACAGGTTTTAATAAAGTCTAATCATATTTCGTTATCAGAAAACAGAATAGTGTCATTATTTTCTAATTAAACAAAATGTATTTCATAAAATAACTGTACCTACCTAACCTATAAATAACTCAAGGAACACAGTTATGATATCATCTTTATGTCGTAGTTTTAAGGTTCATTTTCGTGTTATTTTGAAGACCCACGTATAGTACAGGTAAGTACTCGTTTCTTCATTAAACATTAAAGTTTGTGAAGATATTGTTGAAGTTCGGCAGTTCGTGGAACCTTCGTATATTAAAGGTCACACGTCATCCTAATAGACGTTCAGAATACTTGAATGTACAAAATAACACGGGAAATGTCTTCGAAAATTTTATAAAAACATGTTTACGAAATGTTACTGAAATTGCCTACCGGTAAACAAGTCTGCTAAATAAATCTCTTTGGAATATATAAATTATATATGATGGTCCTATTTGAGAAGAACAGAGTAAGAACTCATTAAGCAGTAAGACAATAAAACTACAGACAAAAATATCAATAACGCCTTTCATTGATATCTCAAAAGGATATCTAGGATAAAATCAAAGCGCTATCAGAGTAGTTTTTCTACGTAGTGCTCTTGGGAATGGTCATGAAAACCTAACGGACGGACCAGGTTAACTTTTATTTTTTGTTACAAAAAGGATAAGTATATATTTCCTTTAAGGGAGGAGGGATTTCAGATTTCCTCGAATGTATAGATCACTACGACAAACCCAATATTGCACGAGGTGTCGTTCGGATTGGATACCCATTTATTACAAACATTGTATGATTCACTAAGGTTTGCTCTGAGTCTGTTGTGTTGACTTGAATAGATTGAATGTTTGTGAAACTTCCTGTCACACAAGAATTAAAATCCTAAGTGCGTCGCCCCTTTATATTTAAACCAAAAGGAAGTCTTGGAACTTCTACGCTTTGCTTCTTTCTTTTCTCTCTCTCTTCTCTTTTCTGTCTTCCTTAGATATCCCACTAACCTGTAAGGTCAATATGCCTCAAATCCGGGAGGTCGGTTATGAGAGGCGCCATGGCTCTGGCGTCCATACTGCTGGAGCCGGTCACGGCGAGGTGCGTCAGGTTCCTGAAGGTAGCCACCAGCAGCTGCGCACTCGCTACTGTGACCTGGAGACAGATAATAGAGGTTAACTTAACAACAGAAGACCAGAGATCCTAGACAGAGTTTCATCCCACATTAGCATACAAAACCTTAAATGTACCGGAAAATGGACTAGGGGGCATGGACTCAAAATATCACGTGTATTTGAATCGTCAATTCATCATTAGAGTGATTCGTTAGGTTAAGCTTTTACAGAAATTTGAATCAAATATTTGATGGGTTAACGAGAAAGTATTTGTTATATGCGTGCAGGATAACGTTATTATGTGTGTTCAAAAATCCTAGATCCTTGTAGACATTGTAAGGACTCAGTAATAAATTGAGTGTTATGGATGTAACTGGATATGGCCAACTATCATTAAGATTAAGCTAATTGAATTGCAGTCAAAAACATTCCTAAAAAAACAATGAGAAAAAAGTATAAAACAATAAATATGGTGTTAAATACGTAGCTACTTACTCAACAAATACTAAACACTATATAAATATTTCGCAATTCCATTGTAATATTCATGATTCAGCAAACACCAAATATTTGTCTAACCTTCCAATATATACTCCTGTGCCTAGCACCGTTTAGTAGACCGTTCCCGTTTGACAAAATAAACAAACGAAACACTGTATTATTGTTTGTTCCAACTCTAATGCTATTTATTTTTTCCGAAGCAAACTAATTGCTTTCTCTGCGACTATTTCGCGAACTTTATGAAGAACTGAAGGTAAAGGGAAGTGAAACCACGTTGGATGGAAATTGGCTTGGATAAATAATAAAAGTCTGTGTTGTTACAAATTGTCTTCTTTCGTGGAGCACTAGAACTATGAATTTATCAAGGGAACCCTTTTGGGCCGATGTTGGTACAATATAGCACATTTTTTTGGTTTTTAGAATCTTCATATACACCCACAAAAGGCAATGTGAAGAACTAATAGCCGGTATCGGTTTTTTGTTTATACTGTTCACTGACTGTTGACTCTTCATGGTCTCTATATCCCATTAAGACAGTACATAATAATAGTCAGATAAAGAGAAATTGCAGTACTTCAGGACGAGTACCACCAAATTCAGGACTTCATATGCCAAATTATGATAAGATTAATTTGCTCCAAAGTGCTAACTATCGTTTTCATCTTTTTGGTTACCCTTTCAGCTAAAAACCTATGGGTGCATTTTCAGCTATAAAGTTCCTACTAAATAAAAAACCCTTACCGCGCAGTTCTTCGACCTCCACTCCCTAACGGAATTGACACAAGGTCCAGCTCTCGCGCCCGCACATCGGGCTGCGATCTCCAGGGGTCCAGCTGCCCTGACTCTCCTCCAGACTTCTGGCCTCGTAATCAGGCGGGTGGTTAGCCGAGCCCATCTCCGACATACTCGAGACATGCGACATAAGTCCGACACCTGGAATTTTATGATGCATGAGTTATTAGAAGAAGAATCAAAGATTTCGATAATTGTTCATCTATTGATGTCTGGTTGTAAGCCGTCTTCGTGTGACACTGTTTTGTTTCCAGCTAGAGTCAGTTATTGGAAAGTAAATTCAATTTATTTCGGGGAAAGGCTGAAAATATATTCAAATATTCTTCAGAACTTTTAAATCTGGGAATTCAAAAAGACGTTTTCTGTTCATCCTCGAAAATAATAGACTTGATCATTTTAACTACAACAGGAAACTTTGTGGAACTGTAGAGTTTCAAGGAATCTGATGCCTTTGAAATATACAGGAAAAACAGTTCTTTGATCAAAAATGTACATTTCGTTCAAATTGCGAGTAAACAAATTTAGCTTAACATACACACGCTACTTGTAGGCCAACCATCCTGGGAAAAATTAAAAATATTACCGGCATCCATAAAACATCTGAATAGTGCTTCATTACACTTTTTCGAGAACCAGAAGGTCGCAATTTTTAAAGAGTTGGAAGCGAGATAGCGCGCAACAAGTAGGCATTAGAAATTTCCAGGTCATTTTTACTTATACTCTTAACAGCCTCTAAACAGCTTCAATCTTAGTCACGAATAAAAAGTTCACCTACCTCCAAATATGACAATATCTTCAACCACAGCGCATCATTCAGTGTATTATCCCTTCTTCTTCTTGGGGGTCCGCAGTCTGCAAGCGTGTGATAACCCTGGTCGAGGCTCAGCTCGCTCAGGTCTGCGGCGAGGGAAAGAGCTGGCTCCGGAGGGGGGGGAGGCCGACGCCGCGCGCCCCCACATACTCCCGGCCCAGAACAACTGCCGCTCGACATCGCGAGACCCTGGGGAAGAGAGACTGAGTTAGTTATGGTTGGGTAATATCGATACATAGTTTTATCTTGTGATTAGTAAAAAGTCTCCCGACGAGACTTGGCTTCCGAATAGATTGGCTAATTTTTACATCCATCGAAAAGACCGAGGCACAATGGCTTATTTTCTACTGTAAATAAAAATATTTTATTCACATAGACTGAATCACCGCCATCTACGGGAACTCCAGAAATAGGCCAAAAATAAGGTCACTTAAAAAAATAACTAAAAGATATTAATAATTATTACCATAAAAAAAGCCCCGCGCTCAGAAGTGGGACGTACCTAGACTTAGAATACTCCTCTATCCACTGGGTTATCGTGCATTTTGTAATTGCCTCCCAGTAATTAGGTTTTAAGTGTTATTTTATCATAGGTATGTAGGTAAGTAATTTACTAGAAAGCAATTATACCATATATACATTTACAAAGAGGTATCATAAATCTTCCTATTTGAGATAAAAAAATGTTATTCTGACAAACCAATTTACCATAGAAACCCAAATAAAGGATTCGCTTTAGATTGCCTACAAGTTTTTATACGTATTTCCGAATATAAGAAACGGACATAAATATCTGAAAGAAAACTGTTTGAAGGCCATGAAATGGGCCTAGGATACGAAAAATGGAGAAAAGTAATTGTTTACCCGGTATTTTTATGATTGTAGGTACCTATTGTTGCTAAACCCCAATTATGCAGTTATAGCGGCAACAGAAAAAATTGATCTGTGAAAATAAAAAACTAGCTATCATGGTTCATGAGACCCTTGGGGCCTTTTGATGGACGAACGTACTTACTGCGGAGTCACAAAAGAGTTCCGATTTCACCCTTTTGGTACGGTACGGTAAAAGTAGTGCAAAATAAAGCAACTTAAAAAAAATAAACCAGCTTGAACATATGAATGTTTGACAAACTCATCAAACCAGGTACCTTGACGATGAATTGGTTTGATGCAAACCAAAAACTGCGAGCTTTAAGCAACTTATCCTCATGTAAAGACAAGGTTTCATGTCCAATCTAAGATTTAACTCAAATCGTCATGTTTAATTTACTTGTTTCTCATAAGAATATTGAATACCAATAGCAGTAATAAATTGTCAACATTGACAGCAATTTGTAAACGTCCATTATTGAGACTGGTTTATTACTTGTAGCTTTAAGCCTAGGTTTGTTAATCTGTAGGTTCATTTACGACGATTACGTTGCTGCGTTAATTTCTTTTGAAAATATCATCATTCATCCATTACCATGCAAAATTGCTTGCAATTAAATAGTAAATAAATAAATGCGGACAACATCACATACATTGTTCTGAACCCAAAGTAAGTTGCTAAAGCACTTGTGTCATGGAATTCAGATACAACGAAGGTACCACAATGTAGAAATGTGAATTTTTACATTGACCCGACCGGGGATCGAACCCGGGACCTCAGAGCTAGCGACACCTTGAAACCGGTGCGTACGCCACTCTCAATTGGTCGCAATTTGTATGAAAGAATATATCTTGCTAACTATTGTTGTTCATAAGATACAGCCCAGTAACAGACAAGTAAACAAACAAACAGCGGAGCCACAGAACTTGAATTCCGTTACAGTTTAGGTACAAAACCCTTAAGAAATTAGTCACTACCAATAAACGAAAAACTTACATAACGATAAATAAGGAAAAATATTTGGAACTACATAAATCGAAAAAAAAAATATTATTTTTTCTCACCCAAGTAAAACTTCATGATTGACGTATCGAGGTTGTTTAGTACCAACATTGATATTAGATGATCAAATTACTAATTAATGGGTTTTCAAGACAGTATCACACAGCCTACCACCTTCTCTTAAAGTAATAATATTGCGGTTGTTGAAAAGAGACAGCACATCACCCGGCGTAGAGCAATGTCTCTTTTCCACGGCTAACATTAAAATTACTTTTGATAGTGGTAGAGCCTCTGTATCTACTAAATGAAGATGTAATTTAAGAACTTAATGTATTTCTGAGAAAAGCTATGAAAGCTTAATATCCAGTTATTAGAACGTAATTAACTAAGGTTTTAGACTATCGTTAATTTTATACTTTAAACAATAAATGCCTGATCGAAATTGAACATTGCACGTTGTAATAATAAAACTTCTTTGTAAATCTTACTCTATATCTAATCTTGATACTTCTAAAACTTAAATAATATGGTTCTTTTTAGGTAGTTATTAAACGCTAATTTTCTTTTCATTATCACTTAGTGTAACATAGGTACAATCTACTATGTCATAATGATATAGTGACGAAAAATTTTTTTGAAGTTATTTTAATGATTTGATTGTAATATTATAGTTATTTTACTGTTTTTTTTCTGTCAACTGATTGTAATTCGTAAATGATTTGAAATTTACGTCACCTTTATTAAGACAATACTTATTTAAATGGAATGTTCAAATCATATTATTTTTTCCCTTTTAATGCTATATCTTTTGAAATTTTTGCAACAGCAAAACATGCTGTACACTTATTTTTATTAAACAACAAATAACTTACCACTTTAATGCAAATAAACAATTTTATCATGAAAGAACAATCCTTCAGAACACCAACATAAATTCAAGAATATTTTGAAACAAACAAACAAGAACCGCCCAAAGTTATAAATTCATGTAAACAGGTACAACCTTACCAAAATAGAAATATCAAGTTATAAGCCAATATCTCATACACAAAGACAAATTAAACGCATCGAAAGCCGAATTCCAAGTAAGAATGATCAAAGATTTATTACATGCAAACACATTTGCATACAAAAAGACATTAATGCAAGCGCTAATAAATGTTTCTGAAGCTGTCAATTGTATAATTAATATGATATTAAAATCCTATTCGCACTTGTCGACTTGACTCTATAAATCATTCGAGAATATTCCAAGTGTCTTTAAGTCTTAAGGCCGTTTAAGAATGTTTGATAGGAGAACAGAGGTGGTGTGAGCTTTTGAGGTCCACCCTGCGTCATTGTGGAAGCAGGACGCAACTATGAGTAGGACTGCGTTTGTGCTATTGTGAGAGTGAGATCACATTACCAGCTGTGTAGAGACGTCTCACTAAGTTGACTGCACGGATAGCTGTACGGTTGAGGTCACCACGCCGAACCCACAATGAACGACGTGTCGCGGGCTCGATCCCGTCTAGGACAAGCTCTAAAATAAATCTAGCTTTAGCACGAGGGCTTCAATTAAAAAGAATTAATTTCACACAGAATGAAAACTAAGTAAAACTGAATTAAATTTAAAATTTATTTTCAAAATGTAAGTTATCCAACGTATTCCAATGCCATGAAATGATATAACAACTATACACGGAATTCCAATTCCTTTATATTTTTACTGGAACTTCGACCTATTAATAGGTTCATACGGCTATTAAAAGAGGTTTATTATATTCAGTTGCACATACCTTCATAGCATTATATACCGAATTTGATCTATCACATACATCAGAACACTGGTTTGAAGTAAGCTACATAACATAGAGAACAGAAGGACTACTTTTAACAAACGTTGTATGCGTTGATTCATAAAAAAAAATAGTAGGTAGTAAATGGTAGGTAATTTCGAATTAATCTGCAAGTTAACTTTCGAAATTGGTTTGATTCCATTCCGTATCAAGGCTGAAAACTGTCCCTGTGATTAATAAGATTCCGCTGTCTTTCTGACCGTCAGTCACATTTCTGAATCTAATGAACTATGATAAGGACTTGAAATTTTCACAGATAATGTATTAATTCTATTGCTACTATCACTACGTGCAAGTAAGAAGAATGAATATTAAAGACTAGTTTTTCACCCGCGGCTTCGCGTTTCCAAGAGAACTCTTCAAAAATCCGGGATAAAAACTATCCTATGTTCTTTCTCAAGGTCAACTCTATCTCTGTACCAAATTTCATTAAAATCAGTTCAGTGGTTTAGACGTGAAAGCGTAACAGACAGACAGACAGAGTTACTTTCGCATTTATAATATTAAGTAGGGATAAGTAGGGATTACAAACAATTTATTTTGCCGATAATTTAATAAAACACCCTTCATACGACTGGATCTTCTGACCATCCTACTCAGTACAAAACAGGTCGACCTTATTTCACAATTAAACTCACACATCACAATGGAGGTATGAATCAAAAGAGTTTGTCATCTGTGCCCCTCGTAAACATTCATGAGCTGTTGTTACATCGATTGAAAACACAATTGGCATCCGACTTCATTTCATATCGGTTGAGATATACGAGCGTAAATATGTTTTTAAAAGGAACATCTTTATATATTTAGTTTGATTTAATTCGGCTGATTTTATTATGTGGTAACTCTGAAATACTGTTTAGTTAGTTATAGAATTTTATACAATTACATTTATAAATTATACGATCGTAGAAAAAATAAAGCATAAGGTTTGAAACTTCAGTTTTGAGGCTGTCGATTTGACACGAAACTGTTAACACATATAAATTGCTTCCCAACTTTAATTATTATATGGTTAAAAATATCGAAATAGGATGAGTAACAAGAATCTACATAAAAAACTTTCAATAATCAGTTTCCTAAGATCGTTTTAAAATATTCCTTTGTTTACAGTAATGAGAACCTAAACCCAAAATAATTCACCCTAGTTTAACGTAAATAACGTTAAAAATGTTTTCAGTTAAAATTTGCACGTGGTAACCAAATTACCTAAATATTTGCAATATCTATATACTATTAAGCAAAACCCGTATATTCTGCGTATATCCATATATTCAGCGGTGTAATGTATCGAAATAAATTCTATATACCATTAGAATATTAGATTATTATGTTTTTATTTTTTATTTTGTATTTTGCCAAACGGGCTTACTCGTTTTTTTTTTTTTAATAATAATATTTGTTGGCCATGGCAAGGCAAGTTCTCATTTTCGGGATACAACATAGTCTTTGTTATTACCAAAAGAGTTTGCTACCGCTTACGAAAATCTATGAAATTGTTAGAAACGAGCGTAAATATACTAAATATTCTTGTTCTAAAACCATTACTTTGTTCTAAAGTAAATTTAATAGTACTAACTAAAATGAAATATTATGTACGCAAATATAAGCAAAATTTGATGTACAAAATACAAATTATTATAATACCATACAAGTTGAGATCTAACAGAATATAATATCACAATTTGAATTCCCAAAGGCGAACCCCACATTAACCGTTATGTCACAATTAAATAAACTGGCCAGTAATAAAGATGTCACCGAGCGTTCCAAATTCAAATATTACCGCCAAACTTCCTGTCAAGTCTACTTTTTAAAACGAAAAAGTATTTAACCTCGTTTGTAAGAAATGAAATGCTAATTCTTTGGAGCCTTCAGTGGCACGCGTTTGAATTATTTAAAATAACTGTACCGATACGAGATAGACGGTTGGACTACGTATTGGGTGTAGGGTTGTCAACAATGAAAAAACATTAATACATAACGAACGTATGTTTTAACTCAAATAAAGGTTGCTTTCTCATATTCCTTGTGAAAGACAGCCCTAATATTTTTAGTTATGTTTAAAATAAAATTACTGCTCAAATTATTATTTCTTTGTTTTTACTTCTTAAATGTGTTTTCTTTTAATAAAAGGTGGCCTAAATAAAACATTGTCGATTAGTAAACTATAGGATGAACAAGAGAAAACAAGTGTCTTGTATCTTCAAAAAGTTTTATGCGTTTAAGCAATTCTGATTTCCGAACTAAAATCTTATCGCTCGAAAATCATAGTGACAGAACTTTACAATAAATAAAAATAAAACTCATACTTATACAATATTATCATAGGTTTTCCACTCTCGGAATATAAGAGCACATCTCATATCTAACACTTAACTGAGTGTCACAATGTGAGATGTTTATTAGTGTAACTGTAAATACCCTATGAAGATAGCTAACCGCTCATCAGTGGCTTCGCACTGTCAAGTGTAGCAGGGTTGTCACTTTAAACTTTTTTATCGCTCGCGACAAAATGAATTTATGAAACTCTTACGCTTTTTTTTAAATAAAGTTTAATATTCGACTGTAAAATAATAATAACATGCTTTATAAACGATTATCCATGTCTCATTAAGTAATAATAATGATTATAAAAAAAGGAATTTTAACTGTAACCTTCCATAATTTGAAAAGTAGAGTCGCCTGGTTAACACACCCATTCGCAGTTAAAAGTCTACAATTTTTTTTAGCTCAAGAGAGAAAGAATTCATGACAAATGAGTCATACATTCTTCATCACACTAAAACAAAAATGAAATCCATTTTTTTAACTTTAATAACCCTTTAAACCAGTACCCAAAAACCGACCTAAAATTTAAGAACAATTTTGACAACCCTACATATCTCAACGCTCCCAGTCCATTAGCATACACAAATAGTATTTGCTTAAGCGTGGTGTTATTTCAATACCCATTGACTACACTTAAAGTACCTCCAATAATTATATTTACATTGCATGCGTCGCCGAGAAGAATGTTCGGGTAGCTACTGGAAATACTCTTCAAGGGGTAAAAAACTGACGAAATAAGTTATTGAATATTGAATCGTCTTAATGCTGAATAAATAATGGAAGTCTGAAGATCGTAAATTATGTAGACGAAAAACGTATGAGTAATTTAGGTTATGTCACTCAATATCTAGATATTCTGTTTCCAAAGGATAAAAAAGTTAGCAAAGTAAATGTTTATTTGCAAGAGATGTGGTACAAAAAAGGCCCTATTATAAAGGTTCCACTATCTATTCGTCTGACCTTCTGTCAGTCTGTCCGTCTGTCTGACTCTTCGACTCTAGGCCGTATCCCATGAATCCCTTTTGAAAATTTCTCAGGAGATTTTTTTCTGAAGCCGGACATAACAAAAAACAAAAATAAGAATCAAAATCTAAGTACGGAATACACAATCATAAATTTGATGTTGAAAATCCTCTTTTAAAAATGATTTTCTTTAGCCCATATGCACGAAACCCTCATCGTTGCAAGCCCGACTAACTCTTGACCGGTTACTTTTGAATGAAAACACACTACCAGCAAATCTGAACATCAACCACTAAACACATAAATCGATTACTAAGGATCTGTTTGTCCTCTTTGAGACAGACTGCAAATAAAAGCGAACGTCAAACGAACAAAACATTATTTTGTTTCCCTAACCAGGTTTTGTCATCGGCGAGATATATTTTTAGGGGAGTCGACCATCACCTTTTAATATAAGTCTTTTGCAATTGTGCGAGCGAGATGCCATATTACAGGTAGAGCAGTGTCTCTTTTCCACATTAGGATTACTGTTGCTGGGAGGATGTAGGTCTATTCGCTAGTAGTTGACATGCGCCAAAGAGGCAAGTTTTAAGACTTTTTGATTGACTCTTGCTTCACGTTTATGATGACAGATTTCGATGTTTACATTGCTACTAATAATATTATTACATTAAAATGCACTGATGCATGTTAAAAATAAATGTAAAGTTTGTTATTTTTGTGTCTACCTGGACAAATTGTTTCGAACTCATATGTCACTTCAGAATTGGCTTGTTAAAGAAAAAAAAATCAACCCCGAACAGGAGTCGATCCTGGGACTCATGTATAAGTTGAAGTTGGGGATTCTTGCAGGTTCCCCATAGAAATAACATTCTGAGAAACTGAATACGGAGTCACTAGTATACTCCATCCTTAGTAACTCTACTGTGAGAATCTACTTTCCGAACGAGCTGTAGCTTCAATAGGAGACATTTTAGATTTTAATATTGTATAAATAAATTGTTTGCCGTTCAAAAGTACCATACACTGGTCTAATTGAAATAAAGCATTTGATTTTGACTTTGTAATCTAACGTTCCTTAGTCAGGCCTACTAGAAACAAAAACTTTTTATTTTGATTTTTGATTTTGTTGGTTAAGTCGCTTTACCAACTAACCTACAGAAGTCACTGACCAAAAATATATTTTTTTCTTTGCTTTATGATATGTCTTGTAGCGGAAAATATTTAAATATATAATAAGTAACTATTAATGCTTGTCATATATTAATAAGAAAACTGAACTGAATGATTCAATTAGAGTCTTTAAGAATTATATGAAATTCTATTTATAATTAACAACATATTAAAAGTCCATTAAGTAAAAAACAATATATTGCAGCACAGCTTTTTTTTATCTGATGATCTAATAAAAGAATATCAAAGCAATTCATTAATTTGCTACAAAAAGTTTTTTTACATAACATTAATTAATTGGAGCAATTTATTAAAATAATCTACAAATGTATTTTATTTTATAACATTTAAATAAATGAAAAATTATAAAAGATTTTGAATAATGGTAGTACATAACTCACTTGCTTTTTTACATATGCATGCGTCAATTTATTAAATAACTTAAATAATTAATAGATGATTGGTTATGTGAAAAAAGTATATACAGGGTGCTTCTTTTGACAAACAGCAATAAGTTTTATTGAAATATAGCTGTCTCGTGCTTTTTCGCTTTTCGGTGTTATTTTTTATAAATTACAGTATAGCCTATGATACCTACGAATAATACTTATACTACGATTTTTTTTTTAGTAGTAGAAACTATAAAATAAATTAATAAATAAATGTGGACAGCATCACATACATTGCTCTCAACCCAAAGTAAGTTGCTTAAGCACTTGTTTTATGGAATTCAGATACAACGAAGGTACCATAAACACCCAGACCCGAGACAATGTAGAAATGTGAATATTTACATTGACCCGACCGGGGGTCGAACCCGGTACCTCAGAGCTAGCGACACCTTGAAACCGGTGTGTAAGCCACTCGACCACGGAGGTCGTCACTATTAATATTTTACCCTGTTTTTTATAAATATTTCAGATTGAAAACCTTGTTCAATATCGTTTACATTTTTTATTTAGATTAATTTTAGTAAATGAAATAACAATATCGTGATTAGACGCTTTTCAATTTAATTTTTACTTTTGTTTTCGCAAAGAGTTAACGATCAAAAGCTTCAAAAGCGCTTACAAATAGTTGAAACTAATTGCCTGATTCAATTTCAAAAGAAAATAAGAAATACTAACTTGAAATTTAATAGAAATACCGTTTTTTAGATATTGATTAAAACAAGAAAGCATTTTCTTCATCACCTATTCAGAAACCCGTATTTTTTTTATTAATAAAGTAAAAATAATATCTCAAACAAAATAATATTATTACTCAACAATCATATCAGATGAAAAATACTACCATCTAATACATTTAATCATTATTTTGAAGCTATAATCATTATTCAATCAAATATATTATTGACCACCCTGTATATGAGCATCTTCCGGAAACATACGAATTCTATTAAGGCATGATTGGGGCAATTCGTCAAACACATGCTTCCTCTTTAATTAATGTTCGACAACTTGTTATTAGGAACACTGCCTGTACCACGAACTTATAAAGAGTGGACTGTCGCCGCTGTGCGAGCAAGATAGCGCTCTACACTGATAAGTGCCGTCTTGCTTGCACGGTTGTTTTTTTTTTAACTTAAAGAGCTGGTAGTAAGAGTACTGTTATGGACAACCGATCGGTTTCGTTCGTTGCGAAACTTTTGACAAACATGTAATCAATAACTTTTCTTTTGATGTTTCTGGGTCGTAATATTATTTAGAAACTCAGAAACATCTCATCAGAATGTGGTTTTGTTTATTTTAACGAAGTTCATCTGATCGTAAGCAAACACTGCCTATATGTAGGTATTTTTTTATTAAATCCAAAAATTAAATACAAAATGTGCAATGGCGGACTTTATGCCCGAGACACTGTCTACCAGTCATCTCATAATATAGGCCCACATTTGCTTCACCGCTGAGTAAAATCCTTCTTTATCAACATCCTCTTTTATGAAACTATTGTTTTCAAGCTTACATTTATTATAATAAATATTTATTGAATAATCACGAAAATTTACGAGGGTTAAGTAACTAGTTTCGGACTAAGCTAAATTTCAGATCTTTTTATGCAAAAATATTGATTTATTTACTTATTTCCAAAGTTATGTCTATAAACTGCATACTTAACTACTTATATTAAAATAATATATTTTTGGCGTCGAAAACGCCAACAAAATTCAAATTTAATATCGAATCTAGGCATCAAGGATCATAAACCCGTAACTACTGCAGAGAAAGGACCAAAATCATGTAATAAGATAAAAATAAGGATAGTATTGAACTAGTATTTTGATGTCGAACATGATAAGTTGGCAAGACGTGTAATATTCGCTAACGAAGCAGAAATCCTTCGAGTATCGGATAAACAAAAAAACATCACTAAACAGAAAAGTATCAGAACGTTAACTCTTTCAAAATCCAACGAATTATATTTGAATTACTTACAAAGTCCTTGGTGTTAAATGTGTTTAAGTCTATGTTTCTTTTAATGAAAATGACATTTGTGGATCATACAATAACGCGTCGGTCAAAGACAAAAAAAAATCTCTAACTTATTTAATTTTCCCTGAATGAACAAAAAGTAACTATTACAAATTTAAAGAAGATACCAAACTTTTTTGACGTCACATCATTTAGTTGCAGGCAAACTTCATCTTCAAATATTCGTCACCCTAAATTTTTATATCATCTGTGTTACCACTTCACACTATTCATTTAGATAACCTTAAATAAAAAAACAAACCAAACTGCGTTCACGTATAAAAACTTTCACGTACCAAAGGACCAAAAACCAAGCTGACAACGTATAGTAAAAAAAATATCAAATAAGAACATTTAAATATAAAATAATATAGAATATTATGAGTACAATGTGGTCCTTCTACCAGCCGCTGTATTGTAGCGACAGTGCATCGTCCACCCACGCGGCACGAGACGTAAAGGTTGGTACATACATACACGCCTTTGAAATGTAGCTAGTGTAGCTACCAGCTATGTTGTGTAGCTACCTGTTGGACCTTTTATTTTGATATTGATTTATAGTGTGTACTGGTGTTACTAATGGCTACCAATGTTTTTCTCAATCGATTTGAGCGCACCCACTTTTATTTCGTAAGCTTGAGTAATTATGGATTTATCAAGGCTTAATAAGTTTAAGGCTTATGTAAGTACATGTGAAGTATATTTTATGTATTAGAAGTTTTAGGTGAAGTAAACTGATAACCAATGAACTTTTTAATTAATATTTTATGAAGACTTTTTGAAAATGTTAATTCTTTTTTTGATTATTCTAAAACACTTCTTATTCCGCGAAAGAAATTTGGTTTAGTAACTTAAATTATGATGCACACTTAAATATTATAACGGTTTAATTGTAAGAGTATTTATCGGAGTATCCCGACTAGAATTACTAAATTATTTTGACAAATACAAGATCCAAATTTCAAATCGCAACGCTCCAATTCGCGATAAAACAACTTTCTATAGTTTCAAATTTTTGTCTACACATGTACTACGAAGTATTTCCCAGGAGTGAAAAATTAAAATTGTGAACTAAAATTCAAGTAACATACAAAATGAGAAGCAGAGGATTGTTAATATTTAAATAATTAAACGTAGCATTTTGCTCAAAGCGACATGCAGCAAAACCAAGTCAGGCAAGTAAAAACATTGCTAAGGTAGTCACAGGTGTTTTAAGAGGGAATTTTTGTAACTCAAAGTGAAATAACTTTCTTGACACACATTCTAAAACATTGCATAACACATTTGCACATGATATGTATGTCGTCTGATAACACCCTTAAAGTTAAATAAAAACGGACTAAGAATTCTCCGAAAATATGAACATTTTTTGTATAAATATAACTCATGTTCAATTCGAAGTGATGATTTAAACGATAGGTACCCCATATATTAAAATCAGTTTTCACTCTTAGAACGGGTGATGAAATAATTACAAATGCACATCCTAAATAAGCCCTTTATCGACATGTATCTTAAACATTACTTTATAATGATGACACACCCTAGTTCAAATATGTTTAACAATATTTAACATCGTAAACGTTAGCTACGTCGTTGGAAATCTAAGGCTGATTTATGTCTACAAGCGAAAAGCTCGCTAACCCTCAATAATACTCGCTAAGCCAAACCTTTAAGCTACGGAGACAATCTTAAATCTTATTTACAACACAACCTATCACCATTACTTAGTCACATTTAAATAGTTCCCATTAATTGGGGTCTGCTATGCGGCGCCAACATTCACTAGCCCACGCGCGCCCTTGACGAACCCGATCCATGATGGTAGACCACGGCCGAAGCACTTTCAAACTGAAATGATTGACTGAGTTGCCTTGACAACCGTTGACGAGTTTGAATAGATTTGCATTGGGAAGGCCTTATAGCAAGCTAGGTCTGCGATAAAGTGTCGAAGCGGTAAAATACGTTTTTTTTTCAAAGGTCTCCCGCATTAAGAAATTTAATCCTTGTTTCACGAGGGGTTCCACAAAAATTCAAGTCACGTGCACAAAGACACCTAGACTCCTACGCGGGGATCGAACCCGCGACGTGGCGTTTGGCGTGGTGACCTTAACCACTCGGCTAGTCATGCAGAATTGGATTGATTACAAATTCATAAACAAGATATAATTTTCGGTAATGGGACCCGTTTTCTCTCAATATATGGAATAAAGAGAATACCCCTAACAAAGTATATAACAATTTTAATACAATGAAGTACAGGAACCCTTCAGTGTTCGGCTGAAGATAATTATGAATAGAATAGTGAAACGCGATATTATTGTGAGACGTCCTTTAATTAAATTTATCGGTACTCCACACCCGTGGTTGGGATACATGGTGATAAATAGAAAATGTTAGAAACATCGCATGTGGGCTATCTTAGTAGTAGGATGTTCCTTGTCCAATTTAAAAATAAAAAAAAATTCTTTACAAATGACGTTTGCCCTAAGCCATATAATTTCACTTTGAATAGGAAACTCGCATGTGTTTTAAAGAAATTATCTATTTTTTCACATGAAGAAAATGATAAAAATTTAGACTAAAAAAGATCATCCTAGAAATTTCGATGCTATATATGACTTTAAACCTACGTACTTGATCAACTTTGCTTGGAGTACTAAAACAACAACACCAAATGGAAACAAAGGCTTTTCTTATGACGTCATTGGTCTGCTCGTTAAGTATTTTCAGTCTCACGTTACAGCTATTTCTCATTAAGAGTCTTTACAAATGCCTGAGTAAGGTACAAAAGATTGTCTTTAAGCGAAATTCTTAGTAAATCTAAGTAGTTTATGAACCGCCAAGCCATAATGGAATGTTATTATTTTTCAGTTTAATGCGATTACTAGATATTGAACTAAAACAGTTGAAGCAGTTTCTTTATTCAATTTAGTTAACTAGTACCCATTTATATCTTGATAGTAACTATCGTGAGCATGATTAATTATTAAATGATGCAACGGTTTATTCACGCGTATTTATTAGGATTTCCCGACTAGTGTCGACCCCACCGCGTCAGCTCATGATTAAGGACTCCAGTTGGGTCCGAAAATACCTACCTCATTTGCGCCATCCTTCTTTAGGCAAATTACGTGTTAACGTTTTTTTAGTTGAATTTCTTTTAAAATAGGTTTTAAAGGCGTTATATTTGCATGGCTTATTTGATTGAAAACAACCTATACAACTTTTTTTCTTACTATAAATCATTAATTTTTAATCAAAAATATATATTATGTCGTAATAGCAATTTTTAGATAAGCATGCAAGCGCCATCTAGCGGATAAATCATGAAACGCACGCACGCTGGTGACTTTGTGACTATCTGAACATCAAACCCAATCGACGCTTGTATTATCGCGTGTTCAACTATAATTTATTTATAAATGTCTCTTAGTAATGATTCGTGTTGTTTAAGTTTTGTAAAAAAAAAAAAATTCATCTGGTCCTAAGGTCCGCATGTGGAAATATTTTGTAATCTGACTGTGATTAACGATCGAATTAGGTGTACTGTTTTTTCCCATAAAAGAAATTTAAAGTTTCGAAGTACTTAGCTGTTTTCAACTTACCTGTGTACATGTATTAAATACTATAGCACCTTTTCAAAAAACTTAATATTCGGAAAACAAGTTTCCCAAGACCCAATTGCACATCCTTTTAACCTCAATTATAGGTACCATTTACTATAAAAGATAATATGTCTTTTTATCATATTACATATTATTACTGTACTAAGTAAATAAATGTGAGATTTAAAAGGCGAAGTTAATGTTTGCTTAATATGTTTTTAAAATTAAATGTTCTTAACTCTGCATATAATAATAAATAATAATAATAATTAAATGCGGACAACATCACATACATTGTTCTGAACCCAAAGTAATTTGCTGAAGCACTTGTGTTATGGAATTCAGATACAACGAAGGTACCACAAACACCCAGACCCGAGACAATGTAGAAATGTTAATTTTTACATTGACCCGACCGGGGATCGAACCCGGGACCTCAGAGCTAGCGACTCCTTGAAACCGGTGCGTACGCCACTCGACCACGATGGTCGTCAAAATTAACTAATTTACTAACACTGTCTCATGTACCAACTGTAAGCAAAAATCGGCCATTTTGTATACTTTCTGGAGCAACCCTATAAAGTTCTTAACTGTCATTAAGAGCCATTTCACAAAATGATTGCGCTCAAGTTTAGGCAAAAGAGTGCGTCATTGTCTATGTGTGCGTAGCGAGTCACACCAATGCAATTTAAACAGTGTAACATGAGAGTCAAGACCGACGAAACAATCTTGAGCCGTTATTGTAATATGTTTTGGTAAAAATTATAGATTATGAAAAATTGAATATTTTATTTAGCGTAATGCGTTTATACATTACGCTAAATAGAATAAACAAAGAAACACTGATAGGTATTATGTAAAATACTTATAGCAAATGATACTTATAAAAAAATGGTAAAATAGAACACGGGGTGGATGTACAATGGGGCCGGTGTTTCCTTGTCGTCTACGTCGGATCAAATACAAAAGTGCTACCCTCTTCCATGCGGTTTAGACGGTTTCTCATTCTAAAATGCAAAAAAAAATAGCTATTAATTTCCGATATCTACATATAAATCAATGTTAAATATAAAATAAAAAAAATAAAATAAAATATAAAAATAAATATATTTAACCAGACAACTGATATACCTACTTACTTATTACAAACAATTAATAAAAAAATATATAATCATTTTACATAAAAAAACACATATTAACAATATGTGAAAACAAACAAAATCTAACTTACGAAAAATAAAAATGCAAAGCGGATCAAAATTATGTGGTCGTAGTATAATATTCACTTTATTTCGTGAGCGCTCGGAAATCGGGACGACGGAAAAAATTGCACAGGTCCTTCCTCGACGGGCGCTCGCGCCGTTCTGATCGGTGCACACTTACGTTTAGTAATTTATTGTGATTTAGACTGATGTTCAAATTGATATTTTGACAAAATTTATGCAAATATTGTCAAAATAACTATAGGGTTCGATTGTCTAAAGAACATAGATTATTTTGGAATAATTTTATTTTCACAATTACTTCGTATTTCAACCAAAAAACACGTATAAAAAACAAAATAAAAGTGAAAAATTGGTCGAAGAATTTATTTTTTTACTCATTAATGGTAATAAAATTCAGGAATCTATTTCATTAAACGTCTACAAAAATACATGTCTGACCCTGTATGTATTTTTTTAAGTTTCATTTATGAGTATTATTGATAGATTCAGGACTCCGAAGTTGACTCTGCGGCAATTTTTCAGTAAAATGGTTGTGGGAGATGGGTCATTACAAATAAAACAAAGCGATTTTAGTAAATGTGTTTCATTAAACGTCAATATAAAAGATTAACCTACATTTTATACTCGTTCAATAAACTCTAGGTATTACCTAAGATGGTAATAGAGAAGCTCAAAGTCTTAACAATTCGGGAAAAAATGTGAAATGGCTCTTAAAAACTTGAATGCAAATAGAGACGTCAGCATTTTTAAAGCTTAATAATCTAGCAGACACCCTGCAAGTATTAGATCCTATTAGTTTATTTATATTTACGACTATCCGGCATTTAAAACGGTTAATATATCTTCGTTTTAGCTGTTAATGTTTGATACAGGAAATTGAATATTCCAGATATCACATTCCTAAGCACTTGATGAGGTTATTTTCTGCTATCATTTTTTTTATATTAAGTATACAATTATTTGCCCACGTTTTTATACACTCACTTTTCTTGTTTGTTTCTCGTTCTGGTTTCTGGTTAGATTTTTGCAACTCTATTTGTTTACACTTCCCAATAACCTAGCAGGATGAAATTTTCGGGGTGATTTCAAACCCGACGACAATACAATTTACAAAATTTGAATGGAGTGAGAAGTGTGTTGAAAATTGATAGCAATTATTAACTTAAATTAAGAAGAGACATTTTCTTCTTTTAACGACTACTGGGTGATTCTCCAGAAAAAAATAACACAAGTTAACGTCGTCATTATCCTCACCAACTGGTCTAAGTAACTGTAGTACTAAATTTTTATAATTTTTAAGTCGTCTATTAATAGCCCGAGTACTTTACGAACTTGGATAAAAATAATATAGAATACATCAATCTGCAGAATCGAAAGTGTGGTGAGGATAATGACGTTTTTAACTTGTTCTACTTTTTTCCGGAGAATCACCCTACTACTGGCGTCTGTTTAGACAGTAAAAACCGTTCTAGACTGTGCGAGAAATAACATGCACGTTGCGGTACATTGACGTCAATGGTCTGTCACTTCTGTTGCTATTGCCGTTTCGCCCAGCAATGTATTACAACTTGTATGACATTTCTCACATCGTCTAAATAAGCCTTAAGAAATTGTCTAGTCAATTATGGAACTAATAAAAACTCCTTTGTATATAAATCACAAGTTTTCTTAATAAATAAAAACGCTTCAATGAACTTGTAAAGTTTGTCAGATAAAATGTTACGGACGACTGAACTTGTGAAGGTCCTTTTGTAATAGTTTGGATTTTCTAGATCTTTGTGAGTTCTTTATTATGGCCACTATCATTATTTCCCAAAGGGTTAGTTGTGGAAATAATAGAATTGTCATTCATAATGAATAGAAAAATATATTTACATACTGGACAGTTAATAGCCAGTTCCCGAGTGGTTGAGGTCACCACGCGACGCCAAAACTACTGAGCGCGACGTCTCACGGGTTCGATTCCTGCGTAGGACAAGGATTTGTGTGGTTCACGAATGCTTGTCTCGAGTCTGGGTGTCTTTGTGCATTGTGATGTGAATGTTTGTGAAAGGTTTAAATTCTTTAAAGCGGGAGTCGTTTTTCTAAATCTATAAAAAATAGCATAAATACATTATCAAAATCAACGGAGTTCGCGTTAATCAAAAATATGTGAACCAAAATACAGTACAACTATATACCAGTACAAGTCAAAACAGTTCTGACGGAAACTCCGTTCATTAGTATTGAATTTATTTACTTACATCATATTTCATCAACTTTTGCTATTGATTGTACCTTAATTAAAAACCAAAAGTTTAACATGCATAACAATAAACTATATTAGTATTTCGAAAATTAGGACATTTACAATGTCATCTATCTCAATGAAATTTGAATACCTAATTGGCGAATTAAGCAATAATTGCTATAATAACCTAGTATTCTTCAAATCATCATAAAATACTTGGAAGTAGGAAGCTCAATAACCATACAATACAACAAATATAAATTGGCGCATCTAAAAAAGAGACAAAACACGTTAGAGCGAAAAAGAATTATACGTAAACGGCGCGTGGGACAGAGATGACTCTATATACCAGCTCTTTTACGACGTACCAAGTTATTAGGTGGAGTGCGTATTATCATCCCACGTTTATTAGTTAAGTGTGGGACTGCAATACCAGCTATGCGGGAAATTGGCGATAAAATAAAACGTGTGGTATATTTATGGTCCTGTACCTTAAGGAATGCAGTTGAGCTATTCGATTATAATGATTATGGTTAATATTTGTTTGAAGATAGTGTTATGTAGGCAGGTAGCAAAAATATGCATTTATTATTTCGAAAGGTTTGTTGGTAAACATCAATTCTTCAAAACTGCTGTCGAGTTTGTTACGCCGTTTCTTTCTCACAGCTAGAGCACTTACTCTAAGTTTCAAAAATAGCAAAAGTTGCTTATTCGAATAAAGTATATTCGAATTCAAGTTATTTCCATAATAAATAAATAATAAATAAATAAATAAATGCGGACAACATCACATACATTGTTCTGAACCCAAAGTAAGTTGCTAAAGCACTTGTGTTATGGAATTCAGAAACAACGAAGGTACCACAAACACCCAGACCCAAGACAATGTAGAAATGTGAATTTTTACATTGACCCGACCGGGGATCGAACCCGGGACCTCAGAGCTAGCGACACCTTGAAACCGGTGCGTACGCCACTCGACCACGGAGGTTCCATATTTAACTCCATTAAAATATTTATGATTTCATACATGCACATAAACCATTAATAATGAATTTTACAACGCTTGTTCAACGGCGTGAGCGAGAGCCTATCGTTGTCCTAAAACTTTATAACAATTGCCTGAAATAAAACTGCAACTAAACTTTTACCTTACAGACGCATCTTCAATCTCGTTAAACAAATAGCAAACCGACATTTATTGCGAACAGTTATTGCTGTTCAATATAACCTTATAACCTTATAATCTTATAACAATAATAGTAGACAGCTGTTATATGACAGGTAATTTAAATCAAAGATTTGCAACAGCAAAATCCATAGAACAAAAGAAATAAAAATATTGGATACTGATCTATGTCTAATGATGACTGAAAAAAAAAAAACAACCAAAATTTTTTATTTATCTATCAGGCAAATTTGACACCAGATACCATACCGAGAAATCCAAAACATTTTCTTTTTAAATTTTGCGGACTACATCACATACATTGCTCTGAACCTAAAGTAAGTTGCTAAACTTGCACTTGTGTTATGGAATTCAGATACAACGAAGGTACCACAAACACCCAGAACCGAGACAATGTAGAAATGTGATTTTTTACATTGACCCGACCGGGGTCAAAACCGGGACCTCAGAGCTAGCGACTCCTTGAAACCGGTGCGTACGCCACTTCACCACAGAGGTCGTCAACCATCTACTACCATCTGTATACTAATAAAGTTAAACAGCTTAATACACAAAGATAAGAAAGCAATTAACATAAATAACAATCACAATAAAACATTAAATCTTAATTAATAATAGTGGGACGACCCGGATGTGAGAGGTGGGCTTAACGAATCAATAAAGTGCAATGACTGTGTACTTAGCTAGGTCATGTGGAAACTGCATCGATAGCCGAGTGGTTAAGTCAGGCTAAACCCACGAACAAACGTGTCGTGTGTTCGATCCCAGAAGACAATATTTTGTGTGATGCACGAATGCTTGTCTTGAGTCTAGGTGTCTCTGTGCGTGAAACTCCAAAAATTTTAAATACAAAATTATAAAGTCAACATTTCAACAAATTCGGAAACCGGGAAGTGGATTAGCTTGAAGAAGTGCGTGGTGATAAGAGACTGCTTGAAATTGAAATAATCTATTTAAATTTTGAGAAACGATTTTAGGTTTTGACTATAGAAAGTGTTCAGCATAATCCGTTTCAGTTTCAGCTTCAACACTTAGCATTCACTCATGAAAATACATATCATAGATCTTTGACGAGTGCACCTGGAATTAATGACATTGGTTAATTATGACGATACCTCTATCTTAAAATTGCTGACATACGACAAAAATGGCTTTTCGTTCTGATATTCTACATTCTTCAACAAAAATTCACTTGACAACAATTAAATTCTCTCTAAACGATTTATGAATAAAACATTCTAAGTAACAAAAACTACTAACATATTACACCTCCAATCTGGTCTTATACCAAATAAATCAACCATTAAAAGCTAACTCGGTTCGAATGTCAGCTATCATATCTTATTTCTATGTACGACATAAAAGGAACGCGACATTACATTCTTGCCCCAATTACTGACGTTCGGACGAGATCGGGCGCGATCGGCTATCATCGGCAATTGTCGGGCCTACTCGGGAATGTTCGCCTGCGGTCGGCCGCAGTCCGCATGCGGTCAACTTGATATGTACTTAACCTAAGATTTGCAGCTTTAGTTATTTGAATTATTTATGGTTAAATTTCATTTCAGTTATGTCAATTATGGCTTAAAGCAATGTTTGGAATTATATGTATAGGTAGATTTTGATTAAGGAGACTGTACGTTCTTAATTGTCATATAAATCATTTTTATTAAGGGTGTGAGTTCAAAGGACTTTCATACTTGAATTTCAGTTTTTACGGATTCTGAATAGCCGGTTAGCAAATCAACTTATTTATTTGATCATTCAATCACATGATTGAAGACCTTACTAAAGACAAACTGTGTCAATAAATAGAATTTCAAATTTCTAAACTCGTAAAGCTAATTCAAATAATTGCTAACCATAATTAAACAAGCTAAACCTTTCCCAAGTTCACCTCGCATCTTACAAGAAAACATGTCACGTTTTATTGAAAGTAATTAAGTAGACATGTCAAAGCTTTCCACTTTCATATTTAATTACGAATTCGATTGAAGACTGCGAACGTCACAAAACGTAAACACTTAAGTTAACGCCATCTTTTGGCGTTAATTGAAACTAAAGGCATTATACTTACCAAAGATTTCCAAAAGACAGGGAAATTGTTGAACTGTCTTAAGAGTACAAAGGCGAATATTATAGGAAATGAATTATTACAAAAGGACATGTTATTGGTCGTAAATTATTATTATTATATGGAGCTAAGCGTTTAGTTAATTAAACACGACGCCAACGGCGTTTCTTGAAAGTATAATTATAAGTTATTGCAGCTCGGTCATTTCCTGCAGTCTTTAGACAATAACCCATATTCTAAACTAGATGATATATTATTTGCCGTACTTAAAGCACGCTTTTGTGCAATCTGAATGTCTTAAATACAAATTTGTCGGACTCCCACCAGCTGAAAGCACCCCCGGCGCTACTACTGCTTACGCCAGAGTCACGGACATTCGCCCTTACTGCGGCACCATCAATATTTTAAAATTCGTCTGCCTATAATTTAACCAAGGACAGATAGTCAATCGTAAATTTGAATTTAGAAACGACAAGAAATTTACCAATAAGGTTACACGGCTGAACAACAGCCAAAAAGTAATTTAAATTAAGAATAAACAACTTCACATGTCGCCAAACCTTCTATCCATAAAACCGTTGCACAGAACATACCACTTTGTGAATCCTTCTGTGCACTACCACATCTTTACCAAAAATACACCTTAAATTAAGAGCTTTAAAGTTCATTTCAGTAATGATTTATTACAGTGTCGTGTGGCCCATCGTACATCGTCTTATCATCTCGCATCGTGTCATCGATAACCGGATTTTCGGCAGGACTGCAGACTCGATTCTTAAGCAAGTTTTAAATTAAAATTTATTTTAAATAAGGGTGTTGATCAAGGCTTTCTTTGTAAAAAGGTAAGGGAATCTACAAGAATTAAATTCTGGATAAACTTAGGTGAAGGAAACTTTTCAAACTGTAACTGTATGTGAGCTGGTCAAGTATGAGTCGATTTCACGACTCTGAGCTTTTCGTTCAAGTTGGACTAAAGAAAACAAACATTCGGTGAGACCCTACAACGTTTCATGAGAAGCAGCCAGCCAGACGGAGAGACAGACAGCACAGCTTAATAGGGGCCAACCCTATTAAGGTAACGTAACTCTAAAACAATAGATGAAGCGCGGATAATTGCGACACTTACTGCCATATATTTTTTTTTCATTCCATTAGGGCACTTCCCATTTCATTTCATGTATATGCAAGGCTAACTACGATTGATAAACTTTTTAATCAAGTTATATACTTTTTTGTCCTTTTTTGCAATTCAATTGAATTTGGAATCAATTGAAATTCCAAATTAATGTTATTAAGATTTATTGAAGATTACATTGAAATTCGTTAACTTTGACTTTTTTTCATGAACCTCATCACAAGGACCAAAGCTAAAAACTGAAAATCACCAAATAAAATACAATATTAAAACATCTATAAAAATTCCAAGTATTTGGTCGTTGCGTGCATCATGCATGTATGCACATGCGGCAACGCCGGCAACCAATGCATTTATATCATATGAAAGGTGCGCCAGCGCCGGTCGAGAATGTCAACCCATCAATCGGGTATTGTGGGTATTTTTTATTTTGACAGCATGAATATAAAACGCCTAGGCACATTGTGTGATGAAGGCCGTACGAAGCCTTATTGCTGGTCCTTTGTGGCACTTTTTGTGGACAAAGGACCAAACATAGCCTTATGCTAAGAATTTTTATTACACTTGCACTATTCTTGTAGTGTTTTAGGTCCTCAAGTTTTTTTCAAGACACTAGGCTTAAGTGCTAGGTTTTTTCGTTGGTTATCATTGTTGATCCATTCTTACAGAAATTGCTAAAAAGTCCAGCTATTGGTGGTCAGAAGCTAGAATGTTTGTCATCCAGACTAAGAGGCATCGTATAGCCCAAGTTCCCCAACACACAGGTACCTAGCTGCAATTGGTTAGCCTCTAAGCCGACCCCAACATAGTTGGGAAAAACTAGGATGGTGATGTGACGGTATCCTAAAAAAGGCATAATAATCAAATCTATTTCGCTATGACTAATCCAAGTGCAAATTGGAATTGACAGAGGATGTTAATCAGATTAATTATATTTTTATTCATGACCATAATTTTATGTCAAACGAGTTTGACATTGAGTGTTTAATATGCAATATCTTTTTGTGTCTTTTTCATAGTTCTCGAGTGATTTTGTCACGATTAAGTAGGATATGACGTCGTTAAGTAATTATAGAGTGGTGTAAGCTTGTCGGATACAACTCTTTTTATTATCTGCGTTAAATTTCTGAAGTGGGAAAATTCAAATGGTGTCCCTATGAATGTAGTAAACTGTTTACTTGATTCAGAGTAAACTATTGGGTTTCATTCATTGTTAATTACTTACATGTTTTTACAAATTCGCTTCCGATTATTCACAGTAAAAATAACAAAAATATTTATTAAATGTCAAGAAAACTAAGCGAGATTATCAGAAACAGTTTCCTATTTTTGTTCTTATTTAACAGCATAAAATCACTATTTCGAGATTATTTCGCTTTTTCCTTTTAACTTCAATGTGTTCTTTTTTATTCAATTTTTCATTTATTCCATGTCCTATCCGGAAGAGAGATAAATCACAATTCAAAACTCATACCGGTTCAGCGTGTGTTATAAATGGTGTATCTACACCCGATATCATTGATTTTCATACGACTTTGTTGCGATTGCATTGCAGTTCGACAGTACAAAGGCGAGATCTTTGTACTGTCTGTAATTTAAATATAAATTCATACCCTTCAATAAAATAAAACCACACTTGTACGCAACGACAGCTCATGTCATATAATAAAAGCCAGGGTTGTTATAGACGTTCGTATCCGAAAACTTCGGATATACGAAAAAAAAACATCCGAAATTATAAACGATACTGGCTTAATATAACTAAAAGTAGAGTACTCACAAGAGTATATATTATGTAAAATTTTCATATCATGTTTTCTGTTCATAATGAGCACTATAATTTCACATTCTGTAAAAAAAAACGTTTTCCTACAAAACACAAACAAAAAAATAACTTTCGACTAATTCCAAACAGCTAAACATTGGATTTCTGAAAAAAACTTACGTATCCGAAACCATAGCAAACAATAGCCAGTTCTACTAAAACGTTTTGGTTTCGGTAGAAAATTCGTATATTTTCTATTTTCATGCTTATATTCCGATACCTTGAAGTATACATCAATCCATGTCCGAATGGTACCTCCCACAACCCTACCCTACGTAAGTAACCCAACCTATAAAATATCATTGAGTGTCAAAAGAACCATTTTTACTTTATAAGCAATGCGATCCACTTACAATCAATTTGAATGCAAATTCCCTCGCGCTGGGACACTGGTCCTAACTTGTTACTCTGCATATATTGCTTGTTTGCTAGAGATAATTGGAAATAATTGAAGAACGCTTAATTATTTTACTGGAGAACTTGACAAGAAATATTCCAAGTAATTTAAAGTCTGATGTCTTGAGATTAAAGTTGTGTTGCTAACGTGGATGTGTAGAGAGGAGAGGACGTGAGGTGTTTTCAAGAAATAGGAGAATGTTAAAAAGCTAAGTTACTTTAATTATAAAAAGGCCTGGGTGAGACATACCCTTATATTGTGAATTTAAGTATTTTTTATATGTTTTATTATGTCTAGAAGATTTTTACATCGCAAATGACAGCCACACGGCCAGGTGAAAAAATTTCATAGAGTTTCGGTGTCCTGTGCAATTTTAAGTTATTTTCCTGCTATTTTGTACCATTCGGCACACAAGGTATAGTAAAAATATTTATTGAAGTTAAATATATTTATCACTGGTTGTTAAACTAAGACAAAATCTATACAATAAATAAGACATCTTCCCATAAACATGTAAACTAAAGTCTTTAACCTCCAGCAATTCCACTTGAGAGAAGTCAGGATTCAACATTCAAGTCTCATGTATACGAATTGACGGTATAAAATAAAATGATCAAGAATTCTGGAATAAGGCTGGTTACATGATGATCCCGTTCAGACATGCCAAATATGAAATAGCCCCAGGGAAGGAAGTCCATGAGGATTACCACCGGGTTAGGGACACGAAAAAAGTATCGATACTTTATGGTATCGAGTAGGTTTCCATTTGATACCGATACTTTTGTACTCGATACTTTGTTTTCGATACTTTTACTTAGCAAGTACTTTTGACAAGTTGAGTAGCTGGAAGTACAATTACTAAAACCCGTAACCGCCTATCGCCAAAAAGGCTCGACAAACTTCTTTTTTTGAGCGATTGTACAGAGGAGGAATGGGATTTATAATATTTTAGACTAAAAAATTGTGGCTTTACTTACAGATAGTTTTTATTTATCTTATATTTATGTACCATTTGCTATTTTTCATTTTCTCTTACTGAATGAAGGTACAGTACAGACGATACTTACTAACTAACATTGACAAACTAACGTATGGCGTAGGAAGGCCCTGACCGAGCAAAGAACTCGATACTTTGAGGTATCGATACTTAGGTGTCGATTCTTTTACGAGTACGATACTTTTTTATCGATACTACTCATGAGTACAGTATCGATACTTTCTATTCGATACCGTGTCACTACACCGGGTAAAAACAAATTATAGCTAGACAGATCGGATGACTTGTGTCCATTTTTCCAACAGTCTTCTATATGAAAATCTCTACAACATTTTTAACTCCCGGTATCATCTGGGTTAGATGTTATCTTTATGGATTTCGAAAAAAAATGTTTTTTTGCTATTTATACCTACACCAAATCTGTTTCCTGATCGTAAGACCGTCCCAGCTACCTGAGCGTCTCATATACGAGTATTCAACATTTTATTTTAATAGAGAGGTATTAAGGATTTGCATGCAAGTGTGTTACGACCAGTCACAGATCCTACGGTTTATTTAACGAATAGAGATTATTTCTTACTCTTGGGACGTTATCCAGGTGCGTATTTTAACTTAAAGGCTTATGTTAATGTTTTGTATCAAGCTATTGCATATAATGTTGTTGAGGTTTCTATTTCTATCTATAAGTTCTTTGAGTTTAATTTTGTTTTTTTTCCTGTCATCGTGAATTAAGATGAATATCGTATTCTACTTGTAGCAACTATCTATCAAACCACCGAGGCTCATATTACTGATAATGCAGTGAGGAATAAAAAGTGGTTATGTGGTGTGTCTGTGGTGAAGTAAAGTATCTTAAATAGTAATATTATAATTCTCGTAATGTTCACAAAAATTCACGTGGCCTATTGATAGATAGAAACACTTAATTACCAAAAAAAATCCTTTTTCATTTTAGTGAAACTCATTTGAAATAAACAATAACTTTATACGGTCGAATTGCGAAACCTTTACATATATTTTTTAGTAACTTTCAAAGTTCATGCGAAGTTCGATTCGGAGCCCGCTATCGCGTCGGCTCATGATTAATAAAGGAAACTAACCGAAACTAGTCCGGCAATCCCGATAAATACGCGTGAGTAAACCGTTGCATGATTTAATTATAACATTTCTGTTTGAAGTTGTTTAAAAAAAAAACAGGCAAAAATACATCTGATCTGTATAATCCTAATAAAGAAATCGTATTTATTTATATCACAGACATCGGAATTATTTATACACGTACGTATATACACAGTTGTTATCTATATATAAATTCACATAAATGGGTCACGGTAACGTCGCCATACAGTCGAAGAAAGCGACTAGTTTATCAACTAGTTCTTAACGACTAGTCTAGGTTATAGCAAGTAATTAGCTACGAGTCACAGCTCTCTAATGTAAGTCATGTACGGGATGTATTGAGTAGTACATGATTTTAAAGCTTAATAATTACTTTCGGAATATTTATGACGGTTTCTTACTTTGTTGCATTCGTTTTTAGGGTACCGCATCAAAAGGGTAAAATTTAACCTTGTTACTAAGACTCTGCTGTTTGTCCGTCTGGAAGTCTGACCGTTTTTCCGTTCGTCTGTCATCAGGCTATATCACATCAACCGTTATTAGCAAGTATTTCCATTTTCACAAATTATTTATTTCACGTATTCTTGTTTTTATTTGTACGAAACCCTCTGAATTTAGTGCGACTTGAGCTTGACCATTTTTCGGTTTATATATCTAACTGTAAAGTGATCGTATACGTTTACTAAATTAACATGTTCGGTTTCAGAATTATTTATGTTGCAGTTTTTTTATATAAATCGAAAACGAAATAATAGATATTACTGAATAGAAAAATCATGTTAACTGATTTATAGTTAACATTCATGTCCATCATTGGAGCGCTCATTCATAATAAATTAACTGTAACTAGTTATATTAAAACTACAATTCATGGAAAGGATTTTTTCCCTATTCTCTGGCAGTAAAACGTGTAAAAACACTAAGAATATATCGATACCAGAACTCTTTAAAATACTTTAAAATAGTCTCCGAATGTCTTTATAACGAATGCAAAGAAATATTTCAATAAATAAATAAACAAGAAGAATTTTCTCACGCACACAACTACTCTGAAGAAAACCTAGTAGAAATTCAAGAAAATATGTGCTATTTGAATTAGATTCCAATATCTTGAATCTTTCTTCATTCAGATCAATAAAACTGGATACATTTAGATCGGAAATAACTGCTGAGAAAGCTGCAAGGGATTAAATATATAGTACTGTAGACTAGGGCTGGGTGTGGCTTAATTATTTCAAGGCAATCGGATTACGAGATTCAGGGATATTCATGCTTATCAACACCGAGAAAGAAGACATACATTCTATAATTAACTTCGCAAGTTAGTTGCTAACCTGCTACCAACTGTTAAAGCAGGGCAGTAGACATTTGTTTGAAGTGTTTCAACGCATTGCCATACACCGTAATACAAACTCGGATGACGTAGCACGGCAGTTCAGGTTTAGGCAGTCAGAGTCTGACACTACTCATTTCCTCCTCCGAGGGACTGGGTGTCCAGGAGAATAGGGATGATGACAATTTTTTTTTGCAGTGTCCATCTTGTAGGTTTTTGTATAATAATGGATACGTATTTTTTAATTTGCCCCGCAAACATAAATTGACCAAATTACAATGAATGAAACTTCCGCGTGACGTCACGATTGAGTATAAATATTACCATAGCGTTACGTCACAAGCCCCCTCTCCTAAACTTTAAAGCAGTTAATCTTTGACAATTCTAGTTTTTCTGAAAAAGGAAAAAATTCGTGTCTCATACTTTTCAATTATCTAACTGAGGGACTAATTCGATTTTTTCTTTTTATACCCACTCATCATCCCTATTCCCGCTTTACCAACTAAAATGTAGTAGTAGTATAAATAAAATACTAGTAGCAATAGACATTGCCAGTCAGAATCAAGCAGAGCATTTGCGGGCGTTCCCGTGACTCTGGCTTAACCAGTAGAAGGGGCCCGGGGTATGTTTAGTCAGTGAAAGTCCGACATATCCCTTCGTCGTGCCCTCGACGTAAGTTGAAGTCATCAGCGTTTCAAGCCGGAAAACACAAAAAAGGGGAATGGACATTGTGGAACAGAGACGGTATGCTACAATGAGCGTTGCTTTTGTCGCATCTTTCTTATTTATGGTATAAGGTAAACAAGGAATGGATTGGTAAAAAACACACACATATTTAATTTGTACCTAGGCCGACGTTAACTTGTAATGACGACGTTAACTTGTGTTATTTTTTTTCGGAGAATTACCCACTTCCAAATGTATTTTCCTGTAACATATCGTTAAAATACTGGTTCACAAGCTTTTACCGGGAATCATTATGTAAGTAAAAAATAATTGGGGTTTTCAATGGCTGTAGTTTTCTACTTATCGGTAAGAAAAGCCTACAGATATCAATTAAAATTTTAAATGTTATTTTGTCATCAAATGTTTTATATCCAGAAAAGTCATATTTAAAAATGTAAATATGTCTTATCTGTAAATATGGTTGTTCCTGTGAGCGATGATAAACTGTTATAAAAAATAAGTTCAATTTAAATGACACACCAGAGAACAAGCGCCGAAAGACATAAAGAACTACGTAACACTTTTTAGGGTTCCCGACCCAAAGAGTTAAAACGTAACTCAATTACTAAGACTCCGGTGCCTGTACGTCTGTTAATCACCAGGCTGTATCTCATGAACGTGATAGCTAGATAGTGGATTTTTACAGGTGTTGTATTTCTGTTTTTTCTATAATAACAAATACTAATTAAGACAGACAAGTATTCATAGATCACACAAATGCTTGTATTACGCGTGGAGCGAACCCGGGACGATAGTCCATTTGGATAGATGATATCAACCACTCGGCTATCCGTGCAGTCATTTGTTTATGAGTCACCCAGCCGATACATTTTTTGTACCCCATTTATACGGAACATTACAACGCATGCTACAAATATTGAAACAAAACTCCAGCAAAAACTAAAACAATAAATAAGCGAGAAATCTTTTAAACTTAAATGTAACAGTCTCGGTTCGTACCATATTGGGTCCAAGCATGCCTACATTACAAGCCCTTATTGTTAATAACTACATCTGGGGTACGCCAATAAACATGGTACATACGCAAAAAAGGGAAAATCGTGATCGTCGTTAATAGCTCGCGATGGTACTAAAATGGTACTGAACGACTTAATTATGTGGATCCGATTGTTCTATAAGCTGGGTGGGTTATTTTGGAATCGGGTTAAATATGCACGTTGTTTAGATAGTAGAAAGATCAGGTAATTTTGTGAATGGGAATATTATTGGGTGTATGGAAATGTTTGGTGATAATTTTCAGAAAATATGGTTGATGAAAATCGGTAAGGATACAGTTTGGTATATGAAAAGTAGAGTAAAGGGTGGTTTTAATGATTTACTCCCAATTCAGAAAATCGTGGGTTCGAATCCCGGCACGCATGAAGTCTTTTCAAATTAATGTGCAGTTGAAAAACGTGGTGATTACTTACGAAAACGATGAAAGAAAATATCGTGAGGGAACCGATCTCCCTGACATCTTTTGTCGAGTAGGTTTAACCACGTCTAGGGCCTATGGGCAGTTTAAAACTCTGAAAGCAGTTTGTGCATCAACCACACGGAAACAACGGTAGAGTTGATTACTATGATATTAATTAAGTAACAATTATAATATCTAAGAGCAACAGTCGCCAAGTCGTTAATCCTAAAGTTTTGTAATCATTCGATAACTGCGCACCGTAATTTATGGACTTCCAAAAGTGCTTAAAGTACACGAAAATCAACGTCAAAAACAATTGCAATTCCGTTGATATATTTGATCAACTGCGGCGAAATTAATGTTACTTATAAAGTTTTTCGTAAACGTGGTTGTAGATGTAAGTTAGGATTTTTGAAAGACAGATTATTAGTTTTAGATTTGACGGATCTTCTTCCGTTTTTCATTATTGTTTTTCTCCTATTGACAATAGCGTATAACATCCTATAGCTTACGTTAATAAAAGGGCTATCCAACACAGAAAAGTGGTAAGAAAGAAATAATTTTTCAAATTGAACACGTGGTTCCTAAGGATTCCGCGTTCAATCAACAAACTCTTCGGCTTTATAATATACGTATAGATTTGTCTCTTGACGGACAAACAAAACGAAATAAACCTATATGTTAAATAGAGCAACATATCAACTTGCCGAGTTACAAAGTTAACACGTTTTTAATTCACATACCAGAACGAAATGGGAATTTTATAAGAAACAAGTGTTGGTGGACATTTTGAATTTCTACATCAAATACATTATTGATGTTAATACTTTGTTTAAAAAAAATTACAACATTCTTTGAGGTAACAATGTTGCTCTATCAATTGAAATTCCTGTTTTTACGATGTCTTAGTTTCATCGGCTTATAGGATTATGAGTCTGTAGATAGTACCTTATTACTATAGCACGGGTTCAGAACTCGAAAGAAATAGACGCGTCCAGTAACAGTCGCTTAATCCTATTTTATTTTGCGATGTAAAGTTTTTAACGACTCTCGGTCTGAGGGCTTTTATTTTTGTCATCCGGAGTTTTTACAGACATTCAAATAAAATATGTTTATATACTACTTACTATACTTATGTAGGTCCTATCGTCAAGTCTTCAAGCATTTTATTATCAGGAGTCGTGGAAGCAGGACAGGGAATAACAAGACGTAGAACGGCCTCTCTTTTACACATCTGCAAGTAGAGTGAGAGTTACGCCGTCTAGTTCTATTTCTAAGATGCCACGATTTTATTGTGGCTCTATCTGAAAATTTGTTTTACATTCAATCTGAATAGTAGAAATGAAAGAAGAACTCTGCAAAATGTTAAGAAAATTGATTTCTAATCTTAGGTACATGAACCATTGTTAAACAAATGAGGTCCGAGTATCTATAAATATCTATAAATTAATAGTAGTTACTATAATAGTTTTACAATATGATAATGTTGCTTTTTAATAATAAAAGCAGTACGCCCATACGCGAGAACGAACAGTAATTTACGAGTAACATAAAGGCATCATTTTAGCGGCTCGCCGCTTCAATCGACAATTTTCCCGAGGCGTTACCGGCAAAATGAAGCGCAAAAATATTATTTTTAATATCGTTGTGAGTTTTATCGCGCCCAGAAGCGATAGGCTGGGCTAAGCATACCTCATCTTAATGTTCACTTATTACTAGCTACTGTACTCTATCTCGCTTTAGCACATTGTGTTTGTAGCGCTATCCTTGTTGCTCTATTCTTATTAAATGTACGGTTTTCGTTAATGGGTAATAATTTTATGGGAGACCACCCGATGGACCTTGATTGTGATGTCAAAAGGTTATTGGTCCAAGATTGCGGCGAAGATGGTGAAGCTGAACCTTTTGAAGCTACAATATTACTTACAATGTTGATGAGTAGTTAGGATTAAGTATCCATGTTGGAAATTGTGTCGCGTTAAGTCATGCCTCGGATACATTTTTGAAGATATTTTGATGATTAGAAGAGTTCATGTTCATGCTTCGGTTCAATAAATAATGAAACACAAGTTTATTCTAAAAGTTTAGTCTATTCAAATCTAAAAGAGGTGTTTTCCTTGGTTATACAAATAAAGTCTTAAAAACAGTTAAAACTGTAAAATGCAAAATTCTCAACCAGTGTTACTAGTACAACAGACCAGTTTTAACTCTATACTGTCACAATATCCTACCAACCGGTCCTTATTATCAGTGTTACCATAGCAATAAATTAAACTATATACCATAGTTGTCTGAAGTTGTAAATTATCGGTACAGTTAAGCACAAAGACCTGTCACCACATCTCAGTAATATTATTGTATACCATTGCAGTTGTAGAAGTGTGACAGTGTGCGCTACATGGCATTATCATCGGGTTTGAAGCTACCCTGAAAAATTTAGCCTGCTAGCTTATCGGGAAGTGCCTCAAAATTGAGTTGCGAAACCAACCGGAACGACAAACAAGAAAAATGAGTGTTTAAAAACGTGGGAAAAAAAGTATCCTTGCCACAATCGCTAACTCTAAATAAATCTTTCAAATCAGTGACAAGTCATAGTTGTGTTTGGTCGAAAAGGATTGTTCTTCCCATACATTTAATAAAAGTGATCAGTGTTTACAATGGAAAACGATATTTTAATGAAGAATGTATTTTGTATGTTTGGTATATTGATGTTTGCTCAGAAAGAGATTCATCAATTTTTACTTTTACAAATTACCTGAAAAATTCCCTCTTTAAATAAAAAGTTTTTGAATTAGAGTTATTCAAAACATTAATTTTGTTCTATAAATGAAGTGACTTTGGGCTCAAATTCAAAATGGAAAGCGTTCTGTTTTTGAAATGTTTTTTTCCTTACCAATTATGATCGGAAAGTTGTTTTTTTTTATTATTAGTTTTAATTAGTTGGCATTGGAAGGAGACTCGAATTTTCATAAAAATCTGTAGATTAAAACATTTTTTCAGGGTTTTACATTAATCATGACATTTCATTAAATAAATGAGCTTTTCAAAGTATTGGGTTTGGGTTCTGATATCATAAACTACCCTTTTCAAGTATACTGGGTCATCCTTCATTTGGACCAGATGTGACCAACTACCGGGTATGAAATTAGGGGTTCACACCCTTTGCATGTCAGCAATATATGTCAAATTGGTGTCAAGAGCAGTGAAAAGAGAAAATCGTGTAAAAGTGTGTTTACATGTATAGTAGCTTAAATGGTATAATAACTAAAAATAGCTTAAAACAGATTATGAATTAAAATTATTAACATTTAAGAACATGTTACTCATAGTATATACACACAAATATAGTTATTAATAAAAACAGTAATTACAAACAGTCTACATTATTCCCCAAAACCACGTCTGTTCACTAGGGGTTCTCGATTACAGAATCCAGAATTCAAATTCCAGGTATTTTTTCACTATTACGATTCTCTAATAACAATAGGGATGGATAAAAAGAAAAAATCTCATTAGTCCCTCAGTCAGATAATTGAAAAGTATGAGACACGTATTTTTTCCTTTTTCAGAAAAACTAGAATTGACTAAGATTAACTGCTTTAAATGTTTAGGAGCGGGGCTTGTGACGTAACGATATGGTAAAATTTATACTCAATCGTGACGTCACGCGTAAGTTTCATTCACTGTAATTTGGTCAATTTATGTTTGCGGGACAAATAAAAAAATACGTATCCATTATTATACAAAAAACTAAAAGACGGACACTGCAAAAAAAAATTGACATCATCCCTATTATCCATAACACCAAACTAACTGACATAAAACAAAACAAAATCAAACTCAATCGGATACGAACTAGGAAGTCATCATACAATTACAATGTTAGCCACAGTCTAACGAAAAGGCAGCGAAACAACGGGCTACCGTGCCACATGCCAGTAAATTAACAAGCAAAGTGCGCTTGACCCGAGGGTCACATTCCGACAAACGTACCGCCTGAATAATGCTCAAGTTATACTTGCGTATGAAAGGTAGACTCGTAGACTTGCTATAGTTCCGTACTTAAAGGTAAAATTGCAACTCTGTTACTAAGGGTCTGCTGTTTGTCACCACTGTCACCAGTGCCGGCGTTAGGGGGGGGGGCGACGATGGCCCACGGCGACAAATTCTGGGGGGCGCCAAGGTCTGAAGTTGGAGTCTCTTGCCTCTCCTGGCGCAAACCCTCCGAACTGTGCTCTATGCTAGAGGTGGAATACTTCCACCGCCAAACGTAACGCTAAAGGAAAGATGAAATTCTTAATATAATTTTACTTGGGATCAGCAAAAAACTAACACTTGATATTGGAGCTGTGATGCTGACCGTGATAGAAAGACAGTTGATTTTTTCCCACGTCTTCATACAGTCACTTTTCTTGTTTGTCATTCCGGTTGGATTTTTGCGATTCAATTTTAGGCACTTCCCGATAAGCTAGCAGGCATTGACAGGGTAGATAATTGAAATTGCCATTGATGATGGCATTGACAGGGTAGGTTCAAACCCGATGACAATACAATTTATAACTATAGAAACGGCTGGATCGATTTTGACAAAACATTTAAAACCTGGGTTTTTAGATTTTTTTAACTGATGTATTTGAAGATGATTTTTTTTAAGCTATAATGACAGATACCAAAAATAAAGATTTGAGTTAAGAGGGGTTGGAATAGTCATAATTTTGATGAGCCAAATTTTTGTTCCAAAAAATTATTCTTCAGCCTTGTACGGAATTAATTTAATGTCTTATAGGGAGGAATAAAATGTATAAGCAGACGGATGAATTGGTGTGATTACTTTTTTTATTCAATTTTACAAAACTGCTTTTCGCTGGGTTTTTTTCTGTTGATCTATGACCCGCGCGGCGCGTGAATAGTAATTTAAATTGGTTGAGCAGATTTTTGGTACTTATGACTGTGGGCAGCTGAGCTATTTTATTTTTAACTAGCTGTTGCCCGCGACTTCGTCCGCGTGGTTAGAAGATTTAAGTTATGATTTATATCTACCCTGTTTTTTCCACATTTTCCATTGTATCTTCGCTCCTATTTGTCTCAGCGTTATGGTTTATAGCTTAAAACCTTCCTCGATGAAAGATCTATAGAACACAAAAAGAATTTTTCAATTTGAACCAGTAGTTCCTGAGATTAGCGCGTTCAAACAAACAAACAAACTCTTGAGCTTTATATATTAAGTATAGATATAGATTTTTACGGCTTAAGGTTTCATTTTCAAGTCAATTCAACAATTTTAAAGTTTGTACATAATACAGATCTTTATTAATTAAATTATGCCCCGCCCTTCAATTATATATTTTCGTGGCCATTACGAATTTAATCCAAAAATATGAAACAAGACAGAATCAGTAAAGTTAATTAATGGAATCAGTTGTGTTGGGTCACTATGATATGCGTCCCAGGAATTACGATGTAGTTGATTTAAAGACTATTTACCGATTTAACTGCCGAGTGATAGCCGAGTGGTTGAGGTCACCACGCCAAACCTACCGTGTGCAACGAGTCGCGGGTTCAAGCTTTTGTATGATAAACATGTCTGTTTGTCTTTGTGTATGTGGACTCAAATGATTTTATTACTCCCCATGATACAAGGATTAAATGACTTAGAGTCGGAGTCATTTAAAAAAAAAAGACTGAATTGCATCAAATCTCGAGAAATTGCATCCACAAAAGTATTAATTCATTTAACTTCTTAACTATTTGAATAATTAAGAAGTTAAAAGACTTAACTGAAAACGTCTCAACTGAAACTATCCAGGGAAATAAAAAACTTCAGCTATTATAAGTTCTTCTTCATCAATATTTCATATTACCGTTCCTACTCTATGCAAGATGTTACCTCTTTGCACTAATTCAAAGTCAATTCTAAGTTTTTTTATAGTAAAGGGTACTTAGACAAAGCTATTGCGGTTATAAAAGTTTACCGTAAAATTGGAATGACTTGCATACCTTGGTTTGAGAGTATCGTACAGTGGGAGACGAGTTTATTGAGCTAGATTTTACTTCAAATGTTTCTCTATAGTGATCTATAACAAAAGATTGTTGACCTGACCGTTCGTGTACTGAACTTTTTGGTAATTGCCGTTAAAATAAATTTTGAGCTGCGTATTTATATTTTTCAAAAATTTACAGCTATCCTGATCCGATTAGTGATCCGCGAGTTGGACTCGTGACACTCAGGGTTAAATACAGATTAAAGAAAAACAAAAAAGAATGTCTTTAATAAATTGACTTATTTTTTTTTAGCTATATATTTGTATGTATTTGTTTTCCAGGTAAAATCCTACGTCAGTCCATACAGTTCTCAAAACTGTGAAACCGTAAACCTAAAACAACAAAACATCCTTCCACATACCTCGTCGAGTAAATATTCTAATAATAGTTTACCTTAAAACTAGACTATACACCGTGATTTTTAGTCGTCTTACAAAAGCAGCCCAGTTAATGTATCCAATGACTAGAACACGTTCACGATAAAAAAATTGGTATTTATGAGATTTGAATAAATTTAAAATGCAATTTTTATTCAATATTATGATGCGGCGGCGGCGTTTTTATCATTTTTAAGAGTATTTTCAGATTTCTCTTGTTTCATTTTTCTTCGAACTTATTGTCTTAGCTGATGATAAAAAAATAATAATCGCGCCTAAGGGTATTTTACGTCGGATACATGAACTAGGCTCCTTTTGTAAGACGACTAAAAAATCACCGTGTATAATAATATACAACCTTTACAAAAAGGACTCACTAAATACAAAAACCGCCGCTCACAAAAATTCTACTAAAATCAGAACATTCTAAACTTGTATGAAACGTGTACAATCGTCCGTCATTCAGTGACGTATGTCAAGTGACCACAAACTTTGCTCGACAGTGTTTTGTCGAGGTCCTTCACCTATCCAGTTCCCTAACAGCAATAGAGAGGACATTTTTATACGTCCGCCACATGATTTACAAGACGGTTTTAGGATTCCATTGATTCGCCTTCAAACCCAAAAGTTTGGCGAGTTAGAATAGTAAGAAATATTGTATGATTTAAAATAAATAAATGAAAAAAAAACAACAATAATAAATATATCTATATTACTAATATATAAAGCTCAGGAGTTTGTTTCGCGCTAATCTCAGGAACTACTGGTTCAAATTGTTTTTTTTTTTGTGTTGTATAGACCATTCATTGAGGAAGGTTTTAGGCTAAATAACATCACGCTGCGACTAATAGGAGCGAAGATGCAGTGGAAAATGTGGTAGAAACAGGGCAGGTATAAATCATAACTTATATCTTCTAACCACACGGACGAAATCACGGGCAACAGCTTGTACATAATATAAGTAATAAAAACAAAGCTTCGTTTAGAAAAAACATATTTTTAATCTGCAAATTAAATGTCTTAAATAAAAATATACAACCTCATTTTCAATAAAAATACTTTTAAAATGAGAAGAGAGACATCTGTAAAACATGCCATTTTTCATTTTATTTTATGTATTTTTGAAGTATACATCTTGATTGCAAAGACATAAAGCTGTTTTTTTTAATCCAGTTCGCATAAATAATTTGCATTTTCTTCTGTTTATTTTTATAAGCTTGTTAACATTATAATACGAAAAACTAAACATATTGTTTGTTCTTCTTTCATCAATCAGCCAATCATAGTCCACTGCTGGACATAGGCCTCTCCCAATTTACGCCACAACACCCGGTCCTCCGCCTTCCGCATCCAGTCCCCACCAGCGACCTTTCTCAGGTCATCGGTCCACCTGGCGGGCGGGCGTCCTACCTTACGGTTGCCGAGCCGCGGTCTCCACTCTAGGACTCGTCTGCTCCAACGGCTATCGGTCCTTCGACAGACATGGCCAGCCCATTGCCACTTCAGCAAGCTAATTCTACGAGCTATGTCGGTTACCTTGGTTCTTTGTCGGATGACCTCATTTCGAATTTTATCCTTCAAAGAGACTCCGAGCATAGCTCGCTCCATAGCCCGTTTAAATTTGTGGACTAGTCCAACCGTTAATGTCCACGTTTCGGCACCGTAAGTCATAACAGGTAGGACGCACTGGTTGTATGCTTTCGTCTTCAGGCATTGCGGTATAGGCGAAGAAAAGACTCGACGAAGTTTGCTAAACGCTGCCCAGCCCAACTGAATTCTCCGATCAATTTCCCGCTCGAAGTTGTTTCTACCAAGCTTAATGACCTGCCCTAGGTAGATATACTCTTGAACAACTTCGAGCAACGATCCTTCGACATATATCGGTCTCGGCCTGACATGTTCATTGAACATGATCTTGGTTTTATCCAAGTTCATGCCAAGACCGACCAGTCGTGAAGCTTCATTTAGGCCATGCAGCATCTCGCTTAGCTGGTCCAGCGACTCTGCTACTATGACGATGTCATCGGCAAATCGAAGGTGCGAGATGTGCTCACCGTTCACATTTATACCCCGTCCAGTCCAATCCAGAGTTTTGAAGACATCCTCGAGCGCGTTGGTGAACAGCTTTGGGGATATAACATCCCCCTGTCTCACCCCCCGACGCAGCTCGATCGGATTCGTCTTACGGTCATGGAGCTGGACAGTCATGGTGGCGGTGTCATATAAGCATCTCAGCACCTCGATGTAGCGCCAGTCAATACGACATCGTTGCAGGGCATCCAGAACCGCCCAAGTTTCGATGGAGTCGAAGGCTTTCTCGTAGTCCACAAAGGCCAAACACAGCGGCTGATTGTACTCTTTGGTTTTCTGCACAATCTGCCGAACAGTATGGATGTGGTCTACGGTGCTAAAGCCTTTTCGAAACCCAGCTTGTTCTGGTGGCTGGAACTCGTCGAGTCTTGTAGCGAGGCGGTTAGTGACTACTCTCGAGAACAACTTGTAAATGTGGCTCAGGAGTGAGATAGGTCTGTAATTCTTCAGCAAGGTTTTGTCTCCTTTCTTGAAGAACAGAACCACCGCACTCCCACTCCACGCTTGTGGTGTTAAGCCTTGGTGAATGACGGAATTAAAGAGACTCGCTAGCTCTTTCAGGACTGTGGTCCCACCAGCCTTAAGGAGCTCGGTTGTAATTCCGTCATCACCCGGCGCCTTGTTGTTCTTTAGTTGTCTGAGAGCTGCCTCTACCTCGCCCGGGTCGACATCCGGGATGTCCTCGGTGTAATGGCGCGTGAGTGGGGCTCTGTGGTCATCTACGCCTTGTCTCGGTGGTTTAGACGTCCGTGATGCGTATAGGTGTCTATAGAAACTCTCAATTTCCTCCAGAATCTCGAACTTAGAGGTGACGGTCCTGCCATCCCCGGTCCTCAGTTTCGCCAGATGGGGTCTGCCTAATTGCTGAGCGAAGACTTTGGTGCCTCTATTTCGTTCAATCGCAGCCTCGATCTTACGAGTGCTGCAGCGTCGGAGGTCACGTCGCGTCAGTTTCCTGATTTTCAGGTTTAGGGACCGCCTATCTGACGAAGACATCTGGGCATCTGGCGTTTCTCGTCTTTCCTTCATAAGTTCGAGAGTCTCTGGTGAGAGTTTGGACTCCCTATTTCCGCGTTTTCCGGGGAACAACCTTCGAGACACACTCTGTAGCGTTTTAACCACTGTGTCGGTTTTTTCGTCAACATTGTCCGTAGTTTCCAGCAGTCCGAAACGATTTTGGAGTTCCAACTGGAACTTATCGGAACCCAAAGCTATTTGGGGCAGCGTGGGTCGGAGAGTAGGTCTCATCATCCTAACTCTTTCAGCCTTAAGGTTGATATTTAGAGAGCCTCGGACGAGTCTATGATCACTACCGGTATTAAACCTATTGATCACCGAGACGTCTCTAAATATATGCCGCTTGTCCGTGATGATGAAATCTATCTCGTTCCTCGTCACATTATCGGGGCTTCGCCATGACCACTTTCTGTGAGGCTTCTTCTTAAAGAAGGAATTCATTAAGAAGAGCCCCTGGGACTCTAGAAAGTTTACCAACATTTGGCCCCTGTGATTTCGGCGCCCCACGCCGTTAGGTCCGATTATCGTTTCGCCGCGTTCTTGTACTCCCACCTTGGCATTAAAATCTCCCATAACAACGTTGTAGTGAGCCTTCCTGGTACCATGTAGTGCCTTCGCTATGTCTTCGTACATGGTTTCGACTATCTCATCAGAGTATGTCGAGGTCGGCGCATATACCTGCACCACCTTCAGGAACTTCCTGTCGGTGATTTTCAATAAGAGATACGCTACCCTTGTCGACACACTACTGATTTCCACAACGCTGCTTCTGAGACACTTGTTGACCAAGAAACCGACACCACCCTGGGAGGGCCTATCACCTTCTCGGTAGTAGAACAGGTCACCTGAATCAAGGGTTATCGTGTCCTCCCCCTGTCTTCGGACTTCAGATAACCCCAAAATGTGCCATTTTATGCGACCTAATTCTACTTCGAGTTCGGTGAGGTGTTGGTCCAGCCGTAGACTTCGTCCGTTATACGTCGCCAGGGTCAGTTTTTTGAGGTGGTGGTAGCCTCCCGTAGCCCGGAGATTCTTAGCACCCCCTGTCCCGCCGTTACCGCGACCGCTACCTTGGCCGGGAATAGCGGGACTACCGGGAACTGGGGGCCGTTCTGTGAGGTGTGGCTCCATAAGAGGTTTCGGCCTACTCATGCCACGCTGGCCAGACGGGTTGGCATAGGGTTTGGTCTCGAGTTTTCCTTCTCTAAGCAGTGATTATTGGCTCTGCTCAATTTTCCCTTAGTCGCCTTTTACGACACCCGCGGGATGAGATGGGGTGGTGACCTTCGTATTCTTTAGGTCCGTCACCACACGGACAAATTGTTCTTCTTTGTTTCTTATAAATTGTTGAACGTTGTTTCAAACACACTTGTCTCTAAAACCACCATTCCCATTCTACAAAACTTAACAATAATATTATTTATCTAGCCTCAAACTAAGTAATGTATGTGCTATGAGAACTAAACAGCTGATAGACATATATTTCTATGTGTTTATGAATATAGTCACAGAAGCTGTCCTTCGTGGGAATCGAACGTACGACCTCAAGCATAACAGATAGGGCCTCTAACTACCAGACCAACAGGCAAGCAATATTCCAGTCGAGATATAGTACTTACAGTTTTCATTCTAAATTTTTCTAGATAAAACAAAAAAACGCATTTATAATATAATCCCAGCCAAAAGGAAACTACACTCTAGTTCTACACAGTAAAGTACAATCACCAACAAAACACAATCACACTAAAATAAAACGTTCTAAAGACAAAAACATAAACCCTTATCAGAAACAATCAACGTTGATACATAAAAGCCAACTTGTATTATTGTCTAGCAGCTACGGTATTCCGTGAAAGCGTGTTCCGTTTTGTTGGTGACTGTACATGTAACTAACTCCATTAAGTATTTAATGTCTGGACTTTATAAGACGTAACGGAACTCCTTTGATTGTCCAATGACATTTGACTTTGTCGTTAATGTTTTCTGGTGAAGCGGTGACAAGTCCCACGGTACGTGGAAACTAGTCGGCGAATTAGTTTTTAGGGATCCGTACGCAAAGGCAAAATATTGAATCTTATTAGTAAGGCTAGGGGATCTGTTCGTCGAAATGTCTGGCATGCTGTTTCTCATGAACGGTGATAGCTGGACAATTGAATTGTTTACAGATTATGGGTTTATGCTATCGTGCTAAAACATCCCTACTAATATTATAAATGCGAAAGTAACTCTGTCTGTCTGTCTGTTACGCTTTCACGTTTAAACCACTGAACTGATTTTAATGAAATTTGGTACAGAGATAGAGTTGACCTTGAGAAAGAACATAGGATAGTTTTTATTCCGGAGTTTTGAAGAGTTCTCTCGGAAACGCGATATAACCGCCCTCGACGCGGGCGAAACCGCGGGCGAAAAGCTAGTTCATTATTAATCGTTTCGTCGTTCGGGGTTTCACAAATATTCAAGTCACATGCTCAAAAACACCCAGTGTCTGGAAAATCAGACGGATTGAAACTGTCGCGCGCAGAGAGACCGGCGAGTTGACCTCAGCCACTCGACTATCCGTGCAGACACACAGCGCCATCATTCAACTCCTCGCTGTTCCTTGCTCATGTCAGAAAATTCGCAAAATGTCTGGTGACAGACGGAGCGACGGATGAGCTTTATAAGGTTTCGTATCTTCGATCAATGCTTAAACATTTCTAGCATTTCGTGTTACAAAATTATCTAACACTAGCTGTTGCCCGCGACTTCGTCCGCGTGGTTAGAAGATATAACTTAGGAATTTTTGAACGGAATCCCTCGAAGTTGAATATTTTTCCCCGTTTTTGCCACATTTTCCATTGTATTTTCGCTCCTATTAGTCGCAGCGTGATGGTTTATAGCCTAAAGCCTTTCTCGATAAATGGTCTATTCAACACAAAAAGAATTTTTCAATTTGAACCAGTAGCTCCTGAGATTAGCGCGTTCAAACAAACAAACAAACTCTTCAGCTTTATATATTAGTATAGATAAATCCTTTGTCAAATTCCCAAGGAAGCTAACTCAAGCAATAATAAAATGAAGTATCATTTAGTTATTATTACAGCATAGGAACCTGTCAATTATAGTTATAATAGTTTCCTGTGAAAGAAAGTAAATGAAACCATTATCTCTGTGGGAACAACTAAACACTTTCTCTTTGAAACATGGTTTTTATATGTGTTTTTAATAACACCAAGATAGGAATTAATGGTGTCTGTAAACTATCTGTTTTATTTCTAATATTGTAGTTTTTAACAAATATGAAACGTGAAGTCGTAATAATAGATTGAAATAAAATAACTGTGAAGGGTGGTTGTGATACTGAAGTTCTTGTAAAGGCAAAAAAGTATCAAAAACAGTAGGTAGTGCATGACCATAATTCCTAAAAAGTTGCTTAACCTCAATTTAAATTTGATTTTTCTATTGTTTTAGCCGCAGTAGTAGCAACAGCAGCTATATACTGCTGTTGCTATGAATTTAGTGTTTTTTTTAATCTAATTATCGTGGCTCATAAGATACAGCATGCTGACAGACAGGCAAACATCGAAGCCTTAATCATTGAGTTACATTTTACCTATTGGGCTCGAAACTCCAACGACATTTGGCTAACTAAAAAGACTTTCCATGCTTTTCCTATGTGTACCTATTTCTCAAACAAAAATAACATCTACTAAAAATCTAGCTTGTAAATAATCTTATTTTAAATTAACAGATGAACATTAATTATCATAACCAACTACACAATTTGCAAAAAACAAACTTTTAATTACCAATTTCATCTAAAGACCGCTAGCCGTATTTAACTCTCAAAAATCAATATAATAACGTAACATTTCTGCTCATCCTATAAAATAATAGCGTTAAAATAAACCAGTACTTCTAGCTAGTCTATTGTTTCCGACTATCCCAACCCGGTCTCATTGATTGGGATCCCATTCAAACTTCAAATTTCAAAATCCTTCCTTTAACGCTTAACTTTAGTTTAAAACGTCGACAGATCGACGTTTGGACTGTTATAATGATTTAATAGTAGATACGAAATTGTGCGCAATTGTGATTGTTTGTTTTTAATGTAAGTAATTTATTTGATATTAGAAAATTATTATTTCATTAAACTAGCTGACCAACCAGACGTTGTTTTGCCAAAAAACATCATTTACGAATGCAGAAAAATCACTTAGGGGTATGAAATATATTATGAAGTTATGCGATTCTCAGATCTACTCAATATGCACTTATAATTTCTTGAGAATAGGTTAAGCCATTTCGGAGGATAAGCATCAAACATCATCAGACATACAAAATGAGTTTCATCAGTCAATGCGCGCGACTTCATCCACGTAGTTGTATGAAGAATATATAAGTTAGGAACGTTTATATGCTTGTTTTAACTTTCAAAGAATGAACTATCAAAAGAGCTTCGAAATCTTACCGTTACCTAAGTATGAAATACCCAACTTATATAATATCAATCATGGCTAATGATTCATCCATAAACAAATTCCAGCATCTTATAATCTATACAAATATCCAAACAGAATATTTCCTTATTAAACAAATGTCTTTCTTAACGAAGTTTCAATATAAGTGGCAAGTAATTTACGCGTGAGGTCAGCATAGCAATGACTCACCTCTTGAGTATTAAATGTATCTAGCAAGATAATCTCATTAGTTAAACCTACGCGTTGCCAACACTGAGGCTTGCGAAACATTTGATGAGAGTTCGCCGTCAAATGGTTGACCTGTGGGCCTAGTACTCTTCGAGTCAGGGTTTTGTAGTTGAGGGAGTGAGGGAGGTGGCGCTCTACACTGTTTAGAGCATTGTCTCTTTTCCACTACTGCACCAAACTTTCTTTAGCTATTTGCTTTTACGAAAGTTATCTTTCGTCAAGGGGATGTTAGAAACCCTCTGGGTACTGTCAGCAGAAAAAAAACCCATTAAGTTATCGAAATAATGAGTTCTGTTAAAATAGACTAAGGAAATGCAAATGGGCATGCGGTTGGCAACAAATTAATTTAACGGCTTATCTCTCTTACAACCGTTGCTTAACCACTATCTCTATTTTCGCTTTTTTTATTGAAGAGCGTCACTGTTCGTGAGGTGAAGCCTGATAACAAACGGAGAGGCAGCGGTGCCTCAGTGACAGTTATGTTTTTAGGTTTTGGGTGAATATTAATACCGTTTTCTGCCACGATTTTGCTAATTACACGTGCTTATATTTTGGGATAAATATAAAAATATGATATCTACCTAGCCAGATTATCTTATTAGGTGAACCTACGCAACTGCCTACACGATTGATAAGACTTTAGTATAGATCTATTATTGATAGGCAAGTACATAAAGCTATTGAATAGTTATTTAAGATTAATAATTTTTTTTTCGTAAATTGATACATTAGTTTCTGGTTGTAATTTTAAACTTTCGCTTTTTGAATGAAAATACAGATTGATATTAAAAATATATAAAATATTTTTTTTCAACTATATTTTAATTGTAGTTTTAATTGCAGCCAATACTTTAATCATCCATATTTTTTGTTATTTCCCTCGCTAGATTTATATTAAAAATGTATATAATAATAAATATATTTTTAAGAATTTATTAACTGTATTTTAAATTTAATTTTATGCAGTTTTTGAAAAAGATTTTAAACCATCCATATATTTTCTCTTCTATCACACATTTACTAACACCGTATAAAGACATATCTCAAAAACTGGCACTACCATTCACATAAGTAACACAAATACTTCTTACCCACATAACATTCCCACGGCATATTACAATAATAAATTTGGGAGCGCACTTCAACCATTATATCATTTATTTATCGAATGGCATTCAGTCTTTGACAGTATTTACATAAGCAGTCGTAAAATATTAAATTACATCGTTACGCGACTCCATAGCTTTATGTTGAGAATAATGCGTTTTTATTTTATGATGTCGCGTTTTTGTCACGATTTGGTTATTAAATTTTGATGGTTGTAGTAAAAATAGGTGTTGGTGAGGGTTTTTGATAATGTTTGGTCTTATTTTAAAGTAAAATTGATATTAGTTTAGAAGTAGATAGTGTACTATTTTTAGAAATAGCTTTTATAGTTTGAGGTTTTATAAATTCCCGTGGGAACTAAAGGAATAGTCATCATATCCAGGCATTTTATTTCTTCCATTGTTTGTTTTATACACTGTGTCTGTGTACACTGCTGTCTAAAATAATTTTACATTAGACGCAATAAAGTCGATTTTTAAACACCATTTACTACAGAAGTGCTATCGAAGGCCGAACGTGAAATGAGTTAAATGATTGTCAAATGTTCACAATTTAAGTTTTTTACGTGAAAAAACTGTTATTTGGTCCCATAAAAAAAACATCATATTTTCGGTAGTTTTTACTTGATAAACGAAATCTTTAGTAACATTTTGACGACCTCCGTGGTCGAGTGGCGTACGCACCGGTTTCAAGGTGTCGCTAGCTCTGAGGTCCCGGGTTCGATCCCCGGTCGGGTCAATGTAAAAATTCACATTTCTACATTGTCTCGGGTCTGGGTGTTTGTGGTACCTTCGTTGTATCTGAATTCCATAACACAAGTGTTTCAGCAACTTACTTTGGGTTCAGAACAATGTATGTGATGTTGTCCGCATTTATTATTATTATTGTTATTTAATAGTCCTAATCCTAATCCATTTAATCTTATAATTTCATCTATCCTTCTCCCTCCAGAGTCCTACCCATGAATATACTCAAGTCATATCTAAACGCATGATGACGTACAAACCTCTCGTTAAAGCAACTCCTTGGATTGAAGACAGCAATAAAGCACTAATTGATATCTCTGACAGGTTCCTAGACCGTCACATACCAGTTAGACGGGCAGAAGTACCACTCGATGCAAGAATTCAAATGCGTGGGAGGAGTCAAGTGTTGTTTTCTGAGTTGACATTTGAGAAATGAGATAGTATGTTTTGCAAAGTTCTTTGTTGAGGTGACTTTGTAATATATGATAACTAGTTGACAACAGTTATTAACTGTATGTTTTTAATACTATAAAATGCAAGAAGACTGGTTCATTAAGTGAGATATAAAGATCCTTTGAACAGGCGTTATTCTCAATTTTATTTATTGACATTTTTTTTACACTAGGCCATCTAGTCTCAAACTAAGCAAAGCTTGTATTATGAGTACTAGAAAACTGATAAACATACTTATATATTTCTAAATACATACATAATATAGATAAATTACACCCAGACACAGAACAAATGATCGTGCTCATCACATAAACATTTTCCCTGGATGGGAATCGAACCCACGCCCCTGGTATAGCAGTCAGGATCACTAACCACTAGACCAACAGGCCCGTCATTGATTTAATTACAAGCTGTTATTAATCGTTTCCAATTAATTATTTGAACACCGAAAACGCACATTGCTAAAACCAAAACAAACAAAATTGACCTTCTGTATTGTAACTGCTCTATACCGCTTAGAAAATACATACTTATTACTTCCAATCAATCCTAACAATTTGCATTAAAAACAGCTCAAGTAATTCCTATCCAGGAACAGAATTCCTATTTATTGAAAAAGTTTGTACTGAGGGCATAGCACCTTTTATGGTAATACTACAGTTGTGCGAGCAAGACAGCGCTCTATAAGGCGTATAGTGGCATCTCCCTTGCACAACAGTCTTTTAAGAGCTATGACTTGGAGAGATATTCTTCGCTATTCATCGCCCACTCGGTAAGCGGATTTAAGAGGTTTATTCTCCTAGTAAGTATCGAGAAAATCTTGAAGCGATGTCTTTTTATCACGGGAGTGCGCTTCTTATTGAAAAATAATTATGATTTCGTACTTTGATTTGATCGGATTTGTGTGAGTATGTGAGTTTCAAATGCTTCAATGTATGAAAGTGATATAAAGTATTGATACAAGTTATTTTTTATATAAAAAGTTACTTCTTAAACTTCTTACCTAGGAGAGGGTCTCACAAAACAGTACAGAATAAAATCGTAGAAAAGTGAAAAACTACATTGAAAATGAGTTGCTTATTCATGAAATCTGTTAAACAGACCAAGATTGTTTTTATCTAACCCACTGTGCCCCACGGTTGGGTAAACGCCTCCCCCAAATCCTTTGTACCACGATTCTTTGTTCTGGGCAACATGGTACCAGCCCACGCGGTAATCGAGATTGTAAGATTGTCTACCTTTTTTCAATACCTAAACCGATTACGAATAGGAAAGTTGCTCTTTCTTTAAACAAACGAACATTGATCATCGCGTTTGCTCACTAGCGGGTTAGTAATTTCCGATCCTACTTCGGCAGACATAAACAATAATTCTGAATTATTTTAGATTCTGATTGAATATTACTTTAGTTAAACTTCCATAAAATTTATGTGATATCAACCTATTTGTTCTCGAAAGTCAATCCAAGATTGCAAATACAAAGTTTAGAATGAGAGACGATTGTTACTTGACAACTGTTTAATTAACAGATCTTTATTAATTATAAACGTTGTTTAGTCTGAGTAAGAAGTCTTGGAAAATAAATATTGTTTTAAGTGAAGTATCGCGTTCTTTGGAAGTATTTACGCGATTTTTTTATTGCCTCATCAGGCTGGCATCAAGTCAGGGTGCCCATAGAAGATAATATTTAACATAATATTTTTAAATTCACGTGATTTTACGAAACAAATAAAACTACTTTTGATTTTCATACTTAAACTAATCAGAATTCAGAATAAGATCCTATATAAAACTAGTGTCCTATTCTAAACAGAGTATAAAATAGGACCTTCTTCCACCACGCAGGTTGCACTTATCTTACGTAGGTCAGTCTCGTCAGTCACGTCATACGTCTAAAGACGTATTGAAATTGTAAATGTAGTACAATAATATTTCAAAGATCTAATTATAAAAATCACATTTGAAAAATTACCTACCTAGATTATATATTGATCTTACAGAAAACGATGATTCTCAACTGCGATTAAAAATTAACATCTATAATAAAATAAATTCTTAAATTAACGAATTATTTTTTAGTATTGCTATTACAATAAATACCTACCGACTACCAATGATCATAAAATTATAATACTTTAACGACTTCCTAAACTCATGACCGTTCACTGTTATTGCTCAGATACCATGTGATAAGGTACATATACAGTTGAGCTTTCCCTTGTAATGTTTGTGAGAATGTTCGGAGCTGTGTTCGGCGAAAAGCGAGCTTGTGAGAGAGAGTGATTTACTAGGTACTTTTTTCGGGAATCGTTTTTTAAACTGTGAACCCGGTGCGCGACTTTCAAAGCAAGGAACTCAGGTGAGTTTTAGTCAGTAAAAATCTGATACCCTTCCGCTCAATCCAAAGCGGGAGGAGAAATTTGTTGAAATTTTTAGATTACACGGATAGCCTATTGATTGAGGTCACCACGACTGTGACACATCCACTTCGCGACGTGTTCGATGGTTCGATCCCCGCGTAAGAGAGCGTTTGTTTGATCCACGAATGCTTGTTCAAAGTCTGGGTGTCTGTGCACGGGATTTGTTTTTGTGAAATCCGCGATACAAGTATTAAATATCTTAATGCGGGAGTTATGAAAAATGATTACGTCCCATCTAAAATAAAATGGATAGTGTGCTGTCTCATTCCCACGATATAGCTGTTCTGCTTTAGCAGTTCTGAGCACAAGCACAGATACAAATAATAAGGAGATAAATCAAGAGTGTAATCATTACTGGGATCAGACGCTGGCGGCATTCTCACGAAATAGATACACAGTGATTTGCCGAGATACTCCGTAAATGTAGGGTGAGCTTGTTGGCGTGTCGCGGGGCTAGCGGTTGTGTTCGAAGTTCGATTCTATTCTAACTTTTTGACGACGATTGTGACGTTGACGATTGGTCAAGTTTTGGACTTGAAAAAACGACTTCCGCAGTAAGGAATTTGACAAAGTGGTTTCTCTTTATTAAGACAGCATTCCATTTCAATTTCCAATTCATTTTATCAAAGACATCTAATCAATAAACTTTCATGATGGAAATCTTAAGCTAACTAAAGTTATATTTATTTCTAAATGTATATTCATTATAGATAAATTGTACCCAGACGCGCAATTTATCTAAAATGTGTGTAGGCTAGTGTAGTGTACGCAGAAAAAATAATCTTACTCATCACACAAACATTTGTCCTAAGTGGGAATCGAACTCACGACCTCCGGCATAACAGTCAGGTCCACTAACCACTAGACCAGCAGGCCAGTCATTTAATAGCTTACAGTAAGCGCAGATCAATTACGAAAGTTAATTTATTGTTTCCTTTAATTAGCACTGAGTCAATAGGTTCCTGCTTTCGCAAAAAAAGTGTGTCGATGGATATGTGACTCTTGTTGTGGATAATACTAGCCTGTACTAGACTGGGCAATGGGCATGCCCATTGCTGGGCAAAAATTACCTCAAAGAAAGAACACATTTATTTAAGTTAATTATAAACTGCAATTTGTGTCGGCGCTTATTTTAAATAGTATAGCAGGAAAAATTAAGCTGACACATCGACCTTTACAAACAAATTGATGAGAGTAATGAAAGTACTGTAATCGTGGTGAAAAGACATATTTGCTTTGATATCTAAAAGAAATTATACTTTGATGTTAATATTCTACCATTCTAATTAGTTCTCTCGTCATCTCGGTCTACTGTCTTAGTAACCAAGATACATTTCTACAGTTATGCGAATGAAAAGTACAGAGAAACGTATATTTTTTGTATAAAAACTTGTCACATGATAGTTTATGTCTATGATAGCTGACTGTTTGTGTGAAAGATGAAAATTTATAAGAAATAAAGAAATGCAATTTTTGCATTCGTTATATCCCAAATAATGATGAAAAGTGTTTAAGTTAAATAGCTGTTGTGTCGTCAAAAAAAAAGTCAAGGCCAAAAAGCTGTAAGCCAAAAAACAAATGCACTATCAAAGCATAGCTAAGCCATTATAAAACAAAGGAAATTAGTATATTTCCATACAAAAACTTCACAAACACAGACAATTTGAATAATTCATTTACGTAACCAATTCGTTACACTTACATGCGGTGAACAATTACGCTTCCCATTTGATCGTGATCACGCAAACTTCGCACAGACATAAAGGCAGGTTTAGACGATTATAATAATATTCCACAACATTCACACAACGCCACCAAGCAACATTTGTATTATGAGGACTAGACAACTGGAAAACACTAAGGTATTAAATCCTTGTATCGCGGAGGGTTTCACTAACATTCAAGTTACAAATGTTTGTCTTATGCGGGGATCGAATCCGAGTTAGTGATCTAGTATGTGATTAGAGGGATAGAAAAGCGCGGCTACGGAAATTCTCACAACTCGCCTCGCAAAATAAGTCTCGCATCGTGTGAACACGCCTTAAGCCGTTCAGTAAAATGCTCGAAGCTTCACAAAAATCTGTGTCAGGTTATAAAATGTAAGAAAGTTGTGCAACATTCAATGTTCGTGTTTATACTTTTCGGTTGTACTGACATTGACCTTGTGTTGTGAACTTTGTTTTACCGGTCAAAAATATTCGAACGGAAATATAGAGATGATTTTTGTAGACGTTTCGCTGGGACATATTATTTTTTTATTCAAATTCTTGTGGCGTATTTTTTTTTTCTTTTTTTGGGACTTTGTACTATCGTTTGATTGTAAGTGTCTTATTGAGAGACCCTTGGATTTTTCGGATAAGAGTTATTTAGTTACAAAACATGACACTTTTGTGGAGGAACCTTAGATATACTACGAAAAAAGGCAAGGGGTTGTATCACTATTAAAATTTTTAACACATCCCATTTGTGTCCTATTGCAATATAAAGCCTTTTCATCTTTTCCCGTTCTCCACAAACTTTTATCTTCGACTAATAAAATTCTACAAGCAATCGAAAATTGACACTTACAGTAAACTGCCTGAAAATCAATACAATTTACAGATTCACTCGACAAATCAAACGCAAATGTGTACTAGTGAAGTGAATATTCTCATCTCAATGAATATTAATAACTATGCTGATAAGGTCAGATGGCCGTTATGAAGCCTTGCACCACCCCATAAAGTAAAACTGTAATTGTGGGAAAGAGACAGCGCTACTTCCCGTAGAGCGTTGTCTCCCTTCCACATTTAGTCTTTGAGAGTTGTTTTGGGTTCTAGGAAGTGTCAGTGAGATAACGCGCCCATTAGTCCGGCACACGAACGTCGGCTTATACTGTCACTATAAGTACCTTATAGTACACATGACTTTAGTAAACACGGATTAAACTACTCGTAAAAGTGCCATTTTTAAGTTATGATGACTATTTTAGGTTAACAACTGTAACTTTCTATTTTTTAATACGGCTTTTTGAAGCGTTTTTTCCTGTGTTTCATCATTGTTGGGACAAAGTTCGCAATACAAAACCTTTTGATTCTTGAAGCCATATAATTCAATTTTGATAGCTGTCATGGACTCCATTCCAATAAGAATTTCAACTTGTTAGAAAAATATGTTAGAAAAAGCAAATACGGTGGAAAAATAAGACTGAAGAGTTATGAAAATCTACTCTACTATCCAAAATATTCCACAATTTACATTTAAGATAAACAAAGGAGTATTTTTGTTTTAAATTCGAATTCCCACGACCTTCAATTGTTTTTGTTTTATGTTTTCAAACAAAAATACACTGTCTTTTAAGAAATATCTTTGTAATGGAAATAGCAGCGATTAAAAGATGTTTAATGATTTAATTTGGCAAAAATGACAAGACACTTTTTCTTATATGAAAGACTAGATATAGCCCGCGGGCCCGCTATATATGATCCCACGGGAACATAAAATCAAAATAAAAACTGTTCTATGTGTAATCCAGGGTATAAACTATCCATTTACCAGGTATCATCTAAATCCGTTCAGTAGTTTTGCGTGAATGAGGAACAAACATCAACATACACAAACACAGTTGCTTTTGTTGCTATAAAAGTTAGGTCCTAACTTTTAATCGTAACTAGACCGATGAATTTGTTTTAGGACATTTTAACAGCGAGATCGCAAACTGATTGCTGTCGCTACGTTATCGCGAATTACATAATAACACTTCTGTTATTCATTGAAAGTGAAGGGAAATAGATAAAACTGTAGTAAAATAGTTATTTTACTCTGGCACTTAAAAGACAACCTAATTTTCTCATACAGCTGTGCTCGTAGCAACAACACTTATAAAACTTTGTGTATGGTTATGGCTGCTTGAAAGTTCCAAAGAGGTATTAATAACACTATTGATGATGCCTGATAATCAGCTACTTACCTTCTAAACAATGGCTGATTTTATAGATTCGAGAAAAAAAATAGTAATAAATGGCAAGTTAAATAAAATATCATCTGAAACCTTAAAGATTTTGGAAACCAGACCAGAAAGAAATGGATAAATTGGGAGTTAGAATTGAATGAAAGATGTGCCTTACACTTAAAGTGGGTTTAAGTAAGCATGAGGTCTCAGGTTCGATTCTCACATCCGACAAAAGGAAAAAAAAATGATTTTATTGGTTTAAAGGTACAGGAGTTAATGGCCTCTTTGCAGACTTCTAAGTCTTTATTGGAAGACGAGCTTACAATGATAGTCCATGGATTTAAAGAAGAAAATAAAACGTTCGTACAATTCATTTTCCTCACACCATAAACACTTTACAGAGATCACGATCCCAAGTGAACTGAGGTTCAGTTGTCATGAAACTTGAGAAAAGAATTCTGAGTGCTGTGGCTTAGAAATTTAAAGAATGTATTCGTATTTACGAGGTTGCAGGGCTTGGAGTTCGACAGCAATGTTCTTACGTATTTTTTTTTTACAACAATTCCTGATTGATTTAACAATTTAACCTATATGTCGCAAGGAGTTTCATAAACATTCAAGTCACATGCACGAAGCATCACTCAAATGCTCGTCGAAAGCAGGGTTACAATCCGGCGACACATCGCGCACCGTGCGTTTGACGTGGTGACCTTAACCACTTGGGTATCCGTGCAGTCATACATTTTAAGGCACCGCTTGACCAAATATAGTTAGGACCCTAAACACTTACAACCAAGTATTGAAGAAAGACACCTAGATACCTAAATGCACCTCACCTCACATTAAGCCATCCCCATGATTTCAAAACATTTCAATCTGAATTTATAAATCGAGATGCAGGCACAAACGAAGCAAATACAATTATATCTGTAGGTATATAAAGTTGTATATTGTGTAACAAACTTTGCGTAAGAAATAATGTGATAACCTACCCTATATATCGTCACTGCTAATTAAATTACAGTACCTATTGTACAGCTGAAGGGATAAATTTAAACAACCATACACAAGAATACAAACCCTATTCCTGTTACACTAAAGTCCAAATTCGGTTCGTTCTACTTCATACCATATTTAGCTAAGTTTATACACTTCATATTTAAACATTCAATTTGTTAGTACACGAGACCTAGATACTGGTCTATATTTTAAACGTTTTATGCACTCTTGCGCAATTTAAGTACTGAATAAAGTTGTGTTGCACCAAGTTTGTGACTTGAAAGTGAAATAAAACATTTATGTCTTGTCGTTATATTGTACTGTTATTTCTTATTTTATTGCCCTCTCATATTGCACTTCAAAATGGAAATATTTCGTCTTGGTTAAAATACTCGTATTAAGTCATGGAGCAAGTCCTAACATTTTCTGGAATTTCCTCAAAGATACGTACTTCCTTAACACATTAACTGCACAGCAATAAAATGTTGCTTGACGGTCACCGGTGACCCCCATGGCATTAAACTGTTTAACTATCTGAAGATACTACTGAGAATTGTCGAACGAAAATTTCGTGAAGAATCGTGGATTTCAAATTGAACCTGGTCTTGCCAACCTGCATATAAACCAATGAATTAATGGTTAATGAAAATAAAAACGCATTAATACTTCACCTAAGGACTGATACGGGTAAAAATGAGGAACAAAATTTATAAAAGAATGAGCTCGGAAATTTAAGCCAAACTCAGAAAATTTGAGACAACCAAGTCAAAAACTTGACATGTCCGATTTGTCTACAACGTCCACAAGCTAAACCAAATAAAATTCAAATCTCAAGTGACATTCCTGCTCCTCATTTACATATTTCGAGACTGAGTGACGGAACTGAGGCTTGGGACCACCTCTTAAAGTAAGTGAGAGGGACGCAGCTCTATAATGTAGAGCACTATCTCGCTCACACATTTGCAGTAATATTACTTTGAAACGTAGCTATAGGCCATCAGTCACTCACATTGAGAGCTCATGAATACTGTACCGGTAATGTTCAAACTCCAAAACTGAGTATGAACTGTTGTCGGAGTTCTTGTGCGGAAGCAAGATGACGCTATGTAACGTGGCGTATGCTGTCTCGCCCACACACTGGTAGTCTTGTTCTAAGAACTAATAAGTGATATAGGTGTTAACGATATAACCTATCTTCTTCTCGGAAGGTTGTTCCGGATTTTAACATTGTTATTAGATAAGAAACTTGTATAGATAACGAAAATCATTTTTTTATTGATTTACACTCTGTAAGTCTTTCAATATCTGCCTCTGATTATTTTTGGAGTCATTAATAATGTTTGGGTCTTTCAGATTCAGTTTTATTTATAACTTCAGTGCTAGAGATAGTTAATATAATTCAATAGAAAAATAAATATTATAGGTTATAAAAAAGATTTGCGTTTGCCCGCGTATTTGTAGCGCATAGTATTGTTTTACATTTCAAAAAAGAAATACCTTGTGTATTGTTACAAGCTATTATCTATTCCTGAACCATCAGAATCCGCTCAGTAGATTTTGCGTGAAACAGAAACAAACATTCGTACTTCTAAACTTTACTGCCAAACTTTCGTAAAAATAACATCACTAGAATATAATAACAAATCCTTGAATCGAATACGCAAAGACGAAATTAACTTTCGTTTTACTCTTAATTGAGATATTATGTAAAGTTATATAATTATCGAATAAGTATTGATTAGAAATCCTCATTCAAAAATTGGTATTGGATTGTGACGTCATCGACAACCGGTCTTTAGAGGTACATTCTTACAGCTGATGAAAGAGGCTGTCAGGATATTAAGAAACATTCCTTTCCTTCGAAATTAAAAAAAGTATGAAGCAAGTTCTATATAGGTTTTATGCATTTCTTTCTTTTTTTATTGTGTTTTAGTAGAATAACTGGCCAGCTCTTTATTTTTTAACTAACGTAAGCCAAAGTATTTGTCACCTAAACACGTGACGAAGATTACAGACTTTATGTTGCTAAGGGACGTTATTCAAATAAAAAGGTATGTACACATTCAGTGGCTGCCACGGAATACTAATCTAGGCAATTTGAATTAACAAGATTCGTGAGTTTGAGAAAATGTAAAACGTATGGTCAAAATCTAATATGAAATAGAGTCTGTTGTAGAAATCCAAAATGTTAAAATCGATAAGTTAAGTTAGCAAATATATTGTTTGTAATATCGAATGATTTAGAACGTCCCTTAAATTTAAGTCGCCATTAAATTCTCATGCTATCTCTGTTACTACTAGTCTTAAAGCAACAATAGATGGAATTTAATGAACGTGTATTTTTGTATATTTAATGAACTTGTTGTGAAGTCAGTTTTAGTATTTGTGGTATACATTCTGTATCTTTTAAGGTAATATCGTAAGAAATAGAATCCTATGTGACATCGTGTTTTTCAAAATGGAGGCTTCATAATAATATTTTACATTCAAAATGTTATATAGTTTAAAGAATTAGGGTATCTACATCGTGGTTTGTGCTCCACATTATTTGTCACTGCGAAATAGAAGTCCTGTGAAACATGCACTAAAGAGATCTATGTGGTTTTAAACTAGCTTCAAATGGTCTTTCGACTTTACAGTTTTAAAGTGGTTAGCTTAAAACAAAGTTGTTTAGAAAGTAAACACCTTAGTTACCAACTGTGTCACCAAGTCATGCAAATGTAACTTACCTATACACAGGTCCCCTTTTTCCGAACAGATTTTACGTAGAAAATGTTTTCCCACATTTTCAATTGGAGTCAAATCCTTCCATATCCAACATGACAGATCACTGAACACTCACACTCATAGTTTCACTTAACACAAACTTAATTAAACTCAACTTGAACCAACTTAGGGAACTTAACACGTCTGAACCCAAATGACAATGTTCATGGCACGATAACTTTCGACCAACACTTGTTCACTGTAACTTGTTTTTGAAGACAGTATGACTTTTAACGCAGTATTTTTGATAGTTTTAATAAATATGTCAAAATAATTTGACGTGTGAAGTTATAAGGGGTCCCTATAAAGCGTTTGATGACCTCTAAAGTTGCTTTACAACTGAGTGTTGAATGCAAAGCGCACGGTTTCTCCTGCGCGCGCGCAGTTCGGTATGCGGGCTTGTATGTGTGCGTGCGTGTCGGTACGCGACGACACGCTCACATAGAAACGCAGGCTGCACGGTTTTTGTCGATGTCCACGGGGCAAGTAACCTTAGTAGAATAGCGTTGTAACTCGAGAATTGGTTGAGGTATTTTTATGGATTTTCTAAATATGGGTAATATTGGTGACAAGTTATGTGACGTTATGCAACTACAGCGTAATTCTAAGGTGAGAATGAACTTTTAACGATGTTATTCTTTCTCTTGCAAATAATTACTGCCTCTTGTGTTCCAAATAAAGCCAATCGTAGTGGTAATATACTTGATTTTTACTTCATCTAAAATTCAATACCAGCCATCTTTTTATATGTTTATATCTACAAAATTTAAAACTATTCTCAAATACCAAAATGTAAAATTTTCTAACAGAACTATTCATAAAAAACGTACGTCAACGACGATTAAATTTCCAAGTTACAACACTGCGGCACTACGGCAAAGTTTTTCTGAAAGCTGCTGGTCGATGTCCCGCTAGTGAGACTCGAGCTTCGATTTCCTTCCCTCTCGCACTACCTACAAACCATACATTAGAGAGAGACAGACATACTTCCTATGACGCGCTATAAATTTGCAAAACTTGAAGCGGTCTTACTACGGTAATATTGATGGTAAGAATTACGGTCGTTTAGGTATAACCCGGCCAATTTAAAAAGGCGGTTTTGTAGAGTTATTTCTTTTATGAGGCGGACATTTTTAGTGGTCGGGTTAGCGATATTTCTCTCGACTAGTTTATATGGATACGAGGTTGATTGGTTTGGATATAAGTCTATTGAACAGTTTCGATCAGTTGAAGACGATTTTTTTTTTAAGATAATCTAATTATGAATGGTATGTAGATATCGGAGTAAATATTCAGTTGTGTGGGTTGTATTTTGTCACGGTTTCGTTACTGAATACTTGTATGTTACAAATTAATAGAAGCTATTACAGTCATGTTATTTATGACATGATATTATAAAGTGTCGCATATTAATCATGAAAAAAAAACTAGTTATCAGTCCAGATGTCATCTTACCGGGTTTCTCTATATAAGCACTAAGTGTTAAAATTGCTTTTAAACAATTGACTGCTAATATGTTGACTTAATATAATGTCATAAATTTAATAGAATATTATAAAAAAAATAAGTTAGCGAATTAAAACTACATTTATAAGAATACTCTCTACTCTACTCTACTCTAATACTAATCCTTCCAGATAAACAAGCAAAGAAACATACAAACAAGAAAACTCACGAACATTAAGCCTAAAGCGCCCTGGATAAGGCCGTCAACTAACATTATAATAAGTAAGAGCCAGCGAACTATAATTTGTTAACCCAACGATTTAAACAAAAACACTAGCTTACGAAACATAATAAATATAACTGTGTATTACAACAACGAGGTACCTATTAGTGTTTATAATAATATAATGGGATAATAAGATGAATGATGTATTTAAATCTATATACTAATATATAAAGCTGAAGAGTTTGTTTGTTTGAACGCGCTAATCTCAGGAACTACAGGTCCAAATTGAAAAATTATTTTTGTGTTGAATAGACCATTCATCGAGGAAGGCTTTAGGCTATAAACCATTACGCTGCGACTAATAGGAGCGAAGATACGATGGAAAATATGAAAAAAACAGGGCAGGTATAAATAAATCATAACTTATAATCTTCTACCCACGGGGACGAAGTCGCGGGCAACAGCTAGTGTAAAGATAAAAATCAGAGATAAAGATAGAGACGATTTTAGTAAAGCGGGTTAAGCTGTGATGAAGATTTCAAAGGATTGCAATGAAAAACAAAAGTTGACAAAAGAATTATTTTTTCTTTATTTAATACGAATTTAAGAAAGGTGGAGGTTGTAAGAGCTTCACTTTTGTTTAGAAACTTGCACATACATAGTGAATTGGATAGAGCGAGAAAGCTTGAATGCAAGGAGAGATTAACGCCTTGTTATACTGTGTAAAATTTGTGTAATGTGAGTTAATGTATAGCACGCTATGTCAGATTCAGCTGAATACATTTTTCCCTTGCCTGTTGTGCCCCACTGGTCATACCACCCCTAAACCCTCCCATACTTCAGCTGAAATAAGTAAAAAGCAGATCTCAATGTACATAGCTTACAGCAATTAGCAGAAGACTGATTCCTTACTTATGTCTTCCCTATTCCTAATTTTTAATTTGCATAATAACAACAGCCTATATATATACCGCAGATCATTGACCTCTCATAATTATTGATGATAATTTTGAACTTTTTATCCCGTGCAGGTCGTATCGGGTTAGCTAGCATCACTTGCCAGGGGCGCTAGACAAGGATATTAATACGTAATGGTCTTAAAAAATGGCAATTTTATATTTACCATCGATATTAGCTTGAACTAAGGGTAATGTTGTAGCTCTTTATTAGAATGTAAGTTGGGTTTTGTCAAAATATAAGTAGCATTAAGAACCACCCAAAGTAGTAATAAAAACGAAGTCCCTTTAAACAATTAAAATCAGATCCAGCCCTCTCTTACTATTTGCTTTAATAAAGTTATTTGGGTTTTAAGCATTTGTTACCCTCATATTAAAATTCACCAGGCAGTTATAGAAACGACAGAGCAGTGTACTTTCGTCGTCTTAAATCATGGAAATTTCTTTTAACTGGGATAACAAGGCTTATTGAACGCGAAAAATATTTAATTCACCACGTACCGCTACATGACTCCTGTATCAAAAACTCTTAAACCTCAAAGTTGCTCTCCAAAATACCTTGCCTCAATCATTGGTCGCCAAGTTTCAACTTGGAGGACTTAATTAATGAGACAGACGCGCAGAAATTGTTTGCAATGTTCAGTTAACTGTATTCCCAGAAAAGAGTAAGTAGAGACCCACAAAATATTCTCAGAAGGCTAATTAGACAGAAAAATTAAAAATAAACGTTTGTTTTTATAAATTTTCTAAATAACGCCAATATAATGATATAAGTAAGTAGGATGCTAGTTGTAGTAGAGTCAAAAAAATATATTATCGAAACAAGTAGGCAAGTTTGTGACGAAAATAGCATCGGAATCGAATTATAAAATATAAAAAAAAAATATTAGGTTTAACATATACGATTATTTTCATCATTCATTTTCAAATTAGAAGGTAAGAACATACATACATACATACAAACAATCGTAGTGAGAACCTCCTTTTTTTGAAGACGCTTAAAAATGGCAACCAATATAACGTGATCACTTTATTGAAAACAGGCATTATTCAGGCATCAATCGATACATACTAGATAATAAATAACAGGCAGGCGAATCATTCTAAATTTGACAATAAACCGTTACTCCTTAATTAGTTCAGATGACGTCACCGTAATCTGATTGGACAATACGGTACACCAATAGGATGACATTGAAGTGCAGTCAGGTGATCGTGTGGAGAAAACGGGATTGAATTCCTTGAGAATGAAGTCTGGACAATGGGCTAACGTTATTTTCCAACGGGGACTTTATTCTGTTCTTTTCGAATATTTGTAGAATGAAAGGTAAATTTAATTTTAGATAAAATAGAGTTATTTTATTGGTTTCAAAACGACCTTTGATTCGACCATCTTTGATTAAACACATAATCTTTTTACAGTTTGAGCTACTTACTACTTAACTGGCTTATCTCAGACAAGGAAAATTATTGTGCTGATTTAACAGGTTATTGTAGATGCCTTTGTTTAGTTTATAATTTATTTTTGTCTGTATTTGTAAGGTCTCTGAGTTTTTTTTAAAAAAAAAGGTACGTAAAAGATGTTAGCCTGTACAAGAAAAAACAGAAAATATTTTTTGAAGTAAACTCTTTCGTAAGTTAATCTACATTTTAAGAAAGCGATTATGGATTTAGGAATGTATTAAAATACACACTTAAGTCTTCATGCAAATTTTTTCGACAGCTAAATAACGTAGCTATTTTTCGTTTTCCAAAAACTTTTCACATAATTTTACACAGGTAAAAAAGACAAAAGATTCTTGTCCGGTCTTTTATACTTTATTTGAAATCGTTTAGGTCCCGGCTGGCTTTAAGTGGCAAAATCTAAACCAGAATGGAGATGACCAAAATGTTTATGAGGTCAAAAATAAAAATGAATTCCATTAGGTCTCGAAGAAGTAAAAACTTTATATTGTTTTAAACTGACTTCGTCCGGGTAGTTAAAGAAAACGCTGTTTTTTTTTATTTATTTGAAGCCTGCTTGTGTCGCCAGTGCTGTCAGTAAAACTCATATAAAAATTGGTCTAGTATTTGCAGCGGTCGAAAGTTAATGAAACAAACAAAATAAAACTTATTCACTATTTATGTATATTGGACCAGTATATTAAAGTTAATTAAAAAATAAGTAATATATTATAATAAGTAAGTATATTAAAAAATAAAACGGGTTAATGTTGTTAACGCTATCATAAATAAACACAGGATCCTCAACCAAATAATTTTGATTTAAAAAGGGATCATCGCAGGCAGACTTCTAAAATACAATGAAATTAAAATGTTTTATATTTCAGCTTCTTAATTTAGTGATAAAATTACAAAAATAAGTTAAATGTAATGCACATCTTAATTAATATTAATCGATTTATCTGAGATGAGAATCCCGTTAACTGATAAACAAAACTTGTATAATGGATAACAAATTTAAAACAACAGACAAACTTTGATCAAAAAAATACGGACTAAAGGTTTCCAAAAAAACAAACAAGCAATCAACAAAAAATCAAAGAAAAATTTGTCACAAAATAATTTTATAACCAACCTCCTTGATTTCGATGAATAATAATAAAATGCTGTGTGACATTCCTTACACGGTGTCGTCTCTTTCGCACGTGCTCCCAGTCCAAGGTAAGAGCGAGATGGGTATATCAAGCGAAGGACTCCCTTATCGTTCATTCCTGGAATAACTTTCCCATAGATTGTGACGGTAAGGACTTGGTTATACATTTGGAATGCAAAAAGTGTTGCGCGGTATACAGCCTTGTCATAAGATATAATTTGAATGTTGCATGTTGTAGTGATTTGTTGGGCGTCGACACTTGTATAGAATATGTATGAAATGTACTAATTTCTATTTATGAAAGTGACCGTGAAAGTTAGTTCTGAATTAAAGTTAAAGGTTTTAAGGTATTTTAGTGTTTGCTTCGCGATAACAGCATTCTACAGCAATTACTCGTAAAGTTGTGTTACTTTATCGTAAGTCAAAGCATTAGAGATGAGCATGAGACTTAGATATCTACGACGACCCCGCGCAACTTAGCCTAAAGTTACTTGATAGGGATAAGTATTTTTTTTCGATGATGTTTTTTTTATGTTTATTATTATTACTACTTAATATCTTCTACTTTTCAAAGTTGTTTAATTTTACTCCTTTTTATATAGCAATATTGTACCTGTGAATACTGTGAAGACTTTTTTTTTGTAATTGTTGTGCACGTCTATAATTGATGTAAACACTAGTTTTAAGATTCGTGTAATGCTTATTTTTATGTTGTTGATGTGCCTAAATAAATAAATAAATAAAGCATAAATAGTTTAAAAAAAAATAAGTGGTTTTTGGATTTCAATAAAGGTTCTATTACAGTCATTCTCACTACTATTTATTCTCTATTGCTTTTTCCATGAAATTGGTTAGTGTTACAGATTGCTCCTTAATCGGGGTAGAAATCACAAAACAAACATTTAGGAAAAAAACATGTAATTGAATCCAGAACTAACTTTTACGGACAGTTTCATAAATTTATATAAGTACTTTTTATACAAAGGTCTTTTGACTTCAAAATCTTAAATAACAATTATAATAAGTTTCCCTTCAAGAAGTTAGTGCACAATTCATTGTGCTAAACTGTGTAAAGAGATGAATTTAAGTTAATAGTGTTGAGGTTAGGCCAGTAGGTTAAACAGCATCCATTAAAACTGGACTTTAATTAAAATGGTAGAGAAGTGTAAAAGTCTAACAGTCTGAGTCAGTGTGAGTTTCTCGCTTTTATAAACCAAGGCTATCGCAAAAGTTGTAATTATTACGTACATGGGCAATGTTAAGTCATAACGATGCAGATTGAGATTTTAAAAATCAATATATCGAAGTAAGTCTTTTTAACTTTACCCGCTCTATGAAATCAGCTGTTTTTATTTTGAAGTAAAACGGAGCGACAGTCTAACAAACAATAAAAGTGAGTGTATAAAAACGTGGAAAAATAAGGCAGTGGTCTCTTAGATTCCCATTTAGCACCACAGCAGAAGAGTTGAAAGGGACAGATCAAAGAACAATCAAAAGATCCAATTTGGAAACCACCCACTCGAAAAGAAGAGCACCTTTTTCTTTTTATCCAGTACAGCTGTTGCCCGCGACTTCGTCCGCGTGGTTAGAAGATTTAAGTTAGGAATTTTGATGGTTGGAATTATTAGGATGAATAATTTTCCCTGTTTTTTTAAACATTTTCCATTGTATCTTCGATCCTATTAGTCGCAGCATGGTGGTATATAGCCTAAAACCTTCCTCGATGAATGGTCTATTTAACACAAATTAAAAACACAAAATATTTTTTCAATTTGAACCAGTAGTTCCTGAAATTAGCGCGTTCAAACAAACAAACTCTTCAGTTTTATACATATATTAGTATAGATTATGATTAAGACTACATGTAGGATGTGACATCAAGCGGGCTTTTCGGTCGGCATATTTCTCACAGACATTTATGGCCCTTCTAAATATTTTATATCGGTGTATGTTTTGTTCATATTGTTTAATGGCCACTAAATGTAATGTAAGTGGTAAATAACACGGGATATTGTCGTGAGTAGTCGTAAAAATGTTTTAGGGCTTTTGCCGTTTTTACTGTGTATGTTAATTGAAATTAAAAAAGATAAAAATTAACGTAATCTTTATTGTTTATGCTACTATCTTTATGGACTGTTGTTTCGTGTAATAATTTTGAACCTCGTAAATTATTATTTTTTTCGTATGTTTGTTATCCATGCTTTCCTAAGCCCATGATTCCATTGTGGTACTTTTGAAAAGTGTCTCTGAAAACGCAAAAAAAATTGATTAAAAACTTTTTGTATTTATTAAAAAGTGCAATGAAAGCTGCAACACCGATAAATAAATTCTAAATTAACTGGACGGGATGTGTTAAAAAAAAAAATTTTTTTTCAGCAAAATCAGTAAAAAGTCCTATAAATGTACAGACAGCAACAAAAGTTAATAATCATTGTCAAAGTCTGTAAGACTTTCCTGCAATTCGTATTAAAAACAACCAAAAACTATTATTATTATATAACAATAAGGCTATTTATACAAGCTACAAGCTACCTTATAAAAATAAAGTCATTAAAACTTTTTTATAAAGTCCGGATTCTTCATCAACCTTTCTTGCTATCTGTACTTAAATACAAAGTAACAATGCAAGAACAATACAGTATTTTTTTATGGAATCAAACCCGCATCCAGCCGTCAGCATTCCCACTGGCCCATTCACGTGCATCAGTATTTATGTACATACTTCCACATTACGATCCGAAATCGATAAATAAGAAAAACTCACTCGAAATAAATCAACGTTTATCGATAATCTGCAATCGATTCAATCGATATTCGACTCGATAGCGAACGGTATCCGATCGAGGACGAAACAAAATTGACTTCGTATATTTTGGTAAAATGTAACACGTAAATAAATGCAAATGCGTTTCAATTAAAATTAATTTTAGAAGTTGCAAGAATAATTTCTTTAAAGATGGTTTGCTAATCAACTTATTTTAAATCAAAATCAAAATTGGTAATTTATAGATCATAGGTAGAGTTAAGATGTTATATATAAATTAAATTAGAGTGATCGCTTTTCTTTGTCATGTTAGGCGTAAAAATGTCTTCTCATTGTAATTATAATTTGGAATTAACATTAATCATCACGTAAAATTTAATAGCAATTCAACTAAATGAATATAAGAACAATGAGCCCATTAAATTGGCATAAACAAATGTTGAAGTTTATTCATCCGTTCTTTAAGTTGCTGGACATAACACTCCAATATCCATTTTTCGTAATAATCTGCATTTCTTAATTATTGAAGAATGCATTTTTTATGCATCCTTCGGTTAACAGTTATACTACGGTTAAAAACAGCTGCAATTAAACGACTAGAATAAGATAAGATCAAAGTGATATTAAGATAAAATCATTTTTATATCCCTTAACTCCCCTTTTTCAAATAACCAAACTTTAAAGACGTGTGTATATTATACATAAACATATAGCTATTAAATAGTACACTAAAACACAAAATGACCACACTTTTATGTTAATATCACCCTTATTGCGAAGGAATAAGGTTCAGGGTTGTTTTGCGTTAGCACGTATATGCGTCAGGGTGTATGTAATGTTATCTGCGCATGCGCACCGCGTTCATTAGCCGGCGCATGACGTCATGCCCCTCGTTCCCAATCGTTAACCTAATTAAAACATTCTCTCGCGTCGATTATCTTTCGATACATGTATTATATTTTTTTATTTAAAATTTTAATATTGTATATATTTTGAAGAAGCTTCATTAATTTTTATTATGTTCCAGTAATTATTTAATGAACACTTTTTTAAAGGATGTGTGACCGTGTAAATTTATAAACAAACATTTTTTTTTAATGACAAAGGTAATAAAATAAACTATTTCATGACCGTATTTAGAACATATAATTGGAGCAATAAAATTTAATAATTAAATTCAAGTGTATCAAACCAGAAACAATCGCGTATATTTGCATTTACACAGAATAGCTTTTTGAGAAAACAACATTTTTATCTTTTACATATATTTTTAGAGATATTTAGAAACATATAAAGCGTGGTAGACATAAAATGTTACTTAACGATATTAAAATAAATAAGTATGCGCGTTGATGTCTTTTATATGGAGCGTCACATCGACAAATTCTCGGAAAACAAAAGGTAGTTTTTCTTCCAAACCTTTACATAATTCAAGTTTACGACTAATGAATATTAAAAAGTGAGCCTAATAAAACTTGAATTAACACTCAATATGGCCAATTAAATTTATTTTCTAGTTTAAAATGTTAAACAAAGTATTTGTATAATGTTTCGTCCCACGTTCGTAGTTAATTGAGAGAATTGTGTTGAACTAACTTCGCCACGCGATATTACCCGCCGTTTATCTTACAAAGAAACTATTATTTTTGTTTTTATAGTTGGAATTACGGTGTGAAAATATTAATTAATTCAAAATCAATTAAAGTGAATTTGCAGGACCTATTGTAATTACATTTTCGTTGTGATGTGGGTAGTCTATATTTGAATTATGTTTCGTAATGATAAATCATGCAGGCAAAAAAAAAAAAAATTTTAAAGATATACCTATATATATAAATGACACATTGACAAACGTAAAGGAAACCTCGTGAAGAAACCGAGATTCTAGATATTTAGTCTGAAATGGGCAACCTACAACGAACTAGCGTGTAGATCTATACTCAACCTTCTCAACCTTCCCTATACCAGAAGATTCCTGTGCCCGGCAGTGAATATTTAATAGGCTTTTTTTGATGGTAAATTATCAAATGAACCGCTTTTGACCGAAGTTACTGGCAGAACTATGAAGGCCAAATTTTATCAGAGCGATATGATACTGAAGACATTACAAACATACAAATTTAAACTTCTAATATAAGTGTTAATAAGCCGTGGGCGTTAAAGGGAAATATCATTTGTTCGACTATATCTAATCTGTAGTTAACTGCGTACTAATACCAACAAGCAATAAACAACGTTTCGTAACAAAGTGTTTGACATTTAATTAAGTATACAAAAAAGTTGACGATGACGACACTGGGAATGAGCCATGCATTTTGAGGTGAGCTATGAGTAAGTATGAGATGTGTTTATATGCAGCCTTAGTGACACTTGTTGAGTTTTACTTATAAAGTAAGTGACTATTTAGGTATGAGAATATGACTACGCGCAACTAAGATTTAATATAAAGAGCTGAAGTCAGAAATGATAAAGCAGAAATAAATTATAATTTATTGCGACATGAGACAGGCACAGTACTAATAATTACTCATAAAAATACCATTTAAAAACACCACGAATTCCGTAAATGACGATCACAAATTAACGAATTAATCTTGGACTCTAAACATACCTTTTACGTAAAAAGTTTCATATGAACTAAATTCCATATTCCATCCCTTTCCCGAAGACCATTTTCGATGTGCCCTGTATAAGTGACAATTAGCGGTTCCTAAGCTAACACGAGACAGGACAAAGGGCTGTTAATATCAAATGTCAACAGCCTTACGTTACACGTCAGTATTCCAGTAATAAGGCTCTACTCTTGATATGGTCTGATTGACTGCTCCATAATTTATGATGAGAATTCGGAAACTGTGTCAAAATGATTTAGGATTGGTTGTCAATTGTCAGATTGTATTTGTTACAGAAATAATTTTAAAATGTTCACATTTTTTCTATCATTTATCAGATGAACTTATAACTCTACGAAGTTTTAAAAATCTTTTGATAACTATATGACGATTGAAAAATTGACAACTTATATTTTTTTGACCTCGGCACTAAGGAATTCAATCCTTGCGTCGTTGTGTGGCGTAAGATTTCACAAATACTCATACACACGCACAAAGACACCCAGCCTTAAGACAATCAGTCGTGAATCACAAAAATGATTGTCTAAAGCGGGGATTGACCCTCGACAAGTTTCGCACTCTGGGTTTGGTGTGGTGACCTCAACCACTTGGCTATCTGTGCAGTCAGATGTAATATACTCCACAGACTTAGGTTGGTAGGTCTTTATATTCAAACCATATCAATTTCAAAATTTATGATACGAAGAAAGAGTGCAGTTACGTTTTGTTCTATGCAGATACACTACTACAAGTAACAGTACAACGTTCCTTCATTAAATAAGCCATAAAAGTTATCTTTATTCTCTTCAGAAAACGAATATCATTTTTTTTATGTTAAAGCCATCCAAACCTCGCTAAATACTCCATCTATTTACATTCTACATCAACCAGTACCATTTACAATAACAAGTTAATTTTATTGTAGAGCCATTTTTCACGTCTTTAATTTCTTGTTTTTATCCTTACCCCTTAATATATCAATTACTTTGATAGATAATAATGTTGGACTTACGAAAGAGAATAAAAGGTACATTGAAAAAAACATGTCACATGTTTTGACCCCACACCCCGTCACACATAAATTCGACCTAATAACCAGTACACAAAACATTACTTTTTATTGCCGTCACATACATTGCTGGGATATATGGCGTTGTATTTTCTCAGCTGGGTACAAAAGTATTAATGGTTGACTTTCCCTATGGAGAAAAATGTTAGTGTCGTAATTTAAGCTTTTTGTTTTATGCAATTGCCTAGTTGCATAACTGGCCGACGTGGTAGAACAATGCAAGTTTTAGAGACACACGGTGAAGTGAATTAGTTATCTCAGATTAGAAGGAAAAGATGAAATAAAGCTTTTGGATGCAGATAAAAAGAGACCTAATTAGTTCAGTATGTAAGGTTAAATTTATATAACCGTAGTAAAATGCTTCACAACATTTCCAATAATATGTGTTATTATGGCAAAAATCGGTGCATGAATAAACGAGTCCAAATCAAGCAACTTGACGTACAAAAATATTAATTACATAAAACTTTCAAGCAATTTCTGTCACTTCGACTCGCGATCCCGCCGCGTCTGCTCATGATTAAGGACTCCGGTTGGGTCCGAAACTAGTCGGGCTACCCCGATAAATACGCGTGAGTAAACCGTTACATCATTTAATAATTTCTGTCACCTTTAACACTAACGTAGATTTATCATTTGTTTTAATGCCGAAACATGTTAATCTCCAACAACAAGCTCTTCATCTTAATCCTCCGTATATCCAACACAGCCGCTTATGGCGCCATGCAATGACCTACTGAGAGAGTTATTTATACCCGCTCTGCCTACCACCACTTCATATTGCAATAACATTATAGCTGAGTAAAAGAGACGTTGCTCTACATCGTGTAGAGTGCTGTCTCGCTTCCGCACCTGTTTGTATGTTTCTCTAGGCTTTTGTGGTAGGTTCACCAGATATTTCGCATTGTTATGTTAACCAAGAGTTCTCACAATGGACACTACAACTTTATTTAGCCTAACCTATTCAATTTGCCTGATATGGTGCAGAGGTCTTCTTTAAACGACGCTCTCTTTAATAGGATTAACTTTAGCCTTTTACATGTACCTGTTACCAGTAGTGTTGACTACTTGGTTACTTGCGTTTTATGACTTTTTATTGGTAATTTTCTTACATTTAGCTTCGTTTTCTTTGTTTGAAAGCGTTCTACCAATTTTAAAATTTTCAAAGTTATTTGTCTTGTGTCAAAAAAATACGAATTTTATTTTCGTCCAAGATGGCGAGTCTCAAACAAAAATGTACGTAAGAAATTTTTAATTACTTTCAAACTTTTCAAATTAATTTATGCGCCTACGTAGGTATACCGTGTTCTAAGTACTTGATCAAAAGAAGCCGACATAATGTTTTCTTTGAAAAGTTATCTTAGCGAGATACTTCAGTAAGTACCCCTACACAATTTCAGCCAGAAACAGACATCTTAATTTATACGTTCTAAGTAAGTTAACAAATATTTTGCGGGTATTTCGAAGGGACGTAATTAACGAGTATGACTAATTAGCTCATCAGCTTTCTTTTTCTCTCATGTTAATATTTTCTGAACACACACTCGACTCTCGGTACCAATTTATAAGATTTGCGTTTGAGGTGTCCCTAGAGAGTAATTATGTTACTTCATGGTAGAGATATTATTACATGTATGTTTTATCCTGAAAACTTGATTACAGAAACATAATTTACGGAATAGTTAAAAAAACGATTTCATCAAGATGACATCTCAATAGTAACTGTCACGAAAACCGCAAACTTAGGCGCAGTTAAGAGGTAAAAAGTATCGAACGACACAGCACTAAATACCACCTATATAGTATGTCATCATTCAGTCACAACCATGAATATGTTTATTCGACAGATCATACTAAAGAAACATACATACCTTCCCTACAAACACAACTCTTTGCTCATTTAGTAAAAAAGCGAACAACACAAAAATACCATCAAAAGTGTAATAATACACATCATTTCACAGTCTTTAGAATAATACCAACATTAAAATACACATCATATTCCCATGAGTAGACGTCAAGAAAACTCACTCAGCGCCGACAATTCCACTTAACTCATTAAAACAACTATCGTTGAAATTCATATAATTATAAGCAAACGAATATTTCAGGGGGCCTATTACCGACACCGAAAGTAATACCAACGAAACTGTGGGAGAGAGACGCGACTCTACATTCTGTGGCGCACCATCTCGTTCGGGCAGTTGTAATTGTTTTACCGTGAGATGTGATGGTAGGTGGTCAGTGGTCACAAAGACATACTTTAGCGATCTTCGTAATTGACCGTACATGCGCTATTAGTTACAATTAATGGTAAATGAGGCTCTGAGTGGCGCTGTGTGCGGGAAGCCGATTGTACACTTTCTATGTAATTGAGGAACTATGTCGAGTGAGGATTTCTAGGGTTTGAGATTCATTGCGTGTTGTATTTTTTCCTTTTTCTGCTTTTAAGAACGAAACCTGTATTAAGGAGTTTAATCCTTTTATCGCGGGGGTTTCACAAACATTTAATTCACATGCACAAATACATTATGGGAAATAATATTCGTGTAGAGTAAAAGGTTAGTGACAGCTTAAATTAAATCGTGTGGACCGACTAAAGATAAAAAAGAACAACTACATGATTTTTTGCAAAGTAATACCATTAGCCAGTGTTAAGATCGTAACAACTTACATAACACGGTTTGCTGGTTGACAAATAAATTTCCTAGTGAGTACACAAAAATGTTTTTACCACACAAATGATTTATTTATCAGATTTTGTATGGAACTCTCACTCTCGCGAGCTGAACTCGCATTTCGCCAAATATCCGAAATGTCGTTTAAAAAAAATTAAAATTGTGAGTTAATCCTAAATCTTTGAAATGGACGCAATACCTCATGTCCAAAATTAACTAAGGAATGAAGAACCTTATAATTTACACGTTTTTTGACTTCCTTAGTAACTCAAAAATATCATAAAAATGTTTAAATTTTTCTTGTCTTTTAACTCCTCTCAATAAATCCCACGCTTTTATCTCAAGTTTTATGATTATTTTATTCCTGACTGACCATTTCCTTGATTTTTGTTCAGCATGCTTTACACTTGATAGCAAGTGCTTTATTACAAAGATTACTTGATATCTTAATCAATCCTTTTCCATACAGTCAACCTAATAGGGATGGAAACACAATAACAAATAATCAACTGTATAACAGGGTGATAGAGTTGATTTTTAAAGTTCTTTGTTTGTAGTTGTTGTGTGGTCGTCTGTTCCCACATTTCTACATAAGTGCATGGTAATTTTACACATTTGCAAGGGTTTAAAGACAGATAAGTGTGGATTTACGTTTGTTCAAGTAAGATTTGTGACGTTTCTTGCTGGTCTTCGCTTATTTTCCAGTTTGCTGCAGATTGATTCGTCTTGTAATAATCTTTGTAATATATTTATCATATAGGATGTTATCGAATGTATTTACATTTCTCGTTTTACTAATGATTCAAGTATTTTATTGCTGTTTTAATGTAAATTCTAAGGGATTTTATGTTTCCCTTTTTTGCTAGATCCGATCGTGGAAATTGGATTTAAAAATGCTTTCGGCTTTGCAGTTTTAATGACGACTATTTTATTTGGAAAATATTACTGTTGCAAGGCAGAAATCTGATAATTGTTAACATAGATTTCTTTCCTTTTTTACCTTATAGGTAGGTACAGGTACTTGTAGATAGATGCTATCAATTCTTGATGATAATGATAAAATTCCCCAGTGTAGGAATATTATTAGAAATAAAAAAAGTCTAACAGAGCTACGCTACAGACAAATGTCAAAAACGACTCAGACGTGCGACGTTGAGAGTTCCGTACAATTTCAACAGGCTAAAGAAATTCAATTAAAAACAATGCAATCCCTTTTAACAATGCTAACACTTTTTATTATTTGTAGTTATAGATGCCACAGAAATCCAAATTCTCATAAATTTTTAACCGTCTTGATTCGTAATACATGTTGGTGACCAACGGACAACGGACAGACAAGCAGAAAAAAAGTAAGTAAAACGGTTCCGTTTTTATTCCTTATACAAACACGGATCCCTAATAAGTACCTAATAAAAATCAAATAACTTATCTAACAGTTAGTTTTATTGTTGTAACAAATGTTCGTTCGGTAATCACAAGTGAAACCGAGCGTCACAGCCTAGTATGTTACTGATAACATCGTACGAAGCGGCAAACCGATTCAAATCAACATTTTTCCTGTTCGCCCGTCCAAAAGGATACAATTCTATGTCATTTATGATTAATAACCCATCTAAATACCTTTAGACATTACTACAGTCCATTCAAACCAAAAAAGACTTTATATCGCTAGAAATAAGAGCTATACTAAGCGCATATCTAAAAGGCAAAGTTGTAAATTTCAATTACAGTTCGTTCAAGTGAAAATAGTCTTTATGTGCCGACAAATAGATAGTAATGTAAGTGTATATTTAAGTTAGTGTCGTCCAAAGGGTTGAGATCTTGACATGTCGTGTAGATAGAGATTTGGATAAGATGTTTCTGGATGTACGGCCACTTTGTTACCGACTCTCTTCAGCGGCATCTCCAACATTTTTTTATTAAATGGTATTTAAGCTTTAAACTTTCATGTATTTAGAATGCCGTCGGCTCTATTGTAGGAATAACTTCATTTGTTGTAAAGATAGCCTACCTTTACAACAAATGAAGTTATTTCCTGAATGAAGTTTAAACACCATTTATTCTGGGCGATGTTTCTTTACGTTTAAAGATGGTGGGGATCTTTAAAATGTGAAAGGAGTGACTGACACACAGACATTTGTTTACGACAAATGTTACTTTAATCTTAGTTAATAAATAGAGATCTGCGATCCGTCAATTATGTGTCTAAAAGGCTTTGAAAACTGCCTTACTGTATTGAAAAGGTAAACAACCTAGTGGCAGAACATAAAACTCTTAGGGTTAGCTAGTAATACAATTATATTATTTAAACAACAAAAACAAGCTCAAATAAAAAAATAGGACTAAATCTAAAATTCTTTTTCACGCAACATAGGTATTAAAAGTATCAACAAAATCGGTTCATCCAGTCCAGATCAGAATCACCAAACTTAAAAAAAAAACAGACAAATTGAAAACCTCTTTCTTTTTGTAGTCGGTAAAGAAAACATAAAACAAAATACCAAAATATATCTTAATGCGTTTTTACGAGCAGTCCATCTCAGTCAGTCATCAATAAAACAGCCGGTATTACACCATTAAGTAATAAAATATTGTTGTAACCACAACAATACGTAATAATAATAATGCACTTTAATATATTTCATAATATTATATTTTATTACTCCGTGTGGTATTGGGAGGCTGCCTTATATGCTGGTTGGTGCCTACTTACACTTATTTATTTTTAATATCTAACAGAGTAGCTATTTAACGCTTTTCCGAATCATCTGTAAGCACGTGACCATCAAAAGATTGCTCTAAACTAAGTCCAAATCAAAATTCATTTTTTAACACAAAGTAGCACTTTTGAACGTCCAGTATTCTTTTAAATAGACAAGACTCCGTATCGCCCACCATTCAGACAAACAGACAGACAGCGAAGCCTCAATCGGGTTAAGTTTACATACCCTTGAATATGTATTAAATAGTAAAAAGTTTGTAATAAGTAACTTGTACTTTACAAGTTTGGGGTACCCGCCATTTATCATACGTCAAAAACCATAAGCTTATTAAGATCAACGTATAAATCCGCAGCATCGTCTTCTGCGCAAGCGCCGACTGACAGCGACCACGACGCACCCGCAACGTACTATTAAATGTAAATTAATGACCATCTTCTCAAGCACAATCATTTTTTGATTTGTTGAGTAAATGAAGATGTATGCGTTTGCTTGTTAAAGTCGAAATGAGGTGCAATTTTCTCGTTATAAGTGGACTTTTTACGATTGTTCCTGTTTGGTTTTGCTTGTAAAACGGTATGCGGGAAATGTAAATGATAAATATCCTTTTGAAGATCAAAAATCATGATTTTTTTAGGTTGATTGTTCTGTAAATATTCGCTAAAAAATATGGTCAACCATCAAATTTATAACCGTAACAAACGTCGCTTAATTTATAATTTGTTACTATCTCTTTAATGCAAAAATGCTATAGCCGACCGGATCACTGAAATTTACAACCATCATGAATATGTTTAGGTATCACAACTCAATCAAATCCCCACTATAAAGTGGTCTTCTAGATTCTTCAGTTAAAATCAGATCACAGGACTGATTACAGATTTTGGATTCCAAAGTAGTTGCAATATGAAGTTATAGATCGGTTGTACCCTGGTTTTACTTTCACTATCCATGGGGATAAATAGCGAAAGTTTATAATTGGTCAATAGATATTACGGCGCCAGTGCTAACTGTGGAACTGACCACTTGATAAGCGTCTACTACAGTCAAAAGCAAGTTTATTTGGTCTACAACGGCACGAGAATTTGTATCAAAATGATGATAGACATGAGATAATATGCGAAAACCTTGATTCAACAAACGAAAGTAGGTTAACGGTCTTATATCGGTAACATTCAAAAATATTACTGACTTAAGTCTTCAAGGTACTTTCCTTGAATCTGAAATGGAATTTAAAAACAGAATGAGTCAGAATTTAAAAATAAAACTAAAATATGCATATACATACAGCCAGAAAGAAGCACTTATCGATACGACACTGCTATCAGCACTATGGTCCGTTTATTTTTATTTCGCCAAGTCGAACACCTCGTGAAATCTCTCATAATAAACCTCTAACGAGTGGCCATTTAAAATTCACATTCACTAAAATACAAGGCAAAGTTAAAGCATAAGCCAAATCGCGTCATGTTGGCACGGCCAGTAAATAAAATACCTCGAAGCAAAGAACAAAATAAAATCTAATTCTTAAGAACGGTTCGTCACTTGGCAGATTGAAAAGAAGGTTAATAATTGCTTTTTTTTTATCTACGATTATATCTCAGTGCTTTAAACTTGAATCAGTTTGTATGCCTTAATTAGCAGTTTGAGATTTTCACACCTTAGTATGTGTCATCTTAATGTTTGTCAATTATTATTTTGATGCTATTCATTTATTCATTTTTAGCGTATCTGTAGACCCAGAGAAGACCAGTAGTGTTGTAGCTATTTCATTTTTTTGTTGTCGAAGCGTCTCTTTATGATTATTTTAAGTATTATCTATAACCTCCTTAACTGTTGGTATTTATAAGTACTCATGTACTCAATTTCGATATCCCTCTAGGATTACCCAAAATTTTCCTGAAAAAGCCAATTAGTTATGGACTTTGAAGAAAGTACACTACTCACTACTAAGCTACCTACCTAGTAAACTCCCTATTAAAACTTTCATTTGAACTCAGATCAACATCTTTTTACTATAATATAATTCGCAGAAATTAAGTATTATTCTAGTACCTAATTTTAGATGTTAACCTTCTGAACCTAATTTCTCGCACAATGGCTTTACGACCAAGGGCCGTTTGTGTTTTACATACATTTTATTGATGTTTGTTCCAACCCTTTGATATTTTTCAAGGTATTTCTATAGCTAGTTATTTCTTTCATCTGTCTCCATAAGCTGTTAAGTTTTTTGACCACTGCTGGTCCAGTCATAACTCAAATATTACAGAAAATATTCATCTGGCCTACCACCACTTCGGATTCTTATAATTTGAAAAAAAGGTACTTCACCTATTGTTTTTTTTATGATTCTTTGATTATTGTTTTCCTGATAGCGACCAGCCTAAAAACGGCAACAATCGGCTTGGTTTTGATTTATGATACAAAATTTTCACTTATTTTGACATTTTATATAGTACAGTTTCTTTGACGCTATTTTGAACAAACAAACTGGGATTTGGTAAAGCAATTCTGTCGTTAACTATTTTAGTATGCGTAAATGTAGATTTACGACAGCTGAAATCATTTTTTCTTGAACATTCAACTTACATAAATATTTGAACAGTTCATACGTGACTACCTATCATGTATTGGATCACTTTTATATTCCTTGTGCTCACGTCGAAGGAGGGTTGTGAGTCCAAGTCTGATCTGCGAGTCCTGAAGGGCCGGGATGCCCACGATGGAGAATTTCCATTCGTAGTGATACTCTACCAAACATTCTATTTTGATAACGTGTTGAATTGGTCAAGGAGGTGTACAGGATCCATGATTTCTGAACTCTGGATGATAACCGCGGCGCACTGCATGACTGATGTCGAACTCGAAACCTTATACGTTATGCACACCAACTTTACCGTATCTCCTTTAGAAAGCAAAATGTATACGAAAGTGAGAAAAAGGTTTATACACCCAGCATACCATGATTACGTATTGAAAGGGTCTCATGAGATTAGAACATCTTTATATAATGATGTGAGTCTGTTACTTGTGGATAAGTTGGCTATGAGCACCTACGGGAGACTGTTGGCAGCGGACCATTTCACTATTATAGGACTACCTGTGATATACGTCGGTGGTGGCGACACACGTGAAACTAAGCCAGGAGTCGATAAACTCAGAGTCCTGCAGGTCGGGGAAGCTGGGGTTGTGTCCTGCGCTGGTCGTGATGCCCATGAGAAGTATGTCATTTGTATCGCTGCGAGGTGTGAAAATAGACACCAGAAGCCCTGGTTCGGGGATTCGGGAGGGCCTCTGCTGTATGATGGTCGGATAATAGGCGTGTGCTCGACTAGCGTAGGGGATGATGTGGTGAGCGAAGAGTTTTACGCGGCGATTAGTCCTCATTTAAATTGGATTCATGACACTATGAAGAATAATGTTTAAGCACATGAGTCGCAAATTCTAGCTTTGTATATAAATGCGAAAGTATATCTGACTACTGAACCGATTTGATTTGAAGATCTTGAAAAGGACTTTTGACTCTAAGAGGAAGAATGCTTTAAAGTTGAAAAAAATGACAAACTCAAACACGTTACTTTATATTAAAGAGAATTATATAAAGATTGAGTGATTGAGAATCATTTTTTTTTTAATTAACTTTCCGCCTTTACCACTGTCCAATAGGGGACTTTAAAGAAAGGAAAGGAATTAAAATTACAACTTAAAATACAGCCGCTATATTTAAATTGGTAAAGAAACCACTTGAGCCACAAACCGTTTGCAACTCACAGGAGAAGTGATTGACATTGGCAGTCAACAGTGTGCGACCTAAATAAAGTTAATACCTTATAAGAGAAAAAAATACATAACAATCATCATCATCCTAGCCTTTTCCTTAGTTTGTCGGCTTTGAGTCCAAGCGAATGCCAAACATAGATACCTTAACCTGTGATTGATCAAGTTTCGCACTTACAGCTTAATCACGAAATCATTTAATTATTAATTAGGTGTGGTGAAAGACGGTTTGTGTGTTTTTAAAATGTCAGTTTTGTTCAGGCAAGCGTCGTTATAGCCTGAATTCATCGGGACTTGTATTGTCTCGTGTATCTATAGCCTTACTTTTGAAAACAGGTATGATTTCGTAAGTATTGAATATGAAATATAAATTCCTTTCATCTCAATTTATGTACTCTCTAACAATAGACATTTTGACGACGTCAATTGTAACGAAGCTATAAATTTTATTGTTTAAGATGTTTATTTTAAAATATCAAATTTTATTTTAAATAACGGGATGTATGTATATTTCATGTGTCATTTTGTTGTGGTATTCTAAGCCCTTATGCCTATTGCATCCTAAAACCACAGGAGTTATTTTTATTAAAGCATCTTAATGAAGCATGAGGAAGGGAATGGCATTTTTTGAATGTCATTTTTTTCTTTCGTAAGCCAGCTGCAACAACTGCAACTGCATCTCCACTTCTTATTTTCTAAGATGGTGGCCTAGTTTAAGTATTCTTCTTACACAACGCAAATGCTTTGGTCCTGCCTTGTCCGATTCTCACCTTACATTTTAGAGACTTACTCCCAACAGAAGTAGGATCTTAATAGAACTGTTACCGAGTTGGGACTCTGTAACATGATACCGGCGCCAGTTCATGCAGTGGTACAAACTGAAACTACGTGATAGCTAACGATGCTGATAACACTAGATCAAAAAATCGATAACAGAATCAGAATCAGTCCGCGGGCTTATTCACCAATCCGCGGTCGGTGCGTGATGAATTGCAACACATTGCCAAGAACCGTCTAAAACTCGAGACACATGGTGGCTCAGGTTTAGCAGTAAGAGTCTGACACTACCATTCCTTCGCAGGAGATGACGGTGTCTACGTTACCAAAAAAACTATAATATTCCCAAACCAGTTTCGGCAATAATCCTGTGGACCGTAGATCCCAATTCGCAAGTAAAAAGGCATAAGCATCTAATGGTTATACCATTAGACAACATTTATCACACCGAATCGCATATTAAATCTTACCGCAATTCTCCGTATAACCTAACATAAAACTAGTACAGACCACAGACTACAAAACATTTTCGGAATCGAGTCGGATCAGAGCGCTAACTCATAAATCATGTGTCTAATCTTCGACAATAAATCTTCCACATAACTAAACTATTGGCCGATAATTTAGCTGTACTGTACTTATAATATATGGGCATACCCGCCATTATCGATACTACTCGATAGGATAAGCAGCAAGCTTTGGTACCATGAATTTTTAATGCGGAACATTTTTTTAAATTAACCACTTGATTTGGACGGTAGTATACCAAATAGTATGTTTATTGACGCATTTACACCTGTACTAAAATGAACTGACCTTATTAAATCATTTATGAAGAGTTTTCTTACTAAATATAGATACATGCAAGACGCAAAATCATTAATGAAGTTTTCTGACTTAATATAAGTGCAAGTCGCAGAGCCACAAGAGAAAAATGGCGAAGTTTCACAAAGACCAGTTTTATTGGCATTTTATGACCACGACCACTCCATCAGATATGTATATGACTCAGAAGAAGACCAGTCTTTGTCTAATTGTTCTACTACAAGGCAAACATCTGTACTCATACAAAGAAGAAACTAAAATCTATCCTTTGGCTAGCCTAAAGCTTAGTGATTACCGATTACTTAAAGGCAAAGTTTCCCACTACGAATCTAATCCGTAAATTGTTAGTCCATATTTTCTTGCGATTACTAAAAAATCTACTAATGCACATTTTAATACAACTACAGCTCACTACCTAGAACGTCCAAGTCAGAAGCTAGAACATCACATTATTAAAGGAAATTCATGTTCAAGTACCCTTAATTACTTAGCTTTAAAATGTAACTAAATAATACATTTTCATAGCTAAACAGCTCCTAGTAGTTAGTACTTAAGATCTTGCATTATGAGTACTGTTTCCACAAAGATTTGCATAAATTTCTTTCAAAGTATCGAGTTACAGAATTTATAAGTAGGTATTTAGGTATGAATAAATAAATTACTTATAAAGAATGGACTAGAATAATAAAACCAGTCGCACAAGCTAAGTAGGTAGGTTGTAATCATTTCAAATGTTTATTTCTATGCATAAGTTTGTTTATGGCTGTCTTATAGATTTGCATTTGTGCGCAGTTTATATTGATCGCCTGGTAACAAGACAAGGGACTCTTAGATGGTTCTATTGCACTGGGGAAGCATCATTGGATATTGTTGTTGGGATTAAATTATCCAGGATAAAGACAATAACCCGTTTATCACATTCCAATCAACGAATTTTATCGGTTGTAGAAGATCGAAGTAGCAGAGGATGGTCAGATCCATTTGTGAGTTGTGTATCTATGTAACTGATTGCTAAAGAATAACAACTTATTTGCAAATGCATTTAATATCTAGTCAGTATACATATTAGTCAGTACATACATTCAAATATTCTGATGGCAAACTGCTTACCTATGTCCATTATCCTTACCATCATACCATATGAATCATAATCTCGAAACCACTGTATGTACCAAACCTATACAAAATTATATAGTTAGATACATATACTACTACATACAAACCGTTCCAACATCTTACCATACATTTAATTTTAACGACCGGCCATAACTCAATCGACAGACTAGTATGTTTCGATCAATCGACAAAAGAACCATCCCTACGCGCATGAATTTCCCGCGCGTCGGCTCCCCACTGCGCACGCGCGTCGCGCCACGCCAACTGTCACTTTGACAGCGTATAAAGCAATAAATACGATGATAAACAACCGGCTTTGGTCAGAAAACAAACCGAGCGATTGAAATAAATATGTAATCATTTATTAAGTTATTGCCGTTCGCTGGTATTGTCTGCTTGTTTAAACCCGTTTCGAGTGCGGCGATAACGAATGGTGTCCGGACTCCGGCACTGTATGTCGAAAGCTCTTTGAATATAACGGAAGCTTCGATAATTCTGTTTTGGATGCGCGGGAATTATTTTATTGATATTTTTTTTAATAATGACAGTTTTTTTCTTAACTGTCAATTGCGGCAAAACGCATTCACGTTTACAGCCAGAAGGCAATTAAAGATAAACAGACGTAGTTTTTTCACAAAAAAAACACCGGTCTCTAAATATCTACACATTTATTAACAGCCTTATTATATTCTTATTCTACAACGGGAACCATCTTTGTGCGCCATCTAATCTTATGACTTCTCCATTCAGCATTGGATTCTCTACTATACTTGTGACTAGGTGAGCGAATTCTTCTGGCTTGCCCAATCGGGATGGGAATGGAGTCATACGCTTTATAAACTCTATCATCTTCTCCGGTAAGTATGATACTAGGGGCGTATCAAATATACCTGTAGGCAAAATAATGTTGGTTATAGAGATTGACCCCAAAATGCTTCCCTGAGGTAAGCCCGTTCAAAGTTGAGGGAAACAGTAGCTTCACCTTCATCGATATTAACACTCATAAATATTAGTATTTTCCTTAATGTAAGTATAAGATTGTATTCTATTATTACTACTACAGACTCCTGTTACTAAGCTTGTCAAAAGCTTAACGACAAACAAAAGAGAGCATAGGGAATAGGACAGAAACATGATTGAATCTTTCATACAATTTTTCGTCTACTTTTATTATAGTCAACGTAATTGGTACAAGTATTTACCTGGAGCGACAGTCACCACTCTGATTCCCTTCGATGCCAGATCTCTTGCTATCGGCAACGTCATGCCTATTATCGCCGCCGAAGACGCCGCGTACGCCGCCTGACCAATATCCCCCTCATATGCTATCGTCGACGCTGTGTTTACTATGACGCCTCTTTGCCCTTCCTTGTTTGCTTCGTTCTTGCCCATTAAGCCTGCTGCTAATCGTATTGTGTTGAATGTGCCTACTGTATTATTCTGTAACGAAGATTTTAGTATTAGAGCTGTCAGCCAAGTACCACTGATGGATATTTTGGCAGCATTTGGGATGGATAAGACTGACCAGTACAGAACTCTAAACGAAGGAGTTATTGCTATGAAGTGTGAAAGCTAGACGCCGTTATACGAGGTCTTACTTTTTACTAGCTCTGAGTAACAACTCATTAGACAATATTAGTGGTCCTTAAACACATAACATAACCCATTACGTAAGCACCGATACTCAAGGACGAAGGAGGTCCAACCTTAGTATAGTTACCGGCACGGATCTTGAGCGCTGAAGTATGAATGAAGTGAGGCGCGGGGCGAACTAAAATCAAGTGATTGGCCCGCAGCGCATCGCGTCATAGCCGTCACTCGTAATTCGTTCTTTGATGCAGTTGCTTGCACCTCAAGACGACTTAAGATTGGCGTTTTATTTTGTCATAAGTGTACGATACGCAATGCGATCCCACTCTTCCGCTGAGCGCTCAAGATCTGTGCCGATAACTAGACTTGACATATCCGTTTTATTGTGTACAAAGGGTCCTAACAGCTTAGAAATAGCCATTAAACGGTAGCCGGTAACTACTGTATTTAAGAAGAATCATAGTGACGGTCGTCGTAATTCCTCGTTTTGACTTTCTAATTAAAGGTTTTCAGTATTATCTTATAACATACTTGGAAGTTGCATGCTAGCCACAAAAGCATTAAAGTTATTACCTAGTAATTTTTAGAGTCTTTTATATACGTTACACTAATTAAGAAGTTAATTTTATCTCTAGAAAGGTTGCAATACTGGTTTTGCGTTAATGAAGAAGCTGTAAGTCGGTAGCTAATACGCGCCGGCGTCTAGCGCTTTCGATTTTCTTGAAGGAGAGAAATAATTATGCTACAATTTCTTTGTTTACTTAGTCATCTAGGCTGTGTTAGTTATTGTAATAATCGCTACTAAAACACAAAATAGTATGTGAGGCTGTGTTATACATAGAATGGTTAGTACAAGTTGTATTTTGAAACGTTTACTTTGGTGCATTTTCTCGTGTCAGTGTACGTTTTCGTATTACAACTTTTACCTATCCCTATTTTTATTTTGGCATACATATTTTCCTTATACCCGTGCAATGCTTCAAAAAAGAAGATTTCTAACAGTTTAACTGCTTCTCTTTCAGAACATGTTGTAAACAGACTGGTGTTACTCTAGAGTCAATTTGACATGATTTTAAATAGCGGATAGGTACCACTTCACAAAAAATTCGGCCTCCAAGCAAAAAAAGACCGTGAAATTGCAGTCAGAAGACTTCAATTCAATTCCATTTCACCAAAACGAAAATATCACAATTTAATGTCTGTTTATTTATTTTACAGGTTACGGTACAGGCATTCAAACAAAAAAGAAAAAGTGGTGTTAGCCATACTTACATTTACACATTTGGTAAAATGCTCAAGATCACAGTATTTATCTGAATGGAAGTTGTATATCTGATGTGTGGTGGACTGTCCAGCACAGTTCACTAGGTTGTCAAGTCTTTTGAACTTATCTTTGACAATGTCGAGTGCCTTGTTTACATCGGCTTCTGATGTTACCTGCAATGGGCATGGGGTGTTAATTTTGACCAATTTCATTTTTTTTCAAGCTTTTTTTGGAATTTCTGTGGACTAATGGTTAGATGTTAAATTATGCCTTTAAAATCGTGTTTAACAATTTTAAAGTTGATATTTTTTATTTTTGACTGAGTAACTCTGTTAAGTATAGTCGTAGAAGGATTGATAGTAATGTAAATAAATTTTTGTGGCCCTCTTAGTTAAGTGTTTATGTAAATATGGGAAGTTAAAAATAACTTACATATTAATAAATCACAAGGGATATAGATACATTACTATTATATTGCAATATAATTTTCACCATCAATTAAAATTCAAATTACTTTTTAATTGAGATATCTACAGATTTCTCTTAAAGTGTTAGCTAGGAAACCATAAATTCAGTAATGCATACTAATCATGGGGAGGCAATTAAAGTCAACTGGTAATGTAATGCCAAAGGAAACATAAACCATAGCCTACATCTATGATTATAGACTTGAAGGCCTTAACTTGAGAACTATGTACATGCCAATCAAGTGCTTATGTGCCTTTAACAAGTTTTATAAATGAATCATTAACTAATTACTGTAAATATACTGATTACCTATAATATTATTAATCAATTAAAAAACACCTGTTTCTTTTTCCTCGTTTTTGTCATATTTCCCAAAAACTAATTAGTGATACAAACAAAAATAGTGAAAATATTAAAATTAATTTTTAAAACAAAGCATAAAAATAGATACATGTAGGAAAATATATAGGCAATTATTTTTATTATCCTATTCGTAGAAGATCTATCCATCATTGCTGATTCCACAAGCCACATTGAATAGTTCAGCAATTTTGAAAGGAATCATAATTAATCATTCCTTTACCTTTGTGCAATCCACTCGTTGAAAGACCTTAATTCTGTTTAGTTATCAATAAGGCATTTTATACAATCGAATAGATGCAACCTTAAGCTTAATGCTTTTTACGTTGCGTACGAAAAAAAAAGTAAATTAAAAACTTACGCAGCCGGTGCAGGCGACTACATTATCACCAAGTTCCTTGGCCACTTTCTCGGCTCTCGAGCCCTGTATGTCAAGTATGACGACCTTACCGCCATTCTTCACAAATCTTTCCACAGTAGCTTTACCAAGACCCGAAGCACCACCAGTAACTAAGCTTACCATTCCCTGCAAGAGGTTATATTTGAGGTTATGTTTACAATAACAAATTTATAAATTAAATACATAGAGTTTATGGAACTAAATGATTACTTTTAGCATTTTTAATCGTTTGTTACTGATTTAATGAATACTTTCACATAAATTGCAATAATAAAAGTAAACACTTATGATAAAATAGTATGTCAAAATTCGTGATTCAAACTGACACTGTCACTATCCAAACGTCGAGAAATCACAGAATATTAATAACTTACATAGATAAAACAAATGGTGGAATGATAAGGCCTGGGTGTAAATTGTTTCCATGACCTGAAGACGTTGTCTCACTCGCTGGCAAATAAAATTAAACATTAAATTAATATTCTAAATTTAAATTCGATAGGGAAAAGGGATGAAGTGGTAGAGCGTGCGATAGCTTTGCAGATATGGAGTGTTCAGTTTGGGAGTTTCTTAATGATATTCTAATAAAGAATATCATTTTGCATTGGGGTTTCTTCAACATGTAATACTACTAAAATTGAATGTACATTTTTGTCGTTGTAGCTTCATTCAATAACTTCTGAAATTAGTCGTATTATAATGGCTGGTTGTGTGTTTGTTATTATTAAAATCCGGCTTGCTATTTGCATGTCTGGTGATATTTAAGTGACCTATCTGCTTCTTTGTGACAGGAAAAGTGTTAATTGAACATGGCTAAAGTCGAGCCGCCTATGTTCATATTGCCGAAGAAACGTAATGGCAAGAAACAGAATACAATAGCCAGCCATGTCGACCACATAATTACTGTACAGGTAAGATCTTATTTTCGCAATAATCAAATAAATATATGTCCGAATACCGTATTGTAGCTATAGTTCCGTTTAGTGTATTTTTTCGTTACTTGTATTTATTCAGATCACTAAATTGTAGGTTTTATTTGAAATAAGGGCAGACATGCGCAAAGGAAATCTTCCAGATTTTTATTTCAAGTAATATATTTTAACTTCGGGCATATTAAACAAAAGCGGGCAAAATATAATCCAATTCAAATAGGTCATTATTTAAGAAATATAATAAAACAAATGCGAGATTAAAACGTTTTAGTTTTTTGTACTTATTTATTTTCGGCCTGCATTAAATAAATGTTAAGATTTACATCCCTTTTTTTTTTGGTCTTAATGTAAATGTTAAAGAAAGATCGATGAAAGCAAATTGAAAAAAATAGCCATCAGTTGCTAAAAACCTGAAAACCCTAAATATGCCCAAAACAGTGTTGTAGTACATGTGTAAATAAATAAAAAATAATATTTTATCACAGGGTGCAGCTGATGAACCGCAAACCAAATACAAGAATGGTTTGTCACCAGTATCTGAGCATGTGAATGGGATCATACACTCAACCATGGAGGGGTTGAAATCCAACATGAAAATCAACCTTCCAATCATCAATGATGTTACTGATGAAGACTTCAATGACTGTAATGGAGACTCTGACCCACAAAAGATCCAGAAAAACGGATATCAGGCTTTGTCCACTTTAAACAACAGCCGCGAGATAATAGATTTGTCTCCGATATATGAAAACTCATCTGATGCCTGCTCTAGTCATGGAGACTTGAGAGATGGGAATGACAGTGACATACAGAAGAGTCTTAAAGTTCTGAACTCAGACCAGAATGAAAGCTCCTCAGCCACTCCAAATAGCTTGTCCCAAACACAATCTGAGAACAGCTTTGAAATGGGCAACATGACTGATAGCCTTAAGAACAGTGCCAAAAGGAAAAAACGAGTCAATATTGTCCCTGGGATCATGGAGTCTGAAAACACAGACACTGAAATAACTGCTCTACGCATGGAATCAGAGGGTTCAATTTCCCCTGAATGCTCTTTGACTGATAACTCTAGAGATGGGTACTTGACTATGACGGGAACAATAAAGAGAGGAAAAAAGAAGGGGCAGAATGTTGATGTCAAACTCAATATATCACGAGAGGAGCTGGAGATTATTGAGGCTGCAATTGTAGCTGAAGAGTACAACAAGATGGACATCTCTAAATGCTCACTGTACAACGGTCCACACATATTCCTCTTCAGTCTGATCTGCATACCGTTTGTTGCATGTATCTCAGCTTTGTACTCCTTCTATATGGGGACAATGGCTTGGTACAATGTCTTTTCTCATGTAACTGAGAACTTCAACTGGATTAAGAAGGCAGTGCTGGCTCCAATCGTGATTTTGGCCTACCCGTTTTTGATAGTAATTTTTACTATGGGGTTAGGGCTGTATGCTGGTATAGTGCAGCTTACGTTCAGTGCTGCCAACTGGTGGAAGGATGTGTGCGATTTTGAGAAAGGGTTCTACGGCTGGCTCTGTAACACACTGGGTATGTCTGAATGCAGTCCCTATGAGGTTGTTGTCCTGATGGATGTCAAGCCCTAGATACTTGAGAAGGGAAATTTTATTTGTCCATGAATATCAATTTTAACTGCCATTTTGCCAGTATTTGTAGGATTTTATATGTACTGAATGTCACATAGTAGGATTTTAAGTGACATTTAATTTTATTTATAATAATTTATGATGTGAATGTAATTGTCTTCTAATGTATTTGAAGACAAGTTTGCCCCTTAAATAATTCTTATTGGATGTTGAAGTAGAGAAATGTTTAGCATAAGGTTTTTCATCCATATTTGGAAAGGATATAAGTAAAAGAATTTTTGAGAAGTGATATTTATATGCGGAGTGGGAACAAGAAAGGTATACATTTTAGATCTCTTAATGTTATAAATGTAATCGAACTACAGATAGAACTGTTTTGCTCAATTTCTTCCATTGTGTCATTCCAGAAACAATTATTTCTAGTCATTTTGAACCTGTTTGGTTGCTTACTTGTTAACTTTAAGGCATATAATCATAGTGGTATTTAGAATAAGGTTTTTACATATCTACTAAACTTTTTGGTGTTCATAACGGCATGGGCCTAAGATGATGTAATACTAAACACCCATAGTGAAATTTCAACATGTTTATATACATTTTCCATTTTAAAACATATTATAATATGACTGATATATTACATGTTGCCAAGCACAAATTCCATGTTTAAAAAGCTTTGAAGCACTATAGTTGAAATAGAATTATTAGACAATTTTAAACATAGAATATTGTAATCATTGCAGTTTATGGATTAGCAGTAAAAATCAGTGTTATGCATAACAAATATTTATTGATTTCTATTTATTTCGAGGACATAATGCCGAAGCATTGTTTATTGTGACATTGTTATTTTTTTAAATTATTTTACCTTTTTTTGTATTTTGTAATGCGTAATCAACAATGTATGTTATGAAGACTGATGTATTCTAGTCACTATTGTGGTATCCATTTTCTACGCAATAAAATATTTTACAAAACTCAAGTTTGTTTAACTAAAACAATATCTACAACAATAAAAATAACAGCTATTGTCCAAACTAATTAACTAGGTTTCATGACGTGTCTTTCTTTTGACTCTGCGCATCCTTGGGCGAGTTTGCTTCTTTATTCGCCTGTTTGAATTCAGCATCAATTCTTTCTTTTGCTCTTACTATTTTCGACTGAAGATAGAACGTGCCACCTTTAGATTTATCGTTAACAGAGAATAAATGGTCGTAGTTCTTATTGATCTTCTCTGGTTCTAATTTATCTAAATTTAATATCTGCATAGCTTCTTCTAGCGTGAGGCCGGTGGATGCATTTGCAGCAGCTCGCCTGGTACCTTCAGGTCCGCCACCAGCTCGCTTAGCTGCCTCCTGAGATGCAGCTATTTCTTGTTTGAGAGCCCTCGCAAACGCTCTTCCTACCACTTGGGCGCCGAGAACTATGATTTGAGCGATGTATTTAGCCATATTTTCATTACTAAATATTATGGTGTATCTTTTGACATTACGACATTATTAAGCAAAATAAATGTCCCTTTTTGGAGGTTATATTGCGTTCATCGTGACTTTAACTAGTCACACATGAAAAGAAACAATTAAGGAAAAAAAAATAGTGAATGATATTGACTAAGATAGAATTTATTTTTAGTTGATGTGTCTCGTTATTGAGAGCATATTGCATTTACTTTGTTTCAGTTCGAAGATGTACGAGTTTCGTTATTGACAAATGATTTTTAGATTATATTCTTTTTAATTCTTAATGATCGCGTTTTTTCAGGAAAAAAATAATTCGAGATCTTATGATTAATAATACTTTTCATTAATTCGTCCTTTTCATAATTTCATATTTATTGCTTTAAAACATAGACTAAAAATGTTGAACGCAACAAATAAGTCAATTCAATCATCTGTTAAGAAATGGAATATTGTTGATTAGGAAAAAGCGACTCTACGTGCAGTGCATAAATGTGAAAATAAGTATGTACATTTTTTGACACTTTGTAGCGGCACTACATAGCTTCGCGCGTTTTTTTGACATCTTGATCTTGTTTTAACCTGTTTGTTTTGTTGTAACGATCAGTTTTGTTGCAAAAGTGCTGAATTCGCATTGTTTTAAGTTTAGTGTTGTTTTAGAAGTAGTGTATTAAGTTTAAACAATGGTTAGTAAGCTTCATCTTAAGTATTTAATCGTTCAATCATTACATTTGAAGTAGTAAGTTGTAACCTAAACCCTGTAATTAAATTCCGGGTCATACAGTTACAAAAGCGCGTTTTACTCGTGAAATGCCGCAACTGATAAATGAAATATGTATCGCCGTGATTAATAACATACTATCTTTAAAGATAATGTATACAATGCTACATACAATACAAAATATAAACTTCAAAAGTAATAATAGTAATCATAACCCTAAACCTACGAGTACTGAAGAAGTTAAATTCAAATTACAGATTTTATTGAGTTTGGCTGTTAGTTCACGCAAAACTTGAGTATTTTGGCCTTTTTGGAGGAAATAAAAAGTATTATTACTCCAGTTTTTCGTAGTTAGCAGTAGTTTATAATTCACAAATTATTGAAGACACTATACCCAACTTATAATGTTTATAGAGTTCACCAGCACCAGACACACCTTCAGACCGAGATGGAGCCAGGTCCAGGATGACGTCACCAGCGCGGGAGTACGAGATGTTTGAAGATGAGGGTGCTATCCTCGGAGACAACCCTGAGGAGGAAGAAGATGATGGAGAGGAACTTTTTAACGATAATATGGAGGCGTAAGTTACTTTTGTGTCTAAACTACAATTAAAATCTCACTAGGATTAGGTGAATGCCATGTTTATAACAGCAGAAGTCAAGTATGTGGAGGAGAAGATGGGCAAATAATATTAATGGATAGCTGGATGGAAGTCAGAGCCTATAGAGCTCTTAAACAGGTCTGTTGGACTGTACTACTGAATGATCTTTCATGTGAACTCCATAGAAGAAAGTCTTAGAATAGATAACCATATTATATTAAATAATTAGTTTTAGGTATATGCATGCTAAAAAATGTTTACAAATTAAGTACTTACATGTACTTTTCCTCTCTCCTCTAAGTAGGAGCCGACAGGGTCCACGATTGTTACTCTTAAGTTTATTTTGTTAGGACGAAATGTTAACATTGTGGAGTGCAAATAAAATATTGAGTATTGAGTATATTTGCTTAAATTGAAGGTGCTAAGGTGGTTATTATGAAAGAAAAACTTTTGTGCATTTTACCATTTTAACATGCAAACATTGATGCAGTTCATTATCAAACATACTAGTTATAATGTCATTTATTAAATAATTAGATGGACAATAACATCTATTTAATAATAATTTTGTAGCCTCTTTTTTAAATTACCACAGGTCTTTTATGGAGTTCTTAAAAATGCTTTTCAGCAGTGCATTTAGGCACAAAACATTATTGAAGTCTTTCAAGTTATACTACATCTCTGCCTACTGCAATCCACTGCTATTATAAGTCTTAAATAAATACTCAGTCTTAACAGATCTCACTTCCTACAGTTGTTTTCCCTTTTTAGTCAATCAAATATTGTAGTTCAAGTCACACTGACCTATTGGAAGTATCACATTTTAACTCTTGAATCAAAATCTGCACTCATCACTACATAATGAGGAAGAATTGTAATATTTCATTATGTTCTCAGTACAGTACCCAGAAATCTAACTTAAAACTTAAACCTATAAGTTTTAATACAATTTAGTTTCCTAGTTAACTCTAAAAATTTTGTTCTATGCAACTTTGGATTTTCTCTCTTAGATACAAAGTGTTGATTCTGTAGTTTGAATCAAACCATCAGAACTCATAACATTCTACATTATATTAATTTATTTACAGTGACTACCGCCCCATGCCAGCCCTCGACCGCTACGACGCAGAGGACTTGGATGATGACGATTACGATCCAATGTCCATACAAGACCGCGCGGCCGCTGAACAAGAGCTGAGGAGGAGGGACAGAGATGAAGGACGGACTCGGAGAGATGATCGAGACTTGTTGTATGGTAAGTATTTTAATTTATTAGCTGAAGTAATTTGATCTGCGTTTTTCTGTTATAATTTATTTAGATTAAAAATGAGTTATCTACCGAAGTTCATAGGTTTGCAGTTTGTGTTTTGAAAGCTTAACTTATTAAACAGCCTGTTACCTGACTGCCTATAAAATCTGATCGAATTCGGAACACAAGAAAAATTTGAAATAGAAAGAAACGAACTGGTTTGTACTTAGTAACAATTCATCAAGCAAAAAATATAGTATAAGCTTTAAAATTAAGGAATGTTCGAGTCATGAACTAACATTTGTGATTAGTCAAAAAGTACGTAAACTTCTTCAAAGGCACTAACAACTTGAAATCCACAGATGAATCGGATGAGGAGAGTACAGGCGCCCCGCGGGCTAAGCGCCGGCGCGCAGCCGAGAAGGCCGCCCTGGGAACTGACGAGCAGGTGGAGGAGGGCATCGAGAGCATCGAGAACCTCGAGGACACCAAGGGGTACACCACCAAGGAGTGGGTCTCCATGCTGGGGCCCAGGACTGAGATCGCTAACAGGTCTGTAGGATGTATTTTGTACGTATGAAGTTGATTGCTCTAATTTCCGAGTGGTGGGGGTCACCACGCCAAGCTTATTGCAGGCGACGTGTCTGTGGGTTCGGGATAGCCGAGTGGTTGAGGCTACCATGCCAACCTTACTTTAAGCGACGTGTTCCACGAACTCTTGACCTGTGTGGGTTTCTTTGTGCTTGTAACTTGAATTTTTATGAAACCTCCGCGACACAAGGATTAAATTCCTTAGTGTGGGCGTTGTTCATTGAACGTCGACGTAACTTGCAGTTCCGTCTGCACAAGTCGTTTGCCCTCTTTACTGTATAAAACAGTAACTTTAAATCCACAAAATATTGTCGTAATAAATATTCTTCAATGGTTTTGCAATTTTTAAAAAGTTTCTCGCTATATTGAACTAGTAGTGTTACAAACTAGCAAGAGAATGTTTTACAATACATTTCTGTTGGGTCAGTAGCTGAGAAATGAGACGGAGGTTAAGTAAAGCAGGCCTAACCTAATACAATCTGCCTCCCAGGTTCAAGAACTTCCTCCGTACATACACGAACAGCAAAGGCCAGTTTGTCTACAAGGAGCGTATCCGACGCATGTGTGAACACAACCAGGCCTCCTTCCATGTGGAGTTCGATGTGTTGGCGAGGAGAGAACAAGTGCTGGCATACTTCCTGCCAGAAGCGCCCTTCCAAATGCTGCAGATATTTGATGAGGTGTGTTTGTATGGAATATGGAATATATAAAAAACATTATTTATAAGTGTATAGTGCACTTATACTCACATTTTGAAATTGTATGGACATTAAAAGACTGCGACCTCTGAGTTTCTTTCGACATATTTTCTCAGTGTAGTGAGATGGGAAATGTCGACTCTGGCGCTATCAAAACAGACATGTAAAAGTGATGCTATACCTTACTTGCAGAATAAATTATTTCAATTCATTTCATCAGGTAGAATCAAAATATTGGCCATGTTACGTAATAACTTACGATAAACATAATCGTAAGGTATTACGAATATCTATTGTCTATTATATCGCGTGTCTTAAAATGAAATACATGGTTAATCCGATACTTACCCACAGGTAGCAAAAGACATAGTCCTACAAATCTTCCCGAGCTACGAGCGGGTGACATCAGAAATCCACGTTCGGATATCAGACCTGCCTCTCATAGAAGAGCTCAGAACATTCCGGAAGCTCCACTTGAACCAGCTGGTGCGGACAGTGGGAGTGATCACAGCGACTACTGGGGTCCTGCCACAGTTGTCTGTTGTGAAGTATGATTGTAATAGGTGCGGGTATATACTGGGACCGTTCGTCCAGTCACAGAATTCTGAAGTGAAACCTGGGTCGTGTCCCGAGTGTCAGAGTGCGGGGCCTTTTATGGTAAGTTGTTGTTTTTTTGTGTTGATTTGATAATAAGCTGAGAAAATGATTGGTAACAAGATAATATATTTAAAAATCCCCGTCATTTAAAACAACTTCTAAATTACTTTCATAAAAAGGTCTAAAAACACACGCACATAATTCGTGCCGAGTTATTCAATGGTAACAACTGGATATTCACTATTCTGTGGGGTATATCAAAATTTTCATTATCTTTGTAGTTAAGTATAATATTAAGGCGCGTACGCACGTACGAACACGAACATAGCGAACACAAACACCAGACCCGAACATTTGGTTCGTACGTATGGACGGCATATTCGAACACGAACGCAAACATAGTTCGAGTCGAGTTCGCGAACAACAGTCGTGAACTCTATCTTAGTAACCATGACGGCGCCGTTGAAAGTGGTCGATCTGGCCCCGCCCAGATCTAGGTATACGAACAGTTTTATGCGTAACATTTATTAAAGCTCTTCGAACACCGTCCATACAGAACACACTACAAGGATCGCCGCGAACATGTTTGACGAACAGAGTGTTCGATAGTGGTATGCACGGGCGAACCAAGTTGTTGCGTATCATGTAACGCAACAAATTTGTTCGTACGTGCGTACGTGGCTTTATAGCATCCTATGGCCAATGAAAAGTGGATGATGTAAAGAAACTGCTTCGCGAACGTCGTGCTTGGTGGTTGTTTACTGTATACACACCCAGACTTAGAACAAGCATTCGTGGATTATACAAATACTTGTTCTTTGTGGAGATTGAAACCGCGACACGGTGATCTCAACCCCTCGGCTATCCGTTTACTGTATGTGTTAGTGTTGCATTCTGGTGGGCGAACGTTGCAGTATTATCCTATTTTGAATGAGCCGAACATGATGATCCCGTATCGTATGTTAGTATCCTTCCGTCTGGCTGCAGGTGAACATGGAGCAGACGGTGTACCGCAACTACCAGAAGGTGACGCTGCAGGAGTCCCCCGGGCGCATCCCGGCGGGCCGCATCCCGCGCAGCAAGGAGGTGGTGCTGCTGGCCGACCTGTGCGACCGCGCCAAGCCCGGGGACGAGGTCGACCTCACCGGCATCTACACCAACAACTACGATGGCTCGCTCAATACTGAACAGGTGGGCGCTTTGTTCATTTTAGATTACAATATAACTTCTTCGTTACTTTCGCAGTAAATAGAAGTCATACATTTGACACCCCATTTCGTTTTCGATATCACTAAAAAAAAATGATATTTGTAGGTAAAGAAAATGACTTTCACTTAAAATAAATACGTCGTGATTCTTGCTGCAAAATCAAATTGAATCCTAATTTGTAATGATAATTTTGATATCATCGAAGGCTGTTTTTAGACCATTCTATTTCAAAATGTTTTGTGCCTCCAACCATACGACTTTGACGACAATCGGAATTGTTAGTCATTTTTTTTATCGATCACACTTGTTCGTCTGCGAGTTCTCGCGTAAACAAATTGAAAATCCCATCGGAAAGTTTTAACTGCTTCAAAATAATCCTTATCTTAGCATCACAGTAAGCACCAAAACAGAATCACCCATAAAACATCTTACTGTACAGGGTTTCCCAGTATTCGCGACCGTCATCATTGCCAACTACATAGTGGTAAAGGATTGTAAGCACATCGTGGATTCTCTGACTGATGAAGACGTAGCGACCATTATTAAGCTGTCAAAAGACCCGCGAATTGGAGAGAGGATCGTGCAGAGTATAGCGCCATCTATATTCGGACATGATTATATCAAGAGGGGATTAGCGTTGGCGCTGTTTGGTGGGGAGCCTAAGAATCCAGGTATGTAATCTTATATTATGCGTTTTAAATTAGATTATTATCACCTAAAGAGACATAATATATTTAGAAAAAAACTTGAATTAAGTACACACATAATAAGCTAGTGTGGCAGAGAAATAAGGAGAAGAGGGATCTGTACTCATCCATCATCAGTCTACTTTGATGATGATGATGATGATGATGATGATAGTCTTTTCATTAAAAGAATAAGTTTTGAGCACAAGTTAAATGTTTCAGGTGAAAAACACAAGTTAAGAGGCGACATCAATGTTCTCATCTGCGGTGACCCCGGTACCGCCAAATCACAGTTTCTGAAATACACCGAAAAGGTAAGTTATATTAATAAAATATACTATATAATACAGTATTAGTAGTATACATACTGTATTTGATTTGTCATGTGATCTCATGTGATTCGTTAAAAGAAAAAAAAAACATGTGTAACAAAAAGTCATAATCTTAAAAAAATAATATTTTTGTGTCTTTTTTAATGCTGCTCAGTGAAATGTCGGGTAAGTTGAAATCGATTCTTGTTATCGATTAATATCGATGTCTTAAACGTACTGTATCTTATCCACTGTTAATAATTCAGATCGCACCGCGAGCCATCTTCACAACAGGACAAGGCGCCAGCGCCGTCGGTCTTACTGCCTATGTGAGGAAGAATCCTACCACAAGGTAAGATATACATATATCCATCAAATACAAATCTCTCATGAATTTCTACTATGGAGTTAAGGAGATAAATCTTTAATATTTAGGTTTGATATCATAATTACAGTTAAAAAAAGTAAACACGTTATTCTAAAAACTAAAATTAACTCTGCATTGTGTACCTTATAAGACATAAGAAACATAAAAAGCATATCATACGGTCGAATTGAGTAAACTCGTTTAAAAAAAGGTAAACAATATTCATGTGTTTTTTTGTCTGAAAACTCAGTTCACAAAAATCATATGTTGTAAATATTATAAAACATGTTTACTTATTGACTTCTCTCAGGGACTGGACGTTAGAAGCTGGTGCGTTGGTGTTGGCGGACCGCGGCGTGTGCCTCATCGACGAGTTCGACAAGATGAACGACCAGGACCGGACCTCCATACACGAGGCTATGGAACAGCAGTCCATCTCCATCTCCAAGGCTGGGATAGTCACCTCCTTACATGCTAGGTGGGTTACAAGGAGTTTTTATTAAATGATTAACCAAATACCAACCACCAACCAACGTCATATTCCAATCGTCCAGTGTTTAAAGGATTTTGTGGGTTTTTTTTCGTATTTTTGTTTTGAAAATAAGTTAATGGATGAATTTGACTATAATTTTTTGTACTTTTCGGTCTTGAAATAAATGATTGAATGAAATGATTTAAAAATGTAATTAATTCATCAGCCTATATTATAGTAGCACAGCATCAGTATGAACAAGCAAGCAAAAGCAAGTGGGCCAAAAAGTATATTATCTGGCAAACCTCTAAATTAGGACTATAGTGATAAATCTGAGTCACGTAAAGTCGCGATTCGCCCCTTATTTATTTCTAGCTCTGTTATCTTAAAGCGTTTAATACTATACTAAGCGATAAACCGATAATTAATTCCCTTTTCACACTACACTCTCATACTGTATTCTGCTCAGCAATAACTTCAAACACACAACACAGCATACAGCAAAATCCACATCAGTTAACCTATGACTTGTTCTTCCTCAGATGTTCAATAATAGCAGCAGCCAATCCCATCGGAGGGCGTTACGACGCCTCGCTAACGTTCACAGAGAACGTGAATCTCTCGGAGCCTATTCTGTCGCGTTTTGATGTGTTGTGTGTCGTGAGGGACGAAGCGGATCCTATGCAGGACGCTCATTTAGCTAAGTAAGTAGAGAGTATTTTATAATAAGGAGTTTTTCACGAAAGTCTGAAGCAGATTAAAAACTGTTAACGTGTTCGTAACTACGTAGTCAAAATATAATGATAGGTGTTCATATAAAATGTATTCTTACTTTTGTCAACAAGCATGTCAAGCTTATTATTAGGGCGATTTTGTGTGTGTGTGTGTGTGTATAAGTATGCTTGTTAACTTTTGACGCTAAATCAGCTGGACCAATTTTAATGAATGAAATAGACATGATTTTGATGTACCTTTTTGCTTAAAAAGTTTGTTTGGAAATAATAATAATACAGCGCATAAATATCAAGATAAATTATTTATTCAATATTTGTTTCTATAAAAAGTTACATCATGATTTTTTACTTATATTTAACGTACTCCGTATTTATATACTAATCTAATTTGTACCTTTAAGTACCTTATCAAATAAGTGTACTTCTATCTACAACTGATAGCGGGCAGAGCTTCGCTCTTTAAAAACAGTAGTTAATATTCAACCATTCGTTATTGCGTAGGTTCGTGGTAAGCTCTCACATCCGCCATCACCCGACGCAGAGCGGCGTCACGCTGGAGGACAACAACGCGCCCGACCCCGACTTCATACTGCCGCAGGACATGCTCAAGAAGTACATCGTGTACTCACGGGAGAACGTACATCCTAAACTACAGGTAATGTGACTGGTGCGCTGGTCTAGTGGTCAGTAGCCCCGACTGCTGTACAAGAGGTCGTGAGTTCGAATTCCACGTAAGACAAAAGTTTGTCATGAGCATGGTTATTTGTTCTGTTTCTGAGTGGAATTTATCTATATTATGTATGTATTTAAAAAGAAGTATGTTTATCAGCTGTCTAGTAGCTTTGCTTAGTTTGAGACTAGATGGCGTTGTTTGAAAGTTCTGGAATAGTGGAATGTTATTATTATGAATGTCATGAAATATGCTACAATACCCCAAAATAAGCAGGTTGTGAGAAATAACCCTACACAGCTTTTGTACTGGAACTACAGTGAAACTAATTTATCCTACATTTGTACGTTTTAACACAACTTTGACTACAGGCAAACTTCTCTTACTAAAATAACCATTACTATGTTCAATATATACTCCTGACAAGCGTTTTGTGATGTCGGAGTCGGCGGCAGCGGTGTCTTAAACAAACAATTTTATTTCACATAATTATTTCTTTCAGAACATGGATCAAGACAAAGTAGCCAAGATGTACAGTCAGCTCCGTCAAGAATCTCTCGCTACCGGCAGTTTACCTATCACAGTCAGACATATTGAATCCGGTAAGTTTATAGATAGATAACTTTTAATATGATTTAAATTACAGGTCCTAAAAACATACCTAATATGCTTAGAAACGCACTATCAAATCAAACACTTCTCGCAGAATATGTTGGCTCTAAATTGAAAATGGGAATTTAACAAGCCTTATGATGATTAAGTACAATTTTGTAAATCCGGTCGTCTATTACCCATTTTTATACCGGGGTAAATCCTCATAGACATTTTCTGCCCTGGGGAAGACGGCAAAGTATGAGGCCGGACTCTTACCAGCTAAAACCATCAGAGTACTTCACCCTTCCATTATACCTGAGACCACGGGAAAGCGATGTAAACTACCGCAATCTCAGGCATGGACGCTCCTCTCTAGAGCCGCAACTCAAAATCAAAAGTGTTTCTTTCAAATGCGCCGTTTTCCAGACACTTTCAGAACGTTACAATAATGACTCTAGTTGCACTAATGTCTATTACCCTACTGTACCATTGTAACTAATATTTATAAACATTTTGTTGTTCTAGTAATCCGCATGAGCGAGGCCCACGCCCGTATGCACCTTCGCGCGCAGGTGTCGGAGGAGGACGTCAACATGGCCATCCGCACCATGCTCGAGAGCTTCGTCGAGACACAGAAGTACAGCGTCATGCGGGCCATGCGACAGGTACCCGTTCATATATCAATACAACCTAATGCGCGATAATATATAATGATATGCGTCACAGTTCTCATATTCCTTGTTACGCAGATTTCTTTCAATTAATCAAAGTCTATCACTTTTGAAATTTGAATTGCCAATTACTACATTTACGGCGCATCAACTAAAAGACGATGTGTTAGGGCTGAATAAAAGTTAAACATATGAAGGTGTATGTTGATAGCAGATAAAATTGTATGGGAAGGGCGATTTCTTCGTTGTTTGCAGGAAACTCACTTCTGCTCATGCAATTTAATTATAATACCCTTTCAAATGACTTCAGTTTCTGTATTTCTGTTTGTGTTATTCTGTTATTTATTTTCATTGACGTGACAAAATAGTATTTATGGTTGTGGCCTTTTTTAACTTAGGCTATAGGTATACTCACCCACTTTTCTATTTTCAGACATTCCAAAAATACCTATCATACAAGAAAGACCACAGCGAGTTACTCTACTACATTCTGCGCCAGCTCACAATGGATCAGCTGGCCTACATGCGAGGCCTACACAATCATTCACAGCCCACCATCGAAATCTCCGAAAGAGACCTCTTAGAGCGAGCGAGACAGATCAACATTTCAGACTTGAAACCGTTCTATGACAGCCGTATATTCAAAATGAACAGCTTTTCGTATGATGCGAAGAGGAAAGTTATTGTACATGTGCTGCCTGATACGCCGACGTCGGCTACTGCGTGATTTTTTTAAGTATCCAGTTTTCTGAATGCCTATTTAATTATTTTAATTAAGTACCGCATTGCGGGGTATATTGCAACCTATCACAGAACATGTATTAATTTATGATAAGTCGATCATTAATGGGAAATGTTAATTTATCATTAAATTAATAGAAACTGGCCGAATGCGTGTCGGAGTCGCGACACAAAATATTTGAAACATGTTGTCCTTGTTATTTTAAAGTATATTGTAGAGACAAATAGATGATAATGTTACTTTACCCAAGAACCTTCCACAAAGCATAGCATTTGGTCTTAAGATTTGACTATTTTATGTTGATCAGGCATTCAAAAAAATGGTATTTGTAATTATGAATATATAATAATAAATCATCAGTCGAATTTATAATTATTTATTTAATATCGGTTTGCTCACGTGTATTTATTGGGATAGCCCAACTGGTTTCGGACCCAAAAGTATTCCTTAACCATGAGCTGATGCGGCGGCAGGATCGCGAGTCGTTCTATACCAATAATTAAGGGTGGGTAAATTATTATTATATAAATAATTAATGGTATTCGTGCCCGTTATTTTAATAAAAGTACAATATTAAGTTTTAGTCTGTAAGGTAATGTAGTCTTGCTATTTTTCTTACAATCATAAGTGTTACTGTGAATAATCTAGACATTGCATTGTGACAAACACTACTTCAAGCAGTTTTCATAGTCTTCACAATACAAGGCAGGTCCTTTACTTTTTTTATGCGGTAAGAATAAATGTACCGGTATGTGATCATTTTGGTCTACTTTATCTACTTATAATACGACATTTTATTAAGGAGGTCTCTATTATATTTGAGTGATGAAGACAAATTCAGTAATTTAGCATGGTCTTTAAATAATTAAGGTAATTTTCGACAAAATATTGTTATTTAAGGTTTGTTTTGTAATTTGTTTTTTTTTCGTATCTGCGTAGATTTACGGGTTGATTTTATTTTTTGGTAACCATTTTTCGGAATGAGAAAAAGTTGTGTATCTTCGCAGATAATAAGAGTGAGAATAATGACTCATGAATTTTTTAATGATATTAATGTAATTGTCTATGCTACTATGTACAATTACAGACACCCACCTTTTTTTGTATCACTACTTTAAAACAAGCTTTAAAATTGTCTGTTAACGTTTCTGTTTTAGGTTTAGTTTTATGTTAAGGTATTTTTATAATTTTGCTACAATAAACAATCTAAAAATCATGTACATTCTTACAATTTTTTTTATAAGGCTCTTGTGACTTTTGTTTATAAACAGTTAAAAGAATTTCAGGTACAACAGATCTAATAATGGAAATAGATTACATATTGCCAGTACAAACTTGTGTAATTTTTTATTGTAAACATCAATAAATACTTATTTTGAAATAATCTAATACAAGCTTAACTGTTTTATTTATAAGCATCATTATGTTGAAGGTGTTCACTGCCTATGAAAACATGCGAGGGTAACTTTACTGTGCCTCATGACTTACTCAACAGCTTAAACAATAATACAGTGAAGAACACAGACTGCTGTCTACCACCATTCTAACTTTCACAGCAAGCAGGCATATACTCATTTTCTCTTTCAAATTAGTTGATTAGGTCCAGTTGCTAGGGTAAATAAAAAAATAATAATAATCCCATTTTAATTATATTTACTTTTATATCAAATTCTTACATTCTTTTTCTATTTAAATCATGAGACTATGTAATTGAAGAGACAATTTAATATACAGTCTTAGAAAATATTACGTCTATGACATGTAAATATGTAATTGATAATTATCTTTTAATTCTACTCTATATTAACACAGCAGTTTCACAAAGCACAAACATAGGTGTAACTGTGACTGAATTTCCACTGACATTAAATGCCTTTTGAGTTTTTTAATAGAAATGTCAAATGGCATATTGTAATTTAGAAGTATTTTTTTAAAACACTGACAGTGGAAATAAAGCCTAACATTAAAAGTTTTAATCTCTACAACTCTCAATAAAATTACATATTCATTCACACATAAAATTACTTCTTAGCATCACATAGAAACTACAAACATTCAACATTTCACAGCATTAAGGTAATTAAAAACTAGGAAGAATGGCGCCAAACCCATTTAGCTCTCTAACATCAAATTCTTTCTTTAAAAACACTAATATAATCTATGAAAAACGCATTCCATTTATCATACTATTTTTAATAATATAATCAAAAGCTGAATGAGATAAGTGCCATATTCTACTTACATAAATTAAAAAAATAAATAGATTAAAAACATTGTCTGCAGGTTAAAAATATCTTAAAAATAGTGTCATTTTAAACTAATTTCATATTCAATGTCCAGCATTATGACACAATCTGGTGATAGTATACTACTTTCAAATCGTAACTATTAAACTGGGGGTACTTATAGCTGGCATTAGAAAAAACATACATATTTCAATGTAGAATCTAAAAAAAATGTGAAGATGAAGTTATTTTTTCAAATCAACTAAAGATAGGTCTTTAGATTTAGATAAATTATATAATGAACACTTGGTGTTGGCTTTACATGCATTTGTGACAATATTTGCAGGTACCCCTCACAAAAATATAACAGCTCTGACCTTTATCTAGCAAGCCTTCAGGTCAATTAAATTGTCATGGGAGGCCTTTCTAAGCATCTCTTAACTGAAAATACTGGGCTCTTAAAACTCAATTTTAACACATAAGCACATATAAGTAACTTTGTACAGACACAGCCCAAAATTAGACTAAAAATCTTAAGAAATATTTCCTAATACCAGCGTTAAGTAGATACACATTAAGTCCTTAATAGTCTGAGCCAGATTCTGACCCACTGCTGCTACCCGAATCGCTTTTCCGAGTCACTGCTGCTGCCACTGTCAGAGTCATCCGAGCTGCCAGAGTCGGATTCTGAGGAACTGCCTGAAGAGCTGTCGTCAGAGCAGTCTGCGCAGTCTGAGCGTTTCTTTTTGTTGGGTATCTTGCAACTGCCATTGCTGAGAACAAGATACAGGTAGAATGTTATTTTTGTAAAAACAGCTAAATTACATAAATTTATTAAAAGATGAAAGTTTTATTCTTGTGCCAAAAAATACAGATGAAGTTATGAAGTTGCATTTTTTACTTGAAGTGGGGGTAGTTTTATGAACTAAAAAATCTAGTAGCTCTTAGAAAACATATTTTTTTAAATACATTACATATAATTATTTGCGAAATTATTTTAATATTCATAGATAAATACAAAAAATATGCGAAACCAATAAGCAATTGAAAAATCTTAAGGGGGTACTTATTGGAACATATTGTTCTAGAAATATGGCGTCATGTCGTAGAAATTTGCTGTAGAATATTAAAGTCATGACAAACCTGCAAGGAGCCCTCTTCCCGCGACTTCAGGTTTTTCTTCAGCACTTGCGTACGAGAAGACGCACCAAAACCTTGCGTTTGCCTGTACACTCGTAACTCCAGTGCCCATATTCCAAGCACTTCTGACAACGAATCCCCTGGGGAAACGCCGCCGCCAAAGCTGCTTGCCTATAAAAAACAATAGAATATTAATATCATAAAACAAATTTTCACAACAGCATAAACGAGGGAAAGAAAAGTCTCACTTTTTCTTCTGAGCTTGATGTCTATTATAAGTTTCCCAAAGTCATGATGAGGTTTTAGAATCAACGGCTTGAAAATTATTTGCAGGTAGGTGAAAATCACTTGTCCACAAATCCTTTACGTTACTATCGCGTCCAAGCGCTTCCAAAATACAAATGAATAATTAGAAAATTACAGAAAAAGGAAGCATGGAAAATAAAAGATTTGTCAACTTGTCGTTGTCAAAAATTGCACAGGGTAAAAAAGAAAATATTGAGTTGTCGATGGCTCAGAGTTAGTTCAATGAAGGCTTGGCCTGTAAAGGAAATATTAAAAAAATAATTATGTTTTGGTAATCGTCACGGATAACTCAGAATAAAGATTAATATTGATATAAAAATAAAGTTTTCAAAATAAATGTTTATATTAGAAAATATAATCCAAAGTCCAAACCAGTTTCATAAAACGTTTTATTTTTGTAACTATAGACAGTTTTGGCCTGAATATTCGTGGATAGTTTCTGGCAAAAAAAATATCAAAAAATATCGAATACATGCTTCAAACTAGTGCAGCTAACAGTTGCGAATAATTTTCTTAACCAATGTGTTGATCAATAAAAACACTCATTAAATATGTTGACGACAAGAAAGTAAAGGATTTTTGATATATTTTTAAAACTTCTAAAATTAATGTTACAACAAGTTATGTCGTAACTATAAGTCACATTGTAAATCAAAATCATACATTGCAATGAAACCTAGAAATGTTAGTCATTTTTATAAAACTAGTTACTGGCGTTTTTATAAAATCAGAACTTGGGTAACTTGGTTCCGTTACCGGGAATATTAAAAGGAACTCTGTTATTAAGGCTCCACTGTTCGTCTACCTGTTGGTCCGAACTTCTGCACGTTCGTCATTGTGTCAGTCAGGCTGTATTTCAGGAACCGTGAAAAAAAACTAAGAACAAAGATCGAGGTTAAACGACGTTAAGCTACGACCGATCACGATATATGAACAGGACTCTCTATGTAGCGAATCTTATTCGCAATTTACCAGTTATTGTAACATAATAAGCATAACATAACATAAACATAATAGCTTCTTTTAAAGCTATTTTACTAGTTAATGAAAGTATAAAAGCCACACAGTGTATAACGATTACATAAGTGGTAGAAGAACTTTCATGTAAAACAAAACATTTGCCATGGTTAAAACAAGTTTTTGACTGAGTCATCGCAAGTAACTGGAAACAAAAAAAAAGATCAACGGAACGTATCTTTCCTTATAATTTGACAGATGTTAGTGTTATTACGTGGAGAATGTGTGTAGTCTGTGGTAAAAAAGTTTTTACAGTCAGCTGCGCGCACCTCGTAATATATTTTGAGGATTTCGTAATAAAAAATAGATTGCCGGCTTTTGGTTTGAAATGTTCAAAAATAATTCAGCTGTAATAAAATGTCGGACTGGTATTGGCGGGTAATTGCTCTGAAGGCAGCGTTTGCTTTAAGTTTTATCGTTTGTAGTTTACGTGCGGACGATACTGTGCAAAAGTTACCGTTCTGCAATCCTAATAATGTTAAGGACGGTCCCGGTGCATAACGAGTGAGTTATTATTATATTTCGTTTAGCTTTACGTGTTTTGTGTCTAAAAGTTGTACATTTAACAAAATTGCACGTGTTTTGTGTAAATATTGACGACCAAAACATTTGTTTACAAAACAATTGAAGTCTAAGGTATTGATAAAGAACTGGTTTCTCATAAAGCTGAGTTTGTGTTTAATGCACATAACAAGACTATTATGTTACTGTTTATTTTAAAGAAATTTTGAGCTAACTTTAACTTTTTAGAACAAGTTATGACAAGTCTTGGTTCTTGGTCAATTCTGTTGACTTTCTAGAAAAATCTTTGGATCTTATTAATCTTATCCTAACATGCGTGTAGACTATAAAACTATGTGTGCAAATGTTTTTCCGTTATCAACTGTACTGAAGTTTATCACTAAAAAAAATATAAACATTGGTTAAAGTATGCAATCAATCCAATTACTTTTGACCTTGGTGTTAACTGAGATTGCTAGTACTGCTTACCAAAATATTCGTTTGGTTACTTTTTGAAACAGCTGTTTAAGTAATAAAACACCTGTGTTTTGATATAAATAAAAATATATTGCTGATAAACAATAAAAATGTTGTGAAACAAGAGAACATAGGCTCCTCTCTCCTCTCTCCTCTAGTTTTTAGTAATTAGTTTAAAAATCTTATCTTAATCTTCACACCCAAAGCTAAAACCTCAGTTTACTTATTACTATAAAAAATTAAATAATTATTGTCACTTCACTTCTTTTGGGGCACCCTGAATCATATTTTGCAGTTAGCCTAACATTAATTTTAAATATTTATTCCAAAATCTTCTTCTCCATGAACTTCAATAAAATCTATATTTTACAGTAACTCTTGGGAGGATAATTCATACTTTAAAAGTGCAATGGTTTACTTAGGTATATTTAGGTGTATTTGGAGTTCCAACTAGCTTCTGACCAGAAAATGATTTGACAGAATAAATACACATGAGTAAACTTTTGAATCTTTAAGTTTCAATAGAATATGTTTCAAATAAGTCTTCTTCAAGAGCATTCTGTAGGACATTGCCTTACCAAAGCATTTTATTTTCAGTACCATTATATTCAATAGTGAAATGTAACATTAATTATGAATACTAGATCTGCATGTTGGACCTGTGTGACCTGTGTCCCTGTGTCCCTGTGTATCCCATGAACTTATCCAATGACTAAAAACCAAAAAATATTGTTATATGTTTTAAATTTGTATATGTTGTATACAACTTTGTTAATCTTTCCAGTCTAGTCATAGTCAGCACATTGGACGGACGGCTCACAGCCTTCTCAACACAGAATGGCCTCAAAGCTTGGGATTTGGAGACACAGCCGCTGCTCTCGTCAAATCTTCACCATGTCGAGGTAAAAATAATTTAATAAAACATATGTAGGTCAATTGGAGAAATAAGTTTTTCTTATGGATCAGACATATAAACTGGTGAAAGTATTGTTTTTCTTATACAATGAATTAGCTCTTGTTTACATTTAATATTTTTTTCTAACAGTATCATATATTAGAGGAGCTCGTGGCTAAGCTATAACCGCATAAGTGATACGATCACGGGTTAAGCTATGCTTGACGCGGTTGGTCTGTAGATGGGTGACCATCTTTGTCATAACGAGTTCCTCCGTGTCTCGGAAGGCACGTTAAATGTGGGGTCCCGACTGTTATTCCTACATCTTTGACAGTCGTTACAGGTAGTCAGAAGCTTGAAAAAGTCTGACAACCAGTCTAACCAAGGGGTATCGTGTTGCCCAGGTAACTAAAAGGAGGTCAGATAGGCAGTCGCTCTTTGTAAAACACTGGTACTTAGCTGAAACCGGTTGGACTGATAGCCGACCCCAACATAGTTGGGAAAAGGCTAGGCCAATGATCATATATTATAAACAAGATAATTAAATGTGTAAAAAGGTCGGAAAAAGCAATCTGTCTGGAGATGGTTGGTACACATAATATATCATCTTTATGTAACTATCTACCTGATTGTAACAATATCTGTATCTAATCACTACTATACTGAATTGGAAATAAATCATATCTTTAAATTAATTTTGATATGTCATCATAATAGAAAACAATTACAATATGTATAATGTGTTCTTATCACTAAGAACAATATACCATGTTTTTTTAGATTTTTTTTTGAGGATATTATGCGGTGACCGTTACGCGACGTTGACGCTATATTGGACGCGAAATTGAAGCTTAATGCCGTTTGGTGCCGAAACTAGTCGGCCAATTCATAGTTGCGATACAATAATTACTTGTGTTCCTACGTGCATAAAAGTCTAAAATACCCTTAAGTAAGGACCTCTAAGTAACCCTTAATGAGGTCAAGGAATAATTTATTTAGTATATAGAACGAAACACAAGCGATCGCTTTAGAAGTCAAGGAATGTTTTCAATACAGTGTTTAACAATGATCTTATGAATAAACATATAATTAATTGGCGTAAGACATCTCATGTTAATAATCGAAGATAGATTAGCATATACGTTAAAATTAACGAATAATATGCTTAAAAATAAGTCATGGACCTCCTTTGCCGATAATTTCGAACTCTTATTGCTCAGTGAATACTTTATCCTCCAGAGAGCACTATCACTAAAATTTGTTTCAATCTACCAGGATAATACGTCAAAAACTATTTTAGAGAACTCTTCATTTTCTTCGCCCAAAAAATGCCGTAGACGACTGTGTGTGGCTAAGACTACTTTCTATGTACTTTGAGGTAGTAGGTTTGAGGTTTGAGGTATCTCCCTTTGATCTCTAAGATTACCTCAAACGCTTGACTACCCTTGAGCAACACAAAGATATCGAAAATAAATCTATAGTAGTTCATGAAGTGATAAGTTCTTACGAGACGGTGGGTTAACCGCTTTGTAAAGTTACGCGCTACGGCACTACTTTGTCTGTCTTCCCTTTCTGTCACGCATACGGCAACAGTATGCAGGGTCCTCAACTCTCGTTTAAATAAAGCGAGCGGTCTGAGAAGTACACATTCTTTTTAACATCCGCCGCAAAAAGCGTCTGTCTGTTGCGCGATTTTAATTTAATTTGTTTTGTATAAAAGTTAATTATTTGCGGGTGTTCTTAGACTGTTTGATAAAAATCGCCCGACCCCTGTAAAAATTGTGATTGCTTTTTGGTTTGTTCTTATTCCTAACTGTATTATACCTTGCAGCTCACATCTGGAGGAAGTGGTCCGCTTGGTCCCGTCGCTCAGCGGCAGCCTGTACAGTCTCAGCGGGGACAACATTGAGCCGTTACCCTTCGATGCTGACCAACTGTTGTCCTCATCATTTAAGTACTCGGACGACCTTGTTATAGCTGGTAAGCCATTTCAATATTTTAATATTCCTCCATCTGTCTTTAAAATTGTTGTAATGTGTCACATACACATAGGACACCCAGACTAATAAGACTCTGTAGATATCTAAAATGCTTGCATCGTGTGGGCTGTTATGTATGTTTGTGATTGGCAAAGTGTAAAATACCGTGCAGTCTACTTCATCTTATAAAACTCCCGTCTGTCATTCCCAAACTATCAGCCAGGTTTATTGTGTTTGAAAGTTAATTTATAAAAGTCCCATTATTGAAGGGTTTTCCCTTTTCAACATACAACTAATAAACTTTATCTTTCTGTAATATTAATGTACATTTCGTGTCGGTTTAGATTTGAACCAATATTAACAGATCATAAAACTTTTATCAGCATTTTTTGATCACTATGTAAAGTAAAATACATCCTCACTATTTTAGACTTGTTTGTCTATCTGTTAAATTTTCATGAGTATACTGAACAGATTTTAATAGAACTTGGTGTGTGGTAAGCAGAATGCTAAGAAAAGACATGCTATTTATTGTTGGCCGCATCCACGCGAGTAAAAACTATTAACTTAGTTCTAAAATAAGAAGAAAAGAAAACCCTGAATTGTGTTATTCGATTTTGCATCCTATTGAATCATTGCAAGTGCATTAGATAACAAAATGATAACATTTTCACCAATAACTTTATTTGCCAGTCTTAAGTCTAAGTCTAATCTAGGGTCAAGTAAGTCTAGACACGATTTTCTGTCAACAGTTTTCCTTGCTTACCATTTGTGTCTACATATATATACGTCATCAAAAACGGGTCCAAGACCAACAAATAATCGTATAAAACAGGTTTTTAAATGATTATGCAAACAGTCATTAGTAAAATTAGTCATAGATTCTCACTTTTCCTGTTGAAGAACCAAGTGTTGATAAAAAAGTCTATTACCTTCTTTTCTATTGTTTTGTATAAGATTCGAGTAGGTACGAATATCTCAGGTGAGCAAATTTGACTGACTTATAGCGTGGGTACCTACTTTAATCGTTTATGTATAATATTATTATAACTTATTTATAACATACTATATATAATAATAATAATAATAATAATCTTTATTTCAGAACAATGTCCATACATAATTACAAAATAATAAGATTTATAGTAAAATTTGTGCGCGTATAAATGCTTTCAGGATGTCTGAGTCCTGCTTTTCCGCAATAACCTGCAGGATGCTGTTGGTGCTGCTCCTGACCCTGCTCAGTAGTGATACGAGCCGCTTGCGTATTACCGCGTGGAAGCCGTCTACCCTGGCTTCCGCAAACATACCGGAGGCACTGCAAAAACGGGGCAACCCCAACAACATCCTAAACCCGTTGTTATATTGGACACGTAAGGCATTGAGCGTCCTCTGCGTATATCTGAACCACAGGCTGCACGTGTAGAAAGTCTGACAGTAGGCTTTAAATAGAGTGACTTTAACTTGTTTACTACAACGCACAAACCTGCGGGCCAGCATATTACTTCTAACCGCCAATGCCTACGTTCCCGTTCTATGTCAACCTGGTCCTCAAGGTCCTCTGTAACGTAATGTCCAAGATATTTAAACTTTTCTACCCGCTTTAGTTCAATGCCATTTAGCTTTATTGCGGGCACATTCAATGTACATTTACCGGGGGCCTTGAAAACCATGTACTCGCTCTTCTTAGCATTGTACATCAATCCATGCTGAATGCTATATGTTTCACATATTGCAAGCAACTGCCTCATTGCACTTACAGTTGGGGTCAGCAGCACCATGTCGTCTGCGTAACTAAAGTTGTTCATACAAATGTTGTCAATCCAGCATCCCACTCGTGTGCTGCTGAGCCCAACTATAAGCTCATTCACGTACAAGTTGAAGAGCCTAGGAGAACTCAAACCACCTTGTCTCACCCCGCACTCCAACCTGTACGTGTCCGAGAAGGCATTTGCCCACCTTACATAATTATTCTGGTTTTGGTACCAGAAATGAAAAATCCGTTGTCCTGTGTAGGCA